>NC_066311.1:5234232-5857840 GCF_905404315.1 Leptidea sinapis | reverse complement strand
TGCGGTATCCCAAAGGGTAAGTCGTATTCAAAGCTGACCTTTTGGTTGCAAAGCAGCCTGGCTTCCCAGTAAAGTATCACTTTAAACATAGCCGTAGGGGCTTGCTTTTAGTTCTAACTATTATTTTAATACCAATAGTAATACTAGCTGACCCAGCAAAAGTTGTAATGCCATATAAATTAATGCATATTAATTAAACTGTAATTATAAAGTATAAATGAAAATTTATCGTACTACAATAATTATTATATTCGATTGGCATATTCCAACCCTATTGCGGAACTGTGGATAGAACAGTATAGCGATATAAAAATATGTTGAAGGGCGAAAATTTTAAGTTGTATGTATTTTTAATGCAGAATCATAATAAAAACAAAATAAAAACAATTGTCAAAAAAAATATATAAAGTGGTGGGTCACCCTTATCATTTAAGGGTATGAAAAATAGATGTTAACCGATTTTCTGACATACTCGATATGCACACAAAATTTCATACTAATCGGTTTCGGATGAGTTTGGTAACAAAACCAGGACACTAGAATTTTATATAAGTAAATTATTACTGTTTAAATAATAAAGGATTATGAAAGATCGTTTATAAATATTTTAAAGTGAAATACACTTATGAAATTGTATCGGTTTGCCTTACACAGCCTTACCTAAACCATTTGATTCAACTTCTTCAAACTAAACGTAAAAAAATACAAATCTTATATATAAAATTCTCGTGTCACAATGTTAGTTACCTTACTCCTCCGAAACGGCTTTACTGATTTTTACCAAATTTTATATGCATATTCAGTAGGTCTGAGAATCGGCTACTACGAGGATCTATTTTTCATCCCTCTAAATGTTAAGGGTAGTCCACCCCAATTTTTTTTTTAAATTTATACAATTTTTTTTATTGAAAAATATATACAAATTCAAATTTTTGCCCTTCTATTTTTGTATCACGATCAACAACTATTTTTGTATCACGATTTTTATATTATTCTGTTCCATTCACCAAACCAATACAGGGCTGCAAGATGGCAATCGAATACAATAATTGTAGTACGATATATTTGGTAGGTCTGAGAAGCGGTTGTATCAAAATTTTAATAATTGATTTTTTTCAATGTGTTATATGACAATACGACGTTTGCTGGGTCAGCCAGTATCTTTATATTTGTTACTTACTAGTTAATTAGTGAAATTCTATTTTGATTTCATTCGAAATAACATTGCATAATATTATTTTTCATCTTAAATATGTACCCTTTTCTGGTTATTGACGACCTCTTCAATTAGTCTGTATGTAATTCCTTTCTTTTGTTTTAAATTCTAAGCCTCCGTCAAATAATGAGCCGGTGGAATAAAATTGTAAGTATCAGTCTATTAAAAACTTTTTCAAAAACGTTATTATGTTGGCTGTACTTATATTACAGAGGCCAAGTCAGTAGTTTTTACTATTTCTGTCTGTTGCTTGTACACTCAAATCTCAGAAACAGTGAGCTAGTTTAAACGCGGTTTTTACTGAAATACTGTCACACGGTCATTTTCATTTCAATTGTTAAAACATATAAAAGATATTATGAAAATATGCGACGCAAACTCAGACAAAATCGTCGGCTTGGCTAACTTTTAATATGGTTTTCATTAGGCCTATAATATATTTAAATTTAGTATATCATATAACATGAATTACAGACT
Source organism: Leptidea sinapis (assembly GCF_905404315.1). NCBI lineage: Eukaryota > Metazoa > Arthropoda > Insecta > Lepidoptera > Pieridae > Leptidea > Leptidea sinapis. The sequence goes on along the minus strand of NC_066311.1, from coordinate 5,856,147 downwards.
GTAATTTCATCACAATAACATAAATATAAAAACTGCCTACAGCGATTCTCCATTTAAGTGGAAATCCAAGCTAAAGACCTTTATTCCACACGTCAAAGCTGTGGGACTGCGCCTCCTTGTGCGGTGTTTCCGGGACGATACAACATGGAAACCTTCAAAAAAAAGCGTACACCTTCCTTAAAGGCCGGCAATACACCTGTGATACCTCTAATATTGCAAGAGAATGTGGGCGGCGGTGATCACTTAACACCAGTTGACCCGTACGCTCCTTTTCTATAAAAAAATAGTAAATTTGTTAATTTAAAATATAAAAGATTTTTAATATTACTATGTTCACTATTACTATTACTTACTAATTACGTAACAACTTCAGACAGAAGGACCCTTAAGTATGGACTGAATAAATTGACCGACTCGGTATTACATGGATCTCGAACCTTTTTACGGTAAAAGAACTGAGTTGCGAGATTTGGTTTGTCTTACAAGTTGTGTTTTGATAGCATTATATTACATTGTAATAGATTATTTTCAACTTTTATCGATACTCATTTTATTTTTTTAAACTAAGAGTGGTTTTACTTGTCATTGTTTAGTAACGAGCAATCGTATACTCGGATACGATATCCATAATATTGTTGAGAAATCATAATTTTTCGCGGCGGCCATCTTGGATTTAAAAAAAACTGCGTTTTCTACACAAGATGTTATGCGGCAGAATTGCCATCTAAAGATCTAATATTTAACTACTAAACGAATACATCAACCAATAGCATGTATCTTTTCTCGATCTCCCTTACTCTCTCCATCTTCTTCGACAAAAACGCTGCACATCTTCGTGACGCTAATATTATTATTATTGCGTTTCATTCGTAAAAAAATTACCCTTATGTGCCTAAAAAAGTTTCACTTCAATAAAATTCAACTGAAATATAAAAGATAATCGCCCGAATTCGAGAGATACTCAATTTTTGACTGACAGTAATAAAAACACACTAAAGTTAACTGTTATTGAAACGGTCTACGTTTTTTTCTATAGCTCTACCTACCTATGGTAAGCGGTATGACCTCCCAAAGGTAGATCAAAGCTGAAGATATAAATTTCTATCTAATTTAACAAACTTTTAAAGATAAGTAGGTTATTGAGACCGGCCGTGAACCCATAAATTGTTGGAGATTTTACTGAGCTCCAAAATATTGACAATCCCCTAACCTTACAGTAATTAAGTTTACTTAAGCAATTGAAGTGAAAATATTTATTGTGTACACATAGCAACTCCTTTAATACCCTGACTTTCAAAATAATTGCGGATTTATCACGAGGAGGAATTTCTACCGAAATTTCAATCTGAAATTAATAACAAGATTCTCGTTAGAAATTTCGTTTTATTTGTATAGTACGCGACTTTTCACCTCGAAGATTTGGTTTACGTGGTAATAGAAGGTTCTGACACAATTTTAAAGGCTTTTTTGTTTAGTCATGAAGTAAAAGGGGCCTCAATTATTTTTGACATACAATTTATCCATAAGAATTCTATAGAAATCTAAATTTTTTACCGATTAAAAAAGAAGGAGGTTCTCAATTCGATTAGTATTTTTTTAAGTATCTTCTTCTTCTTATCGAGTCGACGGTCACCTCAAATACGGGCAGCCCAAAAAGCAACCGTGTTATGTCGGTCGGTAGACCCGTGTAGCTCCTCGTTCGTGCATGTTGTCGGGCAAGCAGGGCACCCAGCCATGTGCGCAACGGTCCGTCTCGGATGACCGCAAATGCACTCCGTATCATGTCCAGAGATGAAACCCCACCTCGCTAAGTTTTCCCTAGATTTCCCCACTCCTGCTCTGAGGCGGTTGAGTGACTTCCAGATATTTTAAATAGAATATAGCTAAAAGAGTTTAATTCTAATAATAAAGTTGCTTGAATTTTTGAACTGAACATTTAAATTCTGAGATTAAGGATTGGACTCCAATTACATACCGCAGGCGTAGTCACAAAGTGCGGCAACTGATACTACTCCCAGTGGGCGTACTCGAGCCAGTCTCCAACAATGTGTGACGTTGACGTGCCACATGTTCTGTTAAACTCTGCAAATAATTGAAACTAAAATGCCGGGTTGCATAGTAAAAGACTGGGATCACATATCATCAGTAAGTATTTTCTGTTATCTTAATTTCAACGTATAATTACAAAATTTGAAACATGCCATTGAGTGTCAAGATGCCACGCCCACAAGCAAGTTGCCGTAATAAAAAATCCATTGTTCTTAGGTAGTCCGTCTAGGTTTAAGTTTGAATCATTGAATCAGTCGTTGTATTATCAAATGTATCATCATTCGACATAAACTTCGAATCATTATTACAATATATCATTGGTTTGTGATAATTTAAATAATTACTGATTTTTTTAAACCCCATGCTTATATTTTTTTTTCTGAATACTTAACTCATTTGTAATTAATTCATTACAGTATTGTATAATAGGCGTGTATAGTATTGTGTAACTTATATAGCTTGTAATTAGTTGTTAATTTGTATTACTTTTGTTTTGTGGTTTTTATCTTACCGCTGCGTACCTTTTAACTAAAAGTGTCGTATAAATTGTTGGAAACTTCACTGGTGAAAGTGTAAGTTTTAAGATTTGTTAATATTTAAGCATCATAATACTGTCTGTTTCCTATACATGGATAAATAAATATTTCATGTACTATTTGCTTTATTATTCCATTAGCTATTTATGACAAACGAGCGTACGGGTCACCTGTTTATAATTTATTGATCACCGCCACCTGCAAAATAATGTGTCACCTGCAACACCAGAGGAATAACAGGAGCGTTGTCGGGCTTTAAGACTATAATAATGACCCTCTTAATTACGCTGGCGTAATGCCGTAACTAGTTGTAGTTCTCCGATAAATGTTTGTCCATCTAAAAATAATTATGGTTTAAATATGCCTATCTCTTATACTAAGAGCCACAATTAATTATAGACTTAGGCTGGGATCTACATAGGGTACTTAGAGTTTGCTCAGACTTTACTAACGTAAAACTTAGCCGAGTCTGATAAAATGCGAACTTGGCTTTTGGATAGGCCTATCTTAGCTTAGGCTCAGCATAAATTTTGCTGTCAAATAACTATAAAAAGGAAATGAAAGATTAAGCTAAGCTTACAATCGGCTAAGTTTATATAGCTAGATATACATTTAGCTTGCTGACCCACCAAAAGTTGTATTGCCATAGAAAAAAATATAAAAGATCAATAATTAAAATTTTTGGGGTATAAAAAGGAATAAAAGGCATTTATTTTCTCAAAATTGATTCCTTTAGAATTCTTTTTGATGTAATTTCTAATATACTAGACACTACTACCGCTTCGGAAACAAATAGCGCTCTGAGAGAAAAGAAGCGGTGCAAGAAACTCTCCCAGCATTATTTTTTTTGCGCTCTTTTCAATAAAAATATACAATATTGTACAGTCATTACTATCGCTATAAAATAATCACAACTAGTCCCAGGCTGTCCGATCATTTAGATATTCAGCTGTGGACTAATATGATTTCCGACAGAGCCATATTTTTGTAAAACATTTAAATTAATTTATAGTAATGCCTGAACAGTGGCTGGGATTTTATTATAGAAGTGTTTACATTTACCCTTAAAGCTATTATATATCTAATGAAGCCTACTAGAATTAGTTACAAGCAATCCCTTATTTCTAGTGTTATAATAATGAAAATCTATTAAGAGCAAAAAGGTGACGATTTTTGTGAACGTATATTAAATTTTCATAAATGTACTGACAATGAACAGTCATTATATTTATTTCTTTTAATTTTTCTTTGAGAGACTGTCTTTAACCAAGCTGATATATAGCACGAACAGCTCTCCTTTGCAGAGCATTGCAATCAGCAGCATGACCCCATAGTAAAATACCGTACGTCATGATGCTGTGAAAATAACTGAAGTACACTAATCTAGCGGTCGCAACATTCGTGTACTCTCTAATCTTTTTAACGGCTAAAAACTAAAAAATTTAAATAAATTTAACACAACATTTCATACAAATCGATCTAGCCGTTTTGGAGGAGTTTGGTAATAAACACCGCAACACGAGAATTTTTAATATAAGACAATATATTTTATTGAAAGTGACGTATTATGTAAAAAATAACAAATTTCTTAGATTTGGCATCTCAAGTTAATTTCCTAATATGCATATGTGTTGAGCAGGTTATGAACTGTAAAGTAGATCCTGTAGATGAAGCCAAAACGTTAGACTTGAACAATACATACCAAGATTTACAATCCATGCACCACTCGAACAGTTGAATAAAATATAATTTGTATAATTTTTACGTTAGTAAATTCTGATCAAAGATCTCAGCTGTAGATTGCGGTTTCATTCGAAAATAACAAGTACCGCATAACTTACATAATAATTAATTCACAATTCTAATTACACTATTTTGCATAAAGGAATCGTGAAATGTTTTATTAAACTTTCAGTTATTTTAATATCACCTTCAGTCGAGGCAAAAATTTTCACCTCGTAGGTTCGTGTTACGACCTAGTTTACTCTTGTGAAAATATTTAAGCTACGAGAGGCTTGCATTTGGTGAGCCGTCGTATAATTTACGGGAAATTATTTATTTAATTTCGTGCTCGGAATGAAATATTTCAAGTGGGAGGGTTGGTTTTTGGCGTTTCGTAGATTAATAGACAAGGATTCCAGAATCTTTAGTAAATTAAAATATTATTAAAATGTTGGCTTCGTTCCTTTTGCCACCGGAGTCGGTTAGGGATTGGAGAGTAACAGTGGGGGGCTTCTTTGCACAGGATGCCGGCTAGATTATGGGTATCACAACGATTTCTGATGTGAAGCAGTAATGTGCAAGCAGTACTGTATTTCGGTCTGAAGGGCGCCGTAGCTAGTGAATTACTTACTGGGCAAATGAGACGTAACATCTTATGTCTCAAGGTGACGAGCTATTGAGCTCGTCACCTGAACTTTTGGGCTTTTCAAGAATCCTGAGCGGCACTGCATTTAAATAGGCAGGGCGTATAAATTACCATCATCTGAACGTCCTGCTCGTCACGTCCTGTATTTTTATAAAAAAGTAACACAGTTTTCATTTGCGTTCACTTCTACGCACTTGCACTTCGCCGGTCTGCCGCTGTTCCTCTTCAGATGGCGGTGCCTTCATCAGATCACACCGCGCCGAACACACGTTCTCTTCTATCATCTCCTCACTGAATCATTTTCCACTTTTCATACTTTTCTTCACTACTTCTTCCTCTCTTCCTTCTTTTCCTTTCGCGTCGGAACTAGAACTGCCATAGGCCACTATTAGTACGGCTTATATACCCCCGGATCTGTTCTTATTTCAAAATGTTTCTCTTCCATCATTAAATTTAAATTGTACTAAAAATTTTAGTAAACACTTTTTCGCTGAGCTAAGAGTATTACTGACAGAGCTGTGGAAATTATCAATGCCTGGAAGTTTGAAGTCGAAGCATTGGTATGCGATAATATGATTTAGATAAAATATTTATTATAAAATATATATTTTAGAATTTCAGTATTATTATAAATTAATAACCCAAGGACAAGTTAAACTTAGACAGGAGTGCACCTTCTAATGGCTTCTATATTTGTAAACTTTCTAGAAAAGCACATGTTATTTGTGGCAATACATAAATTCTTAAGGTTGTTGTATGTTCTGCTTATAAGTAAAAAGATTAATAAATTGTTGAAAATATTACATATTCTGTTTGCAATATATATTATTGCTCAAGTAAGTAATATTTTAATTACAAATAGCTTTATTACGAAAAGATGCAATAGGATATCGAGTTAGTAAGTCTTTCATTGGGCGATGTATATGTTTTTATATCATAATCCCAGAAAATGTACCAAACAAATGTATTACCATATGTAAAGGTAGTAATATAAAGATTTTCTTAATGATACCACACACTGGGAATAAAGCGAACGCTCTCAGGCTATATAAATTAAGAAAAAAAAATAGTGGGTTCGAATCCTGCAATAAATAAACATAATATACATAAATATTGGTAGAGTACCATTATTTAAAAAAATATTTTTAGAGATGTCAAAATTTTTGTCAATATAACAGAGATAAAGAAACATAATGCTGTATTACTTAATTCGCTTAGCGTCAAAGACTAGACACATATATATATATAAGAATAAATATTTCATCCGAAAGTAAGATAAAAACAAAATTATCCAAAACTATAACGTATCCGAAGAAAAGTTTGCACGATAAAGTTACGAGCAGTATCCTGGAAGTATTCAAACAAGTCGCAAGCAACACTTGAGGCGATGCAGACAACTCTTGAACAGATACTTAACGCTTATCTATAAATAGATAAAACTTTATTCAACATATCTCAACATATTGCAAACTAGTAAACCGCCTCTTCCTCGCCCGCTGTCATGGCGATAGTTTAAAAAGTGACGTCCTATTTTTTGTTTCGACTCATCTGTTGTGTTTTTAATATATCAGAATAATACTTTCCTATGGAACATGGAACCCGATGGACAAATGTCTCAGGCTGCAGACAGTCGAAAGAGGCGATTCCTGCACTATCGCCCAAACTGACACGTCGACTTATTAGCCTAAACAGACATGACATCCGAATTATGGTCGGCACCCTAACGGGTCACACATCACTGAACAAACACCTATTTACAATCGGCGTTACGGACAGTCCTAAGTGCAGGGGCTGTCTAACCGAAGATGAAACGGTCACTCACGTAATCCTGGAATGTGCTGGGGTGGCCAACCAACGGGCACAAACCTTAGTAAATACAAGGTCGCTCCAGGAAGTCTGTGAACACCCCAGGAGTGTTCTGAACTTCTGGAAGGAGCTGGGCTGGTTGGAATGACTGGCCAACACTGCACGCAAAATGGACCCAATTAAGTGGTCTAATTGCGGGAACAGGAGCCCTTTACCAATACAAATACCAATACTTTCCTATAGACTTTTATTGAAGTAAAGACTTCTTTAACCGCGTTGGACACTTTTTGATAGGACTCATGACTGGCGCACGCGATAAATAAATAATTAAAAAAAAATCAATTGAGTAAAATCAGAATAATGATCATTTTTTTTTAAATTTTACTTTTATAATATATTATATATATTTTTAATTGGAACTGTTCGATATAGATTAGATAATCCGTTTAATAATTGTTCATGCCACTATCTTTCTATAATCTTCCTAATCCTCTCTGTCCTCCCTTTACCGTACCCGCGATACAGCGAGCCAGTCAGTGTCTGCAACTCGTAAATTAACTAAATCAAGCACCAGATTAAGTGTCACCGGCAGCGCAAGCGTCATCAGGTCAGTTCCATTCCATACAGTCCACTTTTTCCGCGAGGAATCCATAGACCTACGGCTAGCTGAAAGTGGTCTTCATAATTATAATATTATCTTATTCATGTGTTTAAAAAGCAATGAATGACAATGGTTGACAATTATTTGGAGGTGCCCCAATCCGGCTCGAAGGACCATATGGAGGCGCCCAGTGCCATGGTCTTGAAGAAGGTGGAATATTTTGGCATCCAATTAAAAAGTAGACTGTTCACTGAGGTAAGTATATAATTTTTAAAAACAATTAAAAAGTAAATATGATGGTTACCTTAACCATAATTTTCGTTAAGTCGAGCTTCATTTACTTTGGTTTGCTTGTACTACAACAGCTGTATGAAACGCCTGAGCTTTAATTAACTCTACAGGCTCGGGGCAACCAAACAAATGGTTAACACTGCAGGAACCTAAATTACCTAATGCTATTTGCTGACTGCAGCTAGACTTAAGGCACGTTGTGCAATAGTGATTACAATGTAAATATCTTAAGCTTCTTTTATTAAATCTAACATTTATCAATTAAAAATTATTTCATAGGTAAATCATATTAGACTTGATTGAAATATGTGATTTTTTCCATACAGCTCATTCGGAAGGCAGATTTCCTCAGAGAGGTACAAGAAACTCTAAGGTTGCTGTTTTCAAAACAGATTAGGTGTTACAAGTTCCTATTTTTAATGCAATTTACAAATCATTTCAATTACAATATATGCAACAAAAATACTCAAACGTCAAAAACTTAAAGGCTTACATGAGTAAGTCAAAACAAAAGTAAATTAATAATTATAAACACAAGAGTTATTGAGTATAGTAGATGCATCAATCCACACATACCGTAAATAAATAAAGATATTATGTAATCATTTTACTATATACAAGAAATAATTCCAATTTTCAAATTCAAATATTTTTATTCAAAATAGGATTTAAAATCACTTACTGAACGTCAAAAACTGCCTCAGGGCAGTCTCTTTTGAGAAGAATGAACCTGAGAAGAATGGGCGCAAGAAACACAGCGGGCTTTTTTTTAAATATAAAATATGGATTTCAATGTGATATCGTACAATAAACATTTATAATTAAAGAGCATGAGGGTGTTCGCTTTATTTTGTGGTGTCATTAAGAAAATCGTTTATGGTATAGTAACCTTTCCCACACAAACGTTTTTAGCAATTCTTTTAAATTTCGTAACACATTTGTTTTGTTCATTTTCTGGGATCATATTGTAGAAGCATATACATCGCCCAACAATCTAATATCAATATAATCTATGTTGACAACTGAAAATTCCAAATTACTTATGACCTTTTTGGTGGGTAAGTTAAGAATTATATGTAAATGAAGTTATTTTGGCTCTCCATTTAAATTCCCACACATAAACTTTAACTTATTTTTTTTTTATAAAAATAAGGGTCGAGACGAGCAGGATGTTCAGCTGATGGTAAGTGATACGCCCTGCCTATTACAATGTAGTGCCGCTCAGGATTCTTGAAACACCTAAAAATTCTTGGTGGTACTACAACTGTGATCGTCACCTTGATACATAAGATGTCAAGTCTCATTTTCCTAGTAATTTCACTAGCTACGGAACCCTTAAAAATTAGTATAGAAATTTAGTTTTTTTTTAACTTTTTAGTTGCAACATTTTTCTATGTTTATTTTTTTAATTGGTAAAGATTTTATGTAAAGCATAAAAGAGGTCTGATGTGCTGTGATCACTACCGAAAACACTCTTTTGTAACATCAATAGAGGAAGGAACAATCACAGGTACCTACCCATATCATGTCCCTTGAAAACACTGCCAAAGAATATGCAATGCGTGGAATAATAATAATAGAATCTGAAATTTTACTTGTAACTGATTTTTAAATAATACTAGCTTTTAGCCGCGACTTCGTCTTCGGATTTTCATCTCGTATTCAATGCAAACAGATGACTATTTGTTTCATATCAAGTACCTAAATCAAAGTTTTATGGTTTAAAAAATCACGAATTTCAAGAAAACCTTCATCCCTTATATAACCCTTTCATGCCCTTTTTAACAACAAAGGGTTGCTTATGTGTCCATTTTTAAACCAAATTAATCACAATCTAATTCGGAGCTAGGCGTAAAACCGTGAGTTTGTTTGGTATCCCCACACGGTATGTCAAAATTTCTAAAACACTTGAAAAAATATTTATTTATTTCTTATCAAGTGCCTAAATACAAAGTTTCAAGGTGTCATCTTCGATAATGTCGAACTTCCATCCCCTAATTTAACTTAAATAAGTGAATTGGCTAGAAACTGTCATAGCCATAATTAGTAAGTATTTTGTGGGGCGATGTAAATGATGCTTTTACAACAAGATCCCCAAAAATGTTCAAAACAAAAGTATTACGTTATTCAAAAGAATTGTTAAAAAACGTTTGTGTGGTAAAGGTTGCTATAATGACTCTCTTAATTATTCCCCAGATTGGAAATGGAGTGACCGCCCTCAGGCTATTAAATAATATGTTTAAATGTACAATATTACTTAGTAAACGTATTTTTTTCGATAAAAAATAAATGCCCGCTGAGTTTGTTGCGCCTATTCTCAGGTCTGAGGCATTCGTTTTGGAATGGGTGCTAGTTTTTGACTTTCAATAAGTGATGTTACATTCTAATTTGAATAAAAATATTTGAATTTGAATTTACCCCTTTTTGAAACGGTATAAGGTAGCCTATGGCCTTCCCCAAGCTCTAGTCTATCTATTTACAAAATTTCATCTAAATTGGTTCATTTGTGTAGGCGTGAAAGTGTTACAAAGAAATTTACATTCACATTAATAATAATATTACTGGTTGACCCAGCAAACGTTGTATTGCCGATATTAAAATCGCGATACAAAAGTAACTGTTGATCGTAGATGGGTGAAAATTCTGACTCATAATCAAACAAATTTAACGAAAATTTGTCAAAAAAAAAGAATTGGCGTGGACCACCCTTAACGTTTAGGGAGATGAAAAATAGATGTTGTCCGATTCTGAGACCTACCCAAAATGCACTCAAAATTTCATGAGAATCGGTCATGACGTTTCGAAGGAGTTTAACAACAAACACCGCGACATGAGAATTTTATATATTAGATAATAGAATAGAAGAGAATAAATATTTATTGATAACAAAGCAGCACCACACTATTATTAAATAACAAACCAGAATGAGTAATAAATTCTTAGAACTAATAAAGCCATTAAAATAATACAATTTATTACGAAAAACGAAAAAGTAGATACTGAGCGGCAGCGAAGGTTACCAAATGGAGCTAACTCAGTAATAAGCTGCAATGGCGTGGCGCCAATGTAGCACTGGTTTTCAGTAGCCCCAATATTAGTAGAGATTGTAGGCATTTTATAAGTTTAAATATATATGAAATATGTAAATGTATATGAAAATATTATGTATGCTCGAAGAAATATTAAAAATTTTGATAGAAATTGTGATAAACATTATTTTGATACGAGAAACAAATATAAACTAGCATGTCCAAAGTACAGATTAGATAAAGTTAATAATTCTTTTATTGGCCTATATATTAAATTACCTGAAAATATTATAAGTCTTAGTGAAAATAAGTTTAAGTTTGTTATAAAGCGCATACTATCACAAAATGCGTATTATAAGATAGAAGTATATATTTTAAATGACAAAATTATTTGGAACACTAATTGTAATTTAGTGACAAAAAAAATTAAATAGATGATAGGTAACAGGTATTATATGTACAATACCATCGATGACATTAATATTTTGTTATTGACATTAATATTGTTATTATTGTTACATTTATATATTTACGATATGTATTTAATTATTCTATTGTATTTATGACGTGGAAAAGTGTGTTGTATATACCTACTTTCAATACATTGTTTTCATTTGATTTGAATAATATCTACTAAACACAAACCCACAAAATAAATACCCGTTTACCCGCAATACTACTGAATATTATTACAGACGAGAGAAATGTAGATGGAATCGGTATCAAACGATCGAAGCAATTCAGAGCCTGTTATTTAAAGGGTGGTGTGAAGCGTCTTAACTCTAATTAAATCTGCCGCAAGCAAGTGGTTAACAGCACAGAACCTAGGTTTGTTGTTTATTGCTCACTGCAAATGGAATACACCTAGTAGCCTGTGTTTTAGTGTTAATTAAGAATAAATATTTTATGTAAACAATTTGTAATTTACACGCTTTATTATTAGCTTCACCTGTGTGTATGTTTTTTTGTAACCTACTCATTTGAACCACTTCAAACGGCCAGATTTCGTTCAAACTTCTTAGATTTATCGATTTATAGGAGCTTACATTAATTTGTTGAAATTGTTCCAATTTGCAAAATATGATTTTTATAAATTTATATAATTTTCATCTATCGTCGATAAGGCAGGAATTGATGCTAATTTTGAAATATTTTGGTTCAGTTTTCTATAAAAAGCGTGTTTTTTTTAACTATATTTAAAGTAATATCCCTCGATTCTAGGATTAATTATACAAATTAAAATTAAATTCTGTCCGAGTGCTCTTGCCATGTCGATACAGCCATAACCTGAGAGTTGAACAAGACAACTCATTCACTCAAACTGTAAAAGCGCTCGGAAGAATCCGAGAGAGAACCGGAATTGAGTCCCGCATCGTTCATAAATTTTAGTTACATATTATAATATGTTGTTGAAAATTTTATACTTTACATTACGTGAACTAGAGTAGATAGAACCAGTAATCGAAAAGGGCTAATGGAGCAAATTATAAAATGCGCCCAAGAGACTAGCTTCGGTAAAAAATTAAGTTGATAAACATCCTAACCCTTCCCTCACAATACATATCATACCATTTATCATTTTAGCCAGAAGACGTCCACTGCTGGACAAAAGCTTCCCCAAAGATTGGCATAACGATCGGTCCCGCGGTGCCCTCATCCAACGTGTTCCAGTGATCTTGGCCAGATCGTCGATCCGTCTTATGGGGGGCCTACCAACAATTCGTCTCCCGGTACGTGGTCGCCATTCGAGGACTTTACTGCCCCAACGGCCATCTGTCTGTCGAGCTATGTCCCATTATGTATGAGGCCCACTGCCACTTCAGTTTCGCAACCATCTGAGCTATGTCGGTGACTTTGGTTCACAATACATATATATTAATACTAGCTGACCCGACAGACGTTGTTCTACTTACAAAATTAAGTTTATGTTTTACCTCCTGAGAAAGTAAGAAAGATATAAATTCTAATTAGTTATTCATTTTAAACCATTCTTTCAATTTGATTTCTAAACGACGCGCGACGGGGGACACATCAAAGGAAAAATAAAATTTTTGTTTTTATTTAATTCCGAGATTTTTGATATTTATTCACCATTTAAACCTTCTCTGAACTTCCACAAGTAATTCAAGACCAAAATTAGCCAAATCGGTCCAGCCGCTCTCGAGTTTTAGCGAGACTAACGAACAGCAATTGCTTTTTATATATTTAGATTACTGAATTCATGAAACATTGTGATTTAAATTCTTTCAATTCAAGAAGAAGGAATTAACTGCACGGGCCGTTTAATTTTTTCAAAATTCCTTCAAGAAATTCAAAGACTGCCTCATCTGAGACAATTTACAGAAACAAACATGTCATTTAAATTACCTAAACCTACAAATATGGTACCAGACCAAACAACTATGTCATTCCTCTATACTTAAATGAGACTCCCATAGAGATTCAAAGATTATATATAAATATAATTAATCGTTAAAAAAGTACTTTTTACAAAATCCTTCATTAATATAATTTTATCTGCGGTTAGCTAAGTAGGAAACTAATTTGTAATTGTTAACGTTTATTCGATAACTATTCTTTATTTTGCATTTTATTGATTTCTATACTACTTCGTTTAAAATAAGATCTATGTTATAATAATTGTAATTGAAAATAATTGTTCTTTTCTTTTAAAATATTATGTAATTTAATTTTAAGCGGCTTCACACACAGATAATCTTCTTAAGGTTTAAGTGTGTGTTATTATATTTTAAGCTATAAATTACATTGTATTTTAAATAAATATTATAAAAAAAAATAGTTTAGCTGGGTCTAAAGGTTCCTTCATAAGTCTTGGTATTCAAATTTATATAAAAATATCACACAGTATAAATTTAATATAGTTGGACTCACTGTGAACAAATTTATTTAAATATAAATCAATATTTTTATCAATATTCATTGCTATGCAGACGACAGCACTGGTGATGCCGTATACATGGGCCATGCAGGTCTCTCTCGGGAAATTCTCGACCAGTGCCGGGAGAAACTTGCGTCTTCTATCGAGTCCTCTCTTGAGAAGGTCGCGGAATGGGGTAAATTGAACCTTGTCCAATTTGACCCCCAAAAGACTCAAGTTTGCGCGTTTACCACTAAAAACCCCCATTTGTCGTATCACCGCTCTTCGACAACACTTCCCTTAAAGCCTGGCCTAGTATCGGAATACTGGGTCTCGAAATCTCGAGCGATTGCCAATTTCGTGGCCATCTGGAGGGCAAAGCCAAATTGGCTTCGAAGAAACTGGGCGTCATTAATAGAGCACGGCAATACTTCAAGCCGGCCCACATTCTAGCGATCTTCAAAGCGCAGGTCCGGCCACATATCAATTATTGCTGTCATCTCTGGTCTGGCGCACACCAGTATCAGCTCGATCCATTTGACCGCGTGCAACCTCTGGTGTTGCAAGAGATTGTGGGCGGCGGTGATCACTTAACAACAGGTACGTACGCTCGTATGTCCTCCTATTCCATAAAAAAAAATCTGGATTTAAAATATACCGTGCCATAAGCTTATATATTATAAAGATTGCTGCCATATTAATACCATATTTGCCAAGGCTGCCGATATTAATACAATCTTTGTGCTGCAGAAGAGCGCTATTCGCGCTATTTATAACCTAGGTCCTAAAAATTCATTGAGAGCAAAATTTAAAGAAATTATCATCTTGACTGTTGCTTCTCAGTATATTCTTGATAATGTAATGTATGTTAATAGGCACTTAAGTTATTTGTATTTGCTAGGAACTGTCATAACCATAATGTTAACACCAGGAACAGACACTATAAGCTTATAATGCCTACTACTCGGCTAAGTCGAGTTAGTAAGTTTTTGTGGGGCGATGTATATGCTTTTACAACAAGATCCCAGAAAATGTTCAAACAAAAGTATTATGATATTCAAAAGAATTGTTAAAAAACGTTTGTGTTGTAAACGTTACTATAATACAAATGACTTTCTTAATGATACCACAGATTGGGAATGGAGCGACCGCCCTCAGGCTATTAAATAATAAGTTTAATTCTACGATATTAATTTGTTACCATATTTTTGTCGAAAAAAAAAAGAGCGCTGAGTTTGTTGCGCCCGTTCTTCTCAGGTCTGAGGCATTCATTTTGGAATGGGTGGTAGTTTTTGACTTACAATAAGTGATGTCAAATCCTATTATGAATAAATATATTTGAATTTGAATTGATTAACGGCTTCACTTTTCAATTTTATTTTATTTCTACCGTATCGTAATCTCAGCAAAGCAATTTTATATTGTCACTACAAAGCTAGGTGCTCTAGTGAAATGTTTGCATTGCCCCGATAAAGCGCAGTGTATCTACATAAATGAGCCGTTGCATCTCATGTCCCAAGCTAACGAGAGGTGCTTAAAGTGCTTTTAGAAGGATCAATGCAGGATAATCAGTGCAAAAATAGTGAAACTCGCAAAGGAATTCAGCATAAAGAAATAATAAGTAGAAAAAGTTATTGAGTTCTTCCAGTTTCGCTTTATTTATTTATTGCAAAATTATACAAATTTATGGCAATACTACCTATGGGTCGTAATTCAATAGGTTAAATATTTTTAGATAGTCAATCGTTATTGAAAAGAAGATGTAAGTACTAATAATAGGCGAGACTGCCTAATTAAAAATTGAAATTTAGTTATATGAAACGTGCAATTATTTTACATGAGTTTGAAATAGTAGTAATTACAGTATAGCGATTGACGACGAAGGAAATAATCGGGCTAAGCCTGACAGCGAATAGGCGGTTACGTCCGTTCCCAATATTCAGTCTATCTCTAACTTGAGATAAAAATCGAAACTATCGTTGACTTTTCTGTCCCAATAAACTTAACGACGGTAACTCACCTTATCCGTACACGCTGTCTGGCAATAGGACGACGTATAGCTTACCAGCGATAGAAGTTTGTATGGAAAATGCAAATCACGCGTCCCAATACAATGCGATAAGAATTACTAATCGGGTAAATGGGGACAGCTTCAGATAATTGACAGCTAATTACTTACAGTAGAAGGGAGTAATTTATCTCTATCTGTAGATAATATAATATTGGGAACGGCGGTTCCCAATATACTATCTGGCTTTCGGCTATCTCCGTTTTTTAAAAGATTATAGCCGTCATCTGTCAATCTATCAATGACTGCACGTTTCATTCAATCGAGTGATTCGTTTTTTAAGAGAGTTTCGCAAGGCTGGTTAGATCAAAATGACTTCTTTTATCGTTTATTACTGATCTCTGTCATATGCCATTAATCTGACATTCAGGCTATTGTTTGACATTATTGAAAGAACGAAAAATAATTATTTAATAAATTTATTATCAATTTTCACATGCGATATTCACTAAGGTGATGCGTCTATTAATAAGACCTTTGTAAGCATAATTATTATAAATGTAATATTGTAATTAGCACTGGTAAATCTAATAAAAACATAAATTTACTTTAAGCATATATATAATATCATAATAATCCATCCATGCAGACTGTGCCTTAGATTGTGTACAAATTTCGCATCACGTATATAAATAAATTTTACTGAATTGATATAATACTGTCTCTCACTCTCTCTATCTAGTCGGTCATACTTGGAGCGAACAATTTGTTACCATCATCTTCTGTCCGTCGTGGCCCTGACGACGGAGTTACACCTCAGGGACCTGGAGTATTTTATTTGGTCGGTCCATCTGGTAGGAGATCGGTCTCGGGCTCGCTTGCCATTTGTTCCCAACTACGATCAATTTCACCAGGCTCTCATTACCCCTTCGCATTATGTGGCCAAAATACGAAATAATTCGTTGGTGACATATCATTTCTTTTTTTTTATGGAATAGGAGGACAAACGAGCGTACGGGTCACCTGTGGTTAAGTGATCACCACCGCCCACAATCTTTTGCAACACCATAGGAATCATAAGAGCGTTGCCGGCCTTTAAGGAAGGTGTACGCGCTTTTTTTGGAGGTACCCATGTCGTATCGTCCCGGAAACACCGCACAAGGAAGTTCATTCCACAACTTTACAGTACGTGGACCGCCACACATCCAGATGGTGGGGATGATATCCTAACTTGTGGCGTGTCGTGCGAAGGTTGGTGATAAAGTACATCATAAGAAATTGCATAGGCTTGAATAATAAAGAAACAATGGAATCATTGCCACGGAAATGTTAAGTGTTTATTATACATAGCATATTATCTTACTTATTAGTAACAAAAGATTTCTGCTTGAGCTACAATCAATACGGAATGTAAGGCCCAAATCGAGTTAGAATTATACAAAGGGTTCGGGCGTGGGTAAACCGCAAACGGTCTTAGTTATCATTACTTAAATCTTATCAAAAAGGACGGGTATTTTTTAGGTTTGTATCTCATTTTCCGGTAAATTCGGGCGTTGGTGGAAATCGTTTTCGAGTTTCCCTCCTATTTAAGATACTACTTTTGGAGTTATTTCAGGAGATTTTCCTTTTATGATAGGAAAAACAATGTTCAGAGTCACTGCATGTCAATTGCTTTGTTATTTTCTTTTCTATTTTCATATGACTGTTTAGAAGACTTTTGTTTTAGATAATTTTATGGAATATGTTGTATTTGTATAATTATTTTATTGTTTTAATACATAAACTAAAATTAGCAACATATTATAAAAATAAAGAAGAATCACAGATCACCACTCTAAAAGCGGCCTTTAAAGGCTTATGTTATTAAAATAAAATATTTGAAAGCTAAAATAAGTAATTCCACTTATAAGATTAAGTGGAGTCCAATCAAACATTGAATAATATTTATGCCAAGAGATCTCGAAAATGTCTCCTGAAACGGGTACCATTTTGTTTTTGAAATAAGCAATAGCTCTTTATTTTTTCACTGGAAACATTGTAATCCAATATGATTAAACGTGTAACGTTGGAAGGAAGTCAGTGTCAAGCTAAATGTTATAGTAGGTACCTACACTCGCCACGCGTGACTTTGAGCGGGATAGCTACGTCTAGAACAACCCAAGCGGGTAGACACGCGCGGGCAGACGTCGTTGATAGTTACATTAAGTAAGCTGTTCATAATATTAATTTTTTATTTTGTTTATTTCTTGGCACCGACTTAAAACCTATCAATAGATAGCACATACAAATAATAGCATTTTTAAAATGTTAAAGGTATAAGGTGTGCAGAAGAGGTGTATTAAATTAAATCTTTATATATTAAGTTATTTTATACTTTATGGTTTTTGAAGTCATATTTAAAAAGTAGTTTTTTAAATTTAGTTGCAGGCTGTGGTCGAATTTCCATAACTAGATACACCATATTTTCGTGTTGTATCACATTCACGGTTCCGATTAATACTAAATCACTACTAAGACGCTGGTTATCTGTATGTCATCTCAGTAATGAGACATATTTAATGAGGCTATGTCACTTATAATATCAACTTATATCTATATTATTATTAAATCAAATCAAAATCACTTTATTATTCATGTGAGTCAAAGAAATGACACTCATGTCAAAAGATTTATTTTTCACGATAAATAATAAATTCGGAAAAGGTTGAGTTTTAATGAAAAGTTACAAGAAACTCACTGGCACTGTTTTAAACTAACATTTACAGCTTCATCTTTTAACAAATTATTTTTAAAACAATATTACGTTAAGTGATGCAAAAAAAAATAAAAATTAAATTTGAAAACAGAATTTAAGAACGATGCGTGACTCCACAACCTGAAAATTGAACTAGACATACAAGATTTATCAACGATACTCGAATGGTTCAGTGTAAAGCGAGGTCGCACGGAACGCGAGAAGTCGCGAGTTCGAGTCCCGCATCGTTCATAAATTTTGTTTTCAAATTTAATTAATGAAAAAATATACATTTTGTGCATTTATACCTATTCCTAAAAGGGTCCTAGAACAGATGAAATATTATCAAAAGTACATAATTGCGTAATACATAAAAATTTACTAACCGATACTTCTGTCGAACAAAAAAAAAGCGTAGCATATTTCCTACCTCGACAATACCCTTTTAAGTAGAACACACTGTTGCCTGTATTTCTGCATTGCGACAGAGGCTGTTGTAAACTAATGAGATTAAACCAAGATTTAATATTGAAATGATGATGCTTTTTGAAAATTTACTGCGTTATAACAAAAAAGTTAAACATGTGTTGAACACCTGTTTTCAAAAACTTCTATAACAAATCGGTGTCTTTCTGTTGTTTAGCGTTCAACTATCTTTAGACATTGCTTATATAAACACGAGTTAAAGCTTGTCTAAGGTGAGTCTAACGGATAGATCATATTCATATGGAAGAATAAGATTATATTATGATGACAGATTGATGAAAGCTGACAAAAATTGCGTTCCATTCTTAATGACATTTTAGTTAAACACAAGCTAAACACTGTTTTGTAATAGAAAAATATAAACTCAATTTTAGACGTCGGTAAAAACAAAATTTATGAACGATACGGGACTCGAATCCGCGACCTCTCGCGTACCGTGCGACCACTCTTTCCACTGAGCCAACAGCTCGAGTGACGTACCGTTGATAGATCTTGTATGTCTTGCTCAACTGTCAGGTTGTGGCTTCATCTACAGGATCTACTTTACAGTTGATAACTTGCTCAACCTCAATATTTGTATGTTAGAGTTGAGTCCCGTATCGTTCATAAATTTAAAAAAATAAAAAATTGTTTATATGTACATTTGTTCGATGCTTTATAAGTTCGGCAATGATCCTCTTTTCTATGAAAATAAGGGATGACACGAAGTTCAGTTGATGGTAATTGATACGCCGTGCCCATTACAATGCAGTGCCGCTCAGGATTGTTGTAGGTATAAGCGGTAATACAATTGCGCTCGTCACCTTGAGACATAAGATGTCAAGTCTCATTTGTCCAGTAATTTCACCAGCTACGCCGCCCTTCAGACCGAAAAACAATGTTGTGTACCCATAATCTAGCCAGCATCTTGTGCAAAAAAGCCTCCCACTGGTGTTTCTCCTCTTATATAAAAAAATCATCCTTCCCTTTTGTATGTACGTCATTCTCCCACAGTGCGCTTGTTAAAGTTAGCTGGGCGTTACTCAAATTCCAATTAACCTACTTATAGAAAAGTGTATTTCAATGTGCGTGCTACTGTTCAAAGAACTTTGGACCCCGTATCAACAAACTATGGAAAGAGCTTAGTTGTGCGGTGTTTAAAGGACGATACTGCGTTGCTTAAGAAAGCTACAAGCCGACAACGCTCCTGTGTATCCTCTGAAACTGCAAGGTTATGTGAGCTGCGGCTTATTTCTATAAAATTTTAAGTTTACCAGTCGGAGGTTCCTTTGTACAGAATGCCGGCTAGATTATGGGTACCACAACAGCGCCTTTTTCTGTCGTGAAGCAGTAATGTGCAAGCATTACTGTGTTTCGGTCTGAAGGGCGCTGTAGCTAGTGAAATTACTGGGCAAATGAGACATGAAATCTTACGGCTACGAGCGCAATTGTAGTGCCGCTTAGAATTTTTGGGTCAAGAATCCTGAGCGGCACTGCATTGTAATGGGCAGGGCGTATCAATTACCATCAGCTGAACGTCCTGTTCGTCTCATCCCTTATTTTCATAAGAAAAGTAATTATTTCATGGTGGCATGCAATATCTAGACTAGACTTCGATGCATACAACCGTCATTATATTAACATAAAATTTTAAAATTGCTTAAAAACTATAAATCAATCCTAATGGATTTGGTTTAGTAACGGATTAATAGCTCCAAATAAATTTTGAATAATTTACACAATTTGTTGTGTTTTTAAAGTGATAACCCTCACTTCTAGGATACATACACAAATAAAATTTGAAAACAAGATTTTATGAACGATGCGGGACTCGAATCCCTTGTTTAGATATACTAGAGCGACAGCTTAAGTCAATTTCCTAATATGCAAATATTGAGGTTGAGCAGGTTATCAACTGTAAAGTAGATCCTGTAGATGAAGCTACAACCTGAGAGTTGAACAAAGCATAAAAGATCTTCATTGTCACTCGAACGGTTCATCATTCGATAAACAGAGATCATGGGTTCGAGTCCCGCTTCGTTCATATTATTTTGTTTTCAAATTTTATTTATTTATTTATTCATAGAGGCTTACCAACTAAATACAATTTATTAACTTATGCACTAAGAATTAAAAAAATATAATAAAATAGATTAAATGTACTTAAATTATAGGTAGGCACAACATTACTATAAGAAATACATGTAATATTTGAAAATCTAAAATCTATAAATTTTGGAGAGCAATATAAATTTGTTTTTTAAAATTAAGTAAGTTTGAAAAAAAGATATCAGTGTTTTCATCTATATTAAAAATACAATTATATAATTGTAACATTAGCTGTAGAGGAGAGTTTATGCCATAATTACTGTGGTGGAATTTAATGTGCATTGGGGAATAAGTACTAAGCCGACAATTGAAGGCAGGCACATGCAAACCGATTTGTGATAAAAGTGAAGGACAGTCCATATCATAGCTTAAAAGTTTATGTAAACACAGCAATTGTGAAGCATTTCTACGTATTCGCAGAGACCTCATTTGAAATGTATTTAATCTATTCTCATAGCTATCATTACGGATATATTTATTTGTATGTTTGAATAATTTTCCAAACATCTAGAATTAAATTAAAAGATTATTATGCGCGGAAATCGAGGTTGCTTTAATATTAAAATAATCCTATTCAGGGCAATAACACACGCGCAATCAGGACTGAACGATACAATCATGGTTTATTGTAAATTTCTATTGGAATTAGGCCGAATAATAACATCAATAGATAGACTTGAAAAAACTTTCAAAGTTACTAGAGGTGAGTGTAAAATAATTTATTTTTAATGTCAAAGTTATGCCATCAGAAAAAAAATACTTGTAGAAAAAACCAAGTCAGACAACTCAGTTCTTCTAGTTTTCTTTCAGTAAAAAAATGTGAGATCCATGTAATATCAAGTCTGAAAATTTATTCAGTCTCTACATAAGGGCCTTCTCAATTAAGTTATTACATAATTAGCAAACCTAACAACATCTTATAGCATAGGACTTACATTATTAGTAAGATATTCATACAGTTGGCCAATCTTGAAAACTGGACCGAAATTGCAAAATATTTTAGTTTTTCCTTGATTTATACGCTAAAAACTAATACTAAGAGTATTCTAAATTGTATGTCTGCTAAGAGTACTAGTAGTCAGTCAGTCAGTAAGTGAGTGCCCAATTAAGAAACTTTGACAAGTTTTAATTCTTAAACTTAAGGTTCAAATTGAATGAAATTTGAACTATACCGTGATGATTTAACGTCGATTCTAATTCCAATCCACAACGAAATTATAGGCGTTCGAAAATGGCCTGTAAAGCTTCGAGAAAAGGATGGTACGGCCGAGCCGCTTGTTTTTGCTCGACTTGGCAGGTGCATTGCCATACCGCCAGATAAATTTACAATTGACCGACGATTGGGAAATATTGAATTAAATAAGAAGAAAACTCGTTCTTTTAAATTAATATTAACAGCTTCATTTACAAATTTTCATTAAATCTATGCAAAGAAAACACACAATTAAAAAATATACAAATTAAGAATAGTTGTCATCATAGATATAGTAGGCTCGATATCGACCACATAATTAAAAAAAAAACAGCTGATATTCAATACCAAAGTCTATAAGGAATAATGAATATTATATTAATTTAAAAGAGATTCAAACTCAAGATATTGTCAAAGTAATTTACATATTTGTCATGTAAATATATTCTGTACACCCCGCAGCCTCACAGCATACAGTCTTAACGTATTTTAACAAGTTTAGCTCCAACGACATATTCACACAAACCCAAATAAATTGCAAGACGAAATGTCATCACATGCTAAATTCAAACTGATTAAAAATTATCCGACTCAAGAAAACTTTGAGTAAAACACTTGTAAGAACTAATTAACTCGCGTGTAGTTTATCTTAACTGAATTTACTCTAGCGCTGCCGTAAAGGATGTCTGAAATGTAAAAGTGAATTTTCGTAGGAAACACATTTAGTTTTAACTTGATGTGTTGATTTGATACACAATAAATTCTGGTAGGCCATTGGGGCCCAAAAGCAGAATATAAAATTTTACTATCTATGCATCCCAATTGAGCTACGGATCAGCCGAGTTATCGAACCCGTAAATGCTGCCAGTATTATTGGTAGAATTCCACATAGTAATTATTTTAACTACACACGTAATCATATTAAGTATTCTAAATATTAATCATATTAATTATTGCTGTTTTGTGAAATATATATTTTTTTCTTTTTTAGATAGTTTAGATTTGTATTTCCTCAGAATTTTTATAATTATATAATAAACTAGCTGACCCGACAGACGTTGTTCTGTTCATTATAAAAAAAAAACTCGGTGGGGGTGGAATTTCGTAAAATCCGTTCTTAGCTGACCTCTACTCGGCGAAAGGATTATTCCTACCAAATTTCAAGTCTCTACGCCTTATTGTTCCAGAGATATCGTGATGAGTGACTATATACATGGAAATATCTTATACATATGTATAGATAAACAGATAATAAAAAATATTAATATTTGTCTGAATTTTATTGCATTAAGCTGTTTGATCATATGAGTTATATCGTTGATGACAACGGTAAACGAAAAACTCAATATAGTCCCATGCAGCGCTTCAGCGCTATTATTATAGGTACTTATCGACTTAGCGATAAAGTTGAAACTTGTATGAAGACTAAGTCGATTGATAATGAGATTAAATCCAGCGCTTTACCTTTAGACTATGGAGACAATTAGTAGTGCTAAAGCCCCTCTGTGAGCTCTCTGATATAAAATGGAGTAACTTCTATACATTGATCTGGTCATTATTTCGTCTTGTGTAATCTGTTACGTCAAAAGGAACCCGTTGCTAATATATGCCTTACGCGCAGCCCTTTTATTGAAGGATTAGGATTGGGGCTGGGTCTAATGTTTTGAAATGGGTTAAACCTGGAATGTTGCTCCAGAGTTTATGGCTCTCTTGTGAACATTGTGATTTAACAAGAGTTCTTGGTACACGACAGAAGGGTTCAGGGCCAAGTTGAGTGCTTTTAGCACCAATTCTTGCAAGTTCAAAGTCAAAGTCAAATAAAATTTATTCAACTAGGCTTACATTAAGCGCTTTTGAATCTACCATATATATACATATGTTTGGAAGAAGTTGAGCTCGTGAGAAGAACATACAAGAAACTCAACGGCAACTCTTCAATCAAATAGCGTATTTTACAATGGTTGTAATAAACAAAATAAATTAGTTTTTAAGGTGCTGCCAGTCTATAAATCATGTTTAAATTAAATTAATAATTTCATTAAAAGTAATAAAGAGTAAACTATGTAAATATAAATTATCGTATATTGGATGCATCGACCTTTAGAGTTCAAGGTCGTTGTTTGTGTAAAGATGCTTCGTAAACATGATGATCGTAAGTACTGTCATAATTAATAATTGCATCAACATAATATACAATGATTTATTTACTATAACATGTCGTCTTGGCGCCACAAGCAGCACCCGATCACAATTTGATGTATGGACAAGCCATCGTTCGTCGTAATGAAAGCGTCAGCGCTATCGTTACCTTCGCTCGATAAGCATATGAAACTCCAGCAGGGCAAGGCCTCCACAGCAAGCATAAAGTAATATGCCACTTCATTGTATTGTGCGTGTGGAAACATTGAATCGAATATGATTGGACGATCTCTCAGGGATTGGTGTCGAAAACTGATTGGTGGAAAAATGAACCATGTGATTTTGAGATATAAGGAAAATGCATTATTTTCCCTAAATAAAAGAAACAAAAGGTTTCTACATTGTAAACAAATAGATCGAAATGGAAACGCTACGGAAATTTCAATTACCTATTTGTTAAGGGTAATTTTTGTTGTTCATCAATCAGGCAAAACATTTCCCGGGAATTTAATTAAACTTGCTAAATTCAAATAAAAAACACTACGTTATAGTGCCCACCTGACTACTTTATTGTATTTCATCGAGGCTTTTGTGTAAGCTGTCCAGTTTTAGTTTCAAACTTCAAAGTTCAGATAGTTTCCATTGAAGATCTATAAATACCCTGTACATAAAAATGATCGACCCCGTTTATCGAAATAAGTTAGTACACGGACGAGTCGTGAGTTAGTATAAAGTTTTATTAAAAGAAAATAAATCATTTCGAAAGATCTTATAGATAGACTTTTTAGAACGATAGATTTAATTTCCTGTAGTGTGTGTTATTATTTAATGATCTTAAAGAAGTAAATAACACTGAATAAAACCTAATGTAAATAACTCAAAGTTTAAAGAGTTGATGTTTTGACATCTTAAAACTAAAAAGTAGCTCATTTGTTTTTTAAAGTCACAACACCCAACAGGAACTTCTTGGTTTGAACTCCAGATTGGATGTTCGAGATAGGATTGCCAACCTAAGTCTACTAAGGTTTCGGTTGGTGCAGCATGGCTAACCATATTTGAGATTAGTCATATTGGGCTCATAGTTGCTGCACCGAATGGACACGTCAGTGTTACGTACTTATAATTATTATTCATTATTTCCGTCTATTTTCTGTTCTGATATTATTGTACAAATCCCAAAAATATCCCACTAACTTTAACATTAAAACACTTAATAGGGGCGCACCAATCGTATATTCACCACGTCGTGATCTTCTCTCGCCGCGCCCACATGCGTGCGGTGGGGGAATGCTGATCAGGACTTTTCGTCCCCTGCAGCAGGGATAACTCGCCGCCCGTTGAAACGGGCGGGTCATTGGGGGTGTTGTGTCACAGTAGTAGTACATGTTGAGCCGGCGGTAGATGGTGACACTGAGGTACTTTACCGTCGGGGACCACGAAATGTCCTGTCCGTTTGGCTGCAACCTATGCTTCTCAGTGAGCACACTCCCGGTCGCGAGCGCCTGGGTTTTGCCCACGTTCACCGATAGCCGCCACTTCTTGAGCCATTCTGGCAGGGTGTCCAGCTGGCGCTGCATCTTCACGGCGGCGTGCGTCAGGTTGAGTGACGATGTAATATACGCCGCGTCATCTGATACAGAGCCGACGGCGACGGTTCGAGCGGGATGTCATTTGTGTATTTTGCGTACAACAGGGGAGACAGACAGCTCCCCTGCGGTACGCGAGCAGAGATAATCTTGGAAGCTGAAATGGCATCGTCTACCCTTACTTGAAACCGACGGTTTTCAAGTAAGTAAGTTTGTTGAGAGAAGCGGTGAGGGTGTGGAGTACCCTGGACAGCTGGAGCGTGGTGCTGTGTTCAGCGCGGAATCCAAACTGTTCTTCCCTAAGCTCTATGTAGGGTCTTAGGAGTGACAGCAGGAGAGATTCAAATATCTACACTTCCCAAACTAAAACCGCGGAATTGCTGCCAGTATTCTTGGTGCTCTCCCACATTTCAATAATTTTAACTACATATTACAAAGTTTTGAAATTCTAGTAATAATTTGTTTTATATTGTAATTTTTTTTTTGTTTTTGAAGTAGTTGTATATTGTTGCGCCAATTAGTGTTTCTTCAGAGATTCTATTAGAAGAACGAAGGATGATAATCTTTTGCTTCAAAACTATCTTGATAAAAATTTATTGAAATTGTACTAAATTTAATGTTGTTATACTGAAATTATATATGTTTCGACTTATCAAGAAATATGTTACTACAATCCATTTTTTAGTTATTGTAAATATTGACGTAACCTCACAACCACTGTACTTGCGGAGACATGGCACGACCGCTATTGCCGAGTGACACTTACGCGGCGTCATGAAATAAGAAAAGATAAAGAATTTCTAGAATTTATTGCTTCGTTTCTTCTCTCTCAGAGCGTACATGTTTGCGACCGGTAGTAATGGTTGAACTGACATCAGAGAGAATTCATAAATGCCTTTTATTCCTCTTATAGCATTTAATACGTTCGAATACTAGTTCACTCCTGTATATCCACTCATCGTTGCGTTACTGTGAATCAATGAAATCTAGGAAGCAGCTAGTCTGAATATGTCAAAATGGAGATAAGAAAGGAGTATTACCAATTATATATCGATATCTTAACTTAGTCGATGAACTAATATTAAAATTAAAACATTGAGTTCAAGCTCTGAAGGTTGACGCATCCAATATACGATAATATATATTTATACATTTAATTATATAATTTGCCAGAAAGCAGAACCAAACTAGGTGATCATAGTCCGTTTTATAGTATGCAATTTTTTGCAAATTATTACAGAAATACTATAGATATCTTCTGTGACAATATACCCAAAATAAAAAATAAATTAAGTACATAGATAAGTTAGCAAGTAAGTAATCTGTAAATCTTTTTTTTGGCTGTTAGAATAAGTCCTGTTTTTATCAAGCTTGTTTTGTTGGGCTGTAGTTATTGTTTCACTTAATCATGCATGCCACGTCCACATTCAGTAGACTCAATTGATAAATAGATTTTTTTTTTATATTTTACTACTTTGCAATCCATACAAGCGTAGTCAGTTTTGTGGACTAAATAAAAAAAAAATCTTTATTACTTTTCATGAAACAATTCATATTATTTAAACACGTCTCATATATTGGATGCAGCACCTTATAAACTAATTTATTATTTATATTACAGCCATTGTAAAATACTATATTTGTTTGAAACGTTGAGTTTCTTATATGATCTTCTCGCGAGCTCAACTTTTTGCGAACATATGGTTAAATCAGTAATTTAAAAGAAGCCGAGGAAGAAAGTAGTTTAAGTCTATTTGAATAAAGTTTATTTGACTTTGACTTTGAATTGGCCTGAATACTGTACCCGTACTTAAATTAACAGCTAACACAAAACTGTGTTTTAACATTTTCCTGCAAAGTTTTGACAACTGGGTTCGTGTTTATCTCGTATGATGCTTGTTTGCATATTTTCAACTAGTGTACGGAGTCGCTACTAATTTAAACTTTATGTTATAAAACGTTGCTTCATCTAATGTTACGTTAGAGTTATTTTTGTATACATAAGCACTGATTATTTATGAGTGTTATATATCTTACTAGCTTTTACCCGTGACTTCGTTTGCGTGGAATAGTCAAAATGGGCAGCATTTGTAATTGTTAGGATACTTTGCAAACAATACATACACAAACTGCTCTTTACGTTGCCAGCGCTGCGCTCTTCTATGATACAGCGGATATGCCTTGTCATTGTGGACAGTGTCTTTAATAGTATTTCCCTGCAAACCTTAATCTCCTATTTCATCCCCATGTAGGTCTAAGTTAAGGTCAAAAATGCTCAAACAAATGTTTATAAATGACTTCATATTAAGTGCCTGAATAGAAAATTTCATGGCTTTATATCCGAAAATGACGAATACCCATGCAAACGTTCATTTTTATATTTCAATCCGTTCATGCCATTTTAAACAAAAAATGGTAGCTTATGCCATTTCCTAAGGTCTAGTCTATTTTGTACCAAATATAATCAAAATCGAATTCGGACTGTGAAGGCGTGGCGCTGTATGGACTTCTATACATACGAATTTTCATTTCTTTTTTCAACCATACACCATTCGAACTTTTAAAAACGCTATACCAAATATTTATTTACTTTTTATCACGTGCCTAATTACAATGTTTATGGAGTCATCTTCGATAATGACGAACCTTAATACAAACTATCATCCCCTATTTCAACCCGTCCAATAATTTTTTTACAACAAAAGATAGCCTATGTCCTTTTCAAAGCTCTTTTCTATCTTTGTATCAAATTTCATCGAAATCGGTTGCGTCGTTTAGATGTGAAAGCGGAACAAACAAACTTACATTCATAATATTAGTAGGGTTACTACTAACCCTTCATGAACACGATCCATAAAAGTTACATAATAAACCATATGGGGTATCTCCAATCCCAAGAGCTATATAATGTATGTAATGAAAATTTGTAATTACTTGTGAAATTTATTAATACTCTTTAGACATTCTTTATTACAATCCATTAATTTCACATCTTTTTCTTTAGACGACGTCCTAAAACAAGCGGGGTCTTTAGGACCCCTATTATATATATCTTATTGCTGACGATTCGGTAACCAGCAGTAATGTGTTAGCATTACTGTGTTTCGGTATGAAAGGCGCCGTAGCTAGTGAAATTACTGGGCAAATGAGACTTAACATAATATTATGTCTCAAGGTGACGAATGCAATTATATTACCGCTCAGTATTTTAGTGTTTTTCAAGAATCCTGAGCGGCACTACATTGTAATGGGCAGGGCGTATGAATAACCATCAATTGAACGTCCTGCTCGTCTCATCCCTTATTTTCATAAAAAAAAACAGTATTCAAAATCATTAATATATATATTTTAATTTATATTTTATATTGTATATTTTAAGTTCTTTTAAATCACCATTAAATAAACAAAACTATTGTATATATGATATTTTATATTCACAATAGACGTCTTATCTCACTCTGAATAATACAAACCGCATTGCTTGATAACAGTTGAAATACTTTCGTTATAACATTCCCGGTCAAACCAACTCAACTATAATTAACATGCTCGTCGATAAACTTATAAATAAGTTATAAATAGTCTCTTTCTGAACTTACGCGTGACTAAACGATGGTCTATCGTACCGCTATTGAAATTAGTTAAGTCATTTGGCCCCTTGTACGGAACATTTTCAGCTGTCTTAGTTTTTGCGGGTAGATTGAAATTCACAACGAATACGTAGGGAGGCTCCTTTGCACAGGATGCCGGCTAGATTACGGGTACCACAACGGCGCCTATTTCTGCCGTGAAGCAGTATTGTGTTAACATTACTGTGTTTCGGTCTGAAGGGCGTCGTAGCTAGTGAAATTACTGGGCAAATGAGACTTAACATCTTATGTCTCAAGGTGACGAGTGCCATTGTAGTGCCGCTCAGAATTGTCAGTTTTTCAAGAATCCTGAGCGGCACTTCATTGTAATGGGAAGGCGTATCAGTTACCATCAGCTGAACGTCTTGATCATCTCGTCCCTTATTTTCATTAACAAAAAAACCTTATACCGCTGTTGGTAATTAATGAAATTGTATCATCATTTTTGCTTTAAAGTACCTTAGTAATTATGCAACTGTTGTGTAATAAGGGTTATTAAAACACGAATGTGGGTGATAATAGTATCATATAAGTGTTTTAATACCTAAATATCAACAGTTGCATACAAGACTTTATCTACACCCATAATATGAATCCTCTATAAAAGATCCTGAAACAGTTAGCTTACTGCTAACATTAAAAAAGCCAGTCCTAGTAACCATTACATCACCTAAACGAGTGTTGTAATGTTGTACTGAATTTCATTATAGTACTCGTTTGGATGATGTTATAGTTATTAGGACATTGTTTGAATGTTGGCAATTAGATAACTGTTTTAGAATCTTTAATAGAGGATTTAAAGCATGGGTGTAGATAGAATACTTTTACACGACTGCTTTCCATGTTTTATTTATACACTCACTGCATTACTTAAAACGCGATGTAGAGTTATACCAAGTTTAAAACTTTTAATTATTTTTGCCCTTATCTTACCTTTCTCACTACAGAATTACATGACAAGGTAACAACAAAAATTTTAAACTAGAAGTTTACACTGAGATTATTAGTAAAACAGATCATCTTTAACTATCTATTATAATCAAGGCTGCTATCCCAAGAACTCGCCAAACTAGCGCATAATTTAAACCATTTCTGGAAAGTTTAAATAAAGCATATATTTTTTTTAAAAATGATATATCTATACAATGTGAAACAAAATTTAATTTTTTCTTTACATTTCAACTTATTGTAGACAGTGCGAAAAAAAATCACAAAACTACCCTTAACTTTTACAGTTGAAGCAACGCTAATCATTCAATCTAGATCTAGAGAGAAAATTGTACAAAAATTTAATATTTTTACACCAATAACTAGTTAACATGATAAAGTTTTGTTAGTTTTATGGAGAAAGTTATATAGCGTTTGTAATAAATTAAAAATGCTTCAAATTTTAAAACTATGGCCCCCTTTTGCGAGCGAGGTAGCCTAGCTCCGCGCGATTCCTCAAGGCCGATGGCTCGTTCCCCAGCCTTAAGGCGACACTAAATGCCAGCGACCTTGAGCGATATGAGTTCACGGCTGTCGGCCCGCCATCTAAGTAACAAAGCCAATATTTTCAAAATTCTTGAGTGGTTTTCCACTCAGTTAATATGCTTACAATCCTCGTTATTCACTACTAATCTGAATAAATGAACCTACACAAAAAAGTACAAGCTATAAGAACAACTTTTCTGAGAGAAGTACCAAAAAATGCGTCACGCCATGCTAAAAAACTTGTTTAACTTCAAAGAAAAGTGGTAGTTCAAAAAGGCTCGGCAGTTTTAACTATAACCAACAGCAAGCATTAGCAACCTACAAATAAGTCTTAAGGATATGTGTAAAAGGATTAAGTAGTGTTCATAGCTCGAATTGCTATACTTTCACCACAAAACTTGTCTAAAAACATCATGTTTGCGTGTTTTCTGCTTACTCTTCGCCTTAAGTGTTTATCGAAAAAAAGTTAGCGCTTGGAAGATTTTACTCCAAACAAATAATATTGTATTCTTACTAATAAGTACTTAATAAGAAAAGTTATTTGTAACATTTGCTATGTAGAGCAGAATACTTCTGAAATAGTTAAAGCAATTTATATTACGGTAAAAAGCATTTTGTGTCATTACGCAATCAATAAATTGATAATACCTACAACTGTATCCTCGTTTCAAATTCCTTACGTTATTTCTATTGCATTGCAACGAGATAAGCAAACCAAGTGCACCTTCCATTGTTTTTTTTATTTATTTATCTTTTAAGGTAAATAAAGCTTAACTAGCCTTCATAACCGTCTCATGAAATATGAAAGTAGAAAGCTTGCGGCACATGATAGTAAGTGACTAGTCACCTCTCTAATTAAATAGTATCATCAAAGAGAATATATTATTAGTAGCAATTTCAGTCATGTCGTCAGTTTTCTAACGTTAATGAACCTAATGCCATTAAATAATCATAATACACTTTTGTATTTTACGTGGTAAATTAATGTAGGACTAATGAATTATAACGAAATTACGAAAGGCAACGATCAAATAATTTCAGTGTCAAAATTGGCTACATAACTAATGCTTAAAGTCTTAGTATACATGTTGATCAATAGGTAGTAAATAATTTATACTATAAGTCCAGCTAGCAAGTCTATTGTTGCATATACATGGGGCACAATAAATGTTTTGCACTTCTAGCTAATCGGAAGTATTTGAATTTCGTTAATGTTATATTTTTTGCAACGTTGCAACCTTCTTAATATTAAAAAAAAAAACAATTTGCGGAAATCAAACAAAGTGCTACGTACGTACGAAAATGGAATTAAGTCCAAAAGATTTTAGAGCGATGATTTTTTTATGATTTTAAAAGTTCTCTCTCCCCGGAAGACTATCTGTGCCGCTCGTCTTCGAAATGCTTTTGGGAGAGAAGCACCTTGCTTGAGCACCGTGAGACGATGGTCTGCTGAATTTAAGAGAGGTCGGGTTTCTTTACATGACATATTTCGTGAGGGGCGGCCTTCAATTGCCGTCAACGAAAATAATGTGGCTACTGTTAAGCGGCTAATTGAAGAAAACTCGCGGATTACTTATGAGACAATTCGAGGAATATTGATGATTGGTACGAGCCAAATTCAGAAAATTTTACCCGAAGAATTGAAAGTTCGGAAACTTTGTTGTCGTTGGATCCCTCATGAAGTGACAGGGGGCTCGCTAGGAATGGTGCTCACAGATGCTAATGAAGTTCAACCACAGACGAATACTGCTGTTTATGACATTGTAACAGGACACGAAACGTGGATATATTGTTTTTAACCCGAAAAAAAACAGCAATCTTGTGAATGGGTGTTTGAAAATGAGAACAGGTCAACAAAAGTGAGGCAGGCGAGAAACGTTGGTAAAAAAACGATGGTATTTTTTTCTCTCAGCTACGGGTCCCATCTGCACAATTCCACTTGGAGATCAAAGGAGTTTTATTCCCGAGTGGTATTCTACCATTTGTTTACCCAGAGTGCTTAAAAAAGCCAACAAAACTAAGTCATTTTAAGCTTCAGAAAAAGTACAACACGTCACCCATCCTGCACATAGCCCCGACCTAGCACCCTGTGACTTCTGTATTTTCCCCAAAATCAAAGATTTGATGAGAGGTTTCACTTTTACCCATTCCGAAGAGACAGTGATAGCGTTCAATCCGCACGTAGAAAACATTTTTTTGCACCCGTTCTTCTCAGGTCTGATTTTAAATCCTACAATAAAAATATTTTAATTTACTACTAGTACAAATCAAAACCCTTGAATGAGAGTTATACCATTAGGAGGCTCCTTTGCACAGGATGCCAGCTAGATTATGAGTCACACAAGGGCATTCATTTCTGCCGTGAAGCAGTAATGTGTAAACATTATTGTATCTCGGTTTGAAGGGCGCCGTAGCTAGTGAAATTACTGGGCAAATGATACTTAACATCTTATGTCTCAATGTGACGAGCGCAATTGTACTGCCGCTCAGAATTTTTGGTGTTCTGCATTGTAATCGTTTGGGCGTATCAGCTGAATGTCCTGCTCGTCTCGTCCTTTATTTTCATAAAAAAAATGGCTGTACGTATAGTTAAGGCAGTGTCCGTACCGCTCAAAACATCAGTAATTCCATCCTAAGTAATAGAACTGTCACTGTTGCTTGCAGATGTATCCACTTGATATAGGTTGGTTCTGCTTGTTTCGTCCCTTTCAATAAAATCCGCTGGTTAAATGGTTACTATATGATGTCCCTATCAACGTGGTAACTAATAATGTAATTTATCCAAGTTTTAGTTTTTCTTATCTTTTACAATATATTTTTGTTCCACGAAATTTCAATCAAAACATACAGTGTATTTGAGATGTTAAAAGCTAAATTTTCATCAAATTTCGTAAAAAATAAAATATTTTGTAAAAGATGAACATAAAAAACCAAAAACTTGGTTATTAGAATTGTTCACATAAGGGTTATGTGAAAAAGTGTGAAAACAAAAGTTGTAGATCTTCTCTACCTATTTACCCCCTACCTATACCTACCACATTACCTTTTTCACATAGGACTCATCGTTTAGCCGCCAAGATATACTGTTTTTTACCCGTAACAACCCCCGTTTTCCACTTCTCGAACTCAGATCACCTGTAATACATTTTTCCTTTCATTTTTGTTATATTGTCTTCCAATTCCAAAATGTTTCATCCTACCACTATTTTTTTTTTGTATTAAAAAATTGTCGACCCGGTCGACGAAGTAAGTTTACGACTTGCATTGTATTTTCCGAATACTTCACATAAATTTTCTCGAATTGAAAATATGTTATGTTGCACTTACTTTAATTAGTTTTCAATAATTTAATGCACTTTTACGTGTTATTCACTATTAAACCATGCAGACATGCTGTTTCAATCGATTTTGAAGGTACGCCCCATCAATAAACTCGATAGACGCTTTATAGTTGTAAGTGAATACCGTTGAGTGATTCCATGGAAGCTATTTATACCTGTTTTTCAGTTTTCCCGAAACGTTAAATGTAGACAACAAACCTTCGGAGGAGGAAGGAATACCTTTAATCCAGATTTATCGATTTCGTATAAATTTTCGATAAACTATGTACAAAAGGAACCTTCTCAAACTACTGTTTATCTATTATTCAACAGATCTATACCCTGCCTTCAATACCGTTAATGCTAACACGTTATATAAAAATATCCTCTCATATTTAGATAGATAAAAATATAGTAGCTTATATATTTCATGATTCCGCTACTAAAAATTTAAGTTATTAAATTAAATTAAGTTTTAAGCGGGAATCGAACCCACTACATGTCACTCTTTAGACACACACTCAACCTTACCAATCAACCAATAATACCATTACCTATTTCTATCTATATTAATCAATGGAGAGCCGATTTTTCAACCGACTTCAAAATAGGAGTAGGTTCTCAATTCGTCGGTATTCTTTTTATGTTTGTTACCTCAAAACTTTCGAGTGGGTGAACCGATTTTTATAATTCTTTTTTTATTTAAAAGCTGGTGCATTCCGTGTAGTCCCATTGTAATTTGGTCCAGATTTGACAGTGACATCAATGAGAAAACTAATAAATGCTTTACATACGTATAGCAAAGTGGATAATAAATTTACAAATAACTCAATATCGCGCCAACCGATTTCAATGATTCTTTTTTTATTGGAAAGGTAGAATGCTTCAAAGATAGTTTGGTTAGGTTCTGATTACGGAATCCATGACAAAGTAACGGAACTCTTCAATTCTTAGGAGCAAATTAACGATATTCGGCCGAAACTTTTTTATGCTATCTGGATATTTAAGTCGTGTACCATAACATAGTTATGGTCAAGTAATTGTCGTAGTCAAATATTATGATCAATGGGACTCCTTAACGACTTAAAGTAAGGGTGCGGGTGCGTAGCAGAATTTCTGTCTGTAATCAAATTGCACAGCGCTTACGTTCATTGCTGCATTGAAAACTTTAGTATATCTACACATATTTAGGTAAATTGTAAGTTAGTGTACTTCAAATTCACTAAAAATAAAAAATAAATTAACAAAAAAAAACAACTGACTTCCAAAACAATAGATATAATATGCACTAAAAAGTATAAAAATAATTGCGTATTCTTATACAATCTAATTCTAGTTACAATTATTGTAATTTTTGGAGTCAATATCATACAAGATAGGTTTGTAACTCCTTACATACATATATATCCTTACTTACATAAATACATATATCTATATGTTATAGGTGAGATGTGCTTGAGTCGTGAGGGAGCGAGAGGCTAGAGCGGGGCCGCGGCGGGAGGACAGTGATTGCAAAAATAACAATAAGCGTAACTAGAATTAGATTAATTAATTAGATTCTATAAAAATACGCAATTATTTTTATACTTTTTAGTGCTTATTATAATATGTATTGTTTTGGAATAGTGTTTTTGAATCCGGTTGTTTTTTACTGCAAAAACTACTTAACCTAAATAATACTTCTATCATAAGATTTTAGTATATGTTTGTTGGTGCTTACTTATCTGGAACCAATGTTTAATGGTTTAGAAATACCTATATAATATTCAAATATTTTAATACAGGTGACAATTCATACTATGAGCGGGCGCGGGGTACTTTTCATTTGAAATGACAATGAGAATCAAAAAAAAAAATAAGAGGAATACACAATAATATATCAAAACATTATTTAATACGATAAGAGTCATTATTATACATTATTAAACTATTAATTGTAATAATTAGTTATTTTAGTATTAGAGGCGCAGATAATGTACAAGGTACTATCTTCGCGCCTCAATAAGGCTACTGGAAACCCAAGCGCTGGCAGCTATTTGTGTCAACGGCCTAGCTATCCAACGCGGAAATGCATATTTTAAATATAATAATAATATTTGTTTTGTTTGAATAAGGGTTTTAAAATATACGCATATATTATATTGATATAATGATATTGAAAAATCCGTTAAGACTTTTCGCATCCTTCTTTCATTCCTAATTATGCGTTTAATGTTATCCATAGCGTAAGACCCAACGATGTAAATAATTTTTATGAGATCTACCAAACTTTGATAAAAGCGCCGATAAATTTATCTAAATGGGGTATTCTGAGGGGTTTTTCCTGTGAAGTGCTAAAGTTACTTCACTTAACTTTCATCCTTTTAGTAAATTTCTCCAAAATGTTGACGTGCCAGCGAAATAGGTAAGCCTTAAAATAATAAGGACTCATAACTTATTACTTGTAGTGAAATATTATAATAAGTTATCCAAACAGATAACTTATATAGTTGTAGCTAAGTTAAAAGACGTTTTTGTATCCAATTATAAATAATAATATTTTTATGATTACTTAATTGTTAATATAAAATTCAATTAAACAAAATGTAAAAATATGTGGCTACTGAAGAATTCAATTTAACGTCAAATGCTCGAAATCCCGTACAAAAAAAAATTTACAGTTTTTTTTGTACTTCATTTTTTGTTTGTAGTTCTTATGGGGTTTTTTAAGCTATGCTTAAAGATATTTATTTTATTAATGTAAAGAAAATAAAATTAATTTGTGCTCTTAAATATTATAAACGTCGGTGGTTGCTATTGGTTAAGTAACCGTAATTTTTTTTTACAAATGTGAGTACCAAAATCTCAATTTATAGTTTTTGGAGCTATTTTTGCTTTGAAGTATTGTATTTTTTTATGAAAATGAATACGCCCTACCCATTACAATGCAGTGTTTCTTTAGTGCCTAACTGTAAACAGATTATGTTTTCTTTACACAACTCAAAACTTATATTTTCGCTTTGGGTAAGCAATTATATTAATGAATGTCAAAGTACTAATTTCTTTTGTTGCTGTACTTTGGAAAGATTGAGTTTTAATAAGAAGAAGTGACAAGATACTCATTGCTACACTTCAAAATCAAGATTTAAAATTTCAACATTACTCATTCACGACGCCGCCACAAGCAATATTTTTTTTTAATGAAAGGGGATGACAAACGAGTGTATGGTTCACCTGATTTTAAGTGATCACCGCCGCCAACATTTTTCTGCAACACCTAAAAAATCACAGGAGCATTGCCGGAATTTTAGAAAGATTAGTTTTTTAAGCGATTTATACCCGCCCACGGGACCGTTTTCTTTTTTTTTTCTAGTCGGGCCGAGCCGGAAGTTCACCTGATAGTAATTGATACGCCCTACCCATTGCAATGCAGTGCCGCTCAGGATTCATGAAAAACCTAAAAATTCTGAGCGCCACTACAATTGCGCTCGTCACCTTGAGACTGCTTCACGGCAGAAATAGGCGCCGTTGTGGTACCCATAATCTAGCCGGCTTCCTGTGCAAAGGAGCCTACCACTTACATTGTATTATATTATAATTAATACCTAAGTCGGGTTCATCGTCGGCTGTCTAGCAGAGGATGAAACGGTCACTCATGTAATCCTGGAATATGCTGGGGTGGCCAATCAACGGGCAAAGACCTTAGTAAAAACATGGTCGCTCCAGGAATTATGCAAACACCCCCGGAGTGTTCTGAACTTCTAGAAGGAGCTGGGCTGGTTACATATGACTGGCCAACACTGCACGCAAAATGGACCCAACTGGGCGATCTAATTGCAGAAACAGGAGCCCCTTACCAATACCAATACCTAAGTCGTGAATTATTTATAAATTCACCATTCAATATATTTCTCTATATCAATAAATCTTTTAATCTATTTCACTAAAATTCGTTATATTCCCAGACAATTATTTGGAATTATATTATCATATTTTACGAACATTCGCGAAAACCAAGTTCAAATAAATATTATAATGAAATACTCGGATTTATCATTCAATTTCACGGCGTATTGTAAGATATTATTCTCACTAACAAATACTGAAGGTTATCCAAATAAATGGAGGTCATGTCACATTTATTCTGGAGCCCTTGTCACCTTCCAACAAATCTTCTTGACTTAACTTACGGGCCCGTGCTTAGTTTACATCGGCCTTAGAATCATAGATTAAGGATTGTCTCCGCTGTGTTCCAACTAGATACCGCACTACCTAAGAACAATATATTGCTATGGGGCAGTGCGGCCGATATTAATACTATATTTGTGCTGCAGAAGAGGGCTATTCGCGCGATTTATAACCTAGGTCCTAAAGAATCATTAAGAGAAAAATTTAAAGAAATAAACATTTTGTCTGTTGCTTCTCAATACATTTTTGATAATGTTTTGTATGTTCATAAGCACATTGAGGAATTTTCTAGAAACTGTGACATTCATAATGTTAACACGAGGAACAAACATAAACTTGTTGTGGCTACTACTCGGTTGGGTCGAGTTAGTAAGTCTTTTGTTGGGCGATGTATATGCTTCTACAATATGATCCCAGAAAATGTACAAAACAAATGTGTTACGAAATTTAAAAGAATTGTTTAAAAACGTTTGTGTGGGAAAGGTTATTATAGCATAAACGATTTTCTTAATGACACCACGGACTGGGAATAAAGCGAACACCCTCAGGCTCTTTAATTATAAATGTTTATTGTACGATATTACATTGTAATCCATATTTTATATTTAAAAAAAAAAGCCCGCTGAGTTTCTTGCGCCCATTCTTCTCAGGTCTGAGGCAGTCTCTTTTGAATGGGTGGTAGATTTTGACGTTCAATAAGTGATTTTAAATCCTATTTTGAATAAAAATATTTGAATTTGAATTTGAATTTGAATTTGAATAGCTTTTTTATTGCGGCAACTATCAGATGCTTATTTGCGTGGCATCTTGACAATGGCATCTTTGACATTTTGTAACATACACTTCGTATTCGTTTACATTGAAATTAATAATTACTGGTGGTATGTGATACCAGTGTCTGCATTATTTTCATTTTTTTTAAGTTTAAAAGAAGATGTGGCACGCCAACGTCTCACATTGTTCGAGACAGGATCGAGTACGCCCACTTGGGTGTACCGTCATAGTTGCCGCACTTTGCGACTACGCCTGCGGTATCTAGTGTGAGCGCAGCGGAGACCAATCCTTAACCTAAGCTTAGAATATACTAGAGTATATACGACCTGACAGCCCAAGAATGCAATCAAAAATTTAGTATTTTACCCGACTTCAAAAAAGGGAGGAGGTTCTCAATTCGTAAGTTTGTATTTTTTATGTTTTTTACCTCAAAACTTTGGACTGGGTGAACCGATTTTGATAATTATTATTTTTTTATTTGAAAGCTGCTGCTTCCCGTGTGGTCCCATTGCAATTTAGTCCAGATCTGACTCGAAAATAACAATAATCGTTCGTAGAATTAGATTATTTAATTAGATAAAATACGTAATTATTTTCATACTTTTTAGTGCATATTAATCTTTTGTTTTGGAGGTATTTTTGAAGTCGGTTGTTTTTTTGTTAAAATATTTTTTCTTTGATTAACGCGAGTGTTAAACATTTAATTAAAACACTTTTTAAAGGGTTAAAACGCGTGTAACTGTAACTGTATTTTTACGTTACATTTTTGCGTAAAAGTTACTTTTTTGTTATTATTTTAGTCTCCCTCAGTTTTAGTCACTCATTTCATCTGCAGTCCCCCTGAAAACAAGACCTGGAAAGGTCTTGAAACGTCGGGGTAACTAAAGTTAGGTTTGATAATTATGTAATAACTTAAGACAGAAGGACCCTTAAGTTGGGACTGAATAAATTGACCGACTTGGTATTACTTGGATTCTTATTTATTTATTTCTTATTAACAAATAACATATTATAGGTAACACAATTATTGTACATACATAAACTCATTTGAGTTTTACCGTGTACAATAAGGTCGTCGGAAGACATATAATATTATTTAAATTTAAAGTTTAATACTTAATTAACTACTTAAATTAAATTACTTATTTTTAAAGAAAAATGAAACAACTTAAAACTACATACAAATATTCATTATACAGAAGAAAAACAAAACAAAACAAAGGCACAAACATTTAGGTGCTAAGAAATTTTATGAACAACATTACAAACTAAATAACTTACAAATACCCTCAATATTAACACTACAAGTATTGTTGCTTTATCTACAGAGTGATTATTTTATTTACAAACAATAGAACACTGCAAGAAGGACGAGGAGAGTGAATTTTTTTTTTATTTCTTTATTAATTTAAACATTAGTTGAGTTTTGACAGAAAGTATTGATTTAATTTATATTTCAGGTTTTTTACTGTCAGGTCCTGCTTTACAACTTTGGGCAGTTCATTCATCAGGTTAGGAACCAAATACTTAAGCCTGTTCTTACCATAAATATTTGAAAATCTTGGTAAGAGTAATTTAGAGTCTGCCATGGATCTGACAACTTTTTACGGTAGAAGGACTGAGTTGCGAGAATTGTTTTTTTTACAAGTTATGATTTGATGGCTTTATTAATATCAAACATTTGAGTAATAAATGGCTCAACTCAATCATTCTCAAACCAAATTCACAATCCATCCAAGACATCGAGAGATATTATTAATATTAACCATTTTCACATTCAAACCTTAACCAGTGGGAGGCTCATTTGCATCGGCTGCCGGCTAGATTATGGGTACCACAACGGCGCCTATTTCTGCCGTGAAGCAGTTATTTGTAAGCATTACTGCGTTTCATTCTAAAGGGCTCCGTTGCTAGTGAAATTACTGGGCAAATATGACTTGACATCGTATGTCTCAAGGTGACGAGCTCAATTGTAGCGCCAATCAGAATTTTTGGGTTTTTCAAGAATCTCGAGCAGCACTGCATTGTAATGGGGCAACTTGTATCAACTTCTATCACCTGAATGTCCTGCTCATTTCGTCTCTTATTTTCATAAAAAAAAAAAAACAAATTAAAATTCAAGTCATCGAACGACATTATTCATATAAAATGCAATCCTTAAAACGAAATGTTAAGATATTACAATCGTACAATAATAACAAGATTACGATGGCGACAGAAATGCCTAGAGCCGCCCCACATTTCTAGAGTGAGGAATGTAATGATATTACGACACACACTCGTGTTGACAAGGAATATTAAATAGTCCATGTACGATACAACTGTGGGAATGTAATCTTTTAACAACTTGGCTTCTTTAAAAAATGTCTTTTACAACCAGAACGTAATAATACTATTTTCACCAAAAGGGAAATGCTAGTGATTAGAAGGCTTAAGGACAGGGTGGTTTGGAGAGACATGGTTAAAATTGTGACACATACCCTTGACCAGAGTGGACGAGACCTTCAGCAATGAAGAACAATACTGAGAAGAAGTTGATGCTAGGGCAGGGCAGTACATAAATAATATTATATTGACACACTTATACACAATTCTTTTACACATTATCTTGCCTTTATCTTGTTTTTTATATATAATAATAATAATATTGTTGCACTTTTTGTCTAACTATTACACAAATTATCTTGCCCCAAACTAGGCATAGCCTGTACTATGGGTACAATACAACGATATATTTAATACAATATGCTTACTTAAACATACAAAAATATATATAAACATCCATGACTAGAAAACAAACATCCATATTCATCATATAAATGATTGCGCCTACCTGCATTCGATCCCGGGACCTTTACCTTAGTAGTCAGGGTCACTAACCATTCGGCTACATCGGTCGTCAAATATGAAAGCATACTTTACGCAAAGATAATATTTAATCTTTTATTGGCGTACTCCTCCCATATTTCTAAAATAACACATATTTTGACTCTCTACAAGCAAAGTGGTAGCTAGGAAGACTGACATTATGACCTAAACTGCTGCTTCAATATTCAATAATTATTATACTCAAAAGACTCACTTCAATCTATCAAAATATTTGAAAAACCACTTAAAATGTGTTTTCTAAGATGAGAATAGTATAGTTGATTTAATAGAGGTGTAATGTTGTTATATGATTTAACAGATGGGCTGGGAGTTTCTTTTTAGTTCTTCTCCCCATGTCAAAGCCCTTTTTGTATGACAATAAGGGACGCGACGAGCAGGACTTTGGTAATTAATACGCCCCGCCCATTACAACGTAGTGCCGCTCAGGAGTCTTAAAAATCCCAAAAATTCTGATCGGCACTACATTGCGTTCGTCTCCTTGAGACATTAAATGTTAAGTCTCGTTTGCCCAACGATTTCACTAGCTACGATGCCCCTTTTCCTGAAACACAATAATGCTTAGACATTACTGCTTCACGGCAGAAATAAGCGCCGTTTTGGTACACTGGGGAAACTCCCCTTTTTACCTATTGATTTAGCTTCTATATTATTGTTAGTCCCTATAGTAGTCACTCTCTATAATAGATATATTTATACCTATTTCTATTTCCATTGCTACGAGGGTTAAATTTATAGACATGAGGTGAATCTGAGGTCATCCATATACACCTGAGTTAGAAAATCTCACACTCTCCTTATTGCTACATAGTGCTTTAAAATATGGCTTCGAATGATGTTAAATCTTATATTAAATTGAAGTCAATTTGATACCATATTTTTTTACTTTGTTACTTATACCAATAGTCTTATTTCTACAGGATATTGGGTACCGCAGATGCACCTTTTTCTGTCTTGAAACAATAATTTGCAAGCATTATTATTATGTTCGATTTGATGGGCGCTAGAGTTATTGAAATAATGCGGTATTTCAAGTTTCAATTTGACATGAATTGAACGCAGAGATCAATTATGTTTGTTGCATTATTTTACATATTATATTGTAATTGAAATGATTTGTAAATCGATGGAAATGTAAATCTTGATATAAAAGAGTGGTGATGAGTTACTTCCTACTTCTCCTCTCCAGTAGCGGTACATTCAATAAGAAAAATATCTATTTTGACATTCATAAGTGTGATTTCCGTGACCTACATGAATAAAGTGATTTTGATTTGATTTCAATTTCAAGACTTTGAAAGGCATATTAAAAAAAATGTGTGCGTCTCGGAACATGACAGAAGTGATAACTTAAACGAATCTAAGTTTAACTGTTTAATATTGAAAACTTAACTTGAGAAAGCTTAGGATATTACTTAAATTTTATGTATATTATATAATATATATGATAATGTAAGAAAATTTTATTTATTTTAAGAAAATCTTTTATTCGTTATAAAATATATTTTATTTTTAGTTACAAATCGTCAATATGTACATTATTGGTATCATTATTTAATCCTATAATAGTATTAATTGGTTAGAGTGAGAGGGGCCTACCTA
The DNA here is from genome assembly GCF_905404315.1 of Leptidea sinapis. Taxonomy (NCBI): domain Eukaryota; kingdom Metazoa; phylum Arthropoda; class Insecta; order Lepidoptera; family Pieridae; genus Leptidea; species Leptidea sinapis. The sequence goes on along the minus strand of NC_066311.1, from coordinate 5,812,505 downwards.
CTGTTACATTATACGTGAGAGAAAGGAAAGCCAGACAAAATGGCGCGGTAACGCGTTACGTTACGTCGCGATTTACCCAGTGGGACGTTCCTTTACACAGGATGCCGGCTAGATAAATAGAATATTAATAGAATAATAATAATAATAAGAGTAATTAGTTAACATTACTGTGTTTTGATCTGAAGGGTGCCGTAGCTAGTGAAATTACTATGCAAATGAGACTTAACATCTTACGTCTCAAGATGACGGCGCAGTTGTAGCGCTCAGAATTTTTGATTATTTCAAGAATCCTGAGTGGCACTGCATTATAATGGGCAGGGCGTATCAGTTACTATCAGCTGAACGTCCTGTTCGTCTTGTCCCTATTTAAAAATAAACACTCCCTTAACAAGTTATAAATACAAAGTAATTTTGTACAAAACATTTGATTCCTTAATTCGTCCTGAGTATATACAACGGTTGATTTGAAACAATGCTTAATTGAATAACGTTGTTATCAGCAAATCGATTGAAATCAGTCGCTTCTTAATTGAAAGATCCATTAAGCCACTTCAGCTTTTAAAACGTCGTCGTAATAAACGCTTTTAGAAACCACTAAACGAGGCAATTGACCGAATGAAACTTTGAAATGAATCAGCAAAATCCCTCCGAGTTTTAATTTACAGCTATTGATTTTTAAATGTATGTCAGCGCTGGGATTGGATCGTTAATATTTTAGTGACGTACACTGGGCTCCAGTCAACTTGAATAACATGTGCACTTACTTTTTCTAACTATCTGCCTGGATAGACTTTGTTGTGTCCAAATTTTATAGTAAAAACTAAGATTAAGGATTGGTCGCTCCAACTAAACACTACTACCGAAGAACAATAGCTTTTTTATTACGGCAATTATTAGATGCTTGTGTGCATGATGACTCTCAATGGCATCTTTAAAATTTTGTAACATACGCTTCCTGTTGTTTTATATTAAACTTAGTAAAATACAAAATACTTAGTGATGATATGTGATGCCAGTGTCTTTCCTATATATTGTTATATTATTTTAACTAAGTTTTACTACGCAATTTGGCATTTTAGTTTCAATTATTAGCAATTTTAACAGAACATGTGGCATTTCAACACATTGTTCGAGACTGGCTCGAGTACGACCACTTCTGCGTAATAATAGTTGCCACACTGTGACTATGCTTGCGGTATCTTGTTGGAGCGTAGCGAAGACCTATCCTTAATCTAAGAGTAAAAACTTAATAAATGAAATGTTTCCGTTTTCAATATAAGCGCAAAAAATATATTTAGTGTCGACATCACCTTAAACCATTAATATTTTTAGTGTTTTTTCTACTAAATTATGCATATATTACACATATAAACATTCCTCTTGAATCACTCCAAATTCCGAAGTTTTAAAGATCTAAGCATACATAGGGACAGACAGTGGTAAGCGATCATTTACTTAGTGTGCTTATTTTACTACGAAATTAATCGTTTTTGTACTAGCTATAGGCTAACAATATACTAACGTAAAGACAAAGTGTGCGAGAGAGAAGAGCATTATTCTAATGGAAAGCGAATCTACTGTGACTGTAACCAATTTTGATTGAAAAGTCGTAAGTAAACAGTCAATCATTAACTCTTAAGTATTTTGAATAAACAATCAATGATAATAAGTGGGAGGCTCCTTTGCACAGAATGCAACAACTGAACCTATTACCGCCGTAAAGCAGTAATGTGAAAGCATTATTGTGTTTCGGTCTGAAGGACGCCGTAGCTAGTGAAATTACTGGGCAAATGTGACTTAACATATTGTCTCAAGGTGACGAGCAATTGTAGTGCGGCTTAGAATATTTTGGTTTTGCAATAATCCTGAGCAGCACTGCATTGTAATGGGCATGACGTATCAGCAAATATTCCTGGCCTGTTTTTATCGGTTGTCTAACAGCAAGAGACTCTCTAGACGTGTAAATCATCTAAGCATGAGACATTTATAAATATAGATTCATGTCGTTTTATTGCTGTAGGTAACGAATTTACTGTCAAAGATCATTAAGTGCAATTTTATAAAGTAAATGAATATATGAGCCATATTTGATACTATCAGTATTGGACCTATACTATTTTGATTTCATGATAAGTTGTTAGCAACGTGAATCTTTTATGATTCAAGTTTTGCTGTTAAGGCGACACTAAATACCAGCGACCTTGAGCGATATGAGTTCACGGCTGCCGGCCCGCCATCTATGTAACAAAGCCAATATTTTCAAAATTCTTGGGTGGAAAACAGTTTATATGCTTACAATCCGCGTTATTCACTACTAATCTGAATAAATGAACCTACACAAAAAAGTACAAGCTATAAGAATAACTTTTCTGAGAGAAGTACCAAAAAAATGCGTCACGCCATGCCAAAAAACTTGTTTAACTTCAAAGAAAAGTGGTAGTTAAAAAAGGCTCGGCAGTGTTAACTATAACCAACAGCAAGCATTAGCAACCTACAAATAAGACTTAAGGATTTGTGTAACATGATTAAGTAGTGTTCATAGCTCGAGATGCTATACTTTCACCACAAAACTTGTCTAAAAACACCATGTTTGCGTGTTTTCTGCTTACTCTTCGCCTTAAGTGTCACTGTAACAATTTTTAGGATGAAAAAATGTGACGAGACGAGATTATGTTCAGTTCAAACGCCCTGACGCTTAGAATGCCGCTCCTGAATATTTGGAAACCCCAATTTCTGAATGGCACAGCAACTGCGATTGTCTTGTTGTCGTTTAGAATAAAGATACATAAAATTTTCCAACTCCTTAAAAATCATACACAGCGTACATTGAAAAGATATACACTGATAAAAAGTAAATTACGTTAGGCTTTCGAAACAATTCCTGGTGCCGAGTTTGTACTGCGGCATTCTATAATACCGTAATTAGAGCAAAACGGCTCAATTCTTAATTAAGCGGATGAGGATTCTGTCGGCAGTTATAATTTTTATTAAATAATGAGAAAATTTAATTAGATTTTAACATGTTTAGGCCTTTTTTTATGTTTAGACTAGCTAAAATAATGATTTTATATGAATTTTTCAATAATATATCAATATCCGGACGACCGAGCCTTGCTCGGATTTTTAGGAATGTACAAAACTTGAACAAAAAAAAAACTAATTGGACATCTGGATTCGAACCGGGGTCTTCTGCTTTCCGGATCACCCAATGAGCTATTATAGTCTTGTATCTAGTAGCGAAATTTACCTTTGTATTGTAATGTTATTGTAGCTGTTTCTCATTAAAACACGGATAAAACTACATTTTTTTAAATTGAAACCTAGCTAGATCGATTTCTCGCCCCCGAAATTACCTCTATACTAAATTTTATTAAAATCGTTGGAGCCGTTTCCGAGATTCAGAATATATATATATATATAATATAAGAATAAGAATATATATATACAAGAATTGCTCATTTAAAGATATTAGATAACATCAAAAATTAATTCGTAAAATATGCACCCTGCTGTCGTAATGAAATTCTTTCACAGCAGAACTGTCAAACCGTGCGTCAATAAATTCTCTCGTAGAAATTATGTGTGGACACATCAAAGGAAAAACAAATTTGTTGTTTTTATTTAATTTAGCAACATTTTCCTATTTATTCACCTTTTAAACCTTCCCTGGAATTCCATGAATAATTCAAGGCCAAAATTAGCCAAATCGGTCCAGCCGTTCTGGAGTGTAAGCGAGACTAACGAACAGCAATTCATTTTTATATATATAGATATAACATATCGAACAAAACTTCACACACAAATAAAATTTGAAATCAAAATTTTATGAACGATGCGGGGCTCGAAACTACGACCACAAATTTTACTTGTGTATTAATCCTAGTTATCACTTTATAAACAAAACAAATTGTTAAGACTTCAACTGATGATATCACATACAAATGATAACTAACTTATAGAATTAACTGAAAATGGCAAAACTATTAACATACAAGGATAGATAAGTTACTTAAAAATTCAAATGATTTATTTTGGACACGTACATTCAGCAGTGTTTTTAAAATATTACCCCATTGACTGCCTTCTTTATAAATAAAAAAAAAATAGTAATTTTAAAAGAGTAAATTGTTAAGTTTCATCCTGATATAAAGTAATATCATTTTTCCTATATCGAATGCGAAATCCTATTATTAAGTAAGAATTTCGGATATGTGCATCAACAAATAAACAGTAAAACATTTCATTTATTGATTTTTTTTGAACACACACCTTTATGCTTTTTACCATCACTACATATTATGAAATAAAATGCCCTCACATCTATACTCAAAAATTACTATCACTGATTTTCATGCTGTTTTCACCAATGGATAGCCTTGATGGTTGTCGAGGAAGGTTTAAATATAATATCCGGACGACCGAGCCTTGCTCGGATTTGTAAGAATGTACAAAACTTGAACAAAAAAAAACTAATAGAACATCTGAATTCGAACCGGGGTCTTCTGCTTTCCGGATCACCCAATGTCCCATCTAAGCTATTACAGTTTTGTATATAGTGGCAAAATTTACCTTTGTATTCTAATGTTATTGTAGCTGTTTCTCATTCAAACATGGATAAAACCATTTTTTTTAAATTGAAACCTAGCTAGATCGATTTATCACCCCCGAAATCCCCTGCATACTTAATTTTATGAAAATCGTTGGAGCCGTTTCCGAGATTCAGATTATATATATATATATATATATATATATATATATATATATATATATATATATACAAGAATTGCTCGTTTAAAGATATAAGATAATATGTTTCCTTTTAGTAGATATTTTTCTATACATTAACGATCTTTGTTGGAGGTGTCGGAAAAAAATAAGCCGTCTTTTAGCCGGGAGCTTTCAGCGAAAACCCTGACTAAACCCATTGAGACAACAAAATAATCTATTATAGATGGAATTGTGTATTTTAAGTGGGTCTACATACGCGATGACATAGGTATGTATATCTCTTAAGGGTAACATAATTTATCAATTTTAATACTTTAAAGAAAAGGCAATCATAAAACAGTTATATTAAAGCTGTTTTTACAAATACGTTATTGATTATTTTCATTCTTTTCTATATGTTATAAAATCATTCAGAAGAAATACGCTTTAGATGACATTATTCCCGAATACTTTCATATTTTTTTTTTCATTTGACAGAACAGCGTCTGTCGGGTCAGCTAGTAATATATGAATATCTTAATATATATAAATTACGTGACACGTTGTTTGTCCGCGATGGACTCCTAAACTAATGAACGGATTTTAATGGGGATTACTTCATGGAGTGCAGTTTAGTCCAACTTAAGAGATAGGATAGTATTTATTTCGATTTGAGACCCATAATTATTTTTATTTCCAATATTTGTTTTGTATGGACATATTTTCTATGAAAGAATTGATTGACGCACAGTTTGACAGTTCTGCTGTGAAACAATTTCATTATAACAACACGTAACATATTTTACGGAATAATTCTTGATGTTGTGAAATATTATTGCCGTATTTAAAAAAAAAACAGTATTTTAATTATTATGTACAGAACAACGTCTGTGGGGTCAGCTAGTATATATATATATATATATTTGATGTGTATATTAATTGGATTTAATTTTCAAATAATGAATAAAAAACTTTAATGAATACCAGAAATATGAAACGTACTTCGATATATTACTAGTATGATTATAAAGTTATTCAAATTTAACAATAATATAACAAAATAATAATACAAATTTTAATAAGCAAGAGAAAATTAATCCTCAATGTCTAAACTAAATATTCAAATTACAACCTGTTTTATAATTACACCTGGATTAAGTTCTTGATGTTTTCAAGCAATGTTTAAATTGATAGATATTCTAACTTTAACTTGAATCTATATTGTGATACTTCGAAATAGTAGACAATCTATTTCTTTTGCATAACTGGAAGTGAGAAAAATGTAACAAAACGTAAAAAAGGTATTTTTGTATATTTTGCCACGTGTCACTTAGAAGCCATTCACTGGGACAGTTAAAAATAATATTGAGAATATAAGTCATTGAGATTATTTCACATATTTCCTGTAACTTACCACAAGATGAGCTAGATCAAACAGATTTACAAGAGTGATTTATTTATCCGCAATTGTACATTGCACAGATCAAAACAAAATTTATGAACGATACGGGACTCGAACCCGCGACCTTTCACGTTTCGTGCGAGTCCTCTTTTTGAGCCAACCGTTCGAGTGTCGTATCGTTGATAAATCTTGTATGTCTTGTTCAACTCTCAGGGTGTGTCTCCATATACAGGATCTACTTTACAGTTGATAACCTGCTCAACCCCAATATTTGCATATTGAGAAATTGTCATGAGATTTCGCTCTTTCAAATCGAAACAGATTGCTGTTTTTTTAAAGTGATAACCGTCACTACTGGGATTGATTATATATTTTTTTTTTATGGAATAGGAGGACAAACGATCTAGATGCCTATAACGAGACATTTTTTCTTATGATAATAAGAGACGAGACGAGCAGGACGTTCAGCTGATAGTAATTGATACGCCATGCCCATTACAATGCAGTGCCGCTCAGGATTCTCAAAAAACCTAAAAATTCTGAGCGGCACAACAATTGCGCTCGTCACCTTGAGACATAAGATGTTAAGCCTCATTTGCCCAGTAATTACACTAGCTACGGCGCCCTTGAGACCGAAACACAGTAATGCTTACACATTACTGCTTCACGGCAGAAATAGGCGCCGTTGTGGTACCCATAATCTAGCCGGCTTCCTGTGCAAAGGAGCCTCCCACTGGTAAAACCCGATGTTATGTGATTACTACCTCCCACTGGTAATGGACATGGTTGGAGATGGCTGGAACAGATTCGCAATAAATTGGTTGGCTAGTAAAATCCAAATGTTTTGAATTTTCTTTAGTGTTAATTCCGCCAATATTTGACTTCAAACAATTCGACGAGGCATCCTCAGGAGATGTTGACTCGCCAAACTCTGGCACGAGACTGAAAGTGTGACTCAGTCGAATTATTTGAAGACAGAAAATATTGGCGGAATTAACACTAAAGAAAACTCAAAACATTGGGAAAATTATGGATTTCCGCAAAGTAACGCCTACTACAATAATTTATAAATTATAATAAAAATAAAATACAGAACAAAATCTGACGAGTTCGATAGTCTAGTTGTTTGGACTCTTCAATGCCTTCTATATAATAATTAGTAACCAACTTGTCACAATTTAAAGGGCTAGGCAAAAATGAGCATCTACAGATAAACTGTATATTAAAGATTCGTCCGTCCTACAAGGTGCCATGCGGCTAAAAACACAGTTCCCCACACGACCGACACAGTGGCGCCAATCTTGCAAGCGCCATAGAGTATAATATAGTCTGATATTGACCCAAGAGTAACTATTTGTTCTCTGAACATTAGTAATAAACATAAGCCACTGTTAAGTGTGGCCAGGTTATGCTAGACGTTACTATAAATACTAAAGATACATCATAGTTCCCAGTTGCAAGAGAAAATAGTCTGCGAGAGTGTATACTCGTATATGGCAATAATTCTTCCCCAGGTAATTCTCGATCCATTTATCAAAGTCAGCTGAATGTCTTATTCTATAGCCTTTTACGAGCGTCAATTACAACACGTCATAGAATATATATTTACCAAATAGGTAAGATAACACTTAATGTTTTTTTTAAATCTTTTGTCCTTTTTGACGTTTATGTACTTAACTTTAATTCTCGTGTTGAAAATACGCAAAAATTCTTCTAGGGGCCTTAATACACACACACACACACTAAGCTAAACATATCTCCATTTTATTTTGAGGCATTTTATGAGTAAATCATATTGGTGCATGAATTAGAGAAGTGAACTAAAAACAATCTTATATATTAAATGCTCGTATCGCTGTGTCTGTTACCAAACTCCTCCGTAACGGCTAAACCGATATGTGTGTATAACAGGTAGGTCTGAGAATCGGCCAACATTATTTTTTTTTTATTTCCCCAAATGTTAAGAGCCCACCCCTAAATATATATTTTTTTGATAATTTTTTTATTTTTATTTTATTATGATTTAACATTAATGATACACATAAATTCAAATTTTCACCCGTTTACGATCAACACCCATTTGTGTATCGCGATTTTTATATGATTCTGTTCCATCCAGTAGGATTCCAAGATGGCAATCGAATATAATAATTATTGTACGATACATTTTATGTACGAATAGCTGACCCGGCAAACGTTGTTTTGCCATATAATATATAATTCACGCGATAGTTTTATAAGTAATAAAATATTGCCTATATTATAGCCTGTACATCATTTTGTTCTATTGTCAATAGTTTTTGCAGCGCACGCAAAAATAGGTTTTCGATTTTACACCTTGTGTTACAAAATAGCAATTTTATTACGGATCCCTAATTTTGAAAAAAAACATAGCATATAGCCTTCCTCGATAAATGGACTACCCAACACTGAAAGAATCATTCAAATCGGACCAGTAGTACCAGAGATTAGCGCGTTCAAACAAACAAACACTGCAGCTTTATAATATTATTATAGTATATAGATATACTTGGTAGGTCTAAGAATCGGTCGTCTACAATTTTTATACCGTCAAAATTTTAATTATTGAATATTTTTTATTACTTTATTTGGCAATACAACGTTTGCTGACCCAGCAAAAACGTATTAAAACTTAACAAGAAAATACAAAATTGCACTTGTAATTCATATTTCTACATAATTCATGTACTTACCTAAAATGACGTACTGAACCGTTGGCAGCTTAGAACTGGCCTCGAACGATAAATAAGAAGGGGTTGAAGGTTAACTTAATTAAAATAATATAAAACTTTTATATATATTTTATGTTCATAAATTATTATTATTATTTATTTAAGTGAATTTGCTAGAAACTGTCATAACCATAATGTTAACACCAGGAACAGACATAAACCTATAATGCCTACTCTTCGGCTAAGTCGAGTTAGTAAGTATTTTGTGGGGCGATTATTGTACGATATTACATCATTATTTTCATGAAAAAAAAAGAAGCCCGCTGAATTTCTTGAGTGTGTTCTTCTCAGTAGTTTTTGACTTTCAATAAGTGATATCTTATTTTGAATAAAAATATTTGCAGTTGAAAATAATCTGTAAAAACATGGTATAAGTACCATATCAGCGCCTATATCTGCCGTGAAGTAATGTGTAAGTATTATTGTGTTTCGGTCTGAAGGGCGCCGTAGCCAGTGAAATTACTGGGCAAATGAGACTTAACATCTTATGTCTCTAAGTGCCGAGTTTATTTGTAATGCCGCACAGAATTTTTGGGTTTTTCAAGAATCCAGAGCGGCACTACATTGTAATGGTCAGGGTGTATCAATTACCATCACCTAATCGTCCTACTAGTCTCGTCCCTTATTATCATAAAAAAAAAGAAAAAACACACATCCTGATTGAAATTAGACGCCACACTCACTGACTTTGTAAGATGTGTATATACAAATATATTTGGTTTCGAATTAAGAGTGAATAAATATTTGTGGGAATCGTAATACGAAACGAAGACTCTAAAAAAGAATAAAGGGCCCTCGCTGCCTCTGTCGAAAACCTACATCCTGTACGGATTAGAATAAAAATGTCACCAATACCCGCTATCGCCAAGTGCTTGCGCAGTGCAACTAATCAACATAAATTGAAAAGCATCTCCATAACAGTAGCCATTAGAAAGGACAATCCTATGGCCACGACCACTCTGCCGGAGTAAGAAAATGACTACAGAGATTAGCTTTCCTAGATAGGCTAGATAACGTTATAGTTGAAAGGTTTCAGAAAAAGAAGTTGAGAATATTGATATATTTAAAAAATAACTTCAAACTTGTTATAATGAAATTGTTTCACAGCAGAACTGTCAAACCGTGCGTCAATAAATTCTCTCATAGAAAATATGTCCATACAAACCTAATATTGGAAATAAAAATAATTATGGGTCCCAAATCGAAATAAATACTATCCAATTTTTCAAGTTGGACTAAACTGCACTCCATGAAGTAATCCCTATTTAAATCCGTTCGTTAGTTTAAGAGTGCATCGCGGACAAACAACGTGTCAAGTAATTTAAATATATTAAGATATATATTAATATATTAGTTTGTGTTTGTGTATATCCTATATTATGTTATTACGTTGCCAAGTTATACATAAATCTCGTACACCCTTAGCTTAACTGGAAGATACCGCTGATGATGGAGATACGAATAGGTTCGCCTAATTTTATTGTGCTACCATAACTTTTATTTTGTACGTAAAAAATTACAAATTGTAACTTTATATGTTGAGTGCAATAAGGAATTTACACATCATTCATTCATCGATCCAGATTGAGAAAGATTTTATTAGAATAATAAGTTTAGATTAAACCGGAATATTTGAACATTACTTTTTTAGGCAGCATTTCCAGTCTAGCAGATAATTCATTAATTTTTTTAAAGACTAATTTTGGAAGACAATTATTGAAAAAAAGCGATATGAATTAAAAAATAAGGAATAACAGACCGTAGGACAAAAATAAGCGATCTAAAGCATAATAATAAAATAGTAGTGTAAGATACTAAACGATAATAGGACGTACATAATTAATTGGATCTACATCCGTATAATTTGGAAATTTAACTGTCTGTTGAACTATAATTATCAACACTGAAAATACCGTTCATCACGCAGAGTACTAATTAATTAGTTTTGAAAGCTATCGGTGATGCCGTTACCAATAAAGATTCATTCAATTAGCGTGTGATATGATCTTTTAAATTTTGTCATCAACGAGCTATTAAAAATTAAATATTTCATAAATAAAATACTACACATTTTAATTAAATTTCAATAAGAATATTTATTTAGGTTTGCCTATTTCTGCCGTGAAACAGTAATGTGTAAACATTATTGTGTTTCGGTCTGAAAGTCGCCGTAGCTAGTGAAATTACTGGGCAAACGAGACCAACGCAATTGTAGTGCCACTCAGAATTTTTGGATTTTTCAAGCGAGCTGAGCGGCGGGCAGGAAGTATAAATTACTATCAGCTGAACGACCTGCTTGTCTTTACCCTTACTGTCATAAAAAAAAACTTTTTTTTAGATCCCTGTAATATTCCGGTAATAGAGAGACCTATACACAATAGACGCATTAGTATCTGATTGGCTGATCTAATGCCAATTTTGACTCTCCGGCCCGAGAGCTTATCCTTAATCAATTGTCAACGGGCACTGGCATTGTCGCACGCATATTCACTAATGCATCAGTGGGCGCCGGTACATTTGCGTCGCATCAAAGTAGTCATCAAATGCCGAGCGGACACACACTAGCACATACTCAAGAGAGTTCTTAAAGGATTAGCGGGGATCTGTCTATTGTTTCACCATAACTAATTTTCATTCTTAATATTATATGTTTTCCTACGCATGCGCACGGACTTATACACCATTGCTGTGGAAACAATTAGGCAACGATGAACAACAAACCCAAAAGCTTGATGTGGATGGATGTGTGTGCCATCTAGGAATGGCTTGGAATGGATAGGAATCTGTAGCCGTCCTGAGCAGAACTGGCGAAAAGTGGTCATTGTAGACACGAAGATTATTATGAAATCCTGGTGTGCTGTCAATCGTAAAGCCATGACAATGGTAGAGTACTGTGGACGATCTCTGCCCATAAAAGAAATACAGGATCTGAAGTCAAAATTAAAAAGTTAAATTATTCATTGATTTTAGTGGAAAGACGTCCACTCAAAGGCCTCCCCCAAAGATCGTCATGACGATTGGTCCTGCGCTGCCCTCATCCAATCTATTCCGGCGATCTTGACCCGATCGTCGGTCCATCTTGTGGGGGGCATTACAACCAACACTACATCTTCCGGTACTTGGTCGTCATTTGAGGACTTTACTGCCCCAACAACGGCCATGTGTCCGCCGAGCTACTTCAGTTTCGCAACTATATAGGCAATGTCAGTGACTTTGGTGGTACTACGGATCTCCTCATTTCTGAATCGATCTCGCAGGGAAACTCCGAGTGAGCTCTCTCCATTTCCCTCTTAGCCATTAACCATAAGCTTCCTCATAAGGCTAAAGGTTCAAGCATACTAAGTACTAAAGATACAAATTATCTTAGATATACATCTATATAGAGTCTCTTGCTGTTAGACATCCGATAAAAAAAGGCCAGGAATATTAGTTAAGTGTGCGTCACAAGCTAGGTCTTACACTCGCGATTTGTATGACACTTTGTGTTAGTGTGAATTGCTCAAAATAGAGGTCAGTTCTTAAGTCAACTTTTTTGAAGTTTGCACAGCTGTCATAGTCTATCTAGACGTATAAATAATCTAAGTCTATCTCTTACTTGAGATAAAAATCGTAACTATCGCTGACTCATCTGTCCCAATAAACTAATCGACGATATGAGTTATCATACCTTATCCGTACATGATGTCTGTCAATGGGACTACGTTTAGCTTACCAGCGATAGAAGTTTGTATGGAAATTGCAATTCACGCGTCCCAATTTAAAACGATAAGAATGACTTATCCAGTATATTGGGACAGCTTCAGACTATTGACAGCTGACATTATCTCTATCTGTAGATAGTATATTGGGAATGGCCGTAAGCAAATTGTATTATTTCTTCGAATTTGTTACTATACTCCGGCAAATTCGATACAAAGTAGGCAGTTAATTAATACACTAATGGCTTTGTGAATTGCTTGAATGTAAATTGTAATTAACTTGTTAATAATTAAGAGATAAACGTTTTATCCATTCAGCTATGAAGCTTATCATAATAATGATTCAAACTAATGTTGTTTACGATTCTACAGGATGTATTAATTTTATAACATTTACATATTTAGTAAATGAATTGATGTTTACTGTATGTGTTGATTATAAGTCACTCATGCGAATTTGAATAAACGAATGATAATTAATATTATAATAATAAATAGAACAATAATAATTGTTAATATTTTTTTTATAAAAATAAGGGACGATACGAGCAGGACGTTCAGCTGATGGTAATTGATACGCTACCCATTACAATGCAGTGCCGCTCAGGATTCTCAAAAAACCCAAAAATTCTGAGCGGCACTACAATTGCGCTCGTCACCTTAAGATGTTAAGCCTCATTTGCCCAGTAATTTCACTAGCTACGACGCCCTTCAGACCAAAACACAGTAATGCTTACACATTACTGCTTCACGGCAGAAATAGGCGCCGTTGTGGTACCCATACTCTAGCCGGCATCCTGTGGCTACTGGAAACCCAAGCGCTGGCAGCTATTTTAGTTAACGGATCAGCCTAGCTATCCAACCCAGAAATGCTGCCATTATTCTTGGTTAATGATATAATTAATTTTATGTTGTCATACTATTCTAAATATAGTTATAAGATTTGTTTGAATAAATATATCTAATAAGAAGCTTAGAAACTTATTAATGAAAGCATTGAGCAGTTATGATGCAATAAATAAACTTAAAAGTTGACTTTGTCCAGGATTGTGAGTAAAGATTAAATAAAGTATTGAATCGCTAAATCTAAAACAAAGAATACTTTCTCCAAATAATGTTCACATTTAATAATATCTGATTTTGTTTCCTTATAGTGAACTAGCTGACCCAGCAAACGTTGTATTGCCGATATTAAAATCGTGATACAAAAGTAACTGTTGATCGTAGATGGGTGAAAATTTGAAGTTGTATGTATTTTTTAATGCTGACTCATAATCAAACAAATTTAAAAAAAATGTCAAAAATATTTAAAAAAAAAATTGTGTGGACCACCCTTAACATTTAGGGGGATGAAAAATAGATGTTGTCCGATTCTCAGACCTACCCAATATGGACTCAAAATTTAATGAGAATCGGTCAAGCCGTTTCGGAGGAGTTCAATGTTTAACACCATGACACAAGAATTTTATATATTAGAATGTAGTCATATCAATTTTTTATTATTCGTAAGTTTTATTGAACATGAACGTGACATAAAGGACAAAATGAAGATTATGTTTACGCAAGTTTACCCTTAGGGTCCCATATAAGTATCGTTATAAGAAATTTGATGGAATGGGTTTCATCAAAGATTTCGTCCTACATATTATGTTACATTGCTTCTTCATAATGTTAGCACAGAATCCGTTAAATTCTTGTCGTCTCTAGACCAAACATCTATCAAGAATTTTAATAAAAGTATAAGATATAACCAACCTTTTTGGTCTATGTTTTAGTTTTTACTATGAGGCATTTTAGAATATACAGGCAGCCTAGCGAAACTCTCTAAGGAAACAGCGATTCACTCGAATGAATTAAACGTGCAGTCCTTGATAGATTGACAGGTGACGGCTACAATCTTATAAAAAACGGAGATAGACGAAATCCACTACGTTTTAAGCTTGCTTTCCAACTTAGCCGGATTATAAAACGTACAAATTTAAAGTTAAACGTACCTGTAAAACTTTTTATAATATCAAATGCATAAAAAATTTATATTTCGCACTTCTTAGAAGTCTACTAGAATATCTGGTCGCCACACTATACAACTTACATACAAAAAATTGAACCGTACAAAAAAAAATCCTAAAATATTTATGTTATAAAGCATATCATCCCTACATGTCATACCATGAAACATGTATATTTTTTAATATAGACCCACTGGAACTCCGCCGAAACCAACAAGATGTAATGTTTCTACATTCTTTATTGTCTGGCAATACAAACTGTTCTGAATTATTAAGAGCCCTATCGTTTAATGTACCACAATATAGAACATATACATATTGTTATCTACTAACTACACACATACGCTTTCACACCCACACACAAACATACACACAGTAAATAAGAAACACAAGAGGCAGTTGTTCTGTAATATATCTTGTTGAAAAACTATTTTAAAATAATATTGTCAATATGAGTAATCTATAATGGCCTTAAGAATTGTGTTATATATTATTGTTTAGTAACGTTTACTGTAACGCTGTTGATTATCAGGAAATAAATAAATACATCTTTGCCAATATTTCAAATCACTGCACGTTTGATAATTAACTAAATTTCTCTTATTACGTAGTATTTAGATCCTCTTTGTATACAAGATTAGAAGTTCGTTCAGTTACATCTACAAGAATTCATAAAATTATTATGTAACTAAAAATATTATAAACTCTTCACAAAATGTTTATTGTGAAATCATAGATATAGCAGTAAATTAAAACAACTCTTAATTAAAATCATAAAACATTTCCAACATTTCTACGATGGAACAGCTTACCGGGTAAGCGCATTTGAAATAACATTGCAGGCTTCAAGTCCGTGAGGATTGTTTTATACTTAGTTCAGTTCAATGCGATACGCTCCACGACGCAAAATTTTAAAAAAGATAAAATATTGCAACTATAAATCTGAAAATTTCTTAAAAGACATAAGATATATAATAGCTTTAATGGTAAATGTATACACTTTTAAGGCAACCCTGCCACTGTTGAGGCATTATCTATAAATCAATTTAAATGTTTTATTAAAAAATGGCTCTGTCGTAAGTCCTACTACTCCACAGCTGAATATCTAAGTGATCGGACAGCCTGGGACTAGATTATGATTATTTTATAGCAATAGCAATGACAGTACAACATTGTATATTTTTATTAAAAAGAGCTCAAAAAAAGAATGCTGGGAGAGTTTATTGTGCCGCTTCTTCTCTCTCAGAAATTTCACCATTTGTTTCCGAATAGGTATTAGTACGTGAGTAACACTGAAAATATTTAGAACTGGCCACTTAGTAACATTGCAAATGAAAACTTTTTTTGAATTTCAATTTTAGAACTCTTTGGTAACCTTATGTAGTATATTGCGTTCAGTTGTCATTTGTTTTTGTGAATTGGCGACAAATCTAAAACTTTTGTTACACGTGAAAAGGAACCTAACGCGAGAAAATTTTCAGTCAATGATTTATTATGACTTTCGTTGTGGGCTTACTCAACAACAAAGCTATGATAGGCTGCGATAAGCATTTCTTAATGCAGCCCCATCTCGTGCTACTATTTCCAATTGGTTTAACGAGTTTAAGCGTGGACGTAGCAATCCCAATGATGATCCGCGTGAGGGACGTCCTTTAACAGCGACTACTGAAGATAACATTAGTGCTGTGCGACGCATGATAGAGGAAGATAAGAGAGATACCAGAAACACCTTCGCATGGACTGGTGTCGCCTAATGTAAGATAAGTTCAAAGGCAGTGACTCAAATGCTGTATTTGACGTCGTCACAGGTGATGTAAACTGGATATATTGCTACGAACCCGAAACCAAAAGACGGTCAGCTCAGTGGGTGTTTCCTTTCGAGGATCGGCCAACTAAGGTAAAGAAAGGAAGAAGTCAAGGAAAATAGATGATCGCCTCATTCTATGGTCGGAAAGGTCATTTCGCGGCAGTTGTGCTAGAAGATGGAAGGACAGTTACTGCAGACTGGTATGTCAGTCGCTGTTTGCCTGTTGTCTTGGAACTAATTCGACAGCAGCGCCCTCGAAGCAGTACCTCTTTCACAACGACAATGCTTCAGCGCACTCCGTAAAACGGACTGTTGAATATTTGACTATGGTAGGTGTCGAGATTATGAGTCATCCGCCATACAGTCCAGAGCTGGCACCCTGCGACTTTTATTTATTCCCAAGAACTAAAGATAAAATTCGAGGTATTCGCTTTACGAGCCCTGAAGATGCAGTGAAAGCGTATGAAAATGCCATAGAAGAGACCCCCAAGGAAGCGTGGGCCCACTGCTTTTCTCAGTGGTTCTATCGAATGCGACGATGTGTAGAGAGGGACGGAGATTACTTCGAAAAACAATAATACAACTATTGGCAACTTTCTACATTAAGCCGTTTTCATTTTCTAAACATTTTCAGTGTTACCTAGGTGTCTAGTATATTAGAAACGTCATCAAAAAGAATTGTAAAGGAATCAATTTTGAGAAAATTAATTCCTTTTATGCCTTTTGATGACTACACTGTCCACTATTGATAATATTACATCACACTAAATCTTCACCAAATGAATACCAAAGCGGTTTTTTCGTGAAATAGTTGTGTGAAAGGACATCGTATCTATTGAGGTTTCTGGGCTAATGAGATTTAACAACTCATGTTACGAGCACAATTGCGATGCTGCTCAGAATTTTGGGGTTTTTCGGCATTGTAATTGGCGGGGCGTAGAAGTTACCAACAGTTACACATCTTGTGTAACATCTCAACATAGTGGAAACAATGTAACGCCTTCTCGGTCACTAGTACACCAGTTTTCAGTTTCTTCGTACTTTCATTTCACCCACCATTCTTGCATGAACTTTTTTTTTATGGAATAGACCGCCGCCCACATTCTCTTGCAACACAAGAGCGTTGCCGGCCTTTAAGGAAGGTGTACGCGCTTTTTTTGAAGGTATCCCATGTCGTATCGTGCCGGAAACACCGCACAAGGAAGCTCTTGCATGAACTAAAAGCAAAAAGCTTTTGGATGAACCCTCGTAATTTATGACAAGACTCTTTAGAATTTAATACTACTTCTAAATTTCAAAATATTATTAAATATTATTAATCAAGGTATTATTAAATTTTATTAATCAAGGTATTTCATGTCAAAAAGACAGTCATTTTCGATCGATACATAAAAGTGAAGATGTAAAAGATGAAGATAACTTAATCGAGTTTATTTAAATGGAATACTGTTTAATGGATTATTACGCGGGTAATTGTAGCTATATTTTTACAGGTATCTGTATAATGTCTTCCTGCAAAGATGAGCCTACAAAGGTCACGAAATGTTGGGTTGAATAAATAAAAATAAAAACGTTTGATAGTTACGTATAAACTTTGTGGTTTTTTATTTAAATAAAGGCGTCCACAGCTTCTTCAGGTGATGAAAATCCCTGACCACGCAATTTATTCTTTATTTTAGGGAAAGTATAGAAATCATTAGGACTTAGGTCGGGGCTGTACGGCGGATGGTCTAATAATTCTATGTTTTCTTGCTCTAAAAACTCTTTTGTTCTGTGCGCGGTGTGAGAACTCACATTGTCGTGATGGAGGATGATGCGGCGGTTGCAGTTCTCTTACTTAGCTGCTCTTCACAGAGCAAATGCGGTATCCATCGGGAAAACAACTTTTTTACACCTAATTGTTCATGCAAGATTATTTGTATTTGACTCATGCCAATGTCTAAAGTTGCCTGAATTTCGCGGTATGTCACATGTCGATCTTCCTCAATCAGCTTACGCACAGCATCAACGTTTTCTTTGGTGACTGCAGTTTTTGGACGACCTTGACGGGGATCATCACTGAGCTTGACACGTCCACGTTGAAATTCAGCAAACCAGCGATAAATTGTGGATTTGGATGGGGCTTCATCACCAAATGCAGAAATCATCCGGTCAACACACTGTTTTTGTGTTAAACCACTTCGAAAGTCATAATAAATCATCGCTCTAGAATTTTCTCGAGTCAATTCCATTTTCTCAACGACTAAACAAGTTTGACAAGATCTTGTGACAAGACCGAGAATCTTTTTTAAAATAAATAAATGGTATTCGATTTTTAAAACCAAGGAGTTCTCAATTAAAAAGATTTTAATATGACAGGAACAGTGGAAATATTCCATTCCCGATACTTTTAGTGTAGCCTATGTATTAAAGTGAACAAAGGTAGGGCAGGATAAAACTTAGAAAGGTTATAATTTGAATTTTTAAATAAAAAAAAAAAAAACAGAATAACAAACATAATTCCACTTAAATAATGATCTCCTTTCTAATAATTTACGTTTACAAATCTCCTATCATTTAACCAGATAGTCCATAAAACATCTTGTAACATTATTTATCCTTAACGGGGTGATTATCTAGCCACAAATAAGCTTCACGCACATTTACTGATGTCTATAATATAAAGTAATGGCCGGAACTTTTATCTTGGAATAGATAACGTATGTACTTCTAAAATATTTTCCTGCAGTTAATACCGAATTGTTGCCAACTGGAGTCCAAGTTCCAATATACATGTATGAATGTAAATTATTTTTATCCGCGCTCTGCACTTTTTGGTTGGGAAAAATCTCTTCGGTTTCGCGTCACCGACATGCTCATGAAAGAAATAAATAGTTTAGAAAAATAAAAAACTTACATATGCCATTTAAAGGCATTAATTTTTCTCAAAATGTATTCCATTAGAATTATTTTCGATGTCTTTATAAAATTAAAAACGCCTTGGAAACAAAATGGCGCTCTGAGAGAGAAGAAGCGGCGCCAGAAACTCTCCCAGCATTCTCTTTTGCGCTCTTTTTAATAAAATATACAATAAAATATAGTAACTTTTTAAATGGATGAAATCTCGTGAGTTCGCGTCACCGAAATGCTTATAGCAGTATATCTGTAGTTATACAGCTGACGTATTGTGCAACATTAGTGCTGTGTATATCTTATAAGTAATGATAAGTTCAATGTGTATATACTGCGCATTGTTGAAATAGTGTTTTTGTTTGATTAATATATTGTTGAAAATAAGTTATAAAAATTAATTGAAATTAATAATTTTAGTGTTCTCAAACATAAAGAAATTTCAAATTTTTATTATAAAAGTTCTAAGTTTTCACTTTTATCGGCTGTCTCCAATTTTTTTTGCCTTCTCTTGGTGCCTCATATACTTTAGAAGGTAGAAGAAAGACGGATCAGTACTTCGAGAGAAGTATAGAACAACATCTTTCATGTCTCATAGCCAATAATTTCATCTTCGAGAAGCACTTTTTTTCATCTTTTTGCTTATCAGGATGAGCTGAAGCAGCTTCTATTTTTTGTGTCAGAGCATAATTTAACCCCGATGCGATTTTTGATAAGTATCTTAAATTTTGAGGGCGTTTTTACGCGTTGATTCATATTTTTTTAAATTAATTTATTCAAGTAGGTATTTCAAATTTCATAAATACAGGCGCAGCTTTCGTGGAACACTAATGCTGCTTACAATAAAACTTAATGACACAGTATTAAACCTAAAACTTCAATTTCATTAAAATGAACTATGTCCAGCAAATGCACAATATTCCGCGGAAGCAGTAACATTCAAAGTACTTCAGGTATCTTGTATTGAGACCCTTTGAAGTCCATGCTTCGCAGCTCTACATTTAGACATACACATAAAATCAGCTACCCCCCATGGAGGTGCAGAGATTACTTCCACTTGCACCGCCACTAACATATTTTCCTGGCTTTTATCAGCATCAATCCTTTCATAAGAGATATTTTCTTCTTGATATACTTGATTTGACCCCTATTCAGTATCTCCAAATTTAATCGTTGAAATCCTAGGTTAGGAACTAATAGGCTGACCTTTCTTAATACTCCCCATGGTGTATTTGCCCTTTAAATTTGAACAGTCAAACTATTTTCATTCCTCGCCTATTTGGATAATTTTTTGTCAATACTTAATGTATTAACAATGAGACGTAAAGTCTTTTTATATTCGCCAACATATGACTGTTGATGAAATACAGTATGGCAAGCGTCCTGGTGGAATGACGCTGGTGGCTTGGGTACGTGGAAGGGCGCTGGTGTGGAACGCAACTTGCGTCGACACTCTGGCTCCTTCTCACGTCCAAGTTACGTCAATTGGTGCTGGAGCTGCTGCTTCAACTGCTAAAGACGGCAAGCGTCGCAAATATGTTGGTCTTACTGAATCATACAGCTTTGTGCCGTTTGGTGTCGAGACACTTGGCTCGTGTGGCCCAGAGGCGCGGAGAATGTTCAAAATACATTATTCGGGCCTCAATAAGGCTACTGGAAACCCAAGCGCTTGCAG
The DNA here is from genome assembly GCF_905404315.1 of Leptidea sinapis. Classification (NCBI taxonomy): domain Eukaryota; kingdom Metazoa; phylum Arthropoda; class Insecta; order Lepidoptera; family Pieridae; genus Leptidea; species Leptidea sinapis. The sequence continues at coordinate 5,791,565 of NC_066311.1, read as the reverse complement.
CTATTTCGGCCAACGGATCAGCCTTGCTATCTAATGCGGAAATGCTGCCAGTATTCTTGGTACGCTTCCACGTATTGATAGTTTTAATATGATGTAATCATAGTATTGTTATAAGATTTGTTTTGTTTGAAATACAGTTGTATAAAAATAGCGCTAACCTAAAACGTATTTCGTGTTGAAATAACCGCATAGCTTGAGTCACGAATGTGACGTTAATTTATTAAAACGCTACAATATAACGTTATAATGATAATAAAGTCGTAAGCGAACACGCTACTGAACTAGTATTGCACTAATTATACTTTGTATGTAATTAAATTCTGAATAAACCTTTCGACATAATAGGAACTTTGATCTTGGAAGCACTCATTTGTTTTTTATACACTGAATTAAAAACATTATCACCTTTTTATCGAGTAATATTGTATGCATTGTATTGGTATTGCCAAAGTGATGAGGCCAAGGTCGATGGCTAGATGTCTTCAGGGTCAGTAAAGGAGATCCTTGGAACAGCACAGTCCGTTGGCTGCACAGTTGACGGAAGACCTCCCCATGATCTTATGGACGATATCAACAGTGGTGCATTAACTATTTATGTATAAATATAAACCATATACCATATTGTAGCGAGATCATGTTAACAGCTTCAATAATTTGGTGAAATAAGTGAAATATTAGTGAACCCCATAGTAACTACTTACTATTTTAACTTTGAGTGTGATCAATATTTTAAAATACAATCTGCCTTTTTTCGAACTATTTCATTATTTTAAATCCACTTTAGAATAAATCGCTTACTTCATGTTTGTTAACTCATAATTTCATTATATATGGACTGATTTGCAAATTTTTGAAGTTGTCATTCCATTAGGTCATAGGTTCTCAACGTGGGTGATAACGCCCCCTTGTGGTCGTTTGAGACTTTCGGGGGGGGGGCAGTAGAAGACCCAGAGAAAATTAGGGGCATTGAGAAAGGCGCAGATGGGGCGTGGGTAGATTAAAATATAGTCTAAAAAGGCAAAAAAATACACGAAAATACTCTAGAAAAAACATATTCTCAAAGTGGGCGGTGAGTAAAATATGGTTGAGAAACTATGCTTTAGGTGGAAAAAAGCACGTTATATTATGGGTATGGAGTGAAGTACTCAATTTTCATGCAAGGTTATGTAATCAGTCAAAGTAAAATGATTATTCTCGCCTTAATGAAGTTTTTATTTCTGACGTATCGTCTTTGATGATGTTATAGGCCATTTTATGGAAAGTATTGTTCCGTGAAGAAATAGTAGAGGTATTTGTTTATTCAATAATACAAATACATCATGGATTTGTACGAGAAAAGTTTATTTCGGTACAGTGGAACTGATGTAATCTATATATATAAAAATGAATTGCTGTTCGTTAGTCTCGCTAAAACTCGAGAATGGCTGGACCGTTTTGGCTAATATTGGTCTTGAATTATTTGTCGAAGTCCAGGGAAGGTTTAAAAGGTGAATAAATATGAAAGTGTTCGGAATTAAATAAAAACAATTTTGTTTTTCCTTTGATGTGTCCCCCGTCGTCCGATATTTGTTTTGCATGGACATATTTTCTATGAGAGAATTTATTGACGCACAGTTTGACAGTTCTGCTGTAAAACAATTTCATTACAACAACAGGGAGCATATTTTACGAAATAATTCTTGATGTTATGATATATTACTGACAAATTCATAAAAAACATTATTTTATTTATTTTATACAGAACAACGTCTGTCGGGTCAACTAGTAAATAAATAAAAATAATAAAATCCTTTTAATTCCAATAATATTTTACCAAATAAATCTTGAACATTTATACATGGCTGTTGACTTGTTTATAATTCTTAGCCAAAAATTTGTAGCAACTCCGAAAGTAATGTTTATTTGTAAAGCTCTTTTTGTTAGGAGCCCCTTTTAGGTAAAGGTGTTTTCAAAATACATAATACCAGTTAACAGTTTTGTAGAGTTTCAGTTGGTTCAATTACTAGTTCATGTGATGACTGTTCTAATTTTGAAGATATAGAGCTGATATTGTGATTTCAATGATTTTGAATATTTTTAATTTGGAAGGTTATTTAAGGTCATAAAACTTCACTTTGGTGTTGCACTTAGACTGTCGTAGACGTGTCTTATGATAATACATTTTTATTAAAATGCATAAAAGTCATTTATTTTCTCAAAATTGATTCCTTCAGAATTCTTTTTGATTTTATTTCTAACTACCACCGCTTCGGAAACAAATGGCGCTCTGAGAGAGAAGAATTGGCGCAAAAACTCTCCCAGCATTCCTATTTTTGTGCTCTCTTTAATAAAAAATACAACATTGTACTGTCATCGTTATTGCTATAAAATAATTATAATCTAGTCTAAGGTTGCCCTTCACTTAGATATTCAGCTGTGAAGTAGTAGGATTTATTATTTGCTTGTCTTACTTGGGTAATGAATTTTTACAGAAAACTACGTTAAAAAAACCAATTCAAAAACTGAAAGGTATAAAATAACTTAATAGAGATTTAATTAAAACACCAGCTCTCATCGTAAACCTTAAATATTAATAAAATACTATTATTTGTATGTGCTACCTATTGATAGGGTTTAAGTCAGAGCTTGTCCGCTTGGGTTGTTTGGTACTAGACGAAGCTATCCCTAGATACCTGCTATTACATTTGGCTTGGCAAAAAATATTCGATCGAATTCAAAACCTCCTCCTTTTTGAAGTTCGTTTAAACATATGAAAATATGTAAGCAGATTCAATGTAAACATATCTTTTGTTCAATCACACAGTTGAAGTTGATTTAAGTAGATTTTTCATATATAGTTAACAATTTATTCGACAACTGAAGCTGCAAGCGAGAACTAGTCTTGTTGGGTTGTGTTCCTGTATCTTTAAGTTTACCTCTATTAAATTGTTAATGCGGTACTATCGTCGTGTATGTTAGTTCGAGAACTACAGACATATTCCACAACATGCCGGCAACAGTATGTAGATGCATGCGAAATTTCTTGAGAAATGTTAGAATAGTTACACATTCATATACGCTAAAAGCAGTGATGTACACATAGTCTTGTACTGACTATTACGATGTAGGTAAGCAGATCAAAAAAGCATTTGACTAATGTCAAAAATGAAATTACAATGATAAAAGTTTTACTATTTACTGGTGGTTAAAATAAAGGAGATCTGTAATAGATAGGTAAATTCATAATTTGGAGCCTTCATGAGAAGAAGTGGCAAGAAAGTATTGTTTACAGATTATTTTAAATATCTACAATCTATGCAAAAGTGATATGAATAAATTACTCACGTTTCAATTTAATTAAGTAAATAAAAAATTATAAAAAAATATGAATAGAAAGGCCTATGCTCGGAGTTTCCCTGCGAGATTGAATCAGAAATGAGGAGATCCGTAGGAGAACCAAAGTCACCGGCATATTACCAAATTATTGCGAAACTGAAGTGGCAGTCTGCAGGGCACATAGCTCGGTGGACAGATGGCCGTTGGGGCAGTAAGGTCCTCGAATGGCGACCACGTACCGGAAGGCGTAGTGTTGGTAGATGGACCGACGATCTGGTCAAGATCGCCGGAGTAGGTTGGATGAGGGCAGCGGAGGATCGATCGTCGTGGAGATCTTTGGGGGAGGCTTTTGTCCAACAGTGGACGTCTTCCGGCTGAAATGATGATGATGAAAAGAAAGAAAGCTAAACACTGATCGCAAATTTTTCCATGATTGGGTCTGGAAAGAATTCAACAAAAGTTTCAACCACTGCCTGGAATAGTATTACTTAGCAATGGTATTTTCAAAGTGCACTAAATGACGCAGTTAGACGCCTTCATTCTTTTTTTTTATATATTTATTTATTTATAAACATACAGTTTCTTCTTAAAATAATACAGTCCTGTAAAACTGTTTACACAGTTTGTCTACAGGATCGAGCGAGTCTCATAAAATAAATCTTTACTGCAACAATAAATATTGATTCAATAGTTTTTTCAATTTATTTCTGTTTGGTTCCCGTCCGATGTCCTCTAGCAATCTATTAAGCAGATATAGTATTCTTTACTTTAAAGTTCTATCGCCAAAGTAATTGTTTACTCTAGGTACTTCAAGTTTGCCTGATGTCATCAAACGGGTGCCATGATTATGACTAATTAAGGATGGGGATTGAGAGTCATGGTTATTTATGGCTAAAAGGTATTTGTGCTTTTTACTTATTTGGAGTATATTACAAATTTTAATTTACTTTGAGTAATTGTCTGTCTTTACATTTAGCTTTTGTTTTTTTGTTAACAAGTAATTTTAAAAACCTTATTAGCAATGCTTCGATTTTATCAATATATGTTTTAAATATAAGACCATAACTATCAAGAGCATAGCTCATAATTGAATCTACTAATGTACAAACTACAAACATTTTAATGTAGCTAAGGGAACTTTAAAACTTAAGTGATAGAAATTACCTAAAAGTATCCTTAACTTATTACAAAAAAAAATCTATATGGTGGGACCATGAAAAGTTTGAATCTATTTTAACACCAAGATAAGTTATACAATTAACCATTTCAATTGGCTTACACTTACAGTTTGTAACATTATTATGAAGGCACAGTAGACTTTGTATATACATTTAACTCCCTGTATACCACTGCAGTCTGTTATATTGTACTTTCTCTGAATATCTAAAAAATATATAATATCTCAGAATAAGGGCTTTTGAGAAGCCCTTTCCAAATATATGCAATCTATACATTTTTGTTTGCTTATTTGACGAATATGGTCAAATTATTATTTTTTATATTTTTTACTGATACATCCTGTATATCTTCATATAACTGTAGCACGATTGCTGACGATTGAAATATAAGCAACAGTTATAGGTTCACCAAGTCAAAACATATACCATACAATAATTATTTGATGCAGCAAAAATACCTCCAAACCCGGGGTTGGTTCCCAATCCACCATTTACAATTAATCACACACACCGCCACTCATCGTTACTAGTTCTTTGATACTTTACCTTCTTCTTCTTCCTTAGCCGTTCCCAACCTCTATAGTGTAGGCTTCCTTCAGTTTATGCCATCTTTTCCGGTCTTGAGCAGTTTCCAACCACTTTGTTCCCGCCAGTTTTTTGATATCGTCGTACCAACGGTCTGCGTTCTTCCTCTCGGGCGCTTCCCACCCCTGGTCTGGCCATAACCCACACTGCTGCCTTTGTTGGGTACCGTTACACCGCTGGGAACTCGGAGCCATCTTTTTTGTTGTGCATCCATATTTACTGAAGGGTTGGGCGTGTAAACCCACCCACTTGCCCAAGGCGTCTTGGTGAGTGGAGAGTAGTAGTATATTTTTTACCAATCGACTGGCATATTTAGGCTATAGATTTGGATAGATATCTATCTATAGCACCGAAATCTACACGCCTATTTTGTTATCATCACCTATCTGGACATCTTAAATTATTTTAATTTATTTAATTAAATAAGTATATAGACAATTGAAAAATATTCAAAATTTTTGATTAAAATATTAAAAAAAAACTATTTTACATTCATTATTTAATAATGAACCTTGATATACAATGTATCTTATAGACTAACACAATTCTGTACCTTAATTTTGTAAATTTATGTTAACTTTTATTATGTTTACCAATATATTATCTATATCTCATTTTTTATACTAATTTACCTTGTGCCACCTATAATATAAGCATTATGTATATTTACCTTAAAAATTATAATATGATTTAATATTAATTTACTACATTTTCAACATGTACAATGGGAAGACTACAACAGCTGTTTACTCCAAATTTCACAAGGGGCTGCTGAAAACCAGTGTTGTGTTGGTGTCTTCCGCACTGACCAACAATATACTGAGTCAGCTCCTTTTAGCAGGGAATCACGCGCCGCACAGTTTATTTAATTTTTTTGTTTACTTTTTAATATTTTTGTCACATTTCATTAATTAATAAAAAAATGTAATTGCTTGGAGCTTACAACAGAAGTGAAAATATCGCTGATAAAGTATTAAAATTATAAAATTTCAGAACAAAATTCATTCCGATTTTTTTCTTTGCAAATGCATAAGTTTTCTCGGAAATCCGATGTTTCCCTTTGTAGGTTCGGATTGGAGAAAAACTTTTTATATTATTTTGTATTGGCTTCAAATTGTGAATTCATTCGTGAAATTTGCATTGTGTCTCTCGTTATCGAATCGTAAACTTTTGTTATTTTTACGCTTCGAAATCCTGCTTTTTATTTTATTATGTGTCCAAACTTCTAGAGTCAGAGGCAAAATAGAATCAATGAATGTTCTCTGAATGAACATAATATCATTAAGAAAAACATTTAAATAATTTAAGTGTTGCATCTCAATATTATTTTTGATAATATTATCTATTTAATTTTAGGCGACATAAGCAAATCTTCTAGAAGCTGTAATAATTAAAATGCTAACACCTGAAGCAAACATAAACCTGCTATGCCTACTACTCGGCTAAGTCGAGTTCATAAGTCTTTTGTTATAAAAAAAAGTCTTTTATAAATAAAATACGTATGTGTTTACTTGAAAACAAGGTTACAAGGCTACTAAGTAAAAAAAAATCCCTGTTACTTTTTAATGTAATGGTAACTACTACATACGGACACATAATTCGTATAAGCATATCTCTATGTGTAAGTATTGGATATTATCCTTTGCACAGGATGCCGGCTAGATAATGGGTACCAAAACGGCGCCTATTTCTGCCGTGAAGCATTAATGTGTAAGCATTATTGTGTTTCGGTCTGAAGGGTGCCGAGGCTAGTGAAATTACTGGGAAAATGAGACTTAACATCTTATGTCTCAAGGTGCCGAGCGCATTTGTAGTGCCACACAGAATTTTTGGGTTTCTCAAGAATCCTGAGCGGCACTGCATTGTCAACATTATATCAATATAGGGTATAGGGTATTAGGGTATCAATTACCATTAGCTGAATGTCCTGCTTGTCTTGTCCCAAAAAATATATGTAATATTGTATATTTCCCTGTTTAAATTTCCTTGTTTGAAAACCTATCGTGTTCGTAATGCCAATTATTGATATCTTTTCGAATAATGTTTTTACCGTCTAGGAATAAATTTTAAATTTCACGCAGATAATGTCGCGGGCAGAATCTAGTGATAATTATATATTAGGAATTTATGATAACGCCAGCTCGTAACATGAAATGATGCGCCACGGACCGACGTAAATGTCTAATATGTTTTAATTTATGTTTGCTTCATTCTAAGGCAGTATATTTACATTTCATCTCATTTTACGTTCGTTCTAAGCCTCTGTATCTCAAAATTTATTTACACTGAACTTTACTGCTATAAAAATAAAAGCTGTTTTCCACTGTAGCTTAATATATAGCCTGCTACATTTTTAATTTCTTATTTCTTTTAAGTCAATCTTGTTACGACGATAAGCAGGAAAATAAAAATTTGTTTGCGATTTTCTTACTCGTTTGATGGACAAGCCGGTGGAAGTGAAATTTTTCAAGTGCTTCACAATTTATGCAAATAAAATTTCAAAGGCACTTTTTGAAGTAATTTTCTTTAGGCGCGCCTACGAGGTAACTGGACGACAATGTAACGGAAGTCTGTTACAGCAAGACGTTACGTTTCTGTACCATCCGGTTTTAGGTTTTTTCATCCATTATTAGGACAGGAAAAGGGTTCAAGCCCATACAGCCATATTTGTAAATATTCAATATTCAACTTCATATTGATAGTATGTGGTAATTAATAATCTAACCTTCAATTTCTTTTTTTCAATTATTTTATTTAATAATTGAAATTTTTAAAATGTCCAAGTGGTATTTATGAATTATAAATAGAATTTAAAATGAAAATAATAATCAGTTAAGTGAATCCCAGGAGCATTTTACTCTTTCATGAATAAATAAGAATAAAAGAGAGAATCAAGAACTTGATAATTATTTTACCTGTCAGAAGTGTAAGTGTTTATTTTCTAATGAATATTATCAATATAACTCTATAAGACCATTCTTTGTAAAATAAAGAAAAACCCAATTGTTAAAATAATATATATTTTTTTTAAAGATGAGGTATATAAATTTGTCGACTTAAATGACAATGATTTCTGATTGATTGTAGGAAACTTAAGCTGTAAATGCATGATTACGGCCGAACCATCGCACGCGGTCTGGTAGAGGAACATATTCGGTGGTATGTATCTTCAGTATTTCCGGGAGAGAGAAAAATCAAACAGTGTTCCTAGTTCTTCGGTAATACAGTATTAATGTTTGTAATAATAATAATTATGTATCTGTTAATTATTGCTAAGGTTCCACCTTCGCACGACATGCCACAAGTTAGGATATCATCACCACCATCTGGATGTGTGGCGGTCAAGCCAGGCAGGTATGTAAGAAGAAATGGATTCCTTATATTTGCCTGAGCCCATGGAAGACAAAGGAGATTCAAAAAATATTATTGGCTCCAAAATTATACGCGAAACCTCAACTAATTATGAGATTGACAAAAGTAACGAAATCAAATTTGATTTTCTTGTGCAAGAAAAGTGAGGGTAGGTACACAATAAATGTTAATACAAATATGAATTTATTTGATTCATGCCACAAAATATAAAAGACGTTTATATTATTTTCCCAATTACATCAACCCACAGAGCACTTTTAGATATAAAAAAGGTGAAAGTGTCACAGAGGATTTGTTCCATTTTCCAATACTCTCCGAAGATGAAACCTAAACATTTATAGCGTCCAAACGTATCCCAATGTATGTAGGACTTAGGTTGGATGCGACCTTTATCAACCTCGTGTTACAACAAATTTTATACTATTGGGACAACAATGTTTGTAGAAAGTTTTTCTCTTTATATTTTTAGCAGACACCATTGAAAAGTTAAATTAGTCGTTCCTTCTATAAGCATATTAAATCCGTGAATAATAAGTTTAGTGAAGAGAGAATTAAGATAATTACAGGTATGAATTTGAATTTAGTCATCGTCTAATTGTTAGTTAGTTTTAAGCATAATGTTATGGCATCAAATATCTTCTATCTAAGTTACTGCTGAAAAATCCCCAAGTTGCCACTTTAATTCAATGCTAAGAACATAGCTATTCTTAAGCTCATAAAGCTAGAGGCTAAAAGCTTAACCAACCTTAGAGTAGCCAATATCAGTCACATAATTACTTACTTCATTCCTTCCTATTATTTCGTATTGTGATATCGACTGTCTAAGATTGCAAATAGTACAAATATCTCTGTGTAATTTGCACTAAGCAGTTGTTTCCTTGACATTTGACAAGTGGGACTTATAGGCACAGTGTTTCTTTATATTACGAGTTTTACTTCATTAAATAATGAAGTAACTAACCCGCCCGCTTAATTGTCTGTAAAAAAATTCTTTACATAGACAACTAATTATTAAATCAAAAATTTTAAATCCCATTTGTTTAATGGTTTTGTCCGAAACCCCAAAATATTTTTATCATAGTAAACTACTTATTGAATCAGATATTTTCAATAGTCTCATTAATTTTGAGATTTTTTCCAAAACCACAATTTATTCGATTATAAAATAACAGCTTAAATTACTACATCACTGTGGGGCTTTGCTAAAGTTAAATTCCGGGCCCCCAGATCAGTGGGAGGCTCCTTTTACACAGGATGCCGCCAAGATTATGGGAACTCAACGGCGCCTATTTTTGCCGTGAAGCAGTTATTTGTAAACATTACTGTGTTTCGGTCTGAAGGGCGTCGTAGCTAGTAAAAATTACTGGGCAAATAAGACTTACCATCTTATGTCTCATTTGCCCAGGTAGGTGACGAGCGCAATTGTAGTGCCGCTCAGAATGTTTGGGTTTTTCAAAAATCCTTAGTGGCACTGCATTGTAATGGGCGTGGCGTACCAATTACCATCACCTGAACGTCCTGCTCGTCCCGTCCCTTTATTTTCATAAAAATAAAATAGATCAATAATGGATATGAAATTTTATAAATTATTGTTTTTTTTTTTAATATATAGGAGGCGGCAAACTGGCAGGAGGCTTACGTGATGGAAAGTGGTGGGAAAATCGCTGATACAGCATATAAACAATGATATAGACATCATTACTCAAAAACCCATGAACTAAATTATTAAATGCCAGTGAATCTTTTGTGAAAATCGGAGACGTTTTGTATACAAGCCACAACAAACTAATGGTTTTCTGGTACAAATATTGTGTAACCTTTCTTATACATTTGGCAGAAAGCTGCTGTTTGAATTTGTATATAAATTACATTATTGTGACTATTTGGTGTTTTCTTTCTCTATACAGTAATAAAAGGCATAAAGATTTCTTTTTGATGTCATTTCTAATATACTAAATACTACTACCGCTTCGGAAACAAATGACAGCAGAAGCATTCTTTTTTTTTGCGCTCTTTCCAATAAAAATATACATTATTGTACAGTCATTTCTATCGCTATAAAATAATCATAATCTATTCCCAGGCTGTCCGATCACTTAGATATTCAAGTGTGGAGTAATAGTATCTACGACAGAGCCATTTTTTTATGAAACATTTAAATTTATTTATGGATAATGCCTGAACAGTGGCTGGGACTAAAATTTTAAGTGTATAAATTTACCCTTAAAGCTATTACGTATGTTATGAAGCCTACTAGAATTAGATACAAGCAATTCCTTATTTCTAGTGTTATAATAATAAAAATCACTATTACGAGCAAAAAGGTGACGATTTTTGTGAATGTATATTAAATTTTCATAAATGTACTGACAATGAACAGTCATAATATTTATTTCTTTAAAATTTTCTTTGAGAGACTGTCTATAACAAAGCTGGTATATAGTACGAACAGCTGTCTTTTGCAGAGCAAACACTATATCAATGTCAGCAGCATCACCCCACAGTAAAATACCGTACGTCATGATGCTGTGAAAATAAATGAAGTACACTAATCTAGCGGTCGCAACATTCATGTACTCTCTAAACTTTCTAACGGCATATGCTGCAGAGCTGAGTCTATCTGCAAGTTGGGCAATATGTGGAACCCACTGGCGCCATAGGTCCTTTGTATTTTTTAGGTTAATTAATTTGAAGATTTTTAGTGTATCGCTACCCTTAATAAATTTAAAATTTGAATTTGAAATTCAAATCAATTGAAGATACTGGTACGTGTAATTTAAGCATATCATGTGTTGCTTTTGGTGAAGAGTTAAGGTCTTTGGTCGTGATAATCGGGACTTCGGAGAAGTATTTATCAAATTCATTTGCAATTTTTATATCCGAATTTATAACGCGATTATTAATATTTAAACAGATAGAGGTGTTACGGCAATTCAATCTACCAGTTGCATTGTCAATTACATTCCAAGTCGCTCTTAATTTATTATTACTGTTTTTAATTTTATCTGCAATGAAACGTGTTTTCGCTTCATGACAAACTACTTTAAAGAGCTTGGAGTATTTCTTTTACATATATTTTAATTTCTTCACTATTATTGTAATGCTTCTTGTTGTGTTATGTTCCTCACAGAAGGAATTGAAGACTAAGTTATAGTGAAAATGAGCAGTTTCACCACAGTGTTTAAATGGTATCGTATTTACCAAATTATTACATTATAGAGAGACTTACCTCTCAAGACAGCTACCCGTAACTGGTATGATCGTCACCTTTTTGGTCTGACATTGTCCAATCTTGTATTTACTTTTATAAGTTGCCCACTATGGTCGGTGCCACAGTGGTAGGGCGGTATACACTTACAATAATAAATTGCTCTAGTTCTATACAGGCTATCTGAATTAGATGTTTTATAGAGAGATTATCAATATCTATTCTATTCTTACATTATAATCTGTTATTAATAATAATTAGGGAACCTGCATGTATTGCCCTACTTCTACAAAATGAACTGACTACTTTATGTTCTTTAAAACTAAACTGGAGGTGATGACTTTTACGCCAATGTTCTTTAATGCATAATATTATATCTATATTACAGCAGCTCAAAAATAGTTCAATTACTAATTCCTTACTTGAGATACATTGTATATTCTGGTGAACAATATTTATGAGCTCTATTTTATTTCTAGCAGTAACAGTTACATTTGGTGATATTAGATTGAATAAACCCATTTTAGAAGCCTCTGTTCCACAAAATACGAAAAAAACATGAGTTAACAACAAGTGAGGTATAGAAATATGTTTTATTCAAGCGCTGTCCACTCCCTGTAATTTGGCAATAGTCGGTCCCAGTAGGAGTCCAAACAAAGGCTATTGTTCAACTCTAAATGGCTTTTAGTGAATTCAAAAAACTTTTTCGTTTAATACCTGCACTTTACGTTTAGGAAATAAACATACATTGTATATGAATCTCCGAATTTTGTACTTAGATAAGCATGAAAAGTTGGTATGTGCAGTATATTTTTTCATATCAGAATCAGAATATCTTTATTCAATAAAATCTCGAGATCACATTGAATCGTCACAAAATAAATTATTCTAATATACAATAATACAAAGTTGTATCCATAATTATACTATTGCACTATATTATACAAAAACTAGACATAGCTCTACACCGGTTTACAAGAACCTAACCATTGTCAAGCTGTCATTGCGAGATGGAGCGACATCTGGCCAAGCTATCTTGGCATTTATAAAATCATCTATTCTATAATAGGCTTCCTTAATTAATTGTTTTTTAATATAAGATTTGAAATGACGAATTGATGGCATTGTCACTTTTGATAGGAGTTTGTTGTTGTTCCATGAAAGAATCGTTAAGTTTTTGTAATCGGTATCTTGGAATCAATAATTTATTCTTGTATCTTGTATTAATGTTATGTATATCATTTCTTTTCAGCAGATTATCTTTGTTTCTATGCGTGCACAATAAATTTTCATAAATATATTGGGAAGTTACTGTTAAAATATTTATATCTTTAAAACGGTCACGCAATGAGTCGCGAGGTTTCATATTATATATGCCACGATTTGCAGTTATACTTATTTTGGCGCGTTTGGAAAAATTTTACGATTTTACGATACATCTACTGAACCACAAACAATGGACGAGAATCAAATAAATTTTACTTAATATAAGGTGTAAATCATTTATTCATTTCTATCTAATTATAAATGTTTATTGGCTAAATTATTCAGTATTATAACATTTTCATTAGGTATTTGTCGTAAGTATATAAAATAAGTCAAAGTAGTAATATTACAATTTCACTATTGATATTTTAATTAAACGTAGACTGTCAATCGACTTCATTTCTTATAATTTAACGGACTGGTTTAACGGCCGTTCCCAATATTCAGTCTATCTCTTACTTGAAATAAAAATCGTAACTATTGTTGACTTAAGTTAGTATGGAAATTACAATTCAGGCGTGCCAATATGAGGCGATAAGAATGACTTATAGGGCATATTGGGACAGCTTCGGATTATTGACAGCTAATTACTGATAGTAGAAGGTAGTAAATTATCTCTATCTGTAGATAGTATATTGGGAACGGCCGGTGAAATTGAAATGTCACGGTTACGATATAGTGATGTTATAAAAAATCTAAGTATATTACAAATGAGTTTAGCAGGACACGCATATAAATGTTGAAAAAAATCCTGTTTATGGGAAAAAGTTGGATAAGAGATCAGACGAGTGTGTAAGTAATATCCGAATTCAGTCCGAGATTCTATCTATCAAGATCAGTATTTTCACGGGTACGGATCGGTCTCTGATCGGACGTAGTGCAAAAGCGCTCTTACTCGCCACCAATGAGTTTTCGGTTGTCAAGTTCATATTTACGATAATTCGATGCCTTATCAGGGGGCCTACTCCTAAAATCGATATGCGATATATCGTGGCATTAGTCGTGTCGAATTCTACTCTTAGTTACATCGTATTCAATGTCGAAACGATGATTGAACGACCGAAACATTTTTTGATATTACGGTCTAGCCCTACTCTTAGTTGAAAATGTCAGAGACGAATATTCGAATTCGACAAACAATCAAACGTCACTTTTACGATAATCTCAACAACACCTTCTAGCCTGTCGTTGCTATTATCGTTTCAAGTTGTATAGATATATTTGCCATACAATAAACATACTTAATAAATAAAATTTAAATAAGTATATGTGATTTACTATTCAACAGGATTTATTTACTACCAAGTAATTTAAGTCATTTTTTTGATCGTGTATGCGTAGAAAGTAATGAAGTTACTTCTTCATTTTATTATCCGCAAGTTTTGTATTATTTATTCAATTGTAAGTGGTCATATTATATTCATTACATCATTTTTGAATATTTACATTTTGTGTAAATTATGCAAATTGGTTGTACAGAGTCTGGCACAGAGTCGTTCTAAGCGCCTAAGCTATGTTTTGACTTTTGACACTTAGGACGATAAACGATATGGAATACGAAAATTTGTTAGAGTAGGGTAGGTGCGATATATTCGGGTTATTATCATACCGTTCTGAAAATATCGTTGTCGATTTTGTAAGTAGACCTACAGGTCGGCAACGCTGTTGTAATTCCTTTAGTTTTGTATGCTTGTTTCACCATAAAAAAAATTAAAAGATTTAATTCTTTAAGCAAGACCGGAGGTGTTTCAATAATTCTTTCATGCTTCACAGAGTTGCACAACTTTACGTTAGTGCTCAATGGATGCAATAAATCTTGGAACGAGTAATTGTTTTTACTCAGCAAACACTTTACACATTTGTAAGCTTTTTTCAATAAGTTTTACAGGAAGAGAGAATCCATGAATAGAAGTAGAATGCTTGAATAGTTTTCTTCTATTCTAAATTCCACTGCATTCTTAATCTTACAAAAATATAATAGTACACAGTAATTTAACGGCTTAATAAATATTGTAATAAAAACAAAAGAAATGTCTTTTCAAGTTTTCCGATAACTGAATGTGTCCAAAGTTTGATTATGTATTTTGAAGTTCGGTCGAAGTATGCAACGATATTTGTTATTTAAGGATATTCTTACATTAATTAATATTAACCCTCATTATAAGTTATAGCAGCAACTTACACACCTTGAGAAGATTGCTAGGGTTGCCTTTCGGTTAGGGTTACTCTTCATTACGAATGAATCAAAAAAAAATTGTTGCTAATTACAAATTTTTGAAAATGTAAAGAAATAATTAAAGCAGCGCTACCGTATCCACACGTTGGCTGTGATTCAAACATACTAATTAATAAAAGGGCCATTGTATATCTCTGCCCCTATTTTTCTAGCCATTTTAGAGGATTTACTGAAAGCGCGCGAGTTGAGTGCAGTTGAGGCCTGAGGTATAGAGCGGGAGCATCTCTCCCCGCTTTCCGCACGCCTCGCATCTCGCGCTTACTAAGTAGTGCTGTGCCATCGTTGACAGTTATCGTACACTTACCATGTTGTCGCGTTAACACTAAAGTTCTGATTACATGCTATTTTATAGATTTTAGTGATGACTGATCCGAGTCCATAAGGTTCCATTCCAAAAAAAACGGGTGTCTATTCATCGCAACGCACGAGAAATGACGAAAAACGTTTTAGACATGTACGTTGAAAAAAGGTAGAACAAAAAGGAGATTGAAACGCTTCCATACATTCCTGGGCCCTGGTGATAACAAGGTGAAAGTAGCACCATTTAAAAGATAACATTTAAATAATCCATAATTGAAAATTTAGCAAGATTTGTCAATCTAGGAGCTGAGTAATCGAAGATGTAAAAATGAGGTTATGTCTTAAACTATATTATGTTGACAGCTCATCTATTCTAGGTTTATTAAACGCCTAGCTGCTAAGGATTTATAACATACTTGTATTAGATGGGTACCAACCTTGTTTTTTGTTTTAGATAAAAAATACCTAACTACCTATCTACGTATACCTATCTACTACTGTAACGACATTTTTTTGCATTATAATATAAGTCTTAACAATTGGTAATTAGATAATATAATATAGTATACCTAAATTAAAAGATAGTTTTATTTGCTCATAACAATAATATATTATACTCATTAGCTCATACATGAACTGTAAAACAGACTGCTAGAGACAATTACTTTCCTTGGAATTCAATTGGGTAGGTAGTCAACAAGGCGATAACTCAACGAATACAACAAGAAACGAAGTGACAATGACGAAGAAACGATATGATCTGTCAGACTGTCATTGTCAAAGTGAAGTTAGCGTTGAGGAACAAGGATTTCGCTGTTATCGATTTTTTATGTAAATCGATTTATTGATCGATTTAGTGATAGTAAAATAATTGCTCAGTTCTGTATTTTTTCCGGAGTAAATAATATATTTTATTCTTAATAATAATTCGAACATAAACTATTCACCTTACTAATATTATTGAAATAAAACAACTGGATCTTAATGTTATTTTAATCGATTAAATATTCATTCGATTACGTCATTTTAATTGATTTTCTTTATTTTAATGTTTTTTCAGTTTGTCGATTGCAAAATGAGCTAGTTTTTTGTATTTTACATCAGAAAAATATACCCTTTTTTTAAAGTATATTTCAACTTGTTAACCATTAGGCCCAAAAGTCCCATTCTCCTTTGAGATTTAATTATTAGGATGAAATGGTAAACATAAAGCATTGTTTAAATTTATCGACACACTCATGATTATTTATGGACATCAATTATTATAATTAGGTCATAGTGCTGCTATGGCATTCCTGAATTCTGCATTCAACTCACGAGTAATCTGTAGTACATATTCCATGAAAGAATTAACATATTATCAATACAATTTGCTATGTTTTTATGTTTTTAAGGTGATAACCCTCACTTCTAGGATAAATACACACAAAAATTTATTTTGAAAACAAAATTTTATGAACGACGCGGAACTCGAACCCACGACCTCTCGCGTTCCGTGCCAGTGCTCTGCCAACTGAGCTAACCGTTCGAGTGACGTATCGTCATAAAATCTTGTATGTTTTGGTCAACTCTCAGCGGCTGTGGCTTCATCTACACTCTACAGGATCTACTTTAATATTTGCATTCTAGGATATTGACTTGAGATGTCGGTCTTGTAAATCTAAGCAATTTGATATGTTTTTAAAGTGATAACCCTCACTTCTAGGATTAATAGATCTATGCTTTATAGTTAGACTAACTTAGTTTAAATATAACTAACAAAATAAACATGAAACTTTGCCTTACCTAAATTAATATGAGCACATTATATAAAATAACGTTAAAAGTGTACCATTATTAATCAATATACAGTATTCAAAGAGATAAATGTACAAATTGTATTTTATTTTCAATTCGTTCTTAAAATGTACAGCGTATGTGTGCGAGTAAGATATAGGTATTAATTTGAGCAGAACGTGAGCGGATTGCCGAAATTGGAAACTTCACAAGTGGAAAGAAATTTCGAGAGAATTTCGGGGAAAATTTACTGGCCGCTATTTTACTAAATGAATTGCAAACGAACCTACTCAAAGTAAATTTCACCATGGCATCAAACATCAGATATAAAAATTTATATATTTTTTTTTTTTGAAAAGCAACAGTTACATTTATAGTTTAACTATTATAGTAAGCATAATATTACAATTGTTATATAATTATTAAGAGCCTACTTATAAAATTTATAATTTCTTCTTTGCATGCACAGCAGTGATCTATAAACATCAGACCAGTATGAAATATATTTACTCTTATATTGAAAATGAATATAAAAAATTGTAATTTTGAATTAGATTTATTCTTCAACATGTCAGCTACATGTCAAGCTATTCTATATACCATCTGGTGATCCCTGGGCTTGACTGTTGTCAAACGCCATTAAAATCCCAAACTTTTATCCAAATTCCAGTTCTATTGATATGTTGTTTTCCGAGTTACGGGATTTTATTATCAGCATATTCCTAAAATTAAAAATAAAACGGCATTCATTTGTGTAAACAAAAGCCTTCATCGCAATCAGTCTCTATTTAAAACATCTACTCAAAATTGTGGCATACCAATTGATTAAAAAGTTTGTATTGCGTAGTTTTTATGATAACGGGCACAGGCAATTTTTCTTGTCTTTGAATTGCCTTTTCATTTATTTTTGAGGTGAATTCGGATTGATTATTATTATTATATTTGAAGACCCATATAGCCGAATGGTTAGTGACCCTGACTACTAAGCTATAGGTCCTGGGTTCGAATCCCGGTAAGTGCAATCATTTATATGATAAATATGGATGTTTGTTTCCGAGTCATGGATGTTTAAATGTATTTATGTATGTTTAAGTATGTATATTGTATTAAATATATCGTTGTCTTGTACCCATAGTACAGGCTATGCCTAGTTTGGGACAAGATAATTTGTGTAAGAATGTGTCAATATTATTATTATTATTATTTATATCGAGACAGAAATGCCACTGTATGCAGCGCTGTAGGCCAGGAATTTATCTTTACCAATTGGGAAGCTCCTATGCACAGGTATTTCTGCCTTGAAGTAGTAATGTGTAAGCATTGTTGTGTTTCGGTTTTGAAGGGCATCGTAGTGAGTGAAATAGCTAGTGAGACTTAGGATCTTATGTACGGTACATATTCCATTGAAATGTTACATTTTATAAGCCTTACCTTGCGTTTTTTAGAGGACGCTATTTTATTTTTTTTGATATGTAGGGTAGGTCAGTGTAGAGCTAAAACCAAGTTTGTGGGGTCGCCACCCTTGTCCCACGGCCGCCATTTTGAAAATAAGGGTTGAAATGTTTTTTACGATATATCTCTTAACAACTTTGGTCCTCTAACTTTTTGTTGTAGAGAATTTAATTTGCAACAAAAAATGTTCACAATTTTTTTTATCAAATAAATAGTTTAAGAGATATATCGTAAAAAACATTTCAACCCGTATTTTCAAGATGGCGGCCGTAGGACAAGGGTGGCGACCCCACAAACTTGGTTTTAACTTTACACTAACCCCCCTACACATCAAAAAAATAAAATTGCGTCCTCTAAAAAACGCAACCCCAAATGTAACTTTTCAATGGACTAACAGAATTAGAGGTTCAATCAAGAGTTCTGAGCGGCACTGCATATTAATGCTTACCATTAGGACGTCTTGTAACTTATTTCTATCAAAAAAAATCTTGGTAAGTCTTGTTCAACTCTCAGGTTGTAGCTCCACCTACAGGATCTACTTTATAGTTGGAAACATGCTCACCCCCATTAAATTCATATTAGGAAATTGACGTGAGATATTGCTCTTTCAAATCTAAACAGTCTGTTATTTTTATGTGATAACCCTAACTTCTGGGATTAAATATACAAATTAAATTTGAATTTACATGTATTAGATGAAGCTACAACCTGGATGTTGAAAAGTCAAAGTTTTTATTTGCATAAACATGTTAGATTGATGTTACATAAATATTATTGAGTACATGTTTGCCACATTTATAACGTGCAAATTTTATAAAATACATTTCTTACAATACAAAAAAAAATCATTAGTTACAATAATATAAATTTAACAGAAGATTAGTAGCAGTATTATATAGTATATAGTTAAGTTTTTAGTTGGAAATATTCGTCTAATGAATATAAGCAGTTTTTACTAAGGTATATTTTCAATTTAGATGAGAAATTCCTATTTGACGATACCTCTCTTATTATTTTTGGGATGTGATTATAGATTTTTATGCACATACACAAACTAACAACAAGGCATATCAAAATTTATGAATGGTTAGCTCAGTGGAAGAGCGCTCGCACGGAACACGAGAGGTCGTGGGATCGAGTCCCGCATCGTTAATAAATTTTGTTTTCAAATTTTATTTGGTAATTTTAAGTTAAATTTAAAAGTTTGAAAGAATTAAATGTTAAAATTGTCAAAAACATTGACAAATATCTATTATTAACTAATATTTTTTTATAAAATATTTGATTGGCTTATAAACTTAACGGTATGAAAGTATTTTCACTTAAAAAGAGTCGATATTTTATAGTATCTTACGGGTGTCTATAATTTTTATTTATCATTGTGATCTTTTTTGGGGAAGGCTAAAGAAGATATTGTGTTATCATCAGTCCATGATATGTGTGAATTTTCAAGTTAAATAGAGAGACGTCTTGAAATGGCCGAAACTCATCTTCAATGTTTTAATTTCAGTTATCAATATACATAACACAACAGAAAAGGGATGGATTCTTACATATTAATTATACGGATTTGCAATGTAGTTGCCTTAGGTTAAGGATTTGTCTCCGCTGCGCTCCTACTAGACTACCGCAGGCATAGTCGCAAACTACGGCAACTGATACTACGCCCAAGTGGGTGTACTCGAGCAATTGTCGAACAATGTGTGACGTTGACGTGCCACATGTTCTGTCAAACTTTGCTAATAATTGAAATTAAAATGCCGGGTTGTGTTGTGTTTTTGTAAAAATAATACTACAAGAAATAAGAAAGATACTGGGATCGCAGTTCATCAGTAAGTGTTTTGTATTTTATTAATTTCAATGTAAAATAACACGAAGCGTATGTTACAAAATTTTAATGATGCCATTGAGTGTCAAGTTGCCATGCACACAAGCATCTAATGGTTGCCGTAAAAAAAATCTGTTGTTCTTAGGTAGTGCGATATCTAGTTTGAGTGAAGACCGTTCAAATATAATTTGATAATATAATCTCATGTTTCAGATATATTTTGTAACCCATCAAAAATAAGGCCTGGCATTATTCAGCTTACCGTCTTTGAGTTCCGCAATGAATAATTTCCGCCGTTAAACCATTCAAAAAGCTTCCATAACATCCATTATGGGAAGTGTATGGAATATATTCGATATATTCTATATACGTTTACAAATATTAGGTGCCCATGGGAAAATACATTGTGCTCAACCTTGTGAATTATTATTCCATGGCAAATTACTGTCTTAGTGTTAAATGTATCCTGTAATCAGACTCCATTTGAACGAATGTATAATTAAGCGGTGTTTCATTATGGTGTTGTGAAAATATAGTGTATATTTTCACAACACCATAATGTACAGTATTAATTGGTGGACTGTTTTAGGCGTAATTCAGATGGGTTATTAATGTATAACTAGATTTCCGTGTGCGTGCAATAGTTACTTTTTTATTAGTAGTAATTTTTTATTTTATAATATACTCACTTTGCAAATAATACTCTAGAAACTGCTGAGGTTTACCGCTACCAACTATAGAACTTTCACCCCCCTTTTTCACGCCACAAATGTAAAAATTTTAAAAACGCTAGAAGTAATATTTACTTATTTCTTATCAAGTGCCTAAATACAAATTTTCATGGTGTTATCTTCGATAATGATCAACTTTCATACAAACTCCACCCCCTATTTTAACCCCGCCAAGCCTTTTATTCGCGATAAAAGGTCTTGTCCCAAGCTCTTGTCTATCTCTGTACTATATTTCATGAATATAGGTTGAGGGATTTAGGCGTGATAGCGTAACAAACAAACTTACATTCACATTTATATAGTTGGGATTATTATTTTTTTTAAATTAAATTTTACATATGTACACAAAAATCACATTATAATATAATATTATTATACAATAATCGCCAAATTAAAACTTCTAAAGATATGAGGGTTCGGAAATTATGCCAAAACCTATCCATCTACCTAGGATGAAGATCATACCTGGATCTGAGATGCAAATAATAATACCGTGAATGAAAGAAGAAACAAAATCTCTTGGCAATAAAATTACGAAAACAATATTATTTAAACTTTCATACGCAGAGGTACGATTTTAGGATAAAATATTTCTTGCTTCGTAAAAATATTGTTAAAGTAAAAACAATTTTTTTAGCAGCGTTGAGCACTGTTCTTGGGATGGATATAAAATGTTAAACTCGCGTCAGGACACGTGGCCCAACCGAAAATTCGTAAGACGGTCGTTGAAATGGAAAATGAACTTTCATGGAGAGGCTAAAGGATTCAAATCAGATTATCGACAAACTATAACCTCAGTTGATATATTTATATTAATAATTATTATTTTTTTTTTATGAAAATAAGGGACGAGACGAGCAGGACGTTCAGCTGACGGTAATTAATACGCCCTACCCGTTACAATGCAATACCACTCAGGATTCTTGAAAAACCCAAAAATTCTGAGCGGCACTACAATTGCGCTCGTCAACTTGAGACATAAAATGTTAAGTATCATTTGCCCAGTAATTTTACTAGCTACGGCGTCCTTCAGACCGAAACATAGTAATGTTACACATCGCGGCAGAAATAGTCGCCGTTGTGGTACCCATAATATAGCCGGCTTCCTGTGCAAAGTAGCCTCCCACTGGTATTGTCTATAAACATGCAGAGACGGGGCTATGTACCAATAAACCCAGAGGTTTTAGTAGCTATACAAATGATTTGAGTTTTATTTAGTGTTAATTCCGCCAATATTTGTCTTTAAACAATTCGACACGGGTTTCGCCTCTACACGAGCCACCCTCGGGACGTGTTGTCTCGCCAAAATCTGGCACGAGACATAGTTCTTCTCTTCGTCTTGATTCAGTCTGTAAAGAAAACTCAAATCATTTGTATAATTATGGATTTCCGCAAAGTAACGCCTACTTCAATAAAGTTTTAGTAGCTTATTGAGATGAAAACTTCTTTAGCGCCGTAGATCACTTTTCTTGGGATGGGTATAATATGTTAAAGTCGCGTCGAAAATTCGTAAGACAATCGTTGTAATTATGGATGAAAGTTGATTTTTCTGAGAGATAAACTTTTTAATGTAAAAAATAATTGTAATAATTCTGTAGTGTTAAATTTATAATGTAATATAAATTGTAATTGTGTACGATAGCGCAATAAATTAATATTGTATTTAACCACATAAATGCTAGCACTTTTATACTGATAAATTAAGCAATTCGTGCTAATTTTTTCCCTAACAATAAAGTCCCAGCCACTGTTCAGGCATTATCTATAAATAAATTTAAATGTTTTATAAAAAAATGGCTCTGACGTAAATCCTATTACTCCACTGCTGAATATCTAACTGATCGGACAGCCTGGGACTAGATTTTGATTATTTTATAGCGATAGAAATGACTGTACACTATTGTATATTTTTATTGAAAAGAGCCCAAAAAAAAGAATGCTAGGAGAGTTTCTTGCGCCGCTTCTTCTCTCTCAGAGCGCCATTTGTTTCCGAAGCGGTAGTAGTATCTAGTAGTATAAGAAATGACATCAAAAAGAATTCTAAAGGAATCAATTTTGAGAAAATAAATGCCTTTTTTTATGCCTAAATATTAAAAAATGCATAATGTTAATTTTCAAGTTTTCCAGTTCTGCCGGCACTCCTGGAGTTTTTCCTTGTAATAAAAGCAATACCGTATTAATTCGAGATAATAAGGTTTCCATACATGTACAGATAAGTCAAGCGTAGGCTTATTTTATAAAAATAAATTATTTTTTATGTTTTTAAAGTGAAAACCAGTAGATGAAGCTACAACCTGAGAGTTGAACAAAGCACACAAGATTTTATGACGATACGTCACTCAAACGGTTTGCTCAGTTGGAAAGAGCGCTCCCACGGAACGCATGAGGTCGCGCTTCATAAGATTTTATTTTCAGTTTTATTTGTGTAATGAATAAATTCTTAATCACACAAGTTAGGATATCATTCGCACCATCTGGATGTATGGCGGTCCTCCACAGTGCGGTTTTCAAGGAGCTTTCTTCCACGTTCTACAAATCTGTGGAATGAACTTCCTTGTGCGAGGTTTCCGGCACGATACGACATACCATCAAAAAAAGCAGGTACACCTTCCTTAAAGGCCGGTAACGCTTCTGTGATTCCTCTGGTTTTGCAAGAGAATGTGGGCGGCGGTGATCACTTGACACCAGGTGATCCGTACGCACGTTTGTCCTCCTTTTCCATAAAAAAAATCAAATCAAAGTATGAAAATCCAAAACTTCTAAATTATATCACGTGATTTAAGTCGACCTCAAACTCGATTACCATTAGGGTTGGTTCAATTAATTTTTCCCTAAACTACCACCAGAAGTGACATTTGGCTTATAATTATGCAAAACAGCTGAATTCAGAATCTCGCTGTTACATATTCATATCGCAAATTAGTTAGTTAACTGGCTGTTGATGTATTTGCTCACGTACGTTATATTACCATAACGTTGATAATTGATATACACAGCGGCTAGGGTTGTCAGCATGTATTAGGTATTTTTTTTTTATTAATTTTGAATTATATGTTTTCTAAGATGTTATTATATATTAATTTCTTTTCCCTATTCTATTTGAGCTGTTTTAGTGTTACCTAGGTATTAATTTTTTTATATGAAATAAGGGATGAGACGAGCAGGACGTTAAGCTGATGATAATTGACAAGCTCTGCCCATTACATTGCAATGCTCCTCAGGATTCTCGAAAAACTCCAATAATTCTGAGTGGCACTATTGCGCTCGTCACCTTGAGACATAAGATGTAAAGTCTAATTTGCCAAGTTATTTTTACTAGCTACGGCACCCTTCAGAGAGAAACACAATAATGTTTACACATTACTGCTTCACGGCATAAATAGGCGCCGTAGTGGTACCCATAATCTAGGCGGCGTCCTGTGCAAAGAAGCCTCCCACTGGTAATAGGGTGTTATTTTATTTTTAGAACTTTACAAAGATTTATGCGGAGAAAAAAAATCAAAACGAAGCATTCAATTATAAAATATTTAATAATCATTTCCGACAGTCCACATACAGAGTAGTACTAAATTAATTATTGTACTATAAATTTTACTCTTCG
Source organism: Leptidea sinapis (assembly GCF_905404315.1). Lineage (NCBI taxonomy): Eukaryota > Metazoa > Arthropoda > Insecta > Lepidoptera > Pieridae > Leptidea > Leptidea sinapis. Next base: position 5,766,717 of record NC_066311.1, on the reverse strand, counting down.
TTTTTTTTTTATGGAAGTAGCAGATAATCGAGCATACGGGTTGATGTTAAGGGATCATCATCGCTCATCTTCTGAAACCCCAGAGGAATCACAGGACCGGGCATTGAGGAAAGCGTGCGTCCTTTTTTTGAAGATTCATGTTCGTCTTCAATATTACGAGTAGTTGCAGGTTTTTTTACAAAGCGCAGGTCCGGCCACACATGGAGTATTGCTGTCATCTCATGTCTGGCCCACGCGGTCGCGTGCAACGCAGAGCAGCTCGAATTTTCGGAGACCCAGTACTACGTGAACGGCTGGATCACTTGGCGTTGCGTAGAGACATCGCTTCATTGTGTGTCTTGTACCGCATTTATCATGGGGAGTGTTTCGAAGAGCTGTTTCACCTGATTCCTGCCGCCGAATTAAAGGCTGGTAACGCTACTTTAATTTCTCTGATGTTCCAAGAGAATGTGGGCGGCGGTGATCACTTAAGACCAGGTGACCCGTACGCTTGTATGTCCTCCTTTTCCATAAAATAAATGGTAAAGATAAAAATTCAAAATATTAAAAGAACACGTAAATCAACTCCGATCTTCTTTCCTCGATGTTATTCACTTAAAAACCTATCGACCAATAAAAACTATTGTTGCATAAAGTGTTTGCTGAAGAAAGCGATTTCTCTATCCAAGATTTATTACACCCATTAAGTGCTAACTTGAAGTGTTGCAAGTCATTGAAGCATGAAAGAATTACTATGATTCTAACCATACTTATCAAATTTTATCTGCTTTTTTTAAATAAATCAAATATGCATGGTTTAAATTGATACGCCCTGCCCATTACAATGCAGTGCCGCTCAGGATTCTTGAAAAACCCAACAATTCTGAGTGGCACTACAATTGCGCTCGTCACCTTGAGACATAGGATATTAAGTCTCCAAAACACTGAAATGTTTACACATTTCGGCAGAAATAGGCGCCGTTGTGTACCCATAATCTAGCTGGCATCCTGTCCAAAGGAGCCTCCCCTGTTAAATAAAATATGCCTTTTTTAATTGACACGACCAGAGCCCGGTTCGTTCCAGTTTCGTTTGTACATTCTTGAAAAACCGTAGAAAGCTATCTCAGACACAAAGCGACGATGTACAAAGTTATCGTATGTCCAATGATATCGTACGCATGCGTCAAGTCAACTCATGCTTGGCCACATTACTTGCAGTCAATGCAGAATAAATCTATGCGCATTACAAATATTGCCCCGTATTAAGAAAAAAACCTTGACCTACACAGCGATCTAGATCTGCCCCATCATTGCTAAGCATTTCAAGGAGCTTTTACGATGCTTTTTTGACAAGGTGACTGCAATAACAATGGAATATGAAACAACAGAATTAGACGTCCTTGGCACGTCCTTATCGATTCCGATGGTGATATACCAACGTCGACACAAAGAAATCTCACCGATGTTTACCTGTGGGTCACCTACGAAACTCGAAAAAGAATAAATAATTACTGAACTATATTGTACGAGATTTTTCCAGGTAAAGTAAACATATTCCAAAATAAATAAACAGAAAAAAACAGACAAAGGAAACGACGCTTCAAAGTCGTTATGCGATACGAATTTATTTCAAGTCTAATTTATATAAACAAATGCTATATATTCATATTATTTTAATTATATAATATAATGTCTTATACACGGACTAGTAAAAAAGGACGGCCCCGCGCCGTGATATTAGCAAGAGAAGCACCGTTATGCTAGTGTGTGTGCGGTTACGGGGTATACCAGTTACACAATTTTTTCTCCCTTATATAATCATATATCCACAAATACTTTTATATTATTGTTTTTACACATTTTCACAAGGCGCACGACGACATTTTTAAAATATTTTATTGCAACGCAAACTGATCTGTCACAGACGATGGCAAATCTCATAATGGCGGCCGATCGGCTTGTATTAGTGTAATTTATTTACACGTTTAACGGCTTGTTTTGGTGTCTCACTGTTATGTAAGGTGACAAGGAGTCCTTATTTTTTTACTCGTCCGAGGTCTTATATAGTATAATTGTGTTACAAAAATAGCAACTTTCCGAATACTGGGTAGAAATCCAAAAACAATCAAAAAGTCAGCGTACTCACGTAAATAACTACCCAATATGGCGTACGGCAAGTACTGTTACGTTCCCGCGCAATTTTTGTAAAAATTTATATAGAGTATTCGAATCTACCTGTTCAAAACTATACCTAATATCTTTCGTCTTCATTCTATTATAAGTTCAAAGTGAAATAGCACTTCCTAAAACCGGAAACCGAATGAGTACTTCCGATCGACTCACTCGGATTACCGGTCGAATTTCATAATGCTTCCAACTGACTTACGGCCGTTCCCAATGTTCAGTCTATCTCTTACTTGAGATAAAGATAACCATCGTTGACTTTTCTGTCCCAATAAACTAATCAACGGTAACTCACCCTATCCGTGCACGCTGTCTGTCAATGGGACGACGTATAGCTTACCCATATAAAGTTTGTATGGAAATTGCAATTCACGCGTCCCAATATAAGGCGATAAGAATGACTTATCGGGTATATTGGGACAGCTTCAGATTATTGACAGGTAATTACTGACAGTAGAAGGTAGTAATTTATCTCTATCTGTAGAGGGAACGGCCGTTACTCGACACGCCATACAGAGAGATAAATAATTAACACTACCGATCCTTACGTATGAATAGAAGCTTTGTCGTTTGAACTACTGTAGCCCATAAGAACAATACTTTAGGTGGTTAAGTATTCCATGTTACATTTGGGTTCGCATACGTGTCGGAAGCAATCGATGGTAACAATATCATGATAAATGATGTGTGTATGTCCATGACATTTTACAAGGGTTTCAATGTGGACGAGGTTAATTGTATCGCGTTTTTGCATTTATGTAGCTTTTACCCTGGTTCAAAGAGGTTTTTTGCTCTAGTGCTATGAACGTTACGTGTGTTTTAATAAGGATAACGCGTAAATTTGTTTGTTTGATCAAAATATATACATAAAAGATGTTTTTCTGTCCTAAGGAAAGAAGCCTTCACTATACCGACCAATAATATAGACCGGAACACAAACAATGGACTAATATCAAGCTGATAAGGTGATTCACAAATTTGCATTGCACTTCATCTAAACATAATATATTCGCATATGAATGGCAGGTTCCAAAATCATACTAGACCTTTATTTTTACACGCTTTTTATTAGCTTGACCTGTATGTATATTTGTTTGTAACCGACTCATTTGGGCACGATTTTGGCCAGCTTTAAACAGACAGATTTTGTTAAAACTTCGTAGATTTATCAAGGACCGATGACAATACATTAATTTGATAAAATTATTCCATTTTTCAATTTGCAAAACAGGATTTTTGTGAATTTATATAATTTTCATCAATCGTCTAGGTAGGAATTGATGTTAATTTCAAATTTCTTCTCTATTTTTTAATTCGGTTTCCATAAAAATCATGTTTTTTAGTTTTTTTTTATCTACTATTTATTTAATTGTAGTTTTATCAGTGGCCGGACTTAGAATTATTACAAGCACTTTCAGCTATAGATATTTTACATTCCTAAATTAAACTAGACATGATATATTATTCTAAGCACATTATATAATATTGGCTTAGTGATTATGCCATTATGATATTAAGCATGGCCGTTGGGGCAGTAAAGTCCTCGAATGGCGACCACGTACCGGAAGACGCAGCGTTGGGAGGCCCCCACAAGATGAACCTACGATCTGGTGAAGATCGCCGGAATACGTTGGATGAGGGCAGCGCAGGACCTGATGAGGTAGAAATCTTTGGGGGAGGCCTTTGTCCAGCAGTGGACGTCTTCCGGCTGATGATGATGATGATGAATATTAAGCATAAGTATTAGAGACACAGACCTAATTTAATTTTAGTTACAAAGTGTCTCTTACAAGTGTCTTTTTAAGAGATTCACATTAGGAAAATAGACCTTATTGATTAGTAGACGTTTGAAAAGATGGTAAAATAACACATTTTGTTTTATACTAACATTGCCCGCGCTTTCACTCGCTTAGATATCGATCTCGTGGTAGTGGAAATTCTACTAAGTCGTTTATAGATTTATTTTTCTTAACAAAGAAGTTTTTTATAGTACTCACTTAGTTATTATGTTATTATTGCATTATTTTCTTTAGATTGTCATTTTTCGTCATATCTTTTAAATGGAATGTCTAATTTTAATAATTTAAAAAGCATTTTACGTGTATTGAAACGATTTTTATTATCAACATCTTCAAATGGGATAAGGATGAATACAATGATGGTATGAATAAAATGATTTGATTGTTGTAGGTACTTATATAATTTTTTTTTAAGTATTTATAGTGGCATAAGTAGTTGGACATATTACATACATATTGATACGTTCTATAAAACTGTACATTTTTTGTTCTATCACAGATTGTATATGACTATTTTTTTCACACCTTGGGCTATATTATAGAACTTTTATTACGGGTCTCTATTTTTTTTAAATGTGATAATTAATTGCCTATGTCACTTAGTGAAGATGCAGCTTTCTAATGGTGAAAAAATTTTTGAAATGGGTCCAGAAGTTTTTGAGTGAAAACATTAAAAACATACAAAAACACAAATGTTTCCTACTTATAATATTAGTTTAGATTGCACGGACAGTAGCACATCAGCCTATTGCATAGAGCTCTTGGAATATTTAATTGAAATCAATAATAAATAAATATAGAAACAGATAAAAAAAATCATTTTCCGGGATATGATAATGAATGAAAAAGGTCATTTTCCAATGTTAATCTATCTCGATTATATAACAGTACCGAATTCTGTTACAAAAGCATTTCTATTTAAAAAACGGGTCTTTTAACAACGTGATCAAAGAAATTTATTTATTGTGTTCACTAAACTTTTAACGATACAAATTAAAAGAGACTGATAATTAAATACCCCGAAACAGACTTTCAAAGTGAATCTTTTGAAATGAAAAAAATCCATAGCTTTTGTTAGCGATTCTTTTATTGATTTTAGCCTCTGGTTCTTACGTTGTGTAAAGCTTTTTGAAGTGAAAACTTCTTTAGCATGGTTGTGATTTGAAAGTCGATGAAACGAGAAAGCGCGACAGTAAAAAGATACAGTATTCATAAGATTTAACGTGGGAGAAAATGAGATAGGAAGCATTACACAGTGTTTGGGTACCAGGCGATCAATGTTGAAGAAGACAATGTCATATGTATGACGCGAGTATACCTTATTTTATTCCGACGTGGTTCCTGGAAGCATGCATGAATAGTACCATCTTTATAAATATATAAAGATGGAAAAAAGGAACTTGTACCCAATTATCGGCCTATATCAATCCTCTCTACCGTATCCAAGATTTTTGAATCACTTGTCCACCCATTCTTATTGAATCATGTTAAAGACCACCTAAACTAATACCAACATGGTTTTAAGCCCAAAACCAATTAAATCGATATTTAAAATCTTACTGATTCAGTTGACAAAAACCTACAAGTAGATGTAGTTTATACTGACTTCGCTAAGGGTATTGAATAATGTGGACCATGAGATTCTTGTCAAAAACTCTAATTTTTTGGCATTTCTGACACATTATATAGCTAGTACAAATCTTACCTTTCTAACCAAAATGCCAGAGTAGTGATTGATGGCAAGTGTTCGGACTCTATCAATGATATCTCCAGTGTTCCGCAGGGCTCTTATTTGGGACCTTTATTCTTTGTTTTATTCATAAATGATACCACAATATTTTTTTTTGAATTGTTAATTTTATCTGTTCGCAGACAATTAAAAAAAAGCTAACTATAAAGCAAGAATCTGACGTAACACATCTACAAGCGAATCTTGACAGACTTGTCCAATGGTGTGAAGCTAATCCAATGTTGCTTAATCCAGGCAAATGTAGTTTTATAATAGTCTCTAGAAACAATGTCCATAAATGAGTTCATACAACATCTTGGGAAACAAATTTAAGGAACAGGTTTAATAATTACAGTTTAACAGGTTCCATTAGAGACCTAGGCGTAAATGTTCGATAGCAAACTAAAATTTGATAAACACATAAATTCTATAGTGACAGCTACTTTAAAAAGGGTTGTTTTATTCTTAGACAGTCTCAAGATTTCAAAATAGTAACAGCAATTCTTCAACTGTACAACAGCTGGGTTCTTAGTAAACTTCAATATTGTTGTCAAGTATATATATATATATATATATATATATATATATAAAATATTTAAATTAAATTTGACAAATTGATTTGTAGACGTACGGCTATCTAAATATTAGCAGTAAAAGTTATTCGTATTGGTCTTACAGTTCGTAAAGGAAACCTGGGATAACAGGACACGGTCGGAAATCTAAAAGTCGCTAGTGTGTTTGTCGCATAATAAAACCGTTGAACCTTTAATGCAGATGCTCTTAGAACTTAGCACTTACTGAAAGTTTCTTATCCTATTTGAATTTGAAACTAAAATAATAAGCCTTTGATAATTTTATGACGGCATACAAAGAGAATTCATTATGAATTTTATTCTTATATTAAATGAAGTTTTATTCATTCCGTTTATCCTCAGATTTTAAAATATTTTTTTATAGTTTTGAAATTTTGTATACTTCTTAGGGTTGGAAAAAATGATAAGATTATTTAACTTGCGCGGGCAAATGGTGCTATTTGATATTGCCAGCCAAAGTGGAGCATAACAACAAGTCGTAGATACATTTAATTTTTATAACTGATGCGGGAAAAGTAGTATATTGGCGCTCGCTGTTGCGGTAGAAAAAGAGCCGTTTGCTCATTTTTAAATTACGCATGAGTTTTTTCGTAAATGAAACTGTTGTTTGAGTGCGAAAAGTTTACCTGTCGCACGCAAAATAAGATAAAATTGCAAAAATAAATAAGATAATAAGAAAAAACAAACACAATCGAAATATCAAAACTGAACTGAGGTTGACGTGTCTGACAGTTTAATTTAATAAATAAAATTATAATTTAAGTTACAAAAGCTTGAAAACGAATATTGTGTCGGAAATAATACATAAATCGTTTTGTAATACAAAATAGTATGTGCAACTCGTGCGACGTTGTCGATTACGTTGGCAATCGACAACTTGTCTTTATGTGTAGAACCTTCTGTAAACAATATTGCTGATGTACCAATTTACTTTCTGTGGAATAAGTAATATGAAACTCTTTGTGAGAAAAAGCTATATAAAGTAAGTTTCAGACAATTTTGATTTGTGATTCGGTACGTTAGCTAGTGGAATACTGAGTAGCTCCTAGTATTCCTCTGGCTGACTGTTTACGACTTCTCAATTAAAATCAGTGACAGTATCTATTGTTTTGGACAGATTGGGACTGGGAGATTATAACTATCTTTTAATTTCAAGAGCAATGAAATTGTACATTTTTATAAGTCATAAGTTTTACGTTTTGTAAGAGTGCAAATGAACTTTTACTTGCGTCGTTTCTTGTCTCTGTTGTGAATTTTTAATCAAAGTGGTAGTTTAATTAAGGTAGGAGGAGTAGTAGTAATTATTGACATTAAAAATAATTCCAAAGGAAGCAATTGATAAAAAATAAATTGCTTTTATGCCTATCAATCACCCTCCAGTCCTTTATTGTGGAATCTTTATTAAAAATACTTTTTCGTTAGAAACTCTTTTTTACGAAAGAGGACGACAAATGAACGATATGTTGAGACATAGTTATAGATGACCCAGGTAGTCACTATAGCTCACTGCTAAGATTCATTTTTAACGTGGAACATTTTATGTAACCTGACGTATCTCAAGTGGTTGAAGAATTGCAAGAGATGCTTCTTTTACGCATTAAAGGATGCACATTTAGAGAGGATGTGTAACTTTTGGAAGTATAAACGAAACACGAACTGTCAAAATTAACTGTAGTTAGTAATTAAGTGAAGAAGTCTTGTGTCAATGTCAATTCTAGTCTAATGATATTTTCTTCTCTCTCTGTTCCGACTGCTATTACGAAAGGTGGTCTACTTAGATTTTGAATTGGTTTACGCTGCGCTCCAACTAGATACCGCAGGTGTAGTCGCAAAGTGCGGTAACTATTATGGTACACCCAAGTTGGCGTACTCGTGCCTGTCTTGAACAATGTGTGACGTTGACGTGCCACATGTACTGTTAAGCTTAAAATTGAAACTAAAATTCCAGGTGGCGTACTAACACTTTGTATAAATAATACTACAATAAATAAGAAAGACATTGGGATCACATATCATCAGTAAGTATTCTGTATTTTATTAATTTCAAAGTAAAATAACACTAAGCGTGTGTTACAAAATTTTAAAGATGGTTCGAGTGTCAAGATGCCACACACACCAGCATCTTATAGTTAAAGCAATTGTTATTTTGTAGTGCGGTATCTAGTTGGTGCGCAATGGAGACCAATCCTTAGTCTAAGGTGCTGTACGTGTATTTTCTCCTCTAGAATTCATCGATATTAATCTCATAAGAAAAGATAATTATCTTTTCTTTTCTGCCCTCATCTAATAGTTACGGGATTTCATTTGCACTATATCATTTAGGGATAGACACCAGTGCTGTAACCATTAAGCCAACTTTCTGAATGATGCATGATTCATAGATCTTGGTATGCTTATTCGACTCTCGATTTGTCGAGTTCATTTAATCCTAGATGTGAGAGACAAATGAATCACTTTAAAACAACAAATGTAATATAGATTAGCCTAGGGATACCTTCTAGGTTGACCTTTAAAAACCACACTATAAAAAGTATTGTAGAGAAATCTCATTTGTAACAAATATCTTTATTTATTTATTAATAGATTAAACTACTAAATGTTTGTATTGTACTATTAAATCTGTGTTTCTATCATGTTTTTCTCTTATTTATATTCATTTTTCAGACTTATACATATAATCACAAGGTGGTATTGTTTGCGGATGACACTTCACTTATATTCAAAGTGAAACGAAGCCAAGTTTTGTATGACGAAGTAAACAATGCTCTATCTGACATCGTGTACTGGTTTAGCGCCAATAACTTATTGTTAAATAATCATAAAACCAAATATATTAAATTCACCGCGCCAAATGTCAAAAATGTAGATGCGAATATTTTATTAAATGGAGAGGTGGTGGAGCCGGTGGAATCTGCTATATTTCTTGGCATTACTCTTGATTCCAAGTGGGGCCCCCATATTGAGGGATTGGCGAATAGGCTTAGTTCTGCAGCATAAGCGGTTAAGAAAATTAGACGGTTAACTGACATAGATACGGCGAGATTAGTATACTTTAGTTATTTTCATAGTATTATGTCCTATGGTATATTGTTATGGGGCAGTGCGGCCGATATTAATACTATCTTTGTGCTGCAGAAGAGGGCTATTCGCGCGATTTATAACCTAGGTCCTAAAGAATCATTAAGAGAAAAATTTCAAGAAATAAACATTTTGACTGTTGCTTCTCAATACATTTTTGATAATGTTTTGTATGTTCATAAGCACATTGAGGAATTTTCTAGAAACTGTGACATTCATAATGTTAACACGAGGAACAAACATAAACTTGTTATGCCTACTACTCGGTTGGGTCGAGTTAGTAAGTCTTTTGTTGGGCGATGTATATGCTTCTACAATATGATCCCAGAAAATGTACAAAACAAATGTGTTACGAAATTTATAAGAATTGTTAAAAAACGTTTGTGTGGGAAAGGTTATTATAGCATAAACGATTTTCTTAATGACACCACGGACTGGGAATAAAGCGAACACCCTCAGGCTCTTTAATTATAAATGTTTATTGTACGATATTACATTGTAATCCATATTTTATATTAAAAAAAAAAGCCCGCTGAGTTTCTTGCGCCCATTCTTCTCAGGTCTGAGGCAGTCTCTTTTGAATGGGTGGTAGATTTTGACGTTCAATAAGTGATTTTAAATCCTATTTTGAATAAAAATATTTGAATTTGAATTTGAATCAATTATGCAACCTAGCAGGCACTCTTAAATACTTTTTTTTTAATTTCTCTGATCGTGTGTTATTCATTGTTCATTTTTTTCTTTATTATTGTAAGCACCGCTGTTCCTTCCATTAGGTAAACTGTGGTAGACTATAATTGGCTATGTTTTTGTATTTAATTATAAGTTATTATTTGTATTAAACTGTTGTCAACCCCAACAAAATAAAATAAAATATCTAGACCATAAGGCAACTAAAATTAACTCTACCTTCCAACATTTCCTTTTGCACAGCTTTTTATTCAGTAAGGTTCACAGCAGTATGCCTTTGTACAAGATGCAATGAAAGTAGCTGAATCAAACTAACATAGATATATTAACATCGTTAAATTGACAGAACTTCAATATAATATATTATGCTATATGACTAATATCAAAAGCTTATAATTATTTCAAACCTACACAGCTATTTGTACACAAATTCAATGGCATATATTTTTAAAATAAATACGAGATGCTTAGAAAGTGGGTACAGATTTCCCGCAAGCCATTAGAATGTGGAGTACATTAAAAACAATATTGCTGGCCGCAAGCCAACCGTTTTGCCGCTCGGTACAAATGCGTTGTGTTTTAAATTCTCGAAGGTTCTACAGTTCTACACGACTTGTGTACTGAGCTATGTTTCACAATGCCTTCAGTAGAATGCTTTATTTACAACAGGTCAGAATAAAAAAGGGTATGACGAATAAATAAGCGATGTTAAGTTAGGTTGGAAGTTAAGAAATGTTTAAATATGAACATACTTTTATAACTTTAAGTTAACGTGTTTAATCGTACCAGTGTTTCAACTTACCGGTACCACGGGCGTCAGGAGTTTTACCAAAGCTAAATGACACTTAAATTACTTTGGCCTTCAAACTCTAAAGCCACATTAGGAATTAACAAGCTGACGTCATAAAATGAAGTAAATTCATGAATATTCGAAGCCGTAAATATATTCCTTTCCTTGACACTTGAAATGAGAAAATCATTGTATAGAAATCTTAATAAAAAATCGAACTTTTGTTTTAAACTGGGGTTGAATAACGGACTGGTCACCATTAATAGAACACAAAAGAATGTCATTTAGCATAGAATTTAAATACATACATATTTAACACTTTTAAAATATTGTCACGTTGCAGTGAATACGAAAATCTACTTCATTATCATCATCATCTGCCCTACCACTTCAGTTTTGCAATCATTTGAGCTATGTCGGTGACTTTGGTTCTCCTACGAATTTCCTAATTTCTGATTCGATCTCGCAGGGACACTCCGAGCATAGGCCCTCTCCATTGCCCTCTGAGAGTCCATGAGCTTTCTCATCAGGCCCAAGTTATCATTTTCTTTCAAGAAACCTAACTCTCCTTGAAGTTGTTGCTATCACACGCATAGAGCACGCAGCCCAGACATGAAATAATGGAGCATGAATGGCGCTAAACATCATACTCGTAATGACAACTATGCCAAATACTATCTTCATATGCAGTCCCCCTGAAAACGAGATCTGGAAAGGTCTTGAAACGTTGGGTAAACTACAATAATATTAAAAATGTAACTTTTACGCAAAAATCTAATGTAATAACAAAGTTACAATTACACCCGTTTTAATCCTTTAAAAGTGTTTTAAACAATTTATTATGTTTTTAAAGTGATAACCCTCACTTCTAGGATTAATACACAAATAAAATTTGAAAATTAAAATTTTATGGTAGTGTAATTACTAAGTCACGTGTAAAAACAAATAAACTAATTTAAAAGTGAATTTAAATTTTTGTCCTCTGTCACGTTATTCAACAGAAAAAAATGCTTTAAAAATATTCGAGGTGTGCTTTCAAAATAAAAATAAATTTAAGTTAATAATCTAGAATCTAGAAATATATGTGGCATTAAAACCGTTGTATATCGTTTTCGTGATTGTAGTTAGAACGTGGTAAAAACCATAAATGAAACAGACGAATTGATGAACATTATGAATGTCAAAAAGAAATTGATCATTATTTAACAAATTATTTAATATGCAATGTGATTCAACAAAATACTCAAGCGTTTCAATTTACTTAAGTAGATTTATATAACAAAAATTCATTAAAAAATTAAAACTCAACCGTTATTAATTAGTACAGTGGATGCTTCAATCCATGCACACTTAATATGAATAAAGTAAACATTTGAGGTACTTATATTAAATAAGGCTTGAAATTTAACAGCAAAAGCAGAATGTTTGTAATTTACTTAATCACTATTGTCACTTATACTTCTTTAGAATCGTTGTGATTTGAATCGAGTTTCAACTCGATGAAACGAAAAAGCGAGACGATAGAGGCGTCGTTACCAGCTATTATTTATAAAACTATTATTTTGGCTGCCACGCTTTTTTTTTAATTTGGCGCCTTTCCTATCCAAGGTTCTCGAGGGTGCAAAGAACGAATTGGGGTTCATATTTGGAATCCAAGATGGCCGTCGCGAAAAATTATGATTTCAACAATTTGGATATCGTATCCGAGGTTCTCCAGGGTGCAGAAACGAATTTGGGATCATTTTTTAAATCCAAGATAGCCGCCGCGCAAAATTATGATTTCAACAATATGGATATCGTATCCGAGGTTCTCGAGAGTGCAGAGAAACGAATTTGGGACATTTTTTTATATTCAAGATGGCCGCGCTGCAAAATTATGATTTCAACAATTTGTATATCGTTTCCGAGGTTCTCGAGCGTGCAGAAAACGAATTTGAGATCATTTTTCAAAACTAAAATGGCCGCGGTGCTAAATTATTTTTGCTGCTATACGTATGCGTTGTGGTTATAATGATAACCCTAATGCCAAACAACTAAAATGCATCTATCGCAAATTCTTGTGCCACATTGAATTAAAATCGTTGACATCAGGAATCTGTGTGCTAACGAAACAGAACACCAAATCACTAGAAAATTTCAGCATTTCGATGTTCTTGTTCACTAAATAATATTAATACAACTGTTCCATCTTCACGGACTGATGCTGCAAATGGAAATAAAAGTGACGTTTATATGACTGCATAACATGACTGCAAAAATTGCGTGATTGTGAGTCAAGCCGTTCATCATACGCCAATGGAAGAAGTTAATTAAACAATTTGTTATTATTTAAGGTGATAACCCTCACTTTGAAAACAATCAAGTCAATTACCTGCTATGCAAATATTGGGGTTGAGCAGCTTATCAAATGTAAAGTAGATCCTAGAGGTGAAGCCACGACCTGAGAGTTGAACAAGACACACAAGATTTATCAACGACACGTCACACGAACGGTTGGTTCAGTGGAAAGAGCGCTGACACGGAACGCGAGAGGTTGCGGGTTGGAATCCCGCATCGTTCATAAATTTTGTCTTCATATTTACTTTGTGTAGTAGGTGGTAACATCAAAACGTCTGCATTGCATTAAAATAGCATTGCATATTATTTCAATCATCACCTGCAATGTCGTATGTCGAACAGCTCAAAGGTAAATCATGTGAACTATTTCAATAAGCCGTCTTTACATTGTCAAATATTTGCGGTAACAGATGTAAGTCACCCTTCGTCACAGAGTACTATTTACAAATACCCTATTGTCGTCGTGTACCAATCCTTTTATTATAAACGCTATGAGAAATGATGTTTATTAATATATTTATATGAAGGCTTCTATTTTATTTGAAACTAACGCACCCGATAGACAACCGTTCTGTCAATAGAAAAAAAAATGTATATTGTATGTCAGCCTTAATAGATAGACGTATGTCATCTCGGACTTTTCTCTAGACTAGAGTCGTTCGCAATTTGTCGTCCATAATGTTTGGTTACAAATTTAATTTGTGTAATTAATCCCAGAAGTGAGGGTTATCACTTTAAAATAACAGTTTAATTGTTTGCCATTTTTTGACTGGAATTATAGAATTCCATCGTTTCGTTTGCATTTAAGTTTTTTTTTATAGTTAAACATATTATAACTAGTCTTACCATAAATACTGACCAAAGACATAAAAAAAAATCTATTGCAAATAACATATATTACTTTTACAGTGTGTTAGTTTAATACATAAATATAAAACAATTTAAAATATAAAAAGCTTATTCGAAGTGGTCTCTCTTTAAAGGCCAGTTATAAATAGAAGCACGCACTCTTTCCATGGGAAAATTCTTCACTGCAAATCGTACGCACTGTTTTTGGGAATTCCAAATTACCATGGCGCTTAGAGCAAGCCGTACTCTCTAAGACTGACCATAAATCATAATCCAGTGGATTAAGATTGGGACCAGACGACGGCCAGTCTTTGGATCGGATGAAGTCCGAAACGTTTGTTTCCAACCAAGACTCCGTAAACCGAGCTTTATGACCCGGCGCCGAGTCTTGCTGGAAGGACCATTGGCTATTAAACATGGTGTTGTTAAGGAGCTTCACTACCGTCTCAAGAATGGTATCTTGATATATTTGTGCCAATGTTTTGATACCTTTTTCACAAAAGTATGGCTTAGTCACTCTTTCATAGCTAATTACCCCAACAAACCATCACTGAACTCGGATAGTGTCCACGTTGCATTCGGTCGACTAATTGGAAAGCTTCCTTAGAGCGTTGAGCACAAATACGGTCATTTTGATTGTTAAAATGTTGCTCAATTGTAAAAAAATTCTTATCCGTAAACAATTTTTTTTCTGTGACCTCCCTTTGCGTACCGCTTCAGTAGTTGTTTCGATTTTACCACCCTATACTATTTTAAATTATCCGTTACGAAATGACCAGTCTCTTATAGGCTGCAAGTTTTAAGTCATCTCTTAAAATATGCGCCTTGATTCTACGTGCTATCTTCATCTCCCGAGATAAAATCTTTTGCTTTCGGACCTACTTTGTGTAATGCAATCACAGTGATTCGGTTCTCTTAATCACTCCGCTCCATTTTAATATCGCAAAATATTGTGGCGCCACAATGAGAAAACTCATTGAACAATCATAATATAAAAATGACAGATTCCAAATTCAAATATAATATTTTGTTTATTTTTAATTGTACCAGTATCTATGGCCAGACTAAGTATATATTCTACATAAATTCAAGAAGAAATCAATGGTACCAGCCATTTTAACAACTTTATACAAGCGAAATGAATTCCAACGTCCCAGTTTCGGAGGCTTTTACAGTTTTTCAAGTTATGTTGTTAGCTCTCTCGTCTCGTAACTTTGGGTTTTGTGTGCAGGTGAATTTTAAACGTGAAGTGATTCACTTTGAAACGAGATAACTTTTACGTTTATTGTTAACGTTGGAAGCTTTTGTGTAGCTTCTAGCTAAAATGTTAGCTTTTTGCAAGTTAGTACAAATTACTTGTAATGAATGCTTAAAATATGGGCATACCAAGATTTTAAAGTTTGTTTAAAGAAACAAATTTTAAAATGAGATCACTCTTCTAATTGCTACATTCTCCTCGGTAACGCAAGAGAGTACTTCACTACAAGTCACCACCTTCAAGTATATAGTATAGGGCGCAAATTCGGCCTCACATAGAGTACTGTTCTCACCTCTGGGCGGACAGCTTCTTTCAGCGGCTCGAATTATCCAAGAATAATCTCCGATCGACTTCATTATTTGGCGTTCCATAGAGATACGGATTCTATCTGCATCTTCTACCGCATATCTCGGGGAGATCTCAGAGGAGCTCTTGGCAACCGAAGTCCACCACAACATTACGTCAAAATGCTAAATACCCCCCGTACCACTTTGACTGTTGTTGTTGTTGAATACCAGACGGTATTCCACAACCGCGCGTTTTGCAGGAAATTTCTTGCCTTGCCCAGCCACTTTGTGGAATCAATTACCAGCTGCTGTTTTCCTGATCCAATACGACCTAGGGATCTTCAAGCATAGAGCCGGCAACGCATCTTATGACCTCTGGTATTGCGGATGTAAAATCTTTTTTTTTCCTATATTTTTGAATGCTACAGAGATGTGGACTTTGCGACAAGTCGAGGAAAAGAAAACTGATGCTCTGGAGATGCTTCACCAGTGGGAGGCTCAACAATACTCCATATGTACAGTTATATCCATCCAATGGGAGACTTCTTTGCACAGGATGCCGGCTAGATTATGGGTACCACAACGGCGCCTATTTCTGCCGTGAAGCAGTTATGTGTAAGCATTACTGTGTTTTGGTCTGAAGGGCGCCGTAGCTAGTGAAATTACTGGGCAAATGAGACTTAACACCTTGTCTCAAGGTAACGAGCACAGTTGTAGGGATGCTCAGAATTTTTGGGTTTTTTCAAGAATCCTGAGCGGCACTGCATTGTAATGGGCAGGGCGCATCAATTACCATCAGCTAACATCCTGTTCGTATCGTCCCTAAGTTTCATAAAAAAAATGTGGTGCTGCAGGGGTATGCTGGGAGTTTCATGGACCGAATTTCGCATCAACGTCTCCATTCTCCAAGAAATTGATATAAAACAACGATTTGGTGTTAATACAAAGTCGCATACTTAAGTTCATCGGACACGTCTCCCAGCGCGAGAGTAAGTCCATCAAGCGCCTTGTCGTGCAGGGCAAAGTGGAGGGCACCAGAGGGCGAGGAAGGTCGCTCATTGAACGAGTGTACCAGACTGTCGGCCAGCAGGTAAAAGCGGCGAATGCTCGTGAGGCGAATCACATCTGCCACAAAAGATGTCACTTCGTGATAACCATGACCGCTCTGCCAAGAGTATCACGAAGAGGAAGAAGAATTGCGGATGTCCATAGGCGATTGCCTCAGCATTCCCATCACGTAAGCCTCTTGCTCTTTCGCGCCCTTTCGCACCCCACAGAAAGAAAAACATCAGTATATGCCTGCTTTCTTGATTTAAGCAAAGCTTTTGACCGTGTGGTGTACGATAAGTTATGGGGTAAGTTAG
Organism: Leptidea sinapis; assembly: GCF_905404315.1. NCBI lineage: Eukaryota > Metazoa > Arthropoda > Insecta > Lepidoptera > Pieridae > Leptidea > Leptidea sinapis. The sequence goes on along the minus strand of NC_066311.1, from coordinate 5,749,780 downwards.
AAAAGGCTGGCGTGCCAGACGGCATTATCCGCATTTTGAGGTATTGGTATCAAAATCAACAAAATGTAGTAAAATGGCAAAGTTCATATTCAGATCCTTACGTTCTAAACTGTGGAGTAAGACAGGGTGGTTTAACTTCTCCATTGTTGTTTAATCTGTATGTTAATGACTTGATTGATGAACTGAGTGAGACTCATGTTGGATGTCATATAGGAGGATTTAATGTTAATAACCTGAGCTATGCAGATGACATGGTTCTCCTCAGTCCCTCAATCAGAGGACTCAGAGTGATGGTGGAAATCTGTCAAAAATATGCAAGTAAACATGGTTTACTTTATAATGAAAAAAAAAGTAATGTTTTAGTGTTTCGGTCGGGGCGAGGTCTGACTGCGTCCCTCCAATATATCTTAATGGAAAAGAGTTAGTAAATGTAAATCAATTTAAATATTTAGGCCATTTTGTTACCTGATGATGCACTCTGAGTGATGATGATGATATAGAGAGAGAGAGAAGAAATTTGTCAGTAAGGGCGAACATGATAATTAGAAGATTTCAGAAGTGCTGTAGAAATGTCAAAAAGCTACTGTTCACCACCTACTGTCAGTCCTTTTATACAAGTAACTTGTGGGTGAAACATACACGTAAAACTAATGATTTTTAGAGTTCAATATAATAATGCTTTTAGGATGTTCTTGGGATTACCACGTTTTTGTAGTGCATCTCATATGTTTACCCTATACAGAGTAGATGATTTTTATGCTATTCTGAGGAAAAAGATTTTTTCAATTAGGGATAGAATTAATAATAATGAAAATAGATATACATTAAGAGTCTTAAATAATGTACATAATTTTTTTAATAGAAAATGGAATATTATTCTTAAATCTAAAAATAAATCTTTGTAATATTACTAATCCTAGAATAAGTTAATACTAACAATAATGGGCAATGATGCCTGAAATAAATAAATTTATTATTATTCTTATTATTATATAAAAAAAGATACAAACAAACATCTATCTGAAATGTAGCCTACAACCCGATATCTCAATTCGTAACTCAACAAATTTGTATAAATCAAGGGTCAAAAAATGAATTGTAAAAAGTTCGGACTTTGCGATCCCAATTCGAATTGGGGTCACGTACCCCAATCATTGAACGTGAGCTGAATCATCAACACTAAGAATGGCCAATCATAAAATATTACGGTCTTAATGTATTAGGGTTATTGATATATTGAGAACCAACCGTTCTTCATACCTCAGGTTTAGTTTGGAAATTGGTACGTAATTTGATGCATACGAATTGAGCTCAGAATTGATTGGTTTTGCATACAATATTTTGAAGGTTTTAGTTTCAGTACGTAAGTCTACGTTTCGGCAACGCTCTTGTCATAACATACCATCAACTGACTCGTATGTATTCCCGTTTGTCCTCCTCTATTGACGTTAAAACAATACGGGTTGCGCTCCGAGGGTGCCAGCAGAAGTGAAAACTTGAAGCTTATCTTTTATCTTTTCATTTTAAAACTATTCTGCTGAGATTCCAACCCTCGACCTCCCGGTGTTTTGGCTTCGCAATCACAATCATTCAACCACTTGTCCAATGACCGTAACTGTCTTACGAATTTTCCATCAGGCCACATGTCCTGACGCGAGAATAAAGATTCACCCTAAGAAAAGTGCACAAAGCCGCTAGAGAAGTTTTCACTTCAAAATATACCAATGTAATAAAGATTATATTCACATATGTAGACTGCAATTTGGTCTATACCAAAATTACTGCAGCGATTTACATGGAAAATATTGAATTGCGCGAATCTCGGTTTAAAATGTGATCCTGAATCAAAATTGAATAAAACTACGCCGCATATACAAGGGCATTCCATTTTTAAAAATCCACGTTGAAATCTGCGTGTCATGTCCAAACGTCAGATATTATGTCGTTCGAAATCCCGTGAGCTCGTCCGATGGATTTAGCTTGGTATGTGGACCGAGTTCGTTCTATGGACCGAATTTGTTATTTGAATCCCAACCGACGCGAAATAGTCTGCAATTTCTATTGGAAAACGTTTAAATTTTGAATCGATATCGAATGAATGAAATCGGTTAAGAATAGAAATATTTAAAATTTCAAAAGGATTATGTGATGAAACACGTATCTAAGCCACGTTTAAATTAATTTATCGTCATAACATCGTAAATGTTTTCAATTTTGTTAAAACATACAAAACAATACATGCGGATTCGAAAAAAAAAACTAATAGATCATAAAACATAAGTCACTGGATACCTAACAATCTGGTAACATTTTCTTTGAAGGCAGGTAACGAATCTTTAACCTACCTCACCACTAATGGAATTTTAAAGTCTTGATAGACGTGGTATGGGATGTATGTTCTAATCTGCAACTAATATTATAAATAATAATATATCTTTATTAGAAGGTATGAATCCAGTTAAAATTACAATAATATATGTATAAAGTAATTAAAATTAAAAATTAAATAAATTAAAATACAATTCTGTGCGCTGAACGCCAATGCGATAGTATACGAGGCGTCCCAAAGCTATGGGACATGAAGGGAAAGTACCTTAAATATCGTAGATAGGGTATTTTACTGAAAGAAGACTTTATGTTATTTTTAAAAGTTAGACATTCTGCATTCAAAGATTTTTTCTAAAAATTACTTGCCTCGTCTGGGAATCGAACCGACTTAAATGTAAAAAAAAAACACACTACTTTTATAATAATATGTAGATATGAGAAAGTAGTCAATTAAGTGGGTATTTTTTTGTAAATTAATTAATTGAATGCTCAAAATGTGATCCCTCTTGTCTTACGCAAATCGCCAATCTTTTAATGAGTCCGCTGCCTTTTGATTTTCTTATCATTTTATGGTGAATACTCGATATGATATGGCACAATTCTGGCACAATATTTAAGGTACTTTCCCTTCATGTCCCATAACTTTGGGACAACCTGTATATTACATTTGTTTGAAAAAAATTGTCATAACTCATACCTCTGCATTAATCCTTATCCCATAAAATTATTATTATAACATATTGATACTTTTCAATTGATTAAAATCGGACATTCCATTTTAAAGATGTAACGAATTTAAAAATGTCAATCTAAGGAAAATAATTCAATAATAACTAAGTGAAATAAAACTTTTATCTTAACAAAATTAAATCTATAAACCGACTTAGTATGCTTTGCGAGTGAAACCGCAAGGTATTACTAGGGTTCCATAAAAAGACAACGCCAAATCAATTTCAGCCCGTGATCCATCACCAAAACGTTCCAATCTGTGGAGATAACAGTAGAATAAGCCATTGATACTTTAGCAATAAATTACATCATAAATCTCGTGCCCACACGCAAAGCCCACATTATCAGATTATAGGCGGGCAACCCACAAAATGCTTTCCTATCAAAACTTTAAAACATTTTACCACAAAACTATAATGACGAATGAATTATAAATCTAAATTATACGTTGGATAGATCGAGCCTATCCTAATCTGTTTAGTTTTCAAATTAATTCATTGTTTCTTAGTTAGTAATTTTTTAATAAAATGAAAAAGTAGTTTCGTTGTTAGCTAGGAAATAAAAATAGGAAAGAGGGTTGCAATAAACTTATTTTACATACATAATTTATACTTCCTTGCATAATTTATACATCTAGATAAAGCCTTTTGCTGCCAAAACGATGAAAGCAGGCCAGGTTTATTACTTAAGTGTGACAAGCAACGTCTACGCGATTTGTACGACATATTGTGTTAGTGTGTGTGTGTTGCTCAAAATAAAGGTTTACTGTCAACCTCATTTTTTTCCGTTTTACAGCTGTCATCGTCATCACATATAAATGATCTAAGCATACTACAGCATTCTCTCTCAGAGCGCCATTTGTTTCCGAAGCGGTAGTAGTATCTAGTAGTTATTAGAAATGACATCAAAAAGAATTCTAAAGGAATCAATTTTGGGGAAAATAAATGCCTTTTATGCCTTTACAATATAAAATGTGTTAAATAGAAAATTAATACAAAAGCCTTCAACACAACAATTATTAATTTCTTTAAGAACAACAAAGAGACTAGGAGCTTTATGTTTTGTTTTATTTTATTATTTGTCATTATTAGAGGTATTATTAATTATAATTACTCTTTATATGTTTGTTCTTGTTTTTTTAAGGTAGTATAGTAATAATTAAATTCAGGCGAGCTGTCGCCCATGAGGTTTATGTGTCACGCGGGGGTCACAGAAGATCAGCGTTGCAACACACTTGTGTTGAAACACAATATGCTGAGTGGCTCCTTTTTAAACACCACACGTTTTTATATTTGTATGTTTTGAAGTTGCTTCATTTTGTTATTTGTGAGTGTGTGTTGAAATAAATGTTTTTATTTCCTTCTTTCTTCTTTCTTTAATATATGTAATAGAAGATAATACTGTATAGATTAATTAAACTTAAATAAATAAATTGTAGAAGCATTATTAGGTAAAAATATATTAACATACAGTTAATATAGAATGTTTGCTGATGCACCTGTGGATGGTTTCTATGCCATAATGCGCAAAATTCAGTCTCCATGTTTCAGCGTCTACGTGTAAGCAGTAAAATCATCCTATAGATGATTGCTGCCAGAGCCTAATATTCCTTCCAGAAACACTGGATACAGTTAGCTCTAGGTTTATAAATATATTTAACTAAAAATACCAACATAAGTGCATAAGATATATTGTTACTAATACATTTACTAGTATATATGGAGATATATCTGGCTTAAATAAATGAATGAAATATAAACCGTAAAAAACGCCTTTATCTGCCGTCAAACAGTAGTATGCAAGCATTATTGTGTTTCGGTTTAAAGGGCGCCATAGCTAGTGAAATGACTTAGCTAATTAGACATAAGAGGGCCACACAGGGCCGGTTATTTTTGATTTCAGAATATTTATTATCTCAAAAAGAATACATATTCACTTACTGAGATACTTAAACTAACATGATACAGATATTGAGCGGCAAATCGTAGTGTATATACTATACATAATTTAAGTCGTTATATTTAAAGTTACAGTAATTACACCGAGTTAGAATAAATACTAATTAGGTAGATACATTAATAACGAAATAGGTGGGTAACGTATAAAATAAATGTTTACAGTAATGAATGAAATACCGACACTACTTTATTATTTGTCATAATGACAGCTATGAGGATATATTTTGTTTATTAAGGTCTCGTTCAGAGCCATAGCCGGAAGCGGTCTAACAAAATAAGTTATGAGAAATCTTTCAAAATGTGGTGTCTTAACGTTTTTTAAAAACATTTAATGATTGTAATTCTTTAATATCTTTTGGTAGGTTGTTATACAATTTTGCCCCTTCGTACATTATATTTCTTGTTCCAAATTTGTTCTAGGTTTTATTAAGCAAATATTCAGGGCTTGTCTTGTTAGAATTTTTTGAATGTTTATTCTTTTTGTGAATGTAATTTGTGTATGTAAATCCTTAGTTAAATTTTTCCTTATGAGGATACATGTGTTACATTTATATATTTGATTTAAATTCATTAATTTTGTTTATTTCTATCGTCAACGCGAATTTGGTTGTACACATGTTGTTTCTTCCAACGTATAAAGTAACCTTTATTATCTCAAATACACTGTAATTTTATTATTCTTTGAAAAATTAATTTTTCCACCTTATTTTAACTTTAATATCGAAATTAGTATATTGTTGTGTTATATATAGTTACATGTTTTCTATTTAACTTATTTCCATAGGACTTGTAGTTTCGCTGGAAATCAAGATAAACCGTTTTTTACCCTTAAACACACCCCCTTGTTCCAATTCCCGACCTCCGTTTGCCCGTAATTTATTTTCCCTTCGTTTTTGTTATATTCTATTCCTTTTTCAATAGGTTTTATCCTACTATTTTTTTTTCACTTTTTTTGAAAGCGATAACTTTGATCGAAAAATAGTGTGAAGGAATTTCGTAACACTTCCTCAAGGTAATGCGTTTTTTAACCGACTCCAAAAAAAAGGAGGAGTTTCTCAATTCGTGGGTATGTTTCCTTATTTTTTTTATGTTTGTTACTTGTTGTTTGAATTGAAGAGTTCCGTTACTTTATCATGAATTCCATAATGAGATAATTCATAATCCATCTAACCAAACTCTCACCAATCTAGCTTTGAATTTAGGTATATCCTTTACAACAAAAAAAATCTCTGAAATCGGTGGGCGCGATATTGAGTTATTTGTAAATATATCATACGTTACCTAGGTATTCGTAAATTTATCGTCCACATACGCATATTAAATTTAAGACTTTTATGGTTTTCTCACGGATGCCACTGTCAGTACTGGATCAATTGGAATTGCAATAGGACCCCACGGAAAGCATCAGATTTCAAATAAAAAAGAATCATCAAAATCGGTTCACCCGATCGAAAGTTCTGAGGTAACAAACATAAAAAAATACAGTCGAATTGAGAGTCTCCTTTTTTAAAGTCATTTAAAAATATGACGTATTGGCTGGTCCTAACATCTTATGTCCAAAGTGACGAGCACAATTGCAATGCCGAAGAATCCTTCTGAATTTTAGGTTCAATCAAGAATCCTGAGTGTATCTGCATTATAATGAAGAGGACATTTCACTTACCATCGGGTTAGCTTATTGCTAGCCTGCTTAATTTTTTCTGATAAAAAAGTAATATCAAAACAATTATAAAGTACTAGCTGATGCCCGCGACTTCATCCGCGTAGATAAAGGGTGTTTAAAAATAATAATCAAGTTTGGTATTGAAGATTATCTCATCCCCTATTCCATTTCCAGTTCCCGTTTTCGCTCCCGTTCCAAACATTTAATTTCGAGGAAGATTACTATGGCAAACTAAACTTACTATTGGTATAGTTATATCATCGACGTGAATATCGTTTTTCACAAATCCCGCGGGAACCATGGATTTTTCCGGGATTAAATGTAGCCTATGTCCTTTCCCAAGCTCCAGTCTATCGCTGCACCAAATTTCATCAAAATCGGTTTATTAGCACCGGCGTGAAAGCGAAACAAACAAACTTACATTCACATTTATAATATTAGTAGTGATACTTAAAATACAATAATTTCGAAAAAATTATAATTTTTTTATTCAATTGACCAAGCTGCTTTAACTCATAGCTTAAAAAATCAAAACCTTACATAAGTGCAGATAAAATTGATTGAATATTATTCTTTTTTAACTTTGACTGAACAGATTTACGACGCACGAGGTCTATTATCAAAATCGAAAGCCGAAATTTCGGTCCGAAACGAAAGGACAACGAACTTAGAATTAAATCCTATGACTAAAGTACTTCGGATCTGAAAAGTGTGGATCGATTTCATTTCGGAACCATAGACATAACTATAAAAAGGAAATGTCAAGTGAATTTGGATATAAGGTAAACGAAAGACAAAATATCTAATCGCGAGCTTCGTGTCGATCTTCGGATCCGAAACACTTTCGTAGTAGGAAAATGTACGATCCGTCAACCGAAACTTCGTATTTCGATTTTGGTAATACGGCTCCACGTTTAAATATAAATGAAACACTTGAATATTCAAACGCCTAAAATAAAACGTCAGAACCCACAAATTGCTTCGTTTGAACGCTCTATAATCTCTTGTTAAACTTAATGAGCCAAGAAATATGTGGGTGTTTGGGTTATGCTGCTGTTAGATGTGACGTGGAGCATTACTGTCACCTCTGGGAATTCAAGTCATACGTCTCGTCTCTTTACATTTTTACATAAACATTTAGCAATTACGACCCGACCTTTACGAATTACCTATAAATTTATTCTTATTTTTCTCATAATATGTTATAGTGGATAAAAACCGTGTTTTAGTGATGTCACTGTCTATTTTATAAGCAAATTCGATCAACATCTGAAATAAGAGACAAGGGGTTTGCATTTCATAGTTTGTTTGCAATACACCGAAGTAGGTATCGGAGTTTTCTCGAGTCATACTTTATATACCGACAGAAGAAGAAAACTTCATCAAAACGACTTTTATCTATAGAGATAGATAGATAGGAATATAGATTCATAAAGAAATAACATTTTTATTATAGTTCATTATTAATTTTGGTGAAAGTATATTGAAAATAATTAGGGTATAAATAATTCATAAGTATAATAAGTTACCTAGATTGTTTTCGAAATCCTCCAATTCCAAGCTTTTTCCATAAGCTTAATATAGACAGTATAGAGATGTCTCTATACTAATCCAAAAGACATACAATCTTAAGACAAAAACTGTCTTGAGAACCATTTAATTTTTTCTGTGAGAATAATTTTGGTATAGTTATTTTTTGGTCAAGCTCGAGCTGGCAAGAAAATGTGCCATTTTGATGATTTTTTTAATGCGAATGGACTTACTTTCTTGTGATAATTTAATTGTATAAAAAGAAATAACGTGATCAGCAGAAGTTAAATAAATAGCATACATATTAAACTTCATAATTTTATTCTAATACATAAATTACATCATTCAGGATTCCTGCAATGTACCTGAATCACAGCCGATACTATTTCTTTTTTATGAAAATACGGGACGAGACGAGTAGAACGTTCACCTGATGGTAATTAATACGCCCTGCCCCTTACAATACCGCTTAGGATTCTTGAAAACCCAAAAATTCTGAGCGGCACTACTATTGCGTTCGTCACCTTGAGACATAAGATGTTAAGTCTCATTTGCCCAGTAATTTCACTAGCTACGGCACCCTTCAGACCGAAATACACATTACTGCTTCATGGCAGAAATAGACGCCGTTGTGGTACCCATAATCTAGCCGGCATACTGTGCAAAGGAGCCTAAAGGAGCACATGCAATAAGTGTGTATTTAAATATTTAATTATATTTGCACTTTAGATATTTTAAAAGACATCCATGCTCTAACAAGTTTTGAAAATTCGAAAGAAAAAATCTGAGAATTAGAACTTGGTCAAATTTAATAAAATTTTACTAAGAGCGACGCGAGAGAGCTTGTAATATATGTAGCTACGTAGCATATTAATTTATAATGTCAAAGTCAAATAAATTTTATTCAATTAGGCTTATATTACTAAATCTCACTTAAGTATGGAAAAAGTAGAGCTCGAGAGAAGAACATACAAGAGACCCATTGGCCACTTGTTTCATTCAATAGAGTATTTTACAATGGCTCTAATATACACAATAAATTAGTTTGTACGGTGCTGCAACCAATTTATGAATTGTGTTCAAAGTTAAAAGCGTTTAAATATTAAATATTTCATAAAAACATCAACCTTTAGAGCTTGAATTTATTAATTGTGTAAGGATGCATCGTGAACATGATGGTCGTGATTAATGTAATAATTAGTAATCGCTTCCAATAAAGCCAGTGATTTAGTGAGTGTTTAACTATAACAGTTCAACCTGGATGAACCAGCCATCGTTCCGTTCGCACATATTTGAGGGAAGACGACTCGGCATAGGACGCCATATAGATTGAATAACGCCTGTCTCCCAGTGGTATGATTACAGAACTGAAAAATCACGGTCCTCACATATCATCTAAATTTTCACACTGGCAGTAAACCTTGGAATTTAAACAGAAGATCCGCCGTGTAACACTCGCGTTCATCAAAGAAAATACTAAATTAAAGTTACTTTTAAACAGTACGTTCAGAATTAGTATGACTCTACAGCAGGAAGTAAAATATGTTAAGTTTTTTTTACTTCAAACGCCTTCTATTAATTGTTAAAAGTTTCATTTTTATAGTAATTTATTCAACCCGAAGTTTCAAGGGCCACGTTTTCATGGAGCAAGTAAGCAAGTAACCCCAATAACTTTAACGAAATAATCGAATGTTAAAAATAATATATAGTTACAATTACAAGTATTTTAATCATTTAAAAAGTATTTTATTTAAATAAGATAAAAGTTGATATTTTAAAAGCATCTTATGTATGTCTATTGGAATGTGTCTAAAAAAAGGGGCTGAGTGTAAGACGCCTAAATTTATACTTCGAAATAAGTTCTAGGACTAGTCAATTTAAAAAATAATCTAAAATAGCAGGTTGTACTTGCAACTACAGCAAGTACAGATAGCAAAAAGTGAAAGCAGACTTTGTTTTCATTGATTTGATTATGTTATAATATTAATTTTATACCAATTTTATTGCACATAGTAGTAAGAGAGTGTGTGGGAATTTTTTCAAAAGTTACTATGACTAGACTACTACTACTACTACTAGTAGTAATATTCATAAATGGTCCTGTATTTGTGGGCACGCTAGTATGTTTTTAGAAACATATAGAGATAATTTTGGTCTTATATGATTTTTTTATGTTTATCAAAGACACTTACAGAATATACAACAAGTCCTTTTCGATAGGCGTTTTACTTGAAAAATATTTCTTGAAATTTTTTTCACAATATTTAACACTAATATTTTTCTCTGTAAAATCACCTATATATAATATTATAACAAGCTTACTATAATTAAATTAAATTTACAAAAAATTACTTTTAATAAAGGACTTAACTTTATATGCATATAAAATCACTTTTCCTATATGTCTACATACCTTGCTCTTATAATTAATTAATTATTGTTTATTCATCTTAAGTATAAAGACATGGTTTATTTCTGTTCAAAACTTGTTACGGTTCATGAGATACGGCACGCTGTCAGACGGACTGAGTAAAAATAGAGGCTTAGTAATAAGTTGGAATTAGCGCCCTATGGTTAAGAAACCAAAACGAATACTAAAAGTCTTTCACACTAAAACCACTTTAGATAGCAAAGTTACTGTCTATCCTATATGAGAGAGACGACTAAATAAGAATCATTCATAACTTTTATTGTGCTCCAAAATAAGATAAATTCAGTTAATTTATGGCTAGATAAGGAAACTGAGTCTTAAACATGTATATTTAAATCAAAATATAGTTTTATAGCTTCACTTATTGACTCTACATAATAATTTCAAGTTAGCAATGACAAATAAAAATTACACTTACCAGATATATCAGATTAGTCACAAATCCCACATCCAAATACACCAAACATTCACAGACACAACACTAAATTCCTCAGTTCAAAGTTTTACGTATATGACACAAAATAAAAATATGAAGACGTCCCTTCCTTTGCTCAACTGGGTGTCGACTAGCGTAGACACCGCGTAGCAACGGATCTGACGTAGCGGTGTAGCACTTCGTGGCTACGTGTAATGCAGTACTTGCATTATTTGTCAGTGTCTATATAGACAAAACAGTATGATTTCGCAAAATTTTAAACGAGTAATTTTTGTACAAATATATTTTATGTATCTCAGAATATGAACGACATAAAACCAATTTTTTGTTGATGTAATGTCATTCAATTTTCCTCTTGTCTCTTTCAATATTTTTTTCTTATTTAATAATATTTTAATATTTATTTTCTAAGACGTATATTATGCTCTGTTTATGTCCATTTTGTTACTTGATCTCGATTTGCAACTATAATTGGGGTGTCACATAAAAAGATATACCAGCGTTAGTTATTAAGGAAATGTATTGGTGCTCACCCTGTTGGAGCAATAAATAAAATAAATAAATAAATCTGCACGGGAAGCGAAAAAATGATCAAGCTAGGTATTTACTATATCTGGGAAAATGCAACATTCCGAGGTATTACAAGGAGCAGAGCTCTTTCAGCTTTAAATAATAATATACGTACATCATTAAACATGAATTAATACTACTCGTACATACATAAATTTATGTATGTAGTAATAATTACTAAGCAGACATTAATGATTAGACTGTCCGATTTTCTGTTTGTCTGTGCTTCATAAATTTAACATGAAACAAGTTATATATATTTTTTTCATTATTCACTCTAAATATTTTTTTATAATATGACAATTTTTATACTTACATAAAACTGGCGCTAGATTCAGTTACTATTATATTGCAAAAAAATTATATCAATGAAATTACAGGCTCTTTTACACACTGTACTTTTATTAGTGTTAAGTATTTCTACTAAATTGTATTCGTAAGGTATCTAACTAGAACACCGATATTAAAAACACTTTTAAAGGATTGAAACGCGTGTAATTGTAACTGTTTTCAGGGGGACAGGGAGAACGATTTCTGGAAAAGTCTTGAAACGTCGGGTCAACTTAAATAATAATAAGAATGTTACTTTTTCGCGAATGTAAAAAAAAAGTTACAAAAACACGCGATTTAATTCTTTAAAAGTGTTTTATTTAAATGTGTAACACTCGCATTAATCAAAGAAAGTACTAATTAGAAATTAGCAAATATATAGGTCTGCATACTAAATATGAGTGAGAACACAAAAATCTTTACTTTTTAATTAAAAATTTATAAGGCGAGCAAGACAATCACCTGGCGGTTAATAATACGCTCACTTAGGGTTATTGATCCAAAACACTGAGCGGCACCGCAATTGAAACCAATGATGTTAAATCTTAGTAGCCGTAGTAGTACTCGTATTAGAAAATATCGCCGATAATCATATCGGCAGTAGGTATCAACCTACTTATTATTTATGGAATAATAGTAGGACAAAGGACCGTATGGATTACCTGACGTAAAGTGATCACCGCCACCCATATTCTCTTGCAATACCAGAGAAGAATCCTATCCTATCCTATCCGGAAACACCGCAAAAGATAACTCATTGCATAGTTTGTGTATTAGCGCGTGCGTAGGAAAACATAAAATAATATTACAATTCCAAATCAATTATGGCTAAATAATAGGCTGACGTACCTAAGATTCCGAGGAAGAGATGTTCTGCAGCTGGGAGCTGATCCAATAGGGGATATATCCCCATCGGATCAACCCCCATCGCTCGAGATTTTGAGACCTGAGTCTATTCTATTCTGATACTTATAGAGAGGCATTGACAAGAAATGTTATCGAAGATATTTCTCGAGAGAGACCTGCATGTCCTGTTAATACGGCAGACTAAAAATAATGTAGAAGATTGCGCACAGCCTTGGGATACTCTAGCGCTCACGCGCTTCAAGTTCAAGCAATAGCCATCGACTATGATCTGTGCCCACTGAAGAAGCTGGTGGTCCAGTTACATTAACACTCGGGAAGCCCAAGCACATTGTGCTATACACTGTTATAATCCTTCGCTATATCTAGACTAACTGCCAGGTCGTCTCCCTTGCTTTCAATAGCCACCGCTCATCTATGTTTTAGGTATATCAGAAGTTCGCCCGCCGATCGACCATGGCAAAAGCCGTACTGAACAACGGGTGATCTTCTAGATATGAGAGCTGGCAATTGATTGCTTTCCATCACTTTGGAGAGCAGGGAACTAATAGCAATAGGCTTGTAGTTTTGTACGACAAGGGCTGACTTTTATGAGTCCGGGACTACGCTCAAGGAAATCAGAGATATATTCCACCTTCCACGACACGCCACAACATAGGATATCATCCCCACCATCTGGATTTGTGGCGGTCCTCCACAGTGCGGTTTTCAAGGAGCTTCCTTGTGCGGTGTTTCCGGGACGATACGACATGGGTACCTTCAAAAAAAGTGCGTACACCTTCCTTGAAGGCCGGCAACGCTCTTGTGATTCCTCTGGTGTTCCAATAGCATTGGGCGGCGGCGGTGATCACTTAACACCAGGTACGCTCGTTTGTCCTCCTATTCCAATTAAAAAACAAAAAGATAACCACTGTAAGCTGTACTTTCCGCATAGAGCTATGTCACTGCGGGATGTTCAGTAGTGTTTTGATGTCATCATCACGAGTTGAGTTAGAGGCAAATAGAGTGCACAGGAGATCGGCTGTACTTTAACCGTATGGGCCAGGGTGTCATACCTCATATTCAGTGGCTGCAGGGACAGCTAGTTGAAGTAACCAGGAGCAGCTTTCGACAGCAGAATGCACCAACCACCTGCTACACTGCTTAAAATAAGCGGTTAAAAGCATCATCCACCGAAGAATCGGATTCGGCTAAGCTCACCGCCGAACGTTGTCTATTGCTTAGATAATTTATACGTCTAGATAAAGTATCTTGCTGTTAGACAACTGATAAAAACAGGCCAGGAATATTAGTTTAGTGTTTGCGTGATAAGCTACGTCTTACACTCGCGATTTGTTACACATTGTGTTAGTGTGCGTGAATTTCTCAAAGTAGAGATTAGTTTTTTTCGACGTTTTCACAGCTGTCAACAGACATATAAATGATCCAAGGTCTATTATGCATTTAGACTAACAACAGAAATAACGATAACGATTATTATTACTAATTGTGAATCATTGTGACTGTAATCACAACCATCATGTTCACAAAGCATCCTTACACAAACAATGAATTCAAGCTCTAAAGGTTGATGCATCCAATATACGATAATTATTATGTATAAAGCTAACTCTTTATTACTTTTTATGAAAACATTTATATTATTTTGACGACCCATAAAGCCGGATGGTTAGTGACCCTGACTACTCAGCTAGAGGTCACGGGTTCGAATGAATCTAGATGTTTGTTTCCGATTCATGGATGTTTATGTGTATTTATCTATGTTGAAGTAAGTATATTGTATTAAATATATCATTGTCTTGTAACCTATAGTACAGGCTATGCCTAGTTTTGGGCTAGATAATTTGTTATGTATATTACAGCCATTGTAAAATACTCTATTTGATTGAAAGGAGTGGCCGTCGAATTTCTTGTATGTTCTTCTCACGAGGTCAACTATTTACGAACATAATATGGTAAATTCAATGACAATTCAAAAGGACTTAGTTTACGCCTAATGTAATAAAGTTTATTTGACTTTGACTTTGAAAGTACAAAGTGTTGTTTTCTGTGCTATGTGCTGGATACCTTTCATGTACGAGTCAAATTTGTACTTTACTGGATATTATTATTTATAACGTCACTGAAATTATTCTTACTACTCCAAATCTTTCACATTTCACTAATTAAAACGTTATGAAGCGCGGTTTTACACTTTAGTTTCAGTTTTGTGATTTAGTGGCTGCTAAAAGCAATGTAAATATAGGTCAGTGACGTATCTGAGTCTGATATTGCGAGGCAGATGTCATTCGCTTTGAATTCACTAGTCAATTCAAAATCTAGGCTTTAAAACATCGCCACTAATGAACGTATGTAGGGAATAAATGTTGTTAAGTTACAATTAATGTTAATTAAGATATTCATTTCAGCCGGAAGACGTCCACCGATGGACAGTGACAAAACGAATTAAGGTTTAGAACTACTTTATTTGTTCAAAATAATGTACAATAAAAAACCGATTCAAAAATATTTAAATAGGGTCTTAATTATAAGTGTCTATTATGTAATATTATATAATGGTAATATTATTTAGAGAGCGTTTCTTCTCTTTCAGAGTACAATTGCTTTCCGTTACAGTTGTAATGCTTTAACAGACAAATAATTATTTAGAAATTTATTGCTTTTGACTTTAAAAGGTTTATTTTTAATATATAATCTGCCTACAGGGCTGGTTTCATGAAGTATTTTAGTTTATTTAATTAACAGATAAACTCTTAAGTTGACCTTTGCGCTAGATATTTTTATTAACAAAATAAAAAAATAACTCATTTTCATGAAATTTATCTTTCACTTTTTTTACGTACGATATGCGCTTCCTGAGGAAGTAATAAAAAAATAAATGGCACGGCAGCTGTCTTGGGTTTCAATAAATATCCTTACTTTCTCTTCTTTCAGTCCGAGAAGTTTGGAAATGATTATATCTCCTTCAATAGCATTATTTTTGCTGTTAGTGGACCCAAGTTAACATTGGTATCACGCCCCCTTGTCATATCTTAAGAGTATCAGGACCGATAAACAGGTAAGGCATGAAAACGTTAAAATAACACAATAACATTGCATTTTTTATCTTAGCAAGTTAAGTTAATAAAATTATTTTGAAAATTCTCATTTCAATTTCTCTATAAATATTTTACCTCGTCATCAAAAAGTGCACTATCCACGAAGGTTAATCGAAATGTAAATGAAAATTTTACTTCAATCGGTTGAAATATTTCTTAGCTGCATTACTACTACACTCGTTTATTCTCCTCTTCTATAATTGTTACAGCAAATTAACTAATAGCTTGTAAAAAGTGAAAAAATATGTTACCCCATGTCATTTTTTGTTTCTATCCCTATAACCCGTTATTGAGGTAAAAGTTATTACAACGCTATTAAGCCATGCCTACACGTGAATATTTACCATCGAGAAAATTTCAGCAAACGTTGAATTCCCATCATAGTTAACAACAGTAGTTAATCAACCAACTATAGGTAGCTAAAATTAAGTTTGTTGTAAACCCCCTGAGAAAGTTAGACAGATACAAAGATTGTAATTAGTTATTCATTTTAAACTATTCTTTCAATTTCATTTCTGACCAACGGGGGAAACATCAAAGGAAAAACAAAATTGTTTTATTTATTTAATTCTGAAAATTTTCATATTTATTTAAAACCTTCTCTGGACTTCTACAAATAAATCAAGCCGAAAATTAGCCAAATCCATCCAGCCGTTCTCGAGTTTTAGGTAGACTAACGTTATTATATATTCAGTTAATAGAGTTGGTGACGCAGTAAGCAGAACAGTTAACTGTTACTACGAAGCTCTCGATTTGATCCTCACAAGCCACGTAGCAATGTGTTTTAGGTTTTCGAATTCATAATTCAAATTCAAATATTTTTATTCAAAATAGTACTAATTTTCTACACGTCTGGATAGAGTTTTTGAAGATCCAAACTATCCGACGCGGAAATGCTGCCAGTATTCTTGTTACGCTTGTAGTGAGAGTTTTTATTTCATCTAATCATCATAGTATTGTAAATATAGTTATAAGACAAATTGCTTTTTAAAGTTATATCACTCACTTCTGAGCTTAATTGGACGTAATTCCAGAAAAAACATGTTTACAAAGTAATATTGTACAATTTAACTTATTATTTAATAGCCTGAGAGTGGTCACTCCATTCCCAATCTGTGCTATAAGTAAGAAAGTCATTTATGTTATAGTAACCTTTACCACACAAACGTTTTTTAACAATTCTTTCGAATATCGTAATACTTTTGTTTTGAACATGATAAAGTAAAGTAATATAATGACAAAGTACTCAGAGAAGAACTTCAAATAACAGCATATCCAAACTTTCAAATAACAGCATATCCAAATTTCTCGTATTTCAGTCTCCCCTTTAATTTAACAAAATCTTGTAACTAACTTGACGTTTTTAATCATTTTGATAAATAATTGATTTCAATTACTAAAACAAAATGTACTTGCCTCGTGTTCACGTCCGAGCTTCTAATGAGCGTATATAAAAGATTTCTAACAATACAGACACGACATCAGGTCATAAGGTTTGCAGCTCGAAATGTGGGGTACCCAGTGCTCTGTGAACGGCTGGATCACTTGGCGTTGCGTAGAGAAGTCGTTTCATTGTGTGTCTTCTACCGCATTTATCACGGGGAGTGTTCCGAAGAGCTGTTAAACCTGATTCCTGCCGCCAAATTCCACCTTCGCACGACACGCCACAAGTTAGGATATCATCCTCACCATCTGGATGTGTGGCGGTCCTCCACAGTGCGGTTTTCAAAGAGCTTTCTTCCACGTACTAGAAAGCTGTGGAATGAACTTCCTTGTGTTGCAAAAGATTGTGGGCGGCAGTGATCACTTAACAACGGGTGACCCATACGCTTGTTTGTCCTCCTATTCCATAAAAAAAGGGTATTAATTTGCATATTTTTTTTCTGTAGTGTATGTATACGAATATAAACAGCTCGAAAAGTATGACGATCTTTTAATAGGCGATTGGGAGTCCGATTATTTATTGCACGTCAATAGTAATTCTAAAGCCTAATATTAAAACTTTTTTATTTCCGAACAGCATGTTTAGTTTGATAATGGATCAAGTCTTTTGTTGCTCGAGCAATGAAACAAAATACAACCGTTACGATAAACATTTCCTAATTACTGACAGGTTTCAAGTAACTTAAATAGGAAACCAATAACACTAAGTTTCACGTGGTAAACGATTTTATTGAATGATATATTTCTCTTGCTGATCTTGTATCTATGTATTTAACGGAGTCTTTTGATGTAGTGTTCTTCAAAACCACGTTTTCTCCAGGCGCCGTTGGCGCGCATTTTCAATTGTATTCGCTGTTAAACTTGAAAAAGAAAGATTACTTACGAGATCGTCGCTGTAAACAGCACCTACAAATTATATTTACTATTTTCTCATTTCTTCACACACACACACTGCATATAACATAACTTATGAAATGTACTCTATATTTATTATATTATACTATACTAGTTTATTATTTATATAGTTTGGTATTAATTTTAATTATATTAAAAATTGTTTCGAAATGAGATTAAAAAGGTGGCCTCGAAACAGTCAAATCTGTATTTTCGGGGTCAGTGATTCCTCGACAAATTAAGATCTCAATAGTAACCAATTAATCATAAAGATGATAACAGAAAACATATTCAGTCAAATTTAGACGTACTCTTCTTATTAATACTCCCATCTATTTGTCTGAATTCAAGATATTCCTCTCAAAGAGGATGTAAATACTACTAGGCGGGACTACCTAAGTAAAAATTGAAATTTAGTTTAGTCTCAAACGTGCAGTAATTTGACATAAGTTTTAAATAGTAGTAATTACAGTATCGCGGTTGGCCACGAAGCATAATCCGGCTAAGTTTGAAAGCAAACAGTTGCTTCAAACGTTGTGGATTTCGGCTATCTCCGTTTTTTACATGGTTATAGCCGGCATCTGTCAATCTGTCAATTGCTCCACATTTCATACAATCGAGTGAATCGGGTTTTTTTAGAGAGTTTCGCTAGACTGATTCCTCTTTAAACTCCAATTATGTTATTCCCGTAACCTCACACAACATAAACAGTAAAACTTTATCAGTATTTCCACAGTGTTGAAAGCTTGCATAGAGCCTGCAATGTCGGTATCACATTCAACTGCGTCACATTAGTACATTATCTCCCACTTTATGTCTTCCGTTTCCCGTAACACGCATGTTCGATAACGTGCGCTGGAAATATATTACTTTTTAAATATACCCTTATCGCGGTTAATGATGCTAGCGAAAAATGTTATTTAGGTCACATGAACTGTTAACCTTGAATATGGCTACCCCTGTGTACTTTTATGTTCATGCCTGAATCGATATCTCTTATGATTCTGGTATTTTAGTTTTATATTAATATAATATAAAATTCTCGTGTCGCGGTGTTTGTAGTTAAACTCTTCCGAAACGGCTAGACCGATTCTCATGAAATTTTGAGTGCATATAAGTCGGTCTAAGAATCGAACAACATCTATTTATCATCCCCCTAAATGTTAAGGGTAGTCCACTCCTATTTTTTTATACTTTTAAGATAAGTTATTTATTTATATGATACAACATTAAAAAAATACATACAACCCTAAATTGTCAATCCTCTACGATAAACACCTATTTTTCTATCGCGATTTTAATATTATTCTTTGTTTGAAAATTTGTGTGTATACCGAGTAGGTTTGAGAATCGGCCAACATCTATATTTCTCATAACTATAAATGATAAGGGTAACCCACCCACCCCTAAATATTTTTTTTTATTTTTTTGACATTTTTTATTTTTATTTTATTATGATTCTTGATTGAGATAGATGACGTTCTTTCATATAGAGATTATAGACAATCCCCGTCTTACCCGACACATTTCACGTCACACCAGAGACAACATTTATGTCTACCTAGACTACATGTAGTCCGATAAATTTTATGTACGATATGTTTGGAAGTTCTGAGAGTCGGTCGCTATCTATTTTTTATACCCCAAAAATTTTAATTATTGATATTTTTATCACGTTATATGGCAATACAACGTTTGCTGGGTCAGCTAGTAATATATAAATATTAATTTAAGGTATTTGTGATCATTCTGTTTGTGATCATCCTTCTGATGTCACTAGTCCCAATTAGATAGCACCTTCTGTGCAGATACTTCATAGGGGGTGCCGCTTGCACCTCTCTCTCCCCAAGAGAAGGTCGCCTTCGATGAAGGCTTAGAGGGCACCTGCCCAAAGCCAACCTCAGGTGGTGTTTAGTGGGTAGGCACCTAGGTTTTACGTGAGTCCCACATAACTAACGCAGACTTAGACTGTGTTGGTATGCATGAGTATTCACCACCACCCTCCCGTCGTTATTCCGTAGGGTAGACCTTTCCCTTTGCTTGGGCGCAAAAAAAATACCACCTCCTTAAGTGTGCCCTCGTAAAAATCATTAATATTCCCTCCTTTGGTGTACTATATATTATTGTAGAAGCATTGCGCTATTGAAACATGCTAATTAGTTAAGGTCGAGGTTATTGTTCAAATGCGTGCATTTCCGTGGTTTGTAACTAGACCTGCCTGAAGTTAGGCAATTAGGTGGGCTGTGATTAGGATTACGATTTATACTCCGCTTTTAGAATGTTTCTTTTGTACATAATTTTTGAAGTTATACTTCTTTTGGCGCGATGGAGAAAAATGATGAGAGTGAATTTTTACGATGCGCGCGCACAGCGACACCTGAATTCTACATCGTGAAGTTAGTTCTAGTTATTGTTCAAGTTGTATATTCTAGTATTGTTATATTTAGAACACGTGTTTCGTACAATTAAACAGTGTGAATAAATTAATATTATTTTGGTGTTATTATTAAATCAATTTCATATACGACGCTGATAGTATTTACTAAAAATTTATTAGTATATCTATATATATATATTGAATATTAGTGATAAAACTGATTTGAATAAACTGTTTTGAGTGAATTTATAGATTTAAGGTTAATTGTCGGTATGTATAATTTATTTACATCGTTAATTAAAAATTATAACATTATTGTATACAAAATATTTTTTTTTTCGTTTTGTTTTATTTCTGGTATATTAACAAATTTTATGTATAAATAAAGAAAAATTAATTTTCTATACTTGTTTATATTAACCTTAAATGCTGAGTGTTTATACTATCTTTGATCTTAACTATTTGTTAAAATTTGATTTATTTTTCCATACGCCAAAGACGTATAACTTCTAATGTACTTATGTATACGCATTAGAAGTTATACTTCTTTCTTCTTTTTTTGTCGATTCTTATAATATAATATACAGGGTGGTTTTTTGAGAAGGGCGGTGATAGCCAAGTCAGAAACTTGAGAAACGAGACATAGAGACAAGTCGTCAAAGGAGTCGTGCCCTCGATTCGAGACCGTTATCTTAATATTTAGTTTTTGAAAATTTCTTACTATTGACGGAAATCTACTCGTATGATTTTTCATAAAAAAATACAGCCTATATTATTGAACCAATGGACACTGTTGCTGACACGGATCAATCTTTGCAAAGAAACGCATTACTAAAAATGAACTCAAATAGTATTTCTTTACATATTTTATATTACCGCTATTTCTGTTTTGGTATCACGAAAACGGTTTCAAATTAAAAGAATAAGTAAAAAAAATAAAATAAAGAATCACGTAAAGTTGCGGGAAAATAGTCTTTAATTATATTTGGAATATATGGGACCCACGATACATAACACAAAATCAACTATCACTCACAACAGAATTATGGACTACTCCGAATCTTGCAGGTTTCATAATATGATGTCACTTGAGGACAGGCGGACAATATTAACATAAATCAAATTACCAAATGAAAATTCCGTAATCGGTCGCACTCTATGCAACTATATTAAACAATTCAGTAGTACTGAACTTTTTAATAACAGTAAATAATAAAAATCTAAAGGAAGGTACACACACACACACACACATACACGCACACACGCACATATACGCACACACGCACTCTCACCAAACCACACACGCACAAATACCACGTCTTATTATAAATATTGTAGATCCCTTATTAGAAGTAAGTTCTACAAAATAGTATTATTTAAACCTAATTTAAGTTCTGTGGATTTTGTGATGTTTTAAATAAATTAATAATTAAATTCTGTGATCTGTTGACTACAACATACTCTAATAAAATTATAATTATTTATTTTTTACAACCATTAATTCTATATCCAATACGTCTTATACGGTAATGATGAGGTGTGTAAATAGCCTACACCTTTACAGTTGTTCGTAAAAACAAATTAAGTACCAAAAAAATTTATAGTAATGGCGGCTCAAGTATTAAATTAATATGTTCTTAATGGTGAGTCCTCAAAAAACACTAATATTATAGAATTATTCACAGCAATATAAGCCCACGTACCTTGGCTGATAAATATGAAAATCATTATTTCTAAATTATTTTTTAATATTGAAAAAAGGCATTGACGCTTCACCAGGTAATGTAACGTATACTAACATACATCACATTATCACCATAAGAATAACCACCATAAGAACTAGGGACCATAAGGATATACCAAATTGCTTACTATCTGATTATTAGTACATAGTGTTTTGCTGCGCTGCCTTGCCTAGTAGGTTCGTCAACCAACGTCACATCTAACACAGTACTACCAACCTGACCCAAACCCAAGTTTTAAATTTTTCTTCGAATTTTTTTTTATATTGTCATAGGGACGAGATTAGTAGGGCGTTGTATACCCTGACCATTACTATGCAATACCACTCAGGATTCTTGAAAAATCTTGAGACATAACAATATGTTAAGTCTGATTTGCGCAGTATCTACTTTTCCCACCTACTCTTTTGAATATCTATTATCATAGATCTATATCATTTTTCCAACATTTCACTTGCCACCCTTTTATTATTTGAATACCAAAAGGTTTTTCTCTTTTACTATTTTTCTAGATTTCTTCTTACCATGAATAGTATCCTCTACCAATGACACTAAATCTCAACATTGGTCTTGTGTTTTTCAATTTACTCTTTTTTTATGTAAATAAGACGAGACGAGCAGGCGATTGAGCTGATAATAAGCTGTAATTGATACCCAATGCCCATTACAATGCAGGTCAGGTTTTTTGAAAAATCTAAAATTCTGAGCGGCACTACAAGTGCGCTCGTCTTCTGAGACATAAGATGCTGAGTCTCATTTGCCTAGTAATTGCACTAGCTACGGTGCCCTTTAGACCGAAACACAATAATGCTTACACATTACTGCTTCACGGCAAAAAAGGCGTCGTTGTGGTACAAATAATCCAGCTGGCATCCTGTGCAAAGAAGCCTCCCACTGGTAAATCCCCTTAGTCGCTTCTTACGACACCCTTGGGTCTGGGACTTCCCTATTATTTTTATGCCCCGGGGAAGCACGGAGCAAACTCATAATTTAAATACTAGTATATCACTAAAAACGACATATTACCATAGATATTTGACGCGTAACCATAAAATGGTTTAAATATTATCCGACTGCAAAATGATACTCAACCACAAAGTTAGGAAGACATAGTACCTAGTACTTCCATTAGGAAGACATAAAGCTCAAACGAGGCTTGATACAAGCTAATGTTGCTGTTAACGGTGCAGTGGTGACTCTAAAATATTTGGTGTAGTTTTTCTTTGGGAAAAATTTCATGAAAAATCTTTAGTAAAGAGGTAGTTCAAACTCAAATATTTTTATTCAAAATAGGATTAAATGTCACTTATTGGTTACGGTTGGCTAAGTTGGAGAAAGCGCTCGCACGGAACGCGAGAGTTCGCGGGTTTGAGTCCCGCGTCGTTTATAAAATGTTGTTTTCAGTTTTATTTGTGTTATTAATCCCAGAAGTGAGGGTTATCACTTTAAAAAACTAACAAATTGTTAAGCTCATTGATGATTTGTTTTAGCAATTTATATGTTATTACCAAATAAATGGTTGTATTAATTGAAATGTAATTAATATGATTAAAAACCACAAGTTACATCATTTTGTTAATTTAAAGGGGCAGTTACCTGGAATATGGCACTCCATCATTTTGAAATTTAAATATGCTGTTATTTTTGGACAGTTTTTCACTGAACACTTTCAGTCAGTCAATGCGTGGCATTGTATTCAAAGCGCGGTCGAAACACAAGTGAACGAAAGCTCTGCTTAATAATAAGACGCGTATGCAGAGTTGTGCTTGAGACAATTCTTGCGCGTGATTGTGAGTAGTTGTTTATTGTATGTTAATGATGTTTTCATAAAAAATTAATTATTTATTTGAACTAAAATATCGAGCCGTGCTTTTTTTTATGAAAATAAGGGACGAGACGAGCAGGTCGTTTAGCTAATGGTAATTGATACGTCTTGCCCATTACCATGTACCCAACCCAAAAATTCTGAGCGGCACTACAATTGCGCTCGTCACCTTGAGACATAAGATGTTAAGTTTCATTTGCCTAGTAATTTCACTAGCTACGGCGCCCTTCAGACCATAACACAGTAATGCTAACACATTCCTGCTTCATGGCAGAAATAGGTGCCGTTGTGGTACCCATAATCTAGCTGGCAGCCTTTGCAAAGGCGCCTCTAGTAAACGTATTGGTATTGTAAGCTTTTGGAAACATGCTGGTTTTCTACCCTAAAGGGTAGAAACTACTAGACTAGGTAGACTAAAGTCAATGTGGCATTAGTGTCGCAATAAGATGGTAAGAATATATATTATAGTAACATCACGTCTATAACATTACTGTGACTTATACAGAGATACGCAATCGATTTACTAGCACTGTAACTAGTGCACGCAAATTGAAATATGTAACAAAGAAACAAGGGACTGTATCTAACATTCTCTTTCAAAGCTTACGATGAGTGAAAATCTCGTGCGTACAATTCTGCTACGATGAAAGCTTGGCATTTGAGTAACCTTATGGAAACTACGTAAATGTTTTCACTGTAATTCATTACATTTCTCGGCTATTTATTTATAATATTAAAACATCTAAACAGTATGTTCTAAAGTATACTCTCATTTAAACAATAAAACTAGTTTTATTTGTGTATTAATCCTAGAAGTGAGGGTTATCACTTTAAAAACATAACATATTGTTTAGATTTACAAGAGCGACATCTCAATTCAATTTCCTAATATGCAAATATTGGGGTTGAGCAGGTTACCAACTGTAAAGTAGATCCTGTAGATGAAGCCACAACCTGAGAGTTGAAAAAAGCAAACAAGATTTTATAACGATACGTCACTCGAATGGTTGGCTGAGTTGGTTAGAGCACCGACACGGAACGCCGGAGGTCCCGCATCGTTCATAAAATTTTGTTTTTCAAAGTTTATTTGTGTATTAACATCTCTTAAAATCAGCCTACGTAAGCCACGTAAAATTGGACGTAGTTCCTGAGAAACGTTCCAATCCACAAACATCATATTTTAAGGAATTCGTGTTTAAACTTTAATAAATATTAGTGCATGTTGGTTGGGCTACTAAGTCATGATGTCATTTAAAGAGTGATAGTAGGGCTGCCATTTTTTGTCAGTCTGTTAATGTAAATCACGTGACCAGTTTTGTGTTCTTAACTCAATTTTTACATGATTGTGGTTTGGAACGTTTTTCTGGAATTACGTCTAATTGTTTTTCAGCAGGTGGAAAATAACGCTTATTTGTCTTCTTGCATAAACACTTATTAATTTTTAGTAAATATAATATATGCCTTCCGTGAAAAATCTTCATACTGGTTGTGGAAATTGTAACAAAATTTGCTGTGTAGTGCGGAAAGGTTTTAGAATATTTGTGGCTTTTCATATCACGTGAAAATGTGAGATACTAGAATTTCTTATGATAACATCACAGTGTGTATTTGAGGGAGTCTAAATTTGACCTTAGGTTTCCCTTCATTATCATAATATTACATTAATTCTAAATGTTATCGGAAAAATCAAGACTTATTTTTGTGGTATTGTAGGTATAGAATATAGGCGCCGTAGCTAGTGAAATAACTGGGCAAATGAGACTTGACATCTTATCTCTCAATGTGACGAGCGCAGTTGTAATGCCGATGAAAACTTTTGGGTTTTTTCGATAATCATGAGCGGCACTGCATTGTAATGGACATATCAATTACCATCGGCTTATAGTTCTGCTCTCGTCCCTTATTTAAAAAAAAAAGGTATCTATTAAGTGTTATTTCTTTTTGCCATCTTGTTAATAGTCATATTATCCCATTGCTGTAAAAGGTGGTAAACTTTAGTTAAGATTTAGCTCGCAGTAAACTGATGCTTTATGGTGGGATTGGTAGCGCACTGTTCACTATGATAATATATCACTGCCAAGCAGAATCAGCCATCTGGAGTTCTACTGCCAACAACCGATGAGATTAAAGAGAGAAAGTGAGAGAATATGTTTTGTTTTTCTTATAATAATAATCAATAGAAATTTAACGGGAGGTCTCATACATATTTAGCCAATCAGCAAAATATAAGGAAATTTGGCTGGGAAGTGTTAATGTATCGAACATAAAGCCACTTTGCATCTTCAGATTTCTAACTATTTTGATCACTTCAGAATTATTTCAGCAGTGGGTGGTAAATATCAAGAGAGAACTGCCAAAACTTGTTGTCGCATTTTTATTAGAAGTCCCAAAACTTCTGCAGCAATGGGACAATATTACTACCAATAAGATGATTTTTTTATGGAATAGTAGGACAAACAATTAAAATATAATTATTTAGATGGTTTTTGGATTTCAAGAAATAAGGACAGATCTACGTAATGACAAACGTCTCAATGGAGTTACTGGCTTTGCGCCCGTTGGCAACTATTTCGTCCATGATCCAACCTAGCTATCCAGCGCGGAAATTTATTTATTTATTTAACACCAACAAGACAAACACTTACAAATGTATAATAATATTATTACTATAAATAATAAATTCGAAGTGTTGGCTTAATTATAGGTGTTACAAACATTTCAAAAATTAACACAGACGCAAACATATTGAATTATAATAAATGCAAACGTTATCGGAATATTTACAAATTGAATTAAACGTAAGTGAATAAAAAATCAATAATCATTATATAATAATTAAAACATGCCTCGTTTCACAATTATATAAAACAGACGTAAGCTTATCAGTATTTATAAATTATTTGAATAAAATATGCTTTAAGCTTTTAATTTACAAAATGAATATAAATGAAATAAATTCCGTTTAAATGGCGAAATATTGTCTGAAAATATATCAATATCAACTTTTTTTTCTTTTTCTTCTTGTATTCTTAGTACACTTCCTCTTACTGTAAGTGTTAGTAAATTATGTATAGTGAATAAATACAGATAAATTTCTATTCATATAATAATGACGAGAAACATATTTAATTACATTTTTATTTACTAAATTAATAATTAATTAAAAACCCCGACTTCAAAAATTTAAAAGTATCAAATAACTAAAAATTTAATTTAATACAACTCTTATGCAATCTTTTACCTATAATATTAATAAAATACTATTATTTATATGTGTATACCTATTGATAGATTTTAAGTCGGTGCCAAGCTCTAAACTAGATAAAACTTAATATTATAATCAGTTTAATAACTATAATTATTAAGGATGTTCGGCCGGGCGTGTCTGTCTGTTTGGGTTGTTTTGTTCTAGACGAAGCTATCCAGCTCAAAGTCACGCGTTGCGAGTGCTACATTTGGCTTGGCACCGACTTCAAAACTATCAACCTGAATGAACCTGAATGAAAACTTCTAAAAAACAATTATATCATCCACGTAGACAAAAATTTTCATAAAAAATGTTTATAAAATGAAAACTACTGGGCCAAACAATGTAAAATTTTTAAGGGACCAAATGTAATCTATTCCACATATAACTTAAGAAGAATTACTTAAATCGAATCATAAATCTCAATGTAATGGGTGTACATACATAAAAAATACCGATCGAATTGAAAAACCTCCTCTTTTTTGAAGTCGGTTAAAAATCATCCGACTGATGATGAAAACTGTAGCAAAATTCGTTGTGTATCGTGTAATTCGCCTTTGTTTTATACTGTGTAAAGATGCAAAATGAGTGACATGATCATTAATTTTTCGTTCTTTTTATTCCGTCAAAACGATGGCAATTAAAGTTCTATATAAAGAGCTTTTGATGAAAGAAAAATCTCGAATGTAAACAGTATTTTGCAATGCTGGAAGTTTCAACTTTATCCTGCAGTACAGCTATGAAATAACTTTTCATTTGAGTTTTATGTACTCTCTTTGCATTCACTTTAAACACATAATAAAACCATAATCCTCTGTACATAAATTTAAAAAAAACGCGAACAACGAAAGAGTTAAAAGAATTTTTGTCTACTTGTCGTTTTGTCCGTCCGTTTGTGCTCGCTAATGGCAGAAGCGGTTTAGCCATTATGAAAGAAGTGTTCACCTATATGGTGTGGCAAAAATTAGGGGTACCACAACGGCGCCTATTTTTGCCGTGAAGCAGTAATGTGTAAACATTACTGTGTTTCGGTCTGAATTGCTCCGTAGCTACTGAAATTACTGGGCAATGAGACAACATCTGATGTCTCAAGGTGATGAGCGCAATTGTAGTGCCGCTCATAATTTTTGGGGTTTTGAAGAATCTTGAGCGGCACTGCATTGTAATGATTAGGGCGGACTAATTACTATCAGTTGAACGTCCTGCTCGTCTCGTCTATCTAGCCGGCATCACGTGCAAAGGAGCCTCCCACTTGTACACAAATCTGCTGACTACACATCCCGATGGTTACCAGGTCATTGTCGACGCCCCTCTCGGAACGTCCGACCAATGCCTGGTCAGGAGTGTAGTGCCTATACGACGCCCACGTCGCAGACCACTAGCGACCCGCCGCGTTTGGCACTACAAGTCAGCAGATTGGGATAGGATGCGTTCATTTTTGCATCCTACCCTTGGAGCAGGGTTTGTTTCCCTTCGGATGTTCCTAGTGCCTGCGCCGTTGCAGTAGCCGATGTGATACTACAGGGCTTGGATATTTTCATACCAAGCTCTATAGTACCGATCGGTGGCAGATCACAGCCCTGGTTCGATGCGTCAGTTAAAGCAGCATCTGACTGCAAAAAACAGGCGTCTCGAACTTGGGTTGCGGCGCTGGGCACAAAGGAACTGCATAGTTCTAAAGAGGAAATACAACCGTGCTTCCAGATTTTTTAAGCGGCAAATCGCCCGTGCAAAGTCAAAACACGTCGTCAAAATCGGCGAGCAGCTTTCCAGTTACCCGACCGGAGCACGCAAGTTCTGGTCGTTGTCGAAAGCTGCTCTTGGTAACTTCAGCCAGCCGTCCATGCCGCCGTTGCACATGAGGAATGACACCCTGGCACATACGGCAAAAGAGAAAACCGATCTCCTGTGCGCTCTTTTCGCCTCCAACTCGACTCTTGACGACAACGGAAAAACACCGCCGACCATCCCGCGGTGTCAGAGCTCTATGCCTGAAGTACAGTTCAGACAGAAAACTGTTAGGCAAGCTCTGTTTTCGTTGGACGTCAGGAAGTCGAGCGGGCCGGATGGCATTTCTCCAATAGTACTTAGAACGTGTGCCCCTGAGTTGACGCCGGTGCTAACGCGTTTATTCCGGCACTCTTATTCCAAAGGCGTAGTCCCTGACTCATGGAAGTCAGCCCTTGTCCATCCGATCCAAAAAAAAGGAGACAGTTCGGATCCGGCAAACTACAGGCCTATTGCTATTACCTCCCTACTCTCCAAAATCATGGAGAGCATAATTAACCGCCAGCTCTTGGTATACCTAGAGGGTCACCAGTTGATCAACGACCGACAATACGGGTTTCGCCATGGTCGGTCGGCAGGTGATCTTCTGGTATACCTAACACATAGATGGGCTGCGGCTATTGAAAGCAAGGGGGAAGGCCTGGCAGTAAGCCTGGATATAGCGAAGGCCTTTGATCGTGTTTGGCATAAGGCGCTCCTCTCTATACTTCCATCATTTGGGCTTCCCGAGAGCTTGTGCAAGTGGACCTCCAGCTTCCTCACTGGGCGCAGCATACAGGTCGTTGTCGACGGACATTGCTCGAACCCGAAGCCCGTGAATGCTGGAGTGCCCCAAGGCTGTGTGCTATCTCCTACGCTGTTTCTTCTGCATATCAATGATATGTTGGACCTCCAACATTCATTGCTATGCAGATGACAGCACTGGTGATGCCGTATACACGGGCCATGCACGTCTCTCTCGGGAAATCGTCGATCAGTGCCGGGAGAAACTTGTGTCTTCTATCGAGTTCTCTCTTCAGAAGGTCGCGGAATGGGGTAAATTGAACCTTGTCCAATTTGACCCCCAGAAGACTCAAGTTTGCGCGTTTACCACTAAAAAAACCCCATTTGTAGCATCACCGCTCTTCGACAACACTTCCCTTAAAGCCTCGCCTAGTATCGGAATACTGGGTCTCGAAATCTCGAGCGATTGCCAATTCCGTGGCCACCTGGAGGGCAAAGCCAAATTGGCTTCAAAGAAACTGGGCGTCATTTATAGAGCACGGCAATACTTCAAGCCGGCCCACATTCTAGCGCTGTACAAAGCGCAGGTCCGGCCACACATGGAGTATTGCTGTCATCTCTGGTCTGGCGCACCCCAGTATCAGCTCGATCCATTTGACCGCGTGCAACGCAGAGCAGAGCGAATTGTCGGGGACCCAGTTCTCTGTGAACGGCTGGATCACTTGGCGTTGCGTAGAGACGTCGCTTCATTGTGTGTCTTCTACCGCATTTATCACGGGGAGTGTTCCGAAGAGCTGTTTTACCTAATTCCTGCCGCCGAATTCCACCTTCGCCACGTACTACAAAGCTGTGGAATGAACTTCCTTGTGCGGTGTTTCCGGGACGATACGACATGGGTACCTTCAAAAAAAGCGCGTACACCTTCCTTAAAGGCCGGCAACGCTCCTGTGATTCCTCTGGTGTTGCAAGAGAGTATGGGCGGCGGTGATCACTTAACAACAGGTGACCTGTACGCTCGTTTGTCCTCCTATTCAATAAAAAAAAAAACAATCTAATGTAATAACACAGTTACAATTACACGCGTTATATAACGCGAGACCTCATACAGTACGAGAAACCGTTTTAACTCTACAGGAACTAAAATTAGATACCATTCGTCACCCTTCGTATTCTCCAGACCTTGCTCTACCATTTTTTTCGTGATTTGAACAATTTGATGATAAAAAGACAAAAATGCTTTCACAAAGTTTGACGAATCTAGATCACCATAGTTCTATCGCAAATTCATAAATGACCTTCCTGTTAGATGGCAGAAATGTATAGATAGTAATTGTAATTATTTTGATTAAATAATTATATTTAATAAAAAAAAAGAGAATTTTAATTTTCCATACTTAGACCCCTAATATTTTAAAAAGGTAAGTTTTGTGAGTTTGTAGATCTGTGTATCTACTGATTTTGAAATTCTGTTACCAATAGAAAGCCACATTATTTGTGTCATATAATTAGTCAAATAAGGCTATATATATACACGTAAGACGAACGTTGAGAGATACAGCATTTTAGCAGCTGACCTGCTAGCTGTGGGTAACGGTTTCTCAGAAAGCTAGGAGCAGAATAAGAGTCCAGTACAATGATGCGTTCCGGGTCCGCTCTTATGCGGCTCCCGCGGTGCTGCAGCGCGTCGGACATGTTCGCAGACGCTGGGGTCCCCGACTTTTTCGCCATAATTCGGTCTCGCGTTGCCTCTTTCTGGCGGAGACTGCAACGTTCCGACAACAAAATAGTCGTGGCTGTCTCTGGCGACATCAGGAATCCAGTGTTTAAGCGCTGGATCTCTGTTCACATGGACAAGAACAAAAAATGACTGCACAAATTTGTGCAATATTTATATAGTTTTAGTGAGTCTAATTTTACTTTTAACCCCACCACCCCTTTACAGTGTCCAAAATTTTTTGTAACAATGGGTTTTATTATGCCTGAAATAAATACCTTTTATTTATTTAGCGCCGTAGCTAGTGATATTACTGGGCAAATGCGACTTAACATGTTATGTCTCAACGTGACGAGCGCAATGTCGTGCCGCTCAGAATTTTTGGGTTTTTCAAGAATACTGAGTGGCACTGCATTGTAACGGGTAGGGTGTATCAATTATCATCAGCTGACGTCCTGCTCGTCTCGTCCCTTATTTTCATAAAAAAAGTATCATGTGGAAAAAGTTGCACTCAAAAATCTCAAATCATCAAATCATCATTGTATGTCAATTCGTACCTATTACAATGTATCGGCAATTTCATCCCTTAACCCCTTTGTTTAAATTCTCTTTGACCCTTATTCTTCGTATACATTGAGGGAACTGATAAAACTCAAATAAACTATTTTGAATAATTACAATTTAAAAAATATATAATACCGCTTAGATTTAATCAAGGCTCTAGCTACATTGGCCTAGACGATAATCAAGTTATTATAAATTTTCCACCTAAGCTAGATGTTATCTTACACGCTGGAAACTAATTTAAAACTGCACTTAATTGCTCTTTTTACGAAACATCCTTCACGCGATACCGAAAATATCAACGTTGAATCTATAGGAAATTTTTACTCATGAAGCAATGGAAAACTGATTTCATATCAGTGGACATAATGGTTTGAAAAAAATTATCTAATACAATATATTAATTTAGTTCTCACCCAAATAAACACGAAAGACAAATTTAGTATATTTTCAACCGACTTCAAAAACAGAAGGAGGTTTTCCAGTTGACCACTACACACACTTTGTTTTTATGGACAAGGAGGACAAATGAGCGTACGAGTTACCTTGTTAAGTGATCACCACCACCCACATTCTCTTGCATCTCCAGAGGAATCACAGGAGCGTTACCGGCCTTTAAGGAAGGATATGCGCTTTTTATTAATGTACCCATGTCCTATCGTCCCGGAAACACCGCACGAGAAAGCTCATTTCACACGTTTGTTGTACGTGAAAGAATTCTCCTTGAAAACCGCACTGTGGATGGCCACCACACATCCAGATGGTTGGGATGATTTCCTTATTGGCGTGTCATGTGAATCAGGTGAAACAACTCTTCGGAACACTCTCCGTGATAAATTCGGTAGAAGACACACAATGAAGCGACGTCTCTAGCAACGCAATGTGATCGAGCCGTTCACAGAGCACTGGGGCCTCGACAATTCGAGCTGCTCTGCGTTGTATGTGGTCTAATGGATCGAGGAGTTACTGGGGTGAGCAAGACCAGAGATAACAGCAATACTCTATATGTGGCCGGACATGCGGGCTTTGTAGAGCGCGAGTCTAGACGAGTAGAGACGAATACAGACTAGTAGACTTATTTCTGAGGTCACGAGAAAAAATATTTTTATATAAGAACACATTTAGATACCGTCACAGTTTGTTTATTATCTGTCAGTATCGACTTCGTGAAATCAATCGTTTTGTTTATGAAACCGACCGGTCGCACCAATTGTGATTGTGAGTTGACAAACATTCAATTCGTTAATTGAAAATATGCAAATATCACAGAACCGTAATTTGGCAGGATTAGATGACTTTTGTTACAAACCATTCATTTATACAAATTGCTTTCACAATTTTATTAAATAATACAATTATTGATTGACAAAACTGAATCTTGATTATTTTTTAAGAGGGGGCAAAAGAAAGAGAGGCTCACGTGATAGGCAGTGGTAAGGCCGGTTGCCTCATGGACATGCCGCAAAACCAGGGGTCAAGATAGTTTTTTTTGCAGAGGAGGAAAATACATTTACGTTTTGTAAACCCCAAAATGGGGCCCATATTTCGGACTCTTGCGCTTGCGTGGACACCCCCTACCGACTAAAAACTTCCTCTATGCTGAGAGCCCTGAAGGCTTTTACAGCGACATAGGACGTGGGCCGTGGGCTGTGGAGGCCGCAAAGACTATGCACCAACAGTCGCAGGGCGTGGTGACTCGAACCTCGGACCGGCTGTGTACTTGTTGGAGAGATGAAATGGAATGGAATGAAAAAATGAAAAGAGCACACTCACCGGCGAGTGCGGTGATGTATTTTGTAATGCATGCACGTTTTTGTGTTTGTCTGTGAAGTATGCTTGTGATAGTGTATGTGGTGAATGTCAGTCCGTCAGTCTGTCGATCTGTCAGTCTGTATATATGGACATCGACAGACTATATATATATATATATGTTTATATATATAAGCCGAGGAATTGGAGGGTCACTTCCAAGTGGTAGAAACCT
Organism: Leptidea sinapis; assembly: GCF_905404315.1. Taxonomy (NCBI): domain Eukaryota; kingdom Metazoa; phylum Arthropoda; class Insecta; order Lepidoptera; family Pieridae; genus Leptidea; species Leptidea sinapis. The sequence continues at coordinate 5,715,542 of NC_066311.1, read as the reverse complement.
TTTAAAGACCTATCCATAAATATCCCACACTTATGGGTTTGGAAAAAAATGTTTGAGTTTCAGTTCTAAGTATGGGGAACCCCCGAAATTTATTGTTATTATTTCTATTTTTGTGTAAAAATTTCAAACTTTAATATCAAGTTGCAACAGTGTAGTTCTTATAGTTTCGGAAAAAGTGGCTGTGACATACATGATGGACAGACAGACAGACAGACAGACATGACGTAATAGTGTATATAACTTAGTCTCCATGATATAGTTATAAATATTCATCCTGTTATTTATAATCATCTTCAAATAGGTTGAGGTTCTCAATTCGACAGTACTTTTACGTACCCCAGTACTTCCGACTGGGTAAACCGATTTTGTTTATCATTTTTAATTTAAAAGCTGGTGCTCCCCGTGTGATCCCATTTAAGTTCTGACAATGGCATCCACGAGAAAGCCATTTGCATTAAGCATGTGCGCGACAAAGAGACGAATTACCTTATTTATTATTTGCTATTCAGATATGAGAGATACCTACCATAACGTCATTATGGTCAAGTAGTTGATATTCGATTCATATGATAAATGGAACTCCATGAGATAGGCTTTTCTCCCTTACTTCATGTGTTTCATTTAAGTGGCGCTGTCTCATATCAGCAGCACATTACAGCCGTCATCTGTCAATCTATAAATGACTGCACGTTTCATACAATCGAGTGAATCGCTTTTTTTAGAGAGTTTCGCTATGCTGATTTGTTCTACTATTATTAGAAGGCAACTGGTAACTATATCAGTGTAATAAAATCATTCTTATATTCAAGTAAAAAGTATTAGCCCTTATGAAGCAATGAACAGTTTAACTTTTTAAATAGCTGTTAAGTATGCATAAAACCATAAAGTCCAAAGATAAAATAACATAAGCGTAGTGGTAATTAAATATTAAACGCATAATAACTGTTTTCCTCGGATAATAACAGCTTAACACTGCCCACGTTTTGTATAATGTACACTGTCATAATTTGATAATAGGGGTTTAAATATGAAATTGTTGTTTTGGCGTACTGGCTACTTTGAATTAAAATTAATCCTCTTTGGTGCGAGATTTCAGAGTGAAACTGAATTTCACGTGACAACTCTAGAACATATTTTAGACTTTAAATATGTGTCTAATTTTAAACTATTTTTTATGGAAAAGGAGGACAAAAAGCGTGCGGGTGTTAAGTGATCACCGCTACCCACATTATCTTGCAACACCAGAGGAATCACTGGAACATTACCGGCCTATAAGGAAGGTGTACGCACTTTTTTTGAAGGTACCTATGACGTATCGTCCCGGAAACACTGCACAAGGAAGTTCATTTCATAGCTTTGTAGTACGTGGAAGAAATCTCCTTGAAAAGCGCACGGTGGCGAACCGGCACTCATCCAGATGGTGGGGATGATATCCTACGGTATCATAGGCAGCCTCTCATTACGTAGTACACTAATGGTCTTACAAATAAAATTGACATAAAGTTATAACTAAGCATAAACCAAGAATATGTAAAATGTTTACAAATAGACATTTTGCTTAAGAATGCTTTGTTCGGACGTATAACGTTTCCCGCGTTTATTTGCAAGGCAGCTTGTCATTCGGAAAACTTCAGAATTATCATTGTATTGACAGTGTTGTCAACGATATTGTAAACATTTTGCATTTTCTTTGTTTATCATCAGTTATAACTTTATAACAAGTTTATTTGTAAGGCCGTAAAAGTTTTGCACTTCTAGGTAATCGGAACTATTTGAATTTCGAATGTTACATTTATTGAAACGTTGCAACCTTAATACCTACCAATAAAAAAACAATTGGCGTGAAATCATTTGTTAATTGTTTTTTATCACACATTAACGAAAATGAAATTAAGTAGAAAAGATTTTAGAGCGATGATTTTTTATGATTTTTAAAGTTCTCTATCTTTCCGCAAGACTGTGCCGCTCGTCGTCAAAATGCTTTTGGGAGAGACGCACCTAGCTTGAGCACCGTGGGGCGATGGTTTGCTGAATTTGAGAGAGGTCGGGTTTCTTTACATTACGAATTACGTGAGGGGCGAATCTTCTTTAGTAAACATAATACGGTTATAAAATCATATTATAACATGTCCACTATTTAAAAAAAAAAAACAAAGAATTAAATTGTAATATTTTATTTTGAAGCGGTTAGCAAAATAGTACAAACAATTTTTGTACAACTCTGAAAGAGCGGCGATATCTATCATATTTCACTTTTTTATTTACAATAACTAAGCTTGTTTATCTAGCAACCCGTAACATAAGCCGCATAATGATACCTCGAATATTTTTAACACAAGTGTCTATCACGTTTCAAGTGGCCGGCGCTGGGTTTGTCGTCAAAACACTTCAGCATGTGGCTTATGCGAGCGTGCGGGACGTATTGGCGTAAAGGTTACCCTCTGATATGCATTAAGTAGATTATAAGCACTTTTGTAAATTTTTCAATAGGTAATAAAGAGATTCGATTTCTTTAAAGCGTCACTGTAGTACCAATCTGGCTGACTTCCTGTGTAAAGATTTCTACCGGATATTACCACTTACCAATGCTTTAAGTTCTATAGTCAGTCCATGTCATTTAACATCAGTACTACCAAAGTAAATACACAAAGTAAAATATAATATCCCCTGAGCAACATAGCAGTAGTACAAAGCTGGGTCCAATCAAGGGGAATTTCAATTTGAGCGCCTCAATCGCGTGTCTGTAAGTCCCATCTCATTTCGCGCCTGGTCGGGCCTTTCATTCGTTCCTAATATTCACAATTTCACGGAAATGTAAGGGTTATGGATACGAAAACGGAATACTTATGCAATTATTTTCGGGTAAGCACTACAACATTTAAAGACAAAATATATTGCATTACGTTCCAAATATTTATATTATGTATTAGTAACTCCAGACTAAGGATTTTCTTATTTGAATTAAAATTAATAATTTTTAATCACTTTTTATTTTGATTTCTATACAACATTTCTGTCCCATCATACAAATGTAATAACTATGTACTTTATAAATATTTTAACAAATCTATTATTTAATTTGTTTGACGACCATTTTGGAGAATGTCGTGGTTTTTATTATGTTATACCAATAATAATATCTATAGTAAAAAAAGAATTAGCAAAAACTCAACCACCTTCAAAAACACTATTCCAAAACAATAGATATAATGTGCACTAAAAAGTTTAAAAATAATTGCGTATCTTTATACAATCTAATTAATAAATCTAATTCTAGTAACAATTATTGTTATTTTTGAATCGGTGTCCTACCGCCGCGGCCCCGCTCTCACCTCTTGCCTCCTCACGTCGTGCGTGCGACTCAAGCACATCTCACCTATAACAATGTATGTAGTTACAAACCTACCTTTGCTGACACCGACTCGAAAAATAACTTTATAATAAATTTTTTAGTGCATATTATATCTATTGTTTTGGAATAGTGTTTTTGAATTTGGTTATTTTTTCGTTAATTTTTTTTTATTTTTAGATTTTCAGTGAATCTGAACTACAGTCTCTAATAATTTTTCTGAATTTGTGTAGATCTACAAAATTTTGCAATGCAGCAATGAACGTAAGCGCATTTCAATTTAATTATAGGCATAAATTCTGCCACAGATCGCACCCCCACTGTAAGTCGTTAAGGAGTTCCATTGATCTTCATATTTGACTATTACTTTTTGGGTGACTCAAATATCCGGATAGCATTAAAAAGATTCGGCCTAGTATCGTTATTTGCTCCTAAGAATTGAAGAGTTCCGTTACTTTGTCATGGATCCCAAAAGCAGAAACTAACCAATTTCTCACCAAACTACCTTTAAAGTATATCCTTTACAACAAAAAAATAATTATTGAAATCCCTTGGCGCGATATTGAGTTAATCGTAAATTAGTTACGCACATACTTATAGCAAATTTCAGACTTTTATGGTTTTCTCATGGATGCCATTGCAATGGTACCACACGGAAAGCACCGACTTTTCAATAAAAAAGAATTATCAAAATCGGTTCACCCAGTCCAAAGTTCTGAGGTAACAAGCATAAAAAAACACACCGACGAATTGAGAACCTCCTCCTTTTTCTAAGTCGGTTAAAATCTATTTTATATAAACACTGAGCATTACCATTAAAACTAGAATAATACTTGGTGGCTTACCTCAACCTGATTTTGGCTAAATTCTGATATGCCTTTCGCAGAACGTGGTTTCTGCGAACGGATGGAACAGTGAACGGATAGAACATTCATACAGTCCACTGAAAAATTAAATACTGGTTGATTATTTCATATTATTTCATATCATAACATTTATTAAACACATCAATTAATTAATTCAATTAATAAAGTAGTATTAATAAAGAACTTATATATAAAATTCTCGTGTCAGAAGCACGACACGCCACAAGTTAGGATATCATCCCCACCATCTCTACAGTGCGGTTTTAAGGAGCTTTCTTCCTCGTACTACAACGCTGTGGAATGGGCTTCCTTGTGCGGTGTTTCCGGGACGATACGACATGGGTACATTCAAAAAATGCGCGTACACCTTCCTTAAAGGCCGGCAACGCTCTTGTGATTCCTCTGGTGTTGCAAGGGAGAATGGGGGCGGCCGTGATCACTTAACACCAGGTGACCCGTACGCTATCCGTACCTTACTTCTCCGAAACCGGCTTCACTGATTTTTACCAAATTTTATATGCATATTCAGTAGGTCTGAGAATCGGCTACTCTCTATTTTTCTTTGTTTTTTCTACTATTTGTTTTTATTTTATTATGATTCAGCATTGAAAAATACATACAACTTCAAATTTTCGCCCTTCTACGATCTACAACTTTTTTGTATCGCGATTTTTAGTTTATTCTGTTCCAACCACAAATCCGCTATAGGGTTTCAAGTTGGCAATCGAATACAATAATTGTAGTTCGATGTATTTGGTAGATCTGAGAATCGCTTGCATCAATTTTTTATAGTCCAATTTTTTTTAATGACTTTATATGGCAATACAACGTTTGCTGGGTCAGCTTGTTAAATAAAAATGATAAAATTTTAAGTGTATAAAGCTTAAAATATTACAAGTAAAAAATTCATAATAACTCGTGGGGGCCACAAATATTTAACGCAGTATTTTCAATAATTTTGTACAAAAAATTCGTATCGGAAATACTACCTAGCAGATGATTTCTCAAAACAGCTGTAAGAGCGAAAAACTATTTGCAAATTACGATTGTATAATGCTAGGACATTTTTTCACTACTATTCCCCTTCATGCACTTTTCATGTAAATTTTTAACCCTTTATGCATAATAGTCTGCTAACTTAAAGCATTGCTAATTCTCAGTCTGTCTTCTTCTATTGACCTAAGTCTGAATGAGAAAAACACTCCTAAGCGGCTGCTTAAAGTTAGCGGACCATTATGAATAAGGGGGTTAATCATCAATTTATTTGAAAATGCATGTCTTTGCATGCATGCATGGCTTCTTTTTTAAATAAAGTTTCGTACAATATTATTATAAAAAATCCTGAGGGCTGTCGCTCCATTCCCATAGTGTGGTATCATAAAGTCATTTATGTTATAGTAGTAGCCTTTATCAGTTTTTAACAACTCTTTTCAATTTCGTATCACTTTTATTTTGTATGTCTTCAAGGATCACATTAATAAAGCATCACATAGCCAAATAAAAGACTTACTAACTTGACTTAAACTAAGTAGGAGGCATAACAATGTTAATAATTATATATTTAGTTTAAAATAAAAATTAATAATAATAAAATATATTATTTGCATCTAAAAAAAATATACAAAATATAGTAAAACGTACAATTAAAATGAAACTAAAACAAAATAAAATATAAGTAACTTAAACATTAGCCGCAATAGTTTACGTTATAGAACTATATACATAGTTGAATGGCTGTAAAATAAAACAAGATTAAAAAAGCCTTGTGATCGAATACATGAAAACAATAATTGTAAAAGTGAAACTGCCGAAAACCTAAAGCGGAGGAAATATGCATCACTCGGTGACGGATACATATTTGTTCCCTTTGAGGTGGAAACGATGGGGCCTTGGGGTTCATCGGCACAAAAACTCATAAAAGAGCTATCCAGGCGTCTAACCGATTTAACAGGTGACCCAAGATCTGGTACGTACCTCTGCCAAAGGATAAATTTGGCCATACAAAGAGGTAACGTTGCCAGCTTCATGGGCACCTTACCTGCCGATAGCGATCTTAATGATATTTTCTATTTGTAATTAATTAATTTTATTGGATTATTTAAGTTTTATTTTATTATTTGTAAATAAATATTAATTATTAAGTCATATTATTATTAATATAATATTACTTTTTAAAAATTAAATTATACATAAATTGTATATATATGTGAAAAAAAAATGTAGACTTTAAGTTCATTATAAATTTTAGAGGTACTAAATATACTAGAGAATCGATGTGTTTGTCCTCAAAAACGGCAAGACTGATTCTGATGCAATTTTAAGGTATTTCAAAGCGTTAATGTATAAGCTTTCACGCCTAGAGTCAAAGGTGATTCTAACCTATGAATAAAGCATTCGCGTGTTTGTCTGTCATGGTTTTTATATTTCTTTGTCACGATATCTAAGGTTCAAAGAAACTTAATCGAAACACATTAATTATTAGTTATATGGCAACTATGTAACAGTTGTTTCATGGACCTGTACCATACTATGCATATATTAACTTTATATAGAAGTATCGTTTTCAATGATATATAGTATAGTTTACATATATCTGCAGTTTTATAATAGGAGCACTTAAATACTTGTAGTGTTTTAATAACTATCGATATATATGGAACTAAAACGCAAAATAAACATACCGGATGTTTATACAGATGACTTAAGTCTTCTTTACTGTTAATTCCGCCAATATTTGTTTTTAAAAACAATTCGACACGTGTTTCGCGTCTACACGAGGCATCCTCAGGAGGTGTTGTCTCGCCAACATCTGGCACGAGGTCTCGTGGCGAAACACGTGTCGAATTGTTTTTAATAACAAATACTGGCGGAATTAACACTAAAGAAAACTTGAATCATTGGTATAATTATGGATTTCCGCAAAGTACCGCCTGATTCAATAAAAATACTGGATGTTTATAAATTATGGATTCCTTTCATTTGTCATAGGTAAAATTACATTATAAAAATCGCTAAGAACACGTATAAAAAATCATATAGATATATATAAGCACAGTACAAATAATACTATAAGTATTGCCGTTACTTTCACACAAAGCTCCTAAAATACTTCATTTGTTTTATTTGGCCCATCGCTATTTGCCAAGCGTGGACTTTAAAGATTACTACTTAAGATTTGAAGGTTTAAGCCAGTACCTTAGCCCAGCTTTAAGCCTGTAGTTTGCCGGATCCGAACTGTCTCCTTTTTTTTGGATCAGATTGATAAGGGCAGTCTTCCATGACGCAGGAACTAAGCTTTTCGAGCATGAGTGGCAAAATAAACGCGTGAGCACCGGCTTTAACGCAGGAGCACATGTTCTAAGCACATGAGAAATGATATCCAGCCCACTCGACATCCTGACGTCTGACATTACAGTGCTCGCCGAACAGTTTTCTGTCTGAACTGTACTTCAGCTCTGACACCGCGGAATGGTCGACGGTGATTTTCCATTGTCGTCAAGAGTCGAGTCGGAGGCAAAAAGAGTGCACAGAGAATCGGCTTTCTCTTTTGCCGTATAGACCAGGGTGTCATTCCTCATGTGCAACGGCGGCAGGTACCGTTGGTTGAAGTTATCGAAAACCAAGAGCAAATATCGAAAATGCCCAGAACTTGCGTGTACCAGTCGGGTAACTGGAAAGCTGCTCGCCGATTTTATATATAACTGAATGTAGATATAACTTATATAATATTATAAAATATAAAGTACACAAACACAAATTTATATATAGATATAAATTATCGTATATTAGATGTATCAACCAAAATAATGGATCTTTAGATGCATTATTGAATAAATAAAAAATAATATCAGCTATGCGCTTGTGATTACGTAACAATTTATAAAGCATCTGATGTTATTATCTAAATTTTTTTTCTGGAAATGTCGGACAAACGAGCGTACGTATCACTTGGTGTTAAGTGATCACTGCTGACCACATTCTTTTGTAACACCTACAAGAGCGTTTTTTGATTTTAGGACTATGACAATTTAAATTTACGAAGCAAACTTATGGTATAAGATTCAAATTAATATTCTTGGTAATAAAGCAATGCTTATAAATAATTTATATTGCTGGGACTTATTCATTGAGGTAATTGCTTCATACTTGACTTAATTCTCTTCGACGAAAGTTTTTACACGGCTTAAGCAATTTACATCACTTTTAATTAATATTATAAAACGTATAACTTAATTAAAAGTGATGTAAATTATTAACTTATAACATCACTTTTAATTAATATTATAAAACGTAATCAGAAGCGACGGCATTCTTCTCGTGAAATAAAGTGACCCTTCCATTATCTCGAAAAATTCTGCGAAATACCATTTCGGTGTTTATAAATTCCAACCTTAATCCCATAATTATGGCTGGAATTTTATAAAGAGCAAACTTAAATCCAGAACTTTTGGATTCATGTATTATTTCTGAGACGGAGTTTGTATTTAATTACTATATCGATTACATTTTATGTTTTACCGAATTACAGTTTAATAAAACTGTTTGGTTAAACGGTTGTGGATTTGGAAACATAAAACAAACTGCAATAGTTTGTTTTATGTTAAACATTAGACGTGTAATCTTATAGATCATTTTTCAGTACGTTTTTTTCCTTCGGTTATTTTTTTTCATGAAAATAAGGGACGAGATGAACAGAATGTTCAGCTGATAGTATTTGATACGCCCTGCCCATTACAATTCAGTGCCGCTCAGGATTCTCGAAAAACCCAAAAATTCTGAGCGGCACTACAATTGCGCTCGTCACCTTAAGACATAATAAGTCTCATTTGTTTAGTAATTTCACTAGCTACGGCGCCCTTCAGACCGTAACACAGCAATGTTTACATATTACTGATTCGCGGCAGAAATAGGTGCCGTTGTGGTACCCATAATCTAGCCGGCATCCTATGCAAAGGAGCCTCCCACTGGTTCTACTGCGAAAACTACTATACTGATTGGAATAATACACATACCATTAGATGCAGCGTTTTTCGGAGAAGGAGAAATGAGAATAAAACTAGACAGACTAGAACTTACACACAGGTCGACTATTGGTATATAATCAGGTGATCACCGCGGCTCATACCCTCTTGTAACACCAAAGGGATCACAAAACATACATAGATCCTTATAAATACGAACTAATACGAACATAATATGAATGATGACCGATATGACTTAGGGACCTTTAAGCTTACAGCGAAATCCCATATTATCGAACGGAAAGTATCTTCTAACCTGTACGTCCATAGGCAGGCTTGAAATTTCTATTAAGAATGTCACTTGTCCGTTGCGTCTTTCTGGAGGTGACTGCAACGATCCAACAATAAAATACTCGTGGCTGTCTCTGACGACATCAGGAATCCAAGCGCTGGATCTCTGTTCACATGGACAAGAACAAAAAATGACTGTACAACTATTATGTGGAATATATAGTTTTAGTTACTTTAATTCTACTTTTAACTTGGAACCTTTAGAGTGTCAAATTATTTTTTGTAACTATGGCTCTTATTACGCCTGAATTAAATGCCTTTTATTTATCTATTTATTGCACATCTGAGTTTAAAAAAAATTTAAGGTGTTTGTCTGTAAGACGTTTGTTAATAATTTTAAGTTTCTATCAAAGAGAATGTAAATACTACGTAAAAAGAGGCTGGACTGCCTAAGTAAAAATTGAAATTTAGTTTAATATGAAACTTGCAGTGATTTGACATTTTATAATTTGATTTGATAAGTTTGAAATAGTAAAAATTACAGTATGGCGATTGGCGACGAAGTATAATCGGGCTAAGTTTAAAAGCGCACAGTTGCTTATAACGTAGTGGATTTCGGCTATCTCCGTTTTTTTACAAGATTATAGCCGTCATCTGTCAATCTATCAATGACTGCACGTTTCATACAAGGCTAAATCCAAGTAAAAATACTTATTAATAATCATCTCGAGGAATATAGGTACACACTAATACAAAGGAAGCTATTATAGTTATGATAAAAACATAGCTGTTTAAGAAATTGGCTAAATGTATCCAGTCTGCATTCACATTTGTTTTTTCTTCATGAGTGTTGTCTTCGGTAAGAACTTTCACATCTGTAGTTTCACTGGGATCAAATTCTGTAAATACAACATATCTTGGCAATCTATTGAAAGATACGATCCAGACAGGTGCCGCTACAACATTCTTTCCACAAGACATTAACAGCAATGTTATCAAAATTGCTGCCAAATTTACTATCATTGAATCCCTCACGATCAATAAAATGATTGGAGTATCTGAGCTGTGCTTCGATATGTCAAATCCGATTTCTGTCAGGAACATAAAAGCGCTAGGCTGGTTTCTATTTATATTATTTTTAATACCAACGCTCGGAATACACGATTTTTTTCTTCACTTTAGTTTTTGGAAAGAAGTAGGTAAATATAAACCTATATCTAATATTTAAATCTATCATGGCAGAAATTTAAGATCAAATGATAATTATGTACCATCATATCACATTTTGTATTCACAAAGAAGAGGGCTTAGATTAAGAGTTGGTCTGCTGCGCTCCAACTAGAACGCAGGCGCAGTCACAAAGTGCGGCAACTAATAGTACGCCCAGTACTCGAGCCATTCTCGAACAATGTGTGACGTTTACGTGCCACATATTCTATTAAACTTTGCTAATAATTAAAACTAAATTTCCGGGTTGCGTAGTAAGTTTTTGTAAAAATAATACTACAAGAAATAAGAAAAACACTGGGATCACATATCATCAGTAAGTATTTTGTATTTTATTTATGCCATTGTAAAATAATACAATGCGTATGTTACAAAATTAGGAAGATACCCCGCACACAGGTAGTGCGGTATCTTGTCGGTGTGCAGCGGAGAGGAAGAGGGTTTTAATTCACAAACAAAACCTCATTTTCACTATCAACTAGCTGAAGTTTGTACGGAATAACATCTGTTTTGTCTTGCGATTATTAATATTCGAAGTAATCATTGAAAGTTTTGAACAATAAGTATTTGCTTTTATTCAGAACAGATATTTACGTATGTCACATTTTGACTTATCAATAACTAGTGTAATATTCACAGCTTTTTGGAATCCTTTATTTTGTAATTATTTTTAATCCATTTTTCACTGGGAGGCTCCTTTGCACAGGATGCCGGATAGATTATAGGTACCACAACGGCGCTTATTTCTGCCGTAAAGCAGTAATGTGTAAGCATTATTGTGTTTCGGTCTGAAGGGCGCCGTAGCTAGTGAAATAACTAGGTAAATGAGACTTAGCATCTTATGTCTCAAGGTGATAAGCGCAATTGTAGTGTTGCTCAGAATTTTGGGGTTTTTCAAGAATCCTGAGCGGCACTGTATTGTAATGGGCAAGGCGTATCAATTACCATCAGCTAAGCGTCCTGCTCGGCTCGTCCCTTATTGTCATAAAATTAAGGAATTGTTTGTAACTAATTCTAGTAGGCTTCATAAAATACATAATAGCTTTAAGGGTAAATGTATACACTTCTATAATAAAGTCCCAGCCACTGCATGCATTATCTATAAATTAATTTAAATGTTTTATAAAAAAAAGGCCTGGGACTAGATTGTGATTATTTTATAGCGATAGAACTGACTGTACAATATTGTATATTTTTATTGAAAAGAGCGCAAAAAAAGAATGCTGGGAGAGTTTCTTGCGCCGCTTCTTCTCTCTCAGAGCGCCATTTGTTTCCGAAGCGGTAGTAGTATCTAGTATAGTAGAAATTACATCAAAAAGAATTCTAAAGGAATCAATTTTGAGAAAATAAATGCCTTTTACGCCTTTTTAAAAAAAATAACGCACATATTCATTCCAAGCCTATGATTGGAATAGTTTTCTGTTTCTGTCAGCTGACACTGACACTGCTAAATCAACAATCAGAGTAACAATTGGGACCAAACGAACTTCTACTGACGTCATGGAGATATATTCATCACAAGGATTTATAGCTGCACTTATTCGACAAGAACATAGTGAACAATTTGTTACTGCAATAACTGAGCATAATGTTACATTTACCACTAGTTTCCGCTATCTAAAGCGACACAGCAATACATTTCCCATAAGAACTCTAGTATCTAAGCTGGGCCCAATCAAGGGAAATTTTCAATTTAAGCCTTTCAATAGTGTGTCTGTTCCATCTCATTTCGTACACGGTCGAGCTTTTCATACGCTCGTAATATTCACAAATTCACGGAAATTTCAACGTTACAGCTACTAAAAGGGAATGAATAATGTTATACTTCAGATCGCTTATTGACACAGCTTTTAGTTGGTCTTTGTAATCCTTGACTGCAGTAATATGTGCTATATTCAAAGGCGTACATTTCTGCCGTTAAATAATAGTAACCAATGCTATTACAGGTATATAAGACTTTATTTATTCTAGAAGCAATATAAAGTGATAAATTACATTACTCCAAAGGAGGTTTCGTTGTGCGTTTTTATTCAAAACAGAATAATAACTTATTGAACGTCAAAAACTACCACCAATTCGAATCTCTCAGACCTGAGAAGAACTGTGGTTTCATTCATAAAATAATTTATGTTGTAATAACCTTCACTTCTTCTTCACCACACACACGCTTTTGAACAATTCTTTTAAATTTAGTAACATATATTTTGTTTTGTATATTTTCTGGGATCATGTTGTAAAAGCATGCATCGCCCAATAAGTCTCGACTTAACCGAGTAATAGGCAAAAGAAGTTCATTTTTGTTTCTCATGTTAACATTTTAATTGCCCGCAGTTTCTAGCTAATTCGATACTGTGCTTATGAACAAAAAGAACATTATCAACACGGACTAGTAAAAAAAGTAGGACTCCGCGCCGTGATATTAGCAAGTGAAGCACCTTTATGCTAGTGTGTGTGCGGTTACGGGGTTACTGGTATACCAGTTACACAATTTTTTCTCCCTTAAATAATCATACATCCCCAAATACTTTGATATTATTGTTTTTACACTTTTTCACAACGCACGACGGCATTTTTAAAATATTTTATTGCGACGCAAACTGACCTGTCACAGACGATGGCAAATCTCATAATGGTGGCCGCTCGGCTTGTGTTAGTGTAAGTGTATGCGAGGGGCTATGTATTTACACGTTTACCGGCTTGTTTTGGTGCCTCACTGTTATGTTAGGTGACACGGAGTCCTTATTTTTTTACTCGTCCGTGATTATTATATTAAGAATAAATTGAGATGCAACAGTCAAAATATTTTTTTCTTTAATTTTTTTTCTGAATGTTTCTCTAGGACCCAGTTTAGTAATAGCGCGAATAGGCCTCTTCTGTAGCACAAATATGGTGTTAACATCAGCTCCACTGCTCAATAGCAATATACCATAGGACATAATACTGTAAAAATAACTAAAGTAAACTAGTCGCGCCGTATCTTTGTCAGTTAATTGTGTATTTTTTTTAACCAAATTTGTTATAGAATTAAGTATATTTGCCAATCCTTCAATATCGGAACCCGATGGCAATTTGGAATCAAGATCATTAGGTGCCTGTTTCGTTTCTAGTTCTACTAAAAAGTCTTTGAATTGTTATTCTATTTTCTTTTACTCATAAAACAAAAAAAAGTGACATTTTATTAAGCTTTCGATTAATGTTTATTTTTAAGATAGAAGTGACATAATATAGATTGTAATTAAAATAATTTGTAAAATTATAGAGCTTCTTCTCTTATTAAAGCTCCTACTTTCCTGAAGTGGTGGTAAATGGTAAAATGTAAAAATTTTACCATTCCTAAGGTTTATTCACTCAATCCTTTTTGATTTGAATCTATAATAGTAACATTACTATGATTAAGTTGTGAGTCACGGTGAAGAGTTTGTGTTAAATTTTTGCGTACTAGTGTTTAGTTATATATTTCTGGTAAGAAAAGTTTGAAGGTATGCAGAGATGAAAAATTTAATCAATTTTGTATTGTGACGGAGTCTAATGACCGTACACGATACTTATATAATAATACTAGCTGACCCAGCAAACGTTGTATTGCCGATATTAAAATCGCGATACAAAAGTAACTGTTGATCGTAGATGGGTGAAAATTGAAGTTGTATGTATTTTTTAATGCTGGCTCATAATCAAAAAAATTTAAAAAAAAATGTCAAAAAAAATAAAAAATAATTTCGTGTGGACCACTCTAACATTTAGGGGGATGAAAAATAGATGTTGTCCGATTCCAAGACGTACCCAATATGCACTCAAAATTTCATGAGAATCGGTCAAGCCGTTTCGGAGAAGTTCGGTCCCGCACACCGTGACACGAGAATTTTATATATTAGAGAGATAATGTACTATTTCTATTCACTTCATATGCGTTTAATGTATGGATTCATTATCTTAAGCAGATGTTACCTATTTATTTCAGTGCGTATTTCTTAGTATCACTATCATTAATAAAATGATAACTGAAAACAGAAAAATCTGTTGGTTCTAAGGCTGCTGTTTCGACTGCCGAAAACAGGAAACGTCGCAAATATGTCGGTTTCACTGAGACTGTACAAGTTGTAATCTGTACATAATATTATTGAAAGTTTTCATTGTCATTTGCCACGATTCATAAACGGGTGCATGTAATTTTCCTAATGAAATAAAGTTAGTTATCATTCATCACTCAATAGGAACGGTTTTATTTATCATAACTCATCGTTTCACTTTATCATTTATCATTTTATACCAAATATATATGGAAGGTTAAAGCATTAGCCTCTACAGAGTTAGACATCTAAGCTTACGAGTGGGAGGCTCCTTTGCATAGGATGCCAGCTAGATTATAGCTACCACAACGGCGCCTATTTCTTCTAGTGTATAAGCATTACTGTGTTTTGGTTAGAAGGGCGCCGTTGCTAGTGAAATTACTGGGCAAACGAGACTTAACATCTTATGTCACAACGAGACGAGCGCAATTATTGTAGGTCCGCTCAGAATTTTTGGATTTTTGAAGAAGTCAGAGCGGCACTGTGTTATAATGGGCAGGACGTATCAATTACCATCAGCTGAACGTTCTGCTTGTCTCGTCCTTTATTGTCATAACAAAATTTCTTTGTGCCATGTGATGTCGCCACACTTGAGCCGCTTGGCCCAGAGGTGCGGAAAATGTATACAGAGAATCTATGCGCTACAATAGGGCTATAACTGGAAACCCAACCGCTGGTAGCTATTTCGGTCTATGGTTAGCCTAGCTATCCAACGGGAAATACTACTCGAGGAATTCTTGGTACACTTTCTCGTAGTGATAGTTGGTTATAGATATTTTTTTGTTGAAAATAATTATTGTTCATTTGTATTCTTTCCTGAGAAAAGGAATGGAAAATATTTCGGTCAGTAATAAAAATATGAAATAGGTTCCAAATGATTGATCATAAATGAATGATATCATAATTAAAATTAAGTTAATCTTAAGATATTTATTCACGAAAAACACACGGCTGTGTCGGCAAATAATATTTGTACATTTTTGTCTAAAATATATTTCCTTCCAGATTCAACATACTACACCTAAATCAGACCTGTTAAGTCTACTTTCATGGGTGGTGACAAAAATTCAAAGCGACTCAAACTTCTTTCAAAATATTTCTTTTTCTGTTCGTATTTATAAACGCCTGATCTATATATATATATATTTATGAAAATAAGGGACGAGATGAGTAGGACATTCAGCTGATGGTAATTGATACGCCCTGCACATTACAATGCAGTGCCGCTTAGGATTCTTGAAAAACCCTAAAATTCTGAGCGGCACTACAACTGCGTTCGTCGACTTGAGACCTAATATGTTAAGTCTCATTTGCCCGGTAATTTCACAACCGACTTCAATATAATAGTAATAAGGGCTGCGAATCGCTATGAAAGTTATAATGATATTTTATGTTTTTTTTAAAGTGATAACCCTCACTTCTAGGATTGTTACACAAATAAAATTTGAAAATCACCGGCACGGAACGCATCGTTCCTTAAGTTATAATGATCAAGTAACAACGATATTAAAATTAATTTAAATCTCTTGGCATGTGTAACACATACATTAAGTTAATCCAACTACACGTAACTATACTCGAGGTAATACATTTATCTTCCTCGGCCATTAAAAGGATCGTAGCTTGTTACACTAAACTAGTTAACCTATGTGTTAAGCTGCTGCTAGGAGATTACATACATCGTGTTTTAATGAAACATATTGCAATCTACCCGCTATAATTTAAATTTTGTTCTAGTTTGCAGTTGTTTATTAATAACAAGAATAGAAATAGAAGAAAATCTCATGGAGTATGTTCCAGTTACAACTTTTAGAACTTCTATAGCCAGTACACATCATTAGTTAATTGCAAAACATTTTTGGTGTCGAGACACTTGGCCCGGGGGCCCAGAGGCACGGAAAATATACAAAGTACTATCTTCTTTCCTCAATAAGGCTACTGGCAATCCAAGGGCTGGCAGCTATTTCGCTCAAGGGATCAGCCTAGCTATCCAACGTGGAAATGCTGCCAGTATTCTTGGTACGCTTCCCCGTAGTGATAGTTTAAAATTTATATAATCATAGTATTGTTAATATAGTTATAAGATTTCTTTTGTTCGAATAAATATATTCTTTATAATAAAATAAATGTCACATATAAATAAATATATCCTTTACAAAACATATACAGAAAATGAAGATTTCCTCAAGATATCTAACTCAATAAAAAATAAATTTAGAATTCGTACATACTGTTTACATTATTTCTTTATAATAACATATCATGTATATTAGAGTTTCAATGCAACACTGTACTTTATTTTAAAGTATGAGGAGGCCCACATTCTCTCGCAGCACAGCAGAGGAATCACAGGTGCGTTGCTGGCCTTTTAAAGGTGTACGCTGGCGTTTTTATGAAAATAACCAAGTAATATCGTCCCGAAAAACCACGGCAGGAAGCTCATTCCAGAAACTTGGTTATAAGTGGGTTTTTTTTTTTGAAAATCGTTTTGTAGAGGACCACCACACATCCAGATGGTGGGGATGATAAAAAGTGCAAAGGTGGAATGGCAGATCGATGCGGTGGCATGAATCAGATCAAACATCTCTTCGAATTAATGCCGTAGAAGACACACAATGAAGCAACGACAAGAAATCTAGCCGTTCACAGAGCACTGAATCCTCAACAATTCGAGCACCTCTGCTTCACTGCAAATGGTTTGAGCTGATACTGGTATCAGCCAGACCAGAGATGTGGCCCCCACACGTGGCCAGACCTGCGCTTTGTAAATGGGCCGGCTGAAGTATGACTGTGCTCTATTTGTGTCGGCTTCTTCAAATCCAATTTGGCTTTGTCTTCCAGACGACCACAGAATTGGCAAACGCTCAAGATATTGAGACCTAGTATTCCAATGCGAGGCTTTAAGGGAAGTGTTGTTGTCGAAGCGGTGGTACGACAAATGGGGAATTTTGTGGTAAGTGCGCAACCTGGGGGTAAAACTAAACAAGGTTAACTTTAAGTTATTCTAATATTAAATAGAAAACACAAGCTTCTTCCGGCACTGGTTGATGATTTACAGAGAGAGCCTCCATGGCTATTGTATACGGTAAGGTTAGTATTATCTGTGTGTCAGGTATATTAGAAGATTCAGCTTTCCATCCATCTTCCATCCATGGTCCATCTTTTACGTTTGTCAAGAGCTTGCAGGTACTGGTGCTCTGAATTCTCAGAGCAGGGAGGTTATAGGGCCTGTAATATAATTTAAGATGAAGAGAAAAATTACCACTAAATTGATTTCATAGTTTCTTTATTATTCTGTGGAATTTCTGTTACGAATTGGAGGCAGATTTTGGCTTGGAAAAAGAAATAAAAATATGTTTATTTACCATAGGGAGTGACAATAACATAACAAATTGCAACAACACTTTGTAAACGTCATGAAGCTACATCAGTTCGTAATGGGGCTTTGACATGGTGAGAAGAAGTGATAAGAAACTCCCAGACCACCTTTTAAATCATATAACAATTTAGCCAATATTATATTGTGTTGATCGTAAATGGATGAAAATTTGAAGTTGTATGTATTTTTTAATGCTGACTCATAATCAAACAAATTTAAAAAAAAAGTCAAAAAAAAATTGGCGTGGACAACCCTTAACATTTAGGGGGATGAAAAATAGATGTTGTCCGATTTTTACACCTACCCACTATGCACTCAAAATTTCATGAGAATCGGTCAAGCCGTTTCGAAGGAGTTTAACTACACACACCGCGATATGAGAATTTTATATATTAGATACAATTTTAGGTGGCCAGCGCAGAACCAGACAATCATTATTATAATTTTATTAAAATTCAAATTCAAGAATTTGTCTGAGAAGCTTTAATATATTTCTTCAAATATTAATATGTCCAAAACGTCTTATTCTCATTTATATGGAAATATTTATAATGCAATTCTAATAAAGCACTTGTTATATTGTGACAAGAAATTGCTCGTCCCGTTGCTTGGGCTTAACAAATTGTGTTTATTTTTATAAGCCATTATGCAGTTCCCTATTTCCGTTGATATTTTATGAACGAGCCGTGATTGAGCTCTGTTCCCAATGGGACTCGTGAATTCAAAGTGTTGTAGCTTGTTGGGGAGCGATTCTCATCTCGAAAATTCCGACGTAATTTGAGCGTTGGCAGAATTATGTGTACACGTATGGTGAAATATTATACATTGTTTAGATTCATTTTTGTTGGTTTAGAAAGAGTTAACATATTATGAAAACAGTAATAAAGTTTGTTTACATTTTTTATATGCCTACATTAATCACAATTAATTGTTATCTAAATTTGCTTTGAAACAATCATGTTACGGCCGTTCCCAATATTCAGTCTATCTCCGGTTGTGGCCTACTCGAGATAAAAATCGTAACTGTCGTTGACTTTTCTGTTCCAATAAACTTATCGACGGTAACTCACATTATCCATACACGCTGTCTGTCAATGAGAGGACGTACAGCTTACCAGCGATAGAAGTTTGTATGGAAATTGCAATTCACACGTCAGATTATTGACAGCTAATTACTGACTTTATCTGTAGAAAGTATATTGGAAACGGCCGTAACTGACCTCAGATTTTGATATAGCTATCACATTTACTTGATTTATAATTTTTTGAGGCATATAAACGCAAAAACTTATGACCTTTTTGTTCCGCTATAGTACCATTTTAAAGGCCTGGAGGCATCTTGGAGTGATCTGTTTTGAAGCCTATGCTTCGCAGTTGTAGACAATTTGCCTAGTATAACAATTTTTAATTATCCTCACTTGGAGATTTTTATTAAAAGACTTTTGAATGTTATAACTTATACCCTTAGATTTATTCTGTGGTAGTCATTTAGCGGCGAATTGAAGATTTTTTTTTTTGGGATCTTTGTGATTGAAATACAAAGAAATTAGCCGAAATAAATAAACTCACATTGACGATAGTCTAACTCTTAGAACTCTTTCCTTATCGCCAGTTGTAAAAAGTATCCTTAAAGTTAATGTTTCATTAAATATAATACTGTCAATTTATTATTCATTTTGACAGTTAAAGATAGCATGTGTTATAACGAAACATTAACTTTAAATATGCTTTCTGCAACTGGCGGTAAGCAAAGAGTTCTAATTTAATGATTTTGAGAATTTAGTCCATTGTTATCCAGTTAGCCTAGCCATTGACAGGGCCAAAAGATGTCAAAGATAATATTAATCACGCTCAAATTTTACAGATGCTTAGTGCCTATCTTCCTCGGTTTTCCTTTTTTAATAAGTTTAAAAAAATGTCTAATTGAGGGACGCCTAAGAAAGAATAAAATATTTACATTTCCAAAGGAGGATGCCGAGAATGGACCCATATAATTTAAAAGTTAAGGAAGCATCGCACAAGTACAAATAAAATTTTATAATATTGATTACTAGCTGACCCGGCAAACGCAAATTGTTTTGATCTTTTCCTTGCTAGTTGATAAGAGATGGCGCTAGTTGTATTCATTAGTAATAATCACACTTCTTTTATATTTTGTATAATTCACACTATAGTTTTATAAATTATAGCCTATATGTTATTCTGGTGTGTAAGCTATATTATTGTAAAGTTTCATCAAAATCTATTCAGTAGATTTTGCGTTAAAGAAGTTCAAACATACATCCAGACATACAAACTTTCACATTTATAATATTATAGTAGGATAAACATAAGTTTATACAATGTTTATATAGAAATTATTGAGGCGCAAAGATATGGGAGTCAAAAGAAAGAATTTATTATAATTTATTAAAAAATAAGTCCGCTTGTACTGACGGAACGTTTTGCGCAATTGACATCTACATTTTTTTGACATGACAGCCCTTGTCATTATTTATATGGATGTTCCGACACCATTAAGCTATCAATACCTACTCTAACCAGTAGTAATTCAGAATAAGATTCAATAAAATTATTACCGTTTTTTGACACTAAAATGAGTAGGTAACTTCTTTTAAAGTATCGATGCTTGAAAAAAGAATGAATTTTGGGGACCCAGTGCTCTGCGAACGGCTGGATTTGTGCAAGAGTCTCCGGAATGAGGTTGAGCGCATTTATAACATCGTGGCTTAAGAGACGTCGCTTCATTGTGTGTCTTCTACTCCATTTATTACGGGGAGTGTTCCGAAGAGCTGTTTAATCTGATTCCTGCCACCGAATTCCACCTTCGCACGACACGCCACAAGTTAGGATATCATCCCCACCATCTGGATGTGTGGCGGTCCTCCACAGTGCGGTTTTCAAGGAGCTTTCTTTCGCGTACTACAACGCTGTGGAATAAGCTTCCTTGTGCGGTGTTTCCGGGACGATATGACATGGGTACCTTCAAAAAAAGCGCGTACACCTTCCTTAAAGGCCGGCAATGCTCTTGTGATTCCGCTGGTGTTGCAAGAGAATGTGGGCGGCGGTGATCACTTAACACCAGGTGACATGTACGCTGGATTGTCCTGCTATTCCATAAAAAATAAAAATGTGATTCCACAACTATTAGCACTTCTTACTAATAACCTTAACTATTTTCTTTCTTTCTTTAACCATCCCACTGCTGGCCAACCTTGAACATATTATATAATATATTATCGTTTAGCAGATTAGGCATAGATATAAGATCCAAATTATTGATTGAACAATAGATGTCGTTTAAGCTTAGGTTATATTTTATTTTTAGGTATAATAATCTTTTTCTACCACTTTTTTACACTTACTTACAATTTGTTTTTTTCTTAGTTTTGCTATGTTCTACAATTATTAATAAGTTTCGATGATGTACGCCAATTCTTTCAGTGGGTCCCAAAATACATGAATATTCGCCATGCTTCTTTTCATTGCCCAAGTTCTTTAAATTTAAAAATAGCTTTCTTCTTGACAAAAAAAAAGAAAAAGATTGCTATTTATAATGTAGTATAGACATTTGTCTTTTTCTTTTAAAACCTATTCAGACATAAACGTTGGCCGTCAGCTTGTTGACTTAAAAAAAAAGATAAGCCCTTAGTCTGGGTAATAGAACTGCTAAGTCGATAATGTAGAACAAATGATATATCAACATAATCTGTTACCATTATGGCTTCAACAAACCAATTACTGTAGAATATTCTATTACCAAGTAATTTGAAAATGAGCTGCATCAAAGACTTCGTCAAACAAAACCAAGTCCTTATAATATGCTTTGAATACAACCCAATTATGTTTAATGGTTTATAGTACTAACAATAGTTTAACGGAAATGACATAAGTTTCGCCATAAAGTAAAAAAGCTTAACTATCAGCCTAGCGAAACTCTCTAACGGCCGTTCCCAATATACGATCTACAGATAGAGTTAATAACCCTCTTTCTACTGTCAGTAAGTAGCTGTCAATAATCTAAAGCTGTCCCAATATACCCGATAAGTCATTCTTATCGTCTTATATTGGGACGCGTGAATTGCTTAAAGGCCGGCAACGGATTTCTTGACACACCTGATGTTGCGGATGTCCATGCCTCACCTCTCACCATCCCGTGAGCCTCTTGCCCGTTGGCCCCCTCTTATATAAAAAAAATTGAAATTTCCATACAAACTTCTATCGCTGGTAAGCTGTATGTCGTCCCATTGACAGACAGCGTGTACGGATAAGGTGAGTTACCGTCGATAAGTTTATTGGGACAGAAAAGTCAACTATACATATGATTTTTAACTCAAGTAAAAGATAGACTGAATATTGGGAACGGCCGTAAGAAAAAAGCGATTCACTCAAATATATGAAATTGCAGTCGTTGATAGATTGACAAATGATATAGGCTATATAAAAACAGAGATAGCCGAAATCCACTACGTTTTAAGCAACTGTTCGCATTCAAACTTAGCCGGACTATAATTCGTCACTCAATTCTAATTACTATTTCAAACTTATGTCAAATCTTTGTACGTTTCATACTAAACTTAATTTCATTTTTCTCTTTTCATCCTCATTGATAACTGTCCAAGTCATAGCATAAATAGCTTATGAAGATATGATAAATTATTGTATGTTTATATTATTTATCTTAGAATATTAACGCTATAGCTATGAGGTGACTCAATTATCAAAAATAAGCATGAGCAGCTGTCGATGAACTAACGAATAAACAAGTAAATTATTGAAAATTTATTGAAGTAGGCGTTACTTTGCGGAAATCCATAATGATATAAATGATTTGAGTTTTCTTCAGTGTTAATTCCGAGTCTCGTGCCAGATTTTGGCGAGACAACACGTCCTGAGGATGCCCCGTGTAGAGGCGATACACGTGTCGAATTGTTTAAAGGCAAATATTGGCGGAATTAACACTAGAGAAAACTCAAATCATTTACATAAGTAAATTATTGAACACAGATTATGTATAGATTATATTGAAACCGTTTAATGATCATGTCGGTGACGTTCTAACAGTTGCATTAAAGAATAAACAATTTTAACATAAGCCAGTCAAAATAAAGCTTCGACTGTTTTATTTTTATGTAACACTTTGGTTGTTGCTTATTTCTTAAGCGCTACAGTCTTTTATGGCATAGGAGAGGCAACGATTTAAATGTCATATGATGGTCACGTTCCATTGCCACCACAGAACAGTTTAAAGAGATATTACCTGTTCTGTGGCCAAAACAATACGTTATGATACAATATAGATTATTCAAAACTCATTCAAGACCATTTATCAAATCTAGGGGGGTAAGGGGCGTTACTAGAAATCAGGTCATGTAAATATGTATGGTTGGTAAGTGTTCATTGTGTGAGTAGCGCATGATAACCAATCTATACTAATATTATAAAGCTGCAGTGTTTGTTTGAACGCGCAAATCTCTGGTACTACTGGTCCGATTTGAATGATTCTTTCAGTGTTGGGTAGTCCTATTATCGAGGAAGGCTATAGGCTATGTTTTTTTTTCAAAATTAGGGATCCATAATAAAATTGCTATTTTGTAACACAAGATGTAAAATCGAAAACCTATTTGTGCGTGCGCTGCAAAAACTATTGACAATAGAACAAAATGATGTACAGGCTATAATATAGGCAATATTTTATTACTTATAAAACTATCGCGTGAATTATACTTTATTTGGCAAAACAACGTTTGCCGGGTCAGCTAGTAAAATTATAAAATTGTAACAGTAATTTTAATGATTACTACTATATATAATGAAAACACGCTAAGGAAAGTTGAATTATGTGTTTACCCTTCTTGCACATAAATAATTAGTGAGAAAATTCGAGACTTTTGCAATTTTCACTTTTTTTTTTCAAAAAAGCTAAAAAAACCCCGATAACTCAAAAATGGTTCACTTTTGCATAACGCATATGGGGGTGCAAACGCATATGGGGGTGCAAATTATCGCAAATAATCACCTCTATCACTTCCAATACGTAGAATTACCAGTAACCCTTGGTTCGTTGGGCGGTATTTAAAATAAGCGATACTATTCTAATTATGGTTATCATTAAATTAGTATTTTTGATATTTATTTATTTAATTAAGGTACAAAAACGATTACAAAGTAAAAACATGTGAAATATAAAAATAAAGATTTATCACTATAAATTGTAAATCTAACTATTGTACACAGCGTTATATTAGTTACATTCACATTGAAAATATGTAAGTACAACTAATATTCGAGTTCTATGTTACAGTGCTTCTTAATTGTTATTTTAAAATTATATAAACTTTGACTAAATATGTGGATTTCACAATTTTTATTACTACTTAGCTCGTTATATAATTGGCACATACGATGAAGTGGATTATTATGTGCGACATTGTTGTAACAGTGCGGTATTGCAAAAATTTTAGGCATACGAGTTGCATGCTTGCGAGTAATAAAGAACAATCTATTAATTAATCATTGCTGAAAGTCTCATGCACAATCCTGTGTAAGATAGCCATGTCAGCAATTTCTCGCCTGCATTTAAGAGTTTGAAATTTAAAATATAGTATATTATACAGGCATAGTATACTCCTTGTAGATATTCACTGCTGCAATGTTTGAGATGTAATAAATTATTTACGGAATTATACTAAAGTTTTTGGAACATTCCACGCAGAATGCCCCGACAAGCAACTGGTCTTTTACACCAACCAATAGCCAGAACTAACCTGAAGCAATTTTCCGCTATATCTTGATATAGCCTTGGCTAAGAAAAAATTATAATTCTACTAACTAACCCGACAGACGTTGTTCTGTACGTAATAAATTAAATTATTACTGTTTTATATGAATTTATCAATAATTTTTCATAACATCAAGAATTATTTCGTAACATGATATGTTGTAATAATTAAATTGTTTCATAGCAGAACTGTCAAACCGTGCGTCACTAAATTCTCTCATAGAAAATATGTCCATGCAATACAAATATTGAAAATAAGAATAATTATGGGTCCCAAATCGAAATAAAAACTATCCTATTTCTCAAGTTGGACTAAACTGCACTCCATGAAGTAATCCTCATTAAAATCCATTCATTAGTTTAGGGAGTCCATCGTGGACAAATAACGTGTCACGTAATTTATATATATTAAGATTAGCAAGGAGGTTGACATATTTCTTGATACATTACCCAAATTTAAAAAACAAGCAAAGATTGTGAAGGCCTTAACTTATAAATTGTAAAAACTATGCTCTAATAATACAATTGTATATTATTTTAATACCTTTATTCATAGAGTAGGTACCACTTTTGTTAAATATTTTATTTTTTTATTTTGAATACTGCAATATCTTTTTATTTATTCATGTTTTGCATTCCTTTTTAAATTATGTGACTCCTTTAGTAAGTTGTACATCTAATAATGTGTGTTTTTTTATTTATTTACATTTTTTCTTTTGGTAGTTCTAATTATAACTCTTTAATCCTGACACATAGCAAACAATAAATTATATGGTTTCTTAACAAAAAAACTTTATTGACTTTGTAACTTTAAATCCCCAGACCCGATCAGAATCCATCACAGAATATTAAACAGACCTTTAATCTATTAAACCAACTGTGAATGAGGGTTCTGTATAATGTTACCATTGATTTAGTCGTGTATCTAATTAATCGAAGTTTTAATCAGTAGTTGTAGTTTTAAGTGAATATTAAGCTCGTACCACTAAACGGCTACTTCATTTTACTACGAGTGCTTTTCTCAAATGACAGTTTTTGAAGTGAAACCTTCTATAGTAGTGTTGAGCATTTTTCTTGGGATGGGCATAAAATGTTAAACTCGCGTCAGGACACATGGCCTGTTCGAAAATTCAGAAGACAGTTGTTGAAGTTATGGATGAAAGATTTAAACTTCGATCTAATTATAGTTCGGCTATTTCAACTTAATGATCATACGATCATTGAGTCATTGTTGATTGTGGAGCTGAAACACCGCGAAGTACAGGGGTCGAATGTCCGCCGTGAAATATTTATACAGTTTATTATGAATGAAAATTGATTAATCTGAGAGAAAAACTTGTTAATGTAAAATAATTGTAGTAGTTCTGAAGTGTTAAATTTTTTATTTTACATAAATTGTCATATCTGTGTACGATAGCGCAATAAATGAATATTGTATTTAACCACATAAATTCTAGTACTTTTCTACTGATAAATAAAGCAATTCTTAACTATTCCAACTATTCAATAATGCGCAACGTTAATGTTCAAGCTTTCACTTCTACTGGCACTCCCGGAGTGCAACCCGTATTTATTATTCTAAGCTAGTACAAAATTCAATTTTATATGCATGCATATTACATGCGCTAAGAATCTAGCCTAGTAGGTAGTAGGCAACCTCAATGTTACACATGCTTTGAATTTTCCTTTAATATTAGCCAAGTTAAGTGATTTTAAAAATTTATTAAGTCTTTGAAAGGTTGTCTTTAGATACAATAACTATGTAATATTTTCTCAATATTAAGTTAATACTTTTCTACTTAAAGCTACTCTTTAATTATATTTTTACTTGTAAAAAATACTAAATACTTGATTTACAATCTTATATATTTTAATTGTAATCAAAAACTTAACATGTTAAATATTCTATTTAATTTAAAAGAGTGGCCGTTGAGTTTCTTGTATGTTCTTCTTACGAGCTCAACTTTTTACAACGATATTGTTAATTCAGTAATTTAAAAGAAATATTTGTAGTGACGAATCAAAAGCGCTTAGTTTAAGCTTAATTGAATAAAGTTTATTTGACTTTGACTTTATTCCTCTGTATAATGTTATTGTTTATACCTGTGAGGAATTCCCACAATCAAGTTACTGGTGTATAATAAAACGTTTTTTTTTTATGAAAATAAGGGACGAGACGGGCAGGACGTCCAGCTGATGGTAATTGATACGCCCTGCCCATTACAATGCAGTGCTGCTCAGGATTCTTGAAAAACCCCAAAAATTCTGAGCGGCACTACAACTGCGCTCGTCACCTTGAGACATAAGATGTTAAGTCCCATTGCCCAGTAATTTCACTAGCTACGGCGCCC
The DNA here is from genome assembly GCF_905404315.1 of Leptidea sinapis. Lineage (NCBI taxonomy): Eukaryota > Metazoa > Arthropoda > Insecta > Lepidoptera > Pieridae > Leptidea > Leptidea sinapis. The sequence continues at coordinate 5,688,267 of NC_066311.1, read as the reverse complement.
TTCAGACCGAAACACAGTAATGCTTACACATTACTGCTTCACGGTAGAAATAGGCGCCGTTGTGGTACCCATATTCTAGCCGGCATCCTGTGCAAAGGAGCCTCCCACTGGTTGCTTCGTGAAAACAATTGTATTATTTTAATCCCTCCTACTTATTCTTTCACAATTACTAACAACTGCAAAGCTTAGTATCCAACGTCTGTCTCCGACCAGAAGCTCGATCAGAATGCCCCCACTTTTTCAAAAGAATCGATTCGACCTTTCGTTCTTCATAGACTACCCACATTGCCGGCATTTTGAATTGAACAACTTACTAATATCGATTATAACATATGAATAATTACAATCATCGAATAGAGTTTTATAAATTGAATATAAGTAATAAAATAAACCTGATTTAACTGAAAAAGTTGTAAAACAATAATCATAAATTAATTACAGACCTGAGAATAATTAAATAAAAAAATATATTAATATGGAAAAACAAAGCCGATGATCGTCGAACACAATATAATATGTAATATCCTAGAAAGGCTAAAACTCAATATATTTCTCATCTGATATTTCTACGACATTTTGTGTTCAAATATCAGTAACATACAAACCTTTGTGTCGCTCAAGGTCGACCTCGTTCCCAACAAAGAAACAAAGCTATACACTTGTTTTAAATGTCACATATATTGTACGATGACTTGACAAAAAGAATCTTTTGCATTTTTTTATGAAAATCAGGGACTAGACGAGCAGGATTATTGAAAAACCTTAAAATTCTGAGAGGCACTACAACAGCTGCGCTCTACACCTTGAGTCATAAGATGTTAAGTCTCATTTGCCCAGCAATTTCACTAGCTACGGCACACTTCAGACCGAAAGACAGTAATGTTTACACATTTTTGTTTCACGGCAGAAATAGGCGCCGTTGTGGTACCCATAATCTAGCCGGCATCCGGTGCAAAGAGAACATGAGTGAGCTGTATAACCTGACGGTGAGTCATGAGTCATGACCGGCACCCATAAAGCAATGCAACATCTTTTACCAGTCAGCCATCTTTTGCCGTAATGTGTAAACATTATCGTGTTTGGGTCGGATGGACGCCGATAGATATTGAATTGGAAAAATTAGTAGTAATGAAAATCAGGGACGAGACGAGCAGGATTATTGAAAAACCTTAAAATTCTGAGAGGCACTACAACAGCTGCGCTCGACACCTTGAGTCATAAGATGTTAAGCCTCGTTTTCCCAGCAATTTCACTAGCTACGGTGCCCTTCAGACCGAAAGACGGTAATTAATGTTTACACATTTCTGTTTCACGGCAGAAATAGGCGCCGTTGTGGTACCCATAATCTAGCCGGCATCCGGTGTAAAGAGAACATGAGTGAGCTGTATAACCTGACGGTGAGTCATGAGTCATGACCGGCACTCATAAAGCAATGCAACATCTTTTACCAGTCAGTCATCTTTTGCCGTAATGTGTAAACATTATCGTGTTTGGGTCGGATGGACGCCGATAGATATTGAATTAGAAAAATTAGTAATAATGAATAGATAGTGAAATTTCTGGGCAAATGAGACTCAACATCTTATGTCTCAAGGTGACGAGCCCAATTGTAGTGCCGCTTAGAATTTTTGGGGTTTTTAAAGAATCCTAAGTGCCACTTTTTGGAATGGGCAGGGCGTATCATTTACCATCAGCTGAACGTCCTGCTCGCCTCTTACCATATTTTCAAAAAAAAATCTAATGAATTATTAATTGATAAGGGTTGGTCTTAAAAGGTGGACACATTTTCGATATACTTTTTTCTTTGAAATTTCAAAATTCTTGGCAAATATCACTTATGTTAACGATATTTAAGATTATTTTAGCTTCCAAAGTAACAAAATGGTCCCATAATCAGCAAAGCAAATAATGTAGTTTGTAAAATTTAGCACGTCAAGAAAAACGTCAAAAATGCCATGTTTTCGACTGCAAATTATAGTTAATTAAATAAAACTGAGCCGTATCGAACCAGAACAGAAATAGATTCTGCTTTTAGCTTCAAGTTTTTCATCTTTTTCGTTTCAACTTCAACGTCAGCACCAAATCAGGCAGCTCTAAATTTTACTGCTAAAATTTTTTACACACAATATTCATACACTGTTCTGTTCAGTTCTACTTACATGCGATTTTTTAATTTCATATTAATGAATTTGTTAAATCTTTTTTTTTTTATACTGTATTCTGATTTCATTCATTAATTCGAAGTAAAATATTATATTAAAGGAACTGACTATTTACAGAAATCCCCAAAAACAATATTTATAATTTTAATAATAAAATAAATATCATTTTGTAATTTAAATATAAATTCATTTTTTTATTCAAAATAGTATTTCAAATCACCCATTGACCTTCAAAAACTATCCATTCGAAATAGTGTGCCTCAGACCTGAGATAAATGTGCACAAAAAATTCAAAGGGTTTTTTTTTTCAAATTTCGTTACAATAGGTTCGCTACCTATATATATAATAACATATTCATGTTAATACTTAAAAATTTGGCAATTATAAAGTGGTAATGTTAAAGTTGTTTACAAAAACACGACATTAAATCCTTATCATTTTATGACTACAAATTATAGAAATAAAAATTAACAAAAAAACAACCGACTTTAAAAACACTTTTGCAAAACGATAGATATAATGTGCACTAAAAAGTATAAAAATAATTGCGTATATTTATACAATCTAATTAATTAATCTAATTCTAGTTACGATTATTGTTATTTTTGGAATCGGTGTCCTTCCGCCGCGACCCGCTCTCGCCTCTCGCCTCCTCACGACTCAAGCACATCTCACTTATAACTATGAAGTAACAAACCCATCTTTGGATGACACCGACTCCAAAAATTACAATAATCGTAACTAGAATTAAATTAATTAGTAAGATTTTATAAATATACGCAATTATTTTTATACTTTTTAGTGCACATTATATATATTGTTTTGGAATAGTGTTTTTGAAGTCGGTTGTTTTTTGTTAATTTTTTTTATTTTCTTTTATAATTTTTAGTAAATTTGAAGTACACTTACTAACAATTTGTCTAAATATGTGTAGATATACTGAATTTTTCAATGCAGCAATGAATGTAAGTGCTTTGCAATTTGATTACAAACAGTTAGAAATTCTGCCACAGATTGCACCCTTACTGTAAGTCGTTATGGAGTCCTTTTGATCATCATATTCGAATACGACAATTACTTGACCATAACTATGTTATATCCGGATAGCATAAAAAAGATTCGGACGAGCATCGTTAATTTGCTCCTAAGAATTAAAGAGTTCGGTTAGTTTGTCATGGATTCCGTAATCAGAACCTAACCAAGCTCTTACCAAAATATCTTTGAAGTATATACTTCAAAGTATATACTTCAAAGTATATACTTTGAAGTACATATTATATTGGAAAGAATATCCTTTCCAATAAAAAAAGAATCATCGAAATCGGTTGGCGCGATATTGAGTTATTCGCAAATTTATCATCCACTTTGCTATACGTATGTATAGCAAATTTAAGACTTTTATAGTTTTCTCATGGATGCTATTATCAGATCTGAACCACCAAAGCACCAGCTTTCAAATAAAAACATAATTATCAAAATCAGTTCACCCACTCGAAAGTTTTGAGGTAACAAACATAAAAAAAGAACATACCGACGAATTGAGAACCTCCTCCTTTTTTGAAGTCGGTTAAAAATCATTCAGAAATACGTTTGTTTCATTTTTAACTCATTAACTTTGATTATACATTTCCGATGGCTTTAGACTACATTACTTTCGAATACTTACATGATTTTTTTCTTTAGAACAACGTCTGTCGGGTCAGCTAGTTAAATATAAATCATATATATGTATTGTTAGCGTTATTATTAATAAGCACCAATATTAATTATAAATTAAACACCACATATGTATAAATCACTCGTTATCCTTTATTATTCGAGATACGTCCGCACACGTCGGCCGTCCAACCAATAATGGCCGCAACTCATTATGGCCGCTGCCCTCGCTCTGCCAAGTCTCCTCATTTATTTTACAATGGTGACAATCATAGCGTTTCCGTTCAAAATTAAATAACTATCAACGTTAATAGATAATGAATGACAATAGAAAAGTTAAATGAGATAATTGAAGCCTTTCAGTATGTACCTTCGCAATTTGATTAAGTAATAGCAATTTTATTAGGTTTCGTTTTTGGTGTCTAAGGATTAAATCTAAATTATTTCATGTTGTTCATTATTTGGAATAGTTTTGACTTTATACTATTTGAAACTTCTCCGTACAAAATTTACGCATTTGAAAACTAAAATAAATTCAAGCAAATGCATGAGAAATAAACAAGTTGAGACAAAAATATGAGGACATAAACAGGGTTAGCCACGTGAATGTTAAAACTAGAAGTGACATGTAACGAGACAATATTAGGTATACTATAAAACTATCTGACCCGACAGACGTTGTTCTTTACATAATAAATAATACTGTTAATTAATGGATTTGTCAATAATATTTCATAAAATCAAGAATTATTTCGTAAAATATGCTCCCTGTTGGATTATAACAATAATGAAATTGTTTCACAGAAGAACTGTCAAACCGTGCGTCAATAAATTCTCTTATAGGAAATATGGCCATACAAAACAAATATTGGAAATAAAAAATAATTATTGATCCCAAATAGAAATGAAAACTATCCTATCTCTCAAGGTGGACTAAACTGAACTACGTGAAGTAATCCCTATTAAAATCCGTTCATTAGTTTAGGAGTTCACTGAAAACAATCATCAGGACACTGGATTTATACGAGTATACATTAAGACAATTGGAGGTTAAATTGAGTAATTTGTAAACTATTACGCTACTTATTAGTTGCATTTTAAATTAAGATAAACATTATCTTATTCTAAGATACATACATAAATCCGAAAATATTTTTTATGCAAATAAGGACTAGCCGCATGCAGTGCCGCTCAGGATTCTTGAAATTCCTAAAAAAAAATAAGTGACACTACAGTTGCGTTCGTCTCCTTGAGACATAAGATATAAGACATAATTCTCATTATGCGATTAAGTCTCATTGGACCAGTAATTTCACTAGCTACGGCACCCTTCAGACCGAAACACAATAATGCTTACACATTACTGTTTCACGGCAGAAATAAACTTAAAATTGATCGACGTGTCTATATTGAAGAATTACCATTATTATGTTATGGAAAAGGAGGACAAAGTTGTAAGAGCATTTTTTGAAGGTATCCATGTCGTATCGTTCAGGAAACAACGCACAAGGAAACTAATTAGGAATATGTAATATCCTAATTTTTGGCGAGTCGTGCAAAGGTGGAATTTGGCAGCAGGAATTAGGTGAAACAGCTCTTCGGATCACTTCATTTTTTTTTTTATGGAATAGGAGGACAAACGAGCGTACGGGTCACCTGGTGTTAAGTGATCACCGCCGCCCACATTCTCTTGCAACACCAGAGGAATCACAAGAGCGTTGCCGGCCTTTAAGGAAGGTGTACGCGCTTTTTTTGAAGGTACCCATGTCGTATCGTCCCGGAATCACCGCACAAGGAAGCTCATTCCACAGCTTTGTAGTACGAGGGAGAAAGCTTCTTGAAAACCGCACTGTGGAGGATCGATGAAGATCCATGATAGATGAAGTTGACAGAAGCTGTTTCGTGAGTAGAAAAAAAATTATGTAAGTAGTCGGGAACGAGGTACTCTAATACTCTAAAGACATCACTACGCACGACCCACGCATTTAAATTAAAATAGCAATGGGCCGATCATATGTCACGACTCACAGACAAGAGATGGACGGTGTAGACAACTAAATGGAAGAGGCCGATAGGCATTACAAAAGTTGGGAGACCGTGTAAGAGGTGGGCTGATGATAAATAATGGAATATCCTGTAAAAGACCGGCTCATATTGGGCAAAGACCGTATAGTATGGAAGAAAATAGAGAAGACGTATTACTAAGTAAAACATTTGTTACTTAGAAATTTTTCTTTTTTTTTTTAATCCTTATGAAATTAGTCTCAGTTAATGTTACTAAGAATAATAAGTTTTAAATTTTTAAGTAGTAAATAATTTTTATTAAAACACTGTATTTTAATCAATGTCAGTTTTACGAGTGCTATATCGTAATTACAGTAAATATAGTAAAGTATTTAAACACATCCAGTTACTTGCTATCTGTGTATTTATTCTGTATTTTATTCTGTTCCACGTCCGTGGCTGCAACAGGCAACGCATCACTGCTATCAGGCGCTGAACAATGTATCTTGTTATTTCGCAATCACTTCACTTCTTGAACGGGATTGAGCGCAGTTTTAATTTGTTCGTATATAATCGCTATAAATTACTAGTTTCATGTAATTTTATCCAGTATTTTTTTTTTGTATTGTTATCAAAATTGATGTAATGCGGCTCCATTCCTTTTGCATCTGCAGTCTGTGAAGTGAAATAATCACTATATTTAATATGCATTCTATCCAATATTTAAAACCATAAAAGAAACTATTTATCGAAAGTATTTTAAAGCATTTTAGTACCCATATATTAGTTGTTATACATTTTTTTCTTTTGTAAGTGAATTCTTGATTGTGAGATTTTCATAGCTCGTTAATATAAACTTATATGAGCTTCCTTGTATACATTTTATTGAATCGAATTAAAACAGGTACAGTAACAGCACTTAACAGTTTAAACAGTAATACTTTGTAATATCGGCAACTCTTTTCGAATTCCTCTGGTGTTACAAGAGACTATGGCTTGCTCCATTGTCCTACTCTTCCTTAAAAAAAATAGGACCTAATCAGAGTAGTCGTACATCTAAATTTATAATTGAAAATTCGAATGAACATGTAGAAAGACTAAATTGTTCCAAAGAGGTTGAGTTTTGATTCAACCCTCCAAACACCACCATCGCACCGTATGCAATAAACTACAACGTCAGAATTTGTGGCTTTCCTCCACAGAGCCGAGAAGTTGTTTGGCCGAGGATGAAATGGTCACTAATTTAATTCCTGGAATGTGCTGGGGTGACCAACCAACGAGCAAAAACCTTAGTATCTGCGATCACCCCAGGAGAGTTCTGAACATCTGGAAGCAGCTGAGTGGTTTAATTGCGGAAACCAATTACCAATACCTCCACAGAGCAGTCTTCCAAAAGATTTCATATAGGTCCAACCAAAATTAGCTGTTTCCAGGACGATACTATATGAGTAACTCAAGGGCTCTTGTGGTTCCTCTGGAGTTGCATCGCAGATGCCTTACCATCTCAATATCAGTACTATTACGGATCTCCAAATACTTCAAAACAGAACCCAACCAAATATATACGTTACTGAAGAGGAAACTAATTCAGACAGGAACAACATCTCAAATTGCCATATCTGTTTTTAGCGAGGACGATGTAATAACGTAACTGAATAAAATATCACAATTCTGTCGGTTACCGACATGTCTGTCTCGTTGCAATTTTAAAATCCGCTGTAGTTTGAAATTGTATGAGAATTCACGCTTTACTTTGTTTTCAAAGGACAATGAGTAATTTTGGACTAATTAACAATAGTTAGGATGCAGATTTTATCCCGGGTGCATTCCAGCTCTGCAACAGTCGCGGATTAACTCCCTGAATATTATAGCTTGGACAGCCTTGTATTTTGGCTAAGGACCCGTGCTACTAATTAGCAGATCACTGATAACTGAGTACAAACGAGGCAATAACACTAAGGCGCGAAAACATATTAAGGCTGGGTTGATGTTTGTGCCGCAACTGTCTATACTCTTTGTTGTAATTTTTTGTTATGGCAAACTATAGTGCAGATAGATTGCTGTGAATATATTTATTGAATTAGGCGTTACTTTGCGGAAATCTATAATTATACAAATTATTTAAGTTTTCTTTAGTGTTAATTCCGCCAATATTTGTCCTTAAAACAATTCGACACGTGTTTCGCCTCTACACGAGGCATCCTCAGGACGTGTTGTCTCGCCAAAATCTGGCACGAGACTGAATCAAATGAGCCGGAAGCCGCTCTTTTATACCCTCGTCCCATGAAATGACGCGCTGTGATTGGTCGGCTGTTGTGACGTATTACCCCCGGAAGAGACACGTAACAAAGGTGATGGGACTAAATTTGTTTGTTCATTCAACAATGTAAACATATTGTTATTTTTGTTTTTAATTAGGGATGACTTTTAGATGTTTACACTGTTGATTGAACCAAACGTTTTGGGCTGCCAGACGCTGAAGCTTGGTCCTCAGGACGTGTTGTCTCGCCAAAATCTGGCACGAGACTGAATCAAATGAGCCGGAAGCCGCTCTTTTATACCCTCGTCCCATGAAATGACGCGCTGTGATTGGTCGGCTGTTGTGACGTATTACCCCCGGAAGAGACACGTAACAAAGGTGATGGGACTAAATTTGTTTGTTCATTCAACAATGTAAACATATTGTTATTTTTGTGTTTAATTAGGGATGACTTTTAGATGTTTACACTGTTGATTGAACCAAACGTTTTGGGCTGCCAGACGCTGAAGCTTGGTTCTCAGGACGTGTTGTCTCGCCAAAATCTGGCACGAGACTGATTCAAATGAGCCGGAAGCCGCTCTTTTATACCCTCGTCCCATGAAATGACGATATCTAATATCGATAAATAAATCCCTAATTAAACACATATAAAAGAGCGGCTTCCGGCTCATTTGATTCAGTCTCGTGCCAGATTTTGGCGAGACAACACGTCCTGAGGATGCCTCGTGTAGAGGCGAAACACGTGTCGAATTGTTTTAAAGACAAATATTGGCGGAATTAACACTAAAGAAAACTTAAATAATTTGTATATTGCTGTGAATAATAGCGAGATAACTATGGACAACAGGCACCAGCACCGTCGCACGCATATTCATTGAGGCCAACGAACAGCGATTATTTTATGTACAGGTAATCCCAAGAGGTATTGTTCTACCTCTAGATATCCAATTGATACTAGTTGTTTAAGGCATTATGTATTTGAATTCGAGTTCTTGAGTTATTCATAATCTAAGGTTGTAACACGCTTAGATTCGTCATAATGGTCCGGAGCGCAGGGCGATTTTTCATTTTGTAAATTATATTAGTATATTGGAACCTAGAAAATGAAGGAAATTTTACAATTTAATATTGCAATAAAAGAACGTACAGCATGCGAATCGTCGATTACAAAGAATTAAAGCAAGATAAAATTCAGTAATTACAAACTTTTTAAGTCTATTAAAACCAATTTTATTTAAATATAAATATTCGCTTTTATAAAAAGGATTTACAACAGTATTCCTGTTATATGTGGTATAGAAAAGGGTACATTTTTTTAAATATCCGAATATAAATAAGTCCGCTTCTCAAGCCAAGCTGACCTGGTTGAGTAAGTCATTAGTGCGAGCTTCTAATGAGTCGCTATATTCAACAGCCCGAGTGCTTTACAATGCTCCGCTTCTGACCAAAGTTTACAGTTATATTCATACCTTCATACCTGGCAACTTTGGACTAATTACAAGTATAATTATCCGTATTTTATGCATTAAAAGAATTTACAAAGTGATATCAATTTATTTTTGAGTTGTAATCAATATCTCAACTTCAACTTTTCAAAATTTATTGGCGAAACTTTGGATTTTTTTTGTGTTTTCTAACAATATATTGTTTTCGAACAACAAAACAAACATTATACAGAAACTATCATTTGATGAAGTAAAATTGATAATCAAGCCCACAAAATATAGCCACAGGAACCTTTTATAGGTAAGTATTTCATGTTCTACAAGATAGTTAAGAGACTATAACCAACCAATATGAAAATCTTGCGATGAAACCAGAACGTGGGGTTACAAACTCCTATTACCTGTTTTTCGTATTTGGGCTTATTATAACTGTGTTTTGAAAGCTTTTGATATCGTGGATTTAAGTGCGCTTATACTGAAGCTTAAGTTTAATGATCTTTGTGACATTTATTTTAATTAATGAATTCTTGCTTAGAGAGTCTTAAATAGTTTGTAAATATTTGCAGCAAGCAATCAAAATACTTTAATGTTGAGATAGGCATGCCACAGGGTTCAATCCTTGACCCGTTTTTTTTTATCTATGTTAATAAAATTTGTGGTAGAGCAACTCGAAACGAAAGACAATACGATGGATTGCAAATAACTTATTTTGTAAAACTAACAAACAGAGGTAAAGGTAATGCTAGATTACCAAAGTCTGGTATTTGTAGATTCGACTTTTTTTTTGGCATTGTCATCGATAGTAAACTGTAGTGGAGCCCATATTATATTAGTAATTTAGTAACTACAGTTATGCAGCTTTTACCGTTAAAACGATTTGACTTTGATTTGATTTTAATCCAATAGCTATTCATTTGGGAGTTGGTAGATTCAACTCTTTAGTTGCTTCATGCTATTGTCTAGTGTTCGAAAGATTATTCAATTTTATGAGTTATAGTTAGATAGGCCCGCATATTGTAGTGACACGATTGTACCTATTCTTCATGTTTCGACATGATTTTACCTTTCATTATATGATAACGATGTAATATGTATCGGGTAGGACTCCAGTCATGTATCGAACTCTGTACCGCGTACTAGTGTAGTGGATGAATAAACGATTTGTGACTTGCAGAATTGTGGCTTCCTTAGATAGTATGCCTTCTGTTCTGATAAACCACAGTTGCAATGCATGTATCTTGATGACACTTGTGCCGATGTTTTCATACCTTTTTAACAAAAGTATGGCTCAGTCACTCCTTCATAGCTAATACCCCACCAAACCATCGCGGAAGTCGGATAGTGCCCACGTTGCACTCTGTCGACTAATTGAGCTTCCTTAGAGTTTTGAGCATAAATACGGTTATGTATTTGTTAAAATGTTGCTCAAATGTAAAAAAATCTCATCACCTATTCTTTTAATTTCGATTAAACCACCCTATTCTATCTATCCACTCAATTACCAGTTAAGAAAAAACCAGTACGTCTATTTTGGCTGCAAGTCCTAAATCATCTTTTAAAATGTTTACAATCGTGTCGCTACTGTAACGTTTTTCTGTTAAATAAATATTCGTAAAGCTACAAATTCCCTTAGTTCATAGTCACAGTGGTAGCACATTCTTGAGACGATAACAAATGTCTTTATGTAGGTATATTGTTTACAATTTTAGTGCGAGCCACGCAACTATGAAACTACCTTCAAATTTATAGTAAACGTTGAAACGATTTTTAGTTAGTTTATTTTATGCGTAAGATTTGTTTATTTAAGTATTTCTGTTTTTGTTAAATATCTAAGCATTCTTATCCGTTGGAAAGAGCGGTTTTCCCTAACACAGGTTCTGCGAACTTAAAGGGAAGTCCTTCAAATTGTATTTACTAAAATGCTAAGTAAATTTTTTTTTAATAATAGTTAATATTTTCTTAGTATTACTTATTTTAGTAAGAACTGTTATTTCTGATGAAGATTCATATATATCACATTTACAAAAAAAACAAATTATATTAAAAGTTGCATAATATTCTTATGAAAATCATTGCTTGTGAAAGGTCCGTTAGTCTACTCTTCTCGCTTCATATCTAAAATTACTTTTCATCGCAGAACCTATCTTATGATGGTAAATAGAGTAGCGACACAATGAACTATTGTCAACATTGTGAATAAGGACCTCATTCGCTTGGCAAATAAAACTTCATTTTAGATTGCTTTAAGATAAGGCGCTCTTATCACACGATATCTAGCGTAAGCTGTGACGAAACAGAGCAGTTTCCATTGATCCTAGTAGAGAAATTTGAAGGAAGATGTTATATAGGGAGCGGAAAATAATACAGCATCTACGAGAATTGTTCAAATATTATAAGCGTATATATATATATCCTACTAAAATTATAAATGTGAAAGTTTGTGTGTCTGGATGTATGTTTGAACTTCTTTAACGCAAAATCTACTGAATAGATTTCGATGAAACTTTACAATAATATAGCTTACACACAAGAATAACAAATAGGCTATAACTTATAAAACTATAGTGTGAATTATACAAAATATAAAAGAAGTGTGATTGTTACTAATGAATACAACTAGCGCCATCTCTTATCAACTAGCAATACAATTTATACAATTTATATGGCAAAACAACGTTTGCCGGGTCAGCTAGTATATATATACAGGGTGTCCCGTAATCAGTGGACCAACGGGATACCCGTGATAGGGGTGGTCATCATCTCTCGAAAACACCAAATTTTACTGTTCTAGGGCCAGTAGTTCAAAAGATATGATTTTTTAAGCATTATTTTGAAAATTCTACCCTTATCAACACAAAAGTTGAAAAAAAATATTTTTTATTTTTATTTTGCCCTGTTTCTTAACTTAAGGTGGCTGAGGAAACATGTGTCTTCACAATTAAATCCATTTTTGTGAATAAATATTGCCAAATTAAAAATTAAAAACCAAAACATGCGCAAATATCAAATAACTAAATTTGCAACGTGATGTTTGAAGCAAGCTAGTGCAAAAAAAATGTATGACAGCCTTGCGGACCATTATTTAAAAAACATCTGCAGTTCATACTGATTCCAAAAAGGTATAACAATATTACATTTTACAAAAAAAATAACTTAATAACCAATTTTAGACTCCAATTGCGAGAAACATTTAAGCGCTATCTATTCTGAGAATTATTTTGTTATCGAGAGAGAGATAACACAATATGCTATCTCTTTCTCGCTCAGGTACCTTTTTCGTTTACGGGGTCCTATTGGCCGACGCCTATGATCCCCACACCCTAATTTTTCAAATTATTCTTAGTTTCATCAGAGACTTGCTCATAGCTCGTAGCTGCACACGTGTTTTTTACTTCGCTACCATTACGACTCTTTTTTTTGGTGACTGACGCTTGAATTGGACCTTGTTTGTCTTTGTGATTTGGATACTGTTTGCCCGGATTTTATAAAATGCCTAATACCTATACTCCTCGTGAATATGCTGAGATGTATTTTATTTACGGTCTGTGTAATGCAAACGCTCGGCAAGCAGCCCGTACGTATCGTGAGCGCTATCCTAATCGCGACCGCTATCCGGATCATCGAATTTTTCTCCGTGTAAATAACGCGTATTTAGAAGGCAGAATTCCCGGAGCTGCAAACAACGTGGGAAGACCTAGAAGAGTCGATGAACTTCAAATACTGGCCGAAGTGACAGAAGAACCTTCTACGAGTGTTCGTCGTATTTCAAGACGTACTGGTATAGCAAAAACAACAGTACATCGCATTTTAAAAAGAAACAGTTTATACCCTTATCATATTCAACGAGTGCAGGCACTATTACCTGCTGATTATCAACGGAGGATAGATTTTTGTGCAGAGATGCTTCGCCGATGCCGACAAGATCCACTATTTTTCAATTCAATATTATGGAGCGATGAATCGTGTTTTAAAAGAGTTGGAGTGTTTAACATTCATAATTTACATGAATGGGCTGTTGTGAATCCACGTATTGTACGAGAAGATAGATTCCAGCACCAGTTTGGAGTCAATTTGTGGGCTGGAATCTTAGATGGTAAACTTATTGGTCCATTTGAGCTCCCACCGAGGCTTAATGGTGCTCGGTACTTGCAATTTTTAAGAAATGACTTAAGTAATTTATTAGCAAATGTACCACAGGAGGTATGTGAGAGGATGTGGTTACAGCATGATGGCGCACCCGCTCATTATTGCAGACAAGTGAGGGAATATTTAAACGAGTCTTACCCAAGTAGGTGGATTGGACGAGGAGGTACAATCCCATGGCCAGCTCGATCACCTGATCTTAATCCATTGGATTATTTTTTATGGGGATATTTTAAAGAATCCGTATATGAAACCGTTAACGATAACGAAAGACAGCTAAGACAAAAACTGAATGTGGTGAGTGAAAAAGTCAAAAATAATGAAAGGGCGTTAAAAAGTTTAAAAAGAAATTTTATAAGAAGATGCCGGCTATGCCTTAGAGTAAGAGGAAGACATTTCGAACATTTATTATAAGAAATAAATAAAAAAATTCTAACTATTTACTTTTGTTTTATTGTAAATTCCGCCAAGAAATTGCTATCTAATGTTGATTTAAAATAATTATTGTCTTTTATTGTTTCACAATAATGATTAATTATACCTTTTTGGAATCAGTATGAACTGCAGATGTTTTTTAAATAATGGTCCGCAAGGCTGTCATACATTTTTTTTGCACTAGCTTGCTTCAAACATCACGTTGCAAATTTAGTTATTTGATATTTGCGCATGTTTTGGTTTTTAATTTTTAATTTGGCAATATTTATTCACAAAAATGGATTTAATTGTGAAGACACATGTTTCCTCAGCCACCTTAAGTTAAGAAACAGGGCAAAATAAAAATAAAAAATATTTTTTTTCAACTTTTGTGTTGATAAGGGTAGAATTTTCAAAATAATGCTTAAAAAATCATATCTTTTGAACTACTGGCCCTAGAACAGTAAAATTTGGTGTTTTCGATAGATGATGACCACCCCTATCACGGGTATCCCGTTGGTCCACTGATTACGGGACACCCTGTATATCATAACAGTCGATAAGAATTTCAATGACTATGAACGAGATTTTAATTCTGCTAGGAGAGAACGCGAAAAGGTTACTACATTGTTAAAATATCAGTTATATTCAATTCAACGATTTATTTGTCGTACTTTGACTCACTTGGATCCCTATCCAACATACCTTCTATGAATATCACATAAATTATATCCTTAAATAATTATGTTATATTATTACCAAAAAAAGAATGCTGGGAGAGTTTCTTGTGCTACTTCTTTTCTATCAGAGCGCGATTTGTTTCCGAAGCGGTAGTAGTATCTAGTAGTTGTTAGAAATGACATCAAAAGGAAATCTAAAAGAATCAATTTTGAGAAAATAAATGCCCTTTATGCTTTTACAATATGTGCACCATAAGACAACAGAATATATCGGGAATGGGACTGCGACCATTCGATGCGAAATTTTACGGCGATGATTATATTGACGAATATATTTAAGAAAAATGGCTTCTTTGACGCATCATCGCCGCACAACTACTAAATATATAGAAATGCAACATTCAGTAAGATTAAATTAAATAATATTTTGAAATTTAAATAATGATAGTTGTTTAACTAATAAGGTTTTGTACCTACATCAGATTTTTTATTCTTAAAGAGTTTAAACAGATCAATCAATTACTTACAGAATTGAAGTTTTTTTATGATAATAAGGGATGAGACGAGCAAGACATTCAGCTGTAATTGATACGCCCTGCCCATTACAATGCAGTGCCGCTCAGGATTGTGAGTAAACCCAAAAATTCTGAATGGCACTACAACTGGGCTCGTCACCTTGAGACATAAGTTGTCAAGTTTCATTTGCTCAGTAATTTCACTAGCTACGGCGCCCTTCAGACCGAAACACAGTAATGCTTACACATTACTGCTTCACGACAGAAATAGGCGCCGTTGTGGTACCCATAATCTAGCCGGCATTCTGTGCAATTTTTTTTAAGTAATTTTATTTAAAGTAGTTTCTTTCACCCAGTAAAGCGGGCGAGACCTGCCGGTTTATCATAACTTTATTAAAAGCAATATTGATCATTTACTATCATATTTTAAAATCAACGTTCAAGTCCTTGCATCACTTTTCTGTCTCAATTACGTTAATACCTGTAAATGATATAAAATGCGATATAAGTGTGCAGTGTGTGTGAGTTTTTCCAATAAAGCCACGTTCCCTTAGGAACACAGACAATGTCAACTAATAGAGGTACAGTCTCGAGTGGGCCGAGGATTCAGGTCACAGCGTGCAACTACGACCCGCCCTCCTACTAATACTTACAACGTGCTCAATGACCAAATAAAACAGTTAAGTGTGAGTTGTATTCAAATTCAAATATTTTTATTCAATATAGGATCATCACTTATTTAAAGTCAAAAACTACCACCATTCCAAAAAGAATGCCTCAGACCTGAGAAGAATGGGCGCAACAAACTCAGCGGGCTTTTCTTTTTCATCAAAATATATGTTTAAAAAGTAATATTGTACAATTAAATTTATTATTTAATAGCCTGAGGGCGGTCGCTCCATTCGCAATCTGTGGCATCATTAAGGAAGTCATTCATGTTATAGTACCCTTTAACCTTTATTTTGAATATCGTAATACTTTTGTTTTGGATACCGGGGCACAAACGTATGAGTAATGAGAAAGCTGACCGGCTAACTAAGGATGGGCTGTCATCCCCCTTCATAGGCCCTGAACCCTTTTGTGGAGCTTGAGAATCTACTATCCGCAATGTCCTAAGGATTCAAGAAATGCTGGAGGCAGCCAGTTACTGGACCTCGCTACCAGGCCAACGGCAAGCTAAGCTGCTCCTAGGCAACTATCAACGTAAGCGTGCCAAAAAAATGCATAAGCTTGGATTCCTATCCGGCCATTGCAAGCTGAATGGGCAGCTAGCCAGAATGGGTGTCAGTGAATCAAACCTGTGCAGGTTCTGCTGCGAAGCCGCTGAAGACCCCATACACATCCTTCTGGAATGCGAAGCCATTGCCAGAATCAGGCTGGGTTGTCATAAATACCTTCACTTAAAGCAGAGGACGTGCCCTGCCTGGACCCTCTGAGGATCCTACGCCTTTTAAAAGTAATAGGTTTCGAGGATATAATTTAAATCTGGGCACAGTAACACGTTTTCTAGTTAGTAGCCTCGATTATCCTCCTTAACTTTTGAGTTGAGGCGCGCTAGCGCAAGCAGGGGGCACAATAGATCCTAGGATTTAAGTGCATTGAAATCCCCAAGCTATAATAAAACAAAAATATGTTTTGAACATTGTCTGGGATTTTGTTGTAAAAGCATATACATCGCCCCACAAAAGACTTACTTACATGACTTAGCCGAGTAGTAGGCATTATTCGCGAATTCAGCCCGCTTAAAATATAAATTTTAAAATCTTTTAAATAGTTATCCCTATAAAGCAGCCTAGCATTTTTATAATCTTTTCTTGTCTTTTTCACAAACTATAAAACTAATTTGCTAATAAAACGAAGTGTCCCACTAAAAGTCCTATATAATTTATCTCTTTTAATATTTACACGAATCATTCGAAACAAGAAGTACTTAGAGTATAAAAGTAAATTTGAGTTTACTACAACCTGACCAAACGCCAAATATTTAGGCCCAAAATTGACAGTACGAAAAAATACAAATATCATATTTTCAAAAATTAATCTTAATAGAATTTTAATTCGGATCGCCAGAACTGTGCGATGCGTCTTGAAATCTACGATTCATCCGTTGCGAAATATGTGTTTTTGGCTTTGTTCCAACTAAAATGAATTGGATTTAGTTTGCGTACAGTCCGTTTTTTTTTCTCTTCAGTAACATTAGAACGTAACTTTTAACTTGTATAATATTGAACACTTTTCGAATCGAATAACTTTCAACTATTTTCTTGCTCAAGAAATTTACAATTGATATATTATATAACTAGCTTAGAGGCAAATAAAGAAAGCGAGAGAAAATAACATCTCTAATGGAGATGATACATCAAGAATATGAAAGCGAATCTTTAATTATTGTAACCGATTTTGATTGACATGTCGTAAGCAGTCAGCCACGCTCGGCATTAGCTCCTTAGTATTAAAGTGAAACTTTTATTACATCTTCTCAAACTTTTTCGTCTGTGTGTTGCATGTCGCGTGACGGTCGGGCGGCGCCTATAGTTCAGATGAATTCTTCAATCCTTAGGATGCAATTGCTTTCGGAAGAGTTGGTTCGAACTCCACATTTGATAAAGGTTTTTTTATTTTATGAAAATGTAAAGCACAATATGTAAATTTGTTTTTTTTCTATGCTGATTAATACCTGTTATTTTGTGAAAAAAAGTTTTTACTTGCATCGTGGTTTTATAAAACCACACAATTGCTTTTTTTGAAAATTCAACTGTGATAAATAATAAAACAGTCCTAAATTATCAAGTATAATAAGTTAGTTACCGTAAATATATTTTAGACGTTGCTCCTGGTGTCTCGTGAGCTGCAGTGATAACACAACATGATACCCGTATGGTGATGGTAAAGGTATGAATTATATTTGAATGATTTTTTTTTATGGAATAGGTGGACAAACGAGCGTATGTATATATAACGGATCACCTGATGTTAAGTGATCACCGTCGCCCTCTTTCTCTTGCAACAACTGAGGAATCACAAGAGAGTTACCGGCTTATAAGGAAGGTGTACGCGCTTTTTTCGAAGGTGCTCATGTCGTATAGTTCCAGCAACACCGCACATCTTCGTAGTACGAGGAAGAAAGCTCCTTGAAAACCGCATTGTGGAGGACCGCCACACATCCAGATGGTGGGGATGATACCCTAATTTGTAGCGTATCGTGCGAAGGTGGAATTCGGCGGCAGGAATCAGGTGAAACAGCTCTTCGGAACATTCGCCGTGATAACCTTATATTTCATAAAGATTAATAATATTAACTGTTATTAGAAATACCCTTATTAATATTTGATTATGAGCAAGCAGATGTGTTGAACGTATTGGTTAGTAGCTTATAAAAAGCAGACACCTAAATTAGAATATTTTCATGCTACAAGCTGTTACTTATCAATATTATATTTTGGGAAGCTCCTTTGTACAGGATGCCGCCTAGATTATAAGTACAACAACGGCGCGTATTTCTGCCATGAAGCAGTAATGTGTAAGCATTATTGTGTTTCAGTTTGAAGGGAGCCGTAGCTAGAGAAATTACTGGACAAATGAGACTTAACAACTTATGTCTCAAGGTGACGAGCGCAATTGTAGTGCCGCTCAGAATTATTTCAGCTTCATAATTATCAAGAATCCTAAGCGGCACTGTATTGCAATGGGCAGGGCATATCAATTACCATCATCTGAACGTCCTGCTCGTCTTGTCCCTTACTGTCTAAAAAAATATTAAGTAGGTGTATAATAAAAGACAATACCGATAAACTTTTCATTTACGAAATGAACTAATTTGTACTGAACGAAACAGCGGCCAATACACTGACCTGTTGCAAAATAGTAAATTGGTAAAGTTTGCGAACCACCGCAGCTGAGTTTCGTTCACAATAAGGAACTTTTTCAACTTCTCTCCACAGATATTAGCGGAGTTACGTAAAGCTTATTACTATTATATAAGGGCTTTTTAAATTTTCAGACTTTTCCACTATTATATAAATGTGAACGGGAAAGTCGTCATTATAAATATCATAATTTCAGCCGGAAGACGTCCACTGCTGGACAAAAGTCTTCCCCATAGATTGCAACGACGATCAGTCCTGCGCTGCCCTCATCCAACCAATTCCGGCGATCTTCCGGCCTACCAACACTACATCTTCCGGTACGTGGTGGCCATTCGAGGACTTTACTACCCCAACGGTCTATCTGACGGCCGAGCTATGTGCCCTGTCCACTCCCACTTCAGTTTCGCAATCATGAATTATCGGAAAATTTATAAATACCCTTAATTTTTTCGTATATATTTATAATTTTTGATCTATGCCTATATTTATTTATTATTTAGCATTTTTGGCTTTTGGGATATAGTAAGAGGATAACATTTATTTCAGAAGACTAACAAATCTGCATAACATCTGAGTAAGTGATAACCGCAGCTAAAGAGACACCAGGAGTATACAGAGGATAGTCACCTGAACATATTTTTTTCAAAACATATTTTTTATGGAATAGGAGAACTTACGAGAGTACGAGTCACCTGTTGATAAGTGATCACCCACATTGAGCGTTGCCAGCCTTTAAGGAAGGTGTACGCGTTTTTTTTGAAGGTACCCGTAGGTATGTCGTATCGTCCCGAAAACATTGCAAAAGGAAGCTCATTCCACAGCTTTGTAGTACGTAGAAGAAAGCTCTTTGAAAACCACAATTTCAGGACCGAAACACATCCAGATGGTGGGCATGATATCGTAACTTGTGGCGTGTCGTGTGAAGTCAGAAGTCGGCGGCAGGAATAAGGTTAAACAGCTATATTTACGACTACTTTATTCAATCTTACAAAAGTGTTATATTTTTGGACTGTTAAATGATTCAAATTTTTTACCAACATTTATGGACGGTACGGGACACGAATCCGCGCCTCTCGTGTTCCGTCCGAGCGCTCTTACAGTGGAGCCAACCATCTGAGTGACGCATCGGCCGTAAATCTTGGTATGTCTTGTTCAACTGTCAGGTTGGTAAAAATTAAATTTGTATATTTAATCCCTGAAGTGAGGGATATCAACTCAAAAAAAAATTAACCAAAAAACAAAAGGCTTCAAAAACTCTATTCCAAAACAATAGATATAAAATGCACTAAAAAGTATGAAAATAATTGCGTATTTTTATACGATCTAATTAATTAATCTAATTCTATTTACGATTATTTTTATAGAATAGGTGTCCTCCCGCCCCCGTTCTCGCCTCTCTGCTATTCACGTCGCGTGTGCGACTCAGGTACATCTCACCTATAACTATGTATGTAGTTACAATACACGGACTTTAAATATTGTTATGCTTTTCTCGTGGTTGCCATTGTCAGATCTGGATGAAATTGAAATGGGACTACACGGGAAGCACCGGCTTTCAAATAAATAGAATTATCAAAATCGGTTCACCCAGTCCAAAGTTTTGAGCTAACAAACATACAAAAAACTTACCGATGAATAGAGAACCTCCTCCTTTTTTGAAGTTGTTTAAAAATAACAAACTGCTAGATTATTTATAAAGTCGAGGAAATATTCTATAATAATTGTAGCTAACCCAACAAACGTATTGCCATATAAAGTAAAAAAAAATTTGGGGTTTAAAAAATAGATGACGACCGATTCTCAGATCTACCAAATATATAGTACATCAAATTTATCGTACTACATTTAATGTATTTGATTGCCATCTTGCAACCTTATTATGAATATATGGATGGAACAGAATAATATAAAAATCGTGATACAAAAATAGGTTTTGATTGTAAAGTGGTGAAAATTTGAATTTATAAAAGAAATTTTATTTTTTTGTTGAATGATAATAAAATAAAATAAAAAAAAATATTTAGAGTTGGGTCGCCCTTATCAAAAAGGGATATGAAAAATAGATGTTGGCCGATTCTCAGACTCAGGTACCTGATCCACACGCAAAATTTCATACAAATCGGTTTAGCTGTTTCGGACAGAGCATTTATACATTAGATAGAAATAAAAATTTAAGTATTTGTTCGTTACTCAATCAAAATAATAGACAATCCCTAAATTTCAACAAACATTGAAATGAACATATAATATGCGCGCACTATCTTTTGGACAATGCGGTATGAGTATGGTTATGGTTTCTAAAGTAGCTTTGGTACAGTTCAGTGCAGCGCTGTTCCACTGCGACCAATGTGATCTATTGTTATAGCCAATGTTAACTATAGCTTACTGCTTAGATTGATTCTTTTCATAAATCTTATAGTATCTTTTGCAGTAAGCTGACGTACCTCAAGTGGTTGAAGAATTGGACTTCCCAAAGAGATGCTACGTTTACGCATTAAAAGACCACATTCAGAGAGAATTTGTAACGGGAACTTGAATCTGAATCTGAATGGAATTTGTAATCTGAACACTATTACAGAATCTACACGCTCTGCAATCTCTGAGACCTAAGATTGAGAGGTTTTTGTTTAATCTGCAATGCCCAATCAATTTGATGAAAAAAAAAAGCCCGCTGAGTTTGTTGCGCCCATTCTTCTCAGGCCTGAGGCATTCACTTTGGAATCGGTGGTAGTTTTTTTTTTTACTTTCAATAAGTGATTTCAAATCCTATTTTGAATAAAAATATTTGAATTTGAATTTGTCCTATGCGACATGGGTAAGGTAGCAAACCAAAACATCACAAAGCGAATCATCAGTGGGAGGCTCCTTTGCACAGGACCACAACGGCGCCTCTTTCTGCCGTGAAACAGTAATGTGTAAGTATTACTGTGTTTCGATATGAAGGGCGCCGTAGCTAGTGAAATTACTGGGCCAAAGAGATTTAACATCCTATGTCTCAAGGTGAAGAGCGCAGTTGTATTGCCATTAAAAATTTTTGGGGTTTTACAAGAATCCTGAGCGGCACTTCATTGTAATGGGCAGGGCGTATCAATTACCATCAGCTGAACTTCTCGTCTTGTCCCTTATTTTCATAAAATTATGTAAACTTGTTATGTTCATTTTTCGGTTTATGTAAATCGGTCTAATATCAGTATTTTAATTGCTAGCTCTATCGAGCACTACACAATTTATAATTTCTGTTACAAAATGTTGAACTCTAGGTCTTTTTGTTTTCATATATGTAGTGTCATATTTGTTTAAGAAATAAGAAGAATAACCACGTAAAAGACTGGCAACGCTTCTGTGAGACTTCTGCTGTTACAAGAGATTGTAGACAGCGGTTGTCCATTAGTATCAGGTCACCTGTATGTTGGTTTGTCGTCCTCTCCAACGGTAAAACCAAACTCTTTTCATTATGGGTCTATAACCAACCCATCGTTTTGTTTGCAAACTGAAAATATCAGACATTCAAATAAAAAGCTCTAAAGAAATAATGTCATCCCGACCGGAGTCTAAAAATATAAAATAGACGGGAGGTATCAAGTCCTTGTCACGTCAATTAAAGTAATATTGAAAATCTGTTGCAAAGGAGCCCTTTCTCTAAAGCATGAGATACGCTGGATATTGTTACGATATAAATTTTAAAATATTCACGTGGAAATTAAATTGTAGGGGTTCTCACGCCTAAGCGCTGCTTTTGTGTATACTGGTTACGTGTTTACTCTGGAGTGTTCAGTCGGGAAGAGAATATTTGTCAATAGTTATGACCAATCGGGATCGAGAGTGTGATATAGTGAGCCCTCTTTCTTCCACAACTATTAGTACATGGAGATAGAAGTTAAATAGACATTTATTTTTCTACATGTTTTTTTATTATAAAATTTTATTGAATAATACATACTTAAAATGCAAATACGTTGAATATTGCACCGTGAAATGTAAGATTTTTTTTATGGAAAAAGGAGGACAAATGAGTGTACCTGGTGATAAGTGATCACCGCCGTCCACAATCTCTTGCAACACCAGAGGAATCACAGGAGCATTGCCGGCCTTTAAGGAAAGTGAACGCGCTTTTTTTGAAGGTACCCATGTCATATCGTCCCGCAAACACATCCGCCCTATATCCACATGGTGAGAATGATATCCTAATTTGTGGCATGTCGTGCGAAGGTGGAATTCGCCGCCGAATCAGGTGAAACAGCTCTTCGGAACACTCCCCGTGATAAATACGTCGAAGACATACAGTGAAGCGACGTCTCTACGCAACGCTAAGTGATTTAGCCGTTCACAGAGTACAGGGTCCTCGACAATTCGAGTTGCTCTGCGTTGCACGTGGTCAAATAGATCGAGCTAATGCTGTAGTGTGCCACACCAGAGATCCAGACGCCAGACAGCAATACTCCATATGTCGCCAGACCAGCGCTTTGTAGAGCGCTAGAATGTGGGCCGGCTTGAATTATTGCCGTGCTCTATTAATGACGCCCAGCTTCTTCGAAGCCAATATGGCTTTGCCCTCCAGATGGCCACGGAATTGGCAATCGCTCGAGATTTCGAGACCCAGTATTCCGATACTAGGCGAGGTTTTAGGGGGAGTGTTGTGGAAGAGCGGTGATACGACAAGTGGGGTATTTTTAGTAGTAAGCGCGCAAACTTGAGTTTTCTGGGGGTTAAATTGGACAAGGTTCAATTTACCCCATTCCGCGACCTTCTCAAGAGAGGACTCGATAGAAGACACAAGTTTCTCCCAGCACTGGTTTATGATTTCCCGAGACAGACCTGCATGGCCCGTGTACACGGCATCACCAGTGCTGTCGTCTGCATAGCAATGTATGTTGGAGGTGTCCAACATAATATCATTGATATGCAGAAGAAACAGCGTGGGAGACAGCACACAGCCTTGGAGCACTCCAGCGTTAACGGGCTTCACCCAGTGAGGAAGCTGGAGGTCCACTTGCATAAGCTCTTGGGAAGCCCCATATGATGGAAGTTTTAAGAGGAGCGCCTTGTGCCATACACGATCAAAGGCCTTCGCTATATCCAGGCTAACTGCCAGGATTTCCCCTTGCTTTCAATAGCCGCCGCCCATCTATGTGTTAGGTATACCAGAAGATCACCTGCCGACCAACTATGGCGAAAGCCGTACTGTCGGTCGTTGATCAACTGGTGACCCTCTAGTACCAAGAGCTGGGAGGTAATAGCAATAGGCCTGTAGTTTGCCGGATCCGAACTGTATCTTTTTTTTTGATCGGATGGACAAGGGCTGACTTCCATGAGTCAGGGACTACGCCTTTTCAATAAGAGTGCCGGAATAAACGCGTTAGCACCGGCGTCAACTCAGAGGCTCACGTTCTAAGCACGATTGGAGAAATGCCATCCCGCCCGCTCGACTTCCTGAC
Source organism: Leptidea sinapis (assembly GCF_905404315.1). Taxonomy (NCBI): domain Eukaryota; kingdom Metazoa; phylum Arthropoda; class Insecta; order Lepidoptera; family Pieridae; genus Leptidea; species Leptidea sinapis. The sequence continues at coordinate 5,663,686 of NC_066311.1, read as the reverse complement.
GTCCAACGAAAACAGAGCTTGCCGATCAGTTTTCTGTCTGAACTGTACTTCAGGCATTGAGCTCTGCACTACCGCGGGATGGTCGGCGGTGTTTTTGCGTTGTCGTCAAGAGTTGGAGGCGAAAAGAGCGCACAGTAGATCAGATTTCTCTTTTGCGGCAGGGACGGCTGATTGAAGTTGTGTGTATGGTGCTGGCTCCGATCGAACCAAGCGTGGTAACGCTGCCTTTGCTTTATGTTTTGCACTCGAATGGCTTCCAGGTTTTCCTATGTCTATGATAGAGGTAGACACAAGGCTGGGTCTGGAATCAAAATGTCCAGAGATTCTACTATTAACGGGCTCTACAATTGGATTGTCGCCGTTCCGAGCCTCGACCACGGCAGTGGAAATTGCTACATCTATATGTACATATTAGCTGTCTGTCATGTGGTTTTTTTATATCAATAAGGGATGAGATGACTAGGACGTTCAGCTTATGCCATGCCTGCCCATAACAATGCACTGCCTCTCAGGTTTCTTGAAAAATCCAAAAATTCTGACCGGCACTCCAATTGCGCTAGTCTCCTTGATACATAAGATATTAAGTATAATTTCACTAGCTACGGCGTCCTTCAGACCGAAACACAATCATGTTTACACATTACTGCTTCACGGCAGAAATAGGCACCGTTGTGATGCCCATAATCTAGCCAGCATTCTGTGCAAAGGAGTCTCCTACTGGTAAAGAGTGGACTGATTAGAGTGGCTTCAAGGTTTCTACTGCTGGACATTAGCATGCATGGAAGATGTTCCAGCCGTAGCGGGGCTATGGGCTGGTTATAGGGCACTTATTACATTTAACTTCGCACAGCCACCTTGTATAATCAATTACCTACTCCAGTTTTCCCGAACCGATACGACTTAGGGACTTTTAAGAGTGCATACTACCTACTTTAATGTTGTCAACGCATCTCTTGATCCCTGGTAATGCGGATGTTCATGACCATTTCCCTCACCGCTTTCCATCGCGTGAGCTTTTTGCTGGTATGCAAACTCTTATAATTAAAAAAAAAGTTAGGGTAGCCACGTAACCATTGGGTAGTAAATGGTGATTCCCGAGCCAATTTAAAGGCGCAGCGTTAGTTGCGTGCGACCAAGAATACAAAGGATGGTGAGCAGAAGTGAGACAGTATGAATGCCAATCAATGTTTTAATATCATTGAAAATGTCCAAGAAAATAATACAGAAAAATCAAATGCTGATGTAAAAAATATTACACATACAGTATGCAGCATTCTGCTTATTTTTGTCAATACTGCGAAAATTTTGATACCAATGACCTCAATTAAAAAAAACTACGTTTAAAAAAAGTGACTTCAAAAGCACATAAAAATAATAGTATTTTATTAATATTAAAGGTAATAAGATTTGCCTAAGAGGTGTATTAAATTAAATCTCTACCACTCTATCACAATCGAAGAAACAATTAAATCGGATCATTAATCTCAGCGTAATCGGTAAAAATACCAATCGAATTGAGAACCTCCTCCTTTTCGAAGTCGGTTAAAATTAATATTTACGACCTTTATTTCTTTAAATATTCATAATTTCTATTATTATTTGATTCCTAAATTTAAAGAATTGTTATGTAAACCTAATGTGCCATTTTAAATTAGTATAGAAGAAAAAAAGTTATATATATTAAAATTACAAAATTTAATATTATGTTTCTGTTATTTTGTTGATAGAATTAATTAAAATAGTAAATTACTTATTATGTTATACTGGTTATGTTATACCCCACTTAGCATATAGGACATGCTTTTTAATCTAATCACCTTGTACACTAAAGGTCTAAGAAACAGTATTGTAATATAGTTCTCGCATTAAATCACTACTACTTTCCCATTTCATTGTGGTCTGCTCTTTCCAAAGTTGGATAAATTTTTCCACTTAAAAGTTATCATTTCGTTTTCAACCTTATATTTAACTGATTTCAATTTAGCGAACTACCTAGAACTATTTCAGTGTGACTTTTTTTCGGTAATAAGTTAATACGTTTTTCATTTATGTATAAGTACTTCATTTGATATAAATATTTGTAAGCTTCATAATAATTGCATGCTGTATCTACCTTAAACGATAATGCATTTAGAAATAACTTTAGATTATATATTTTATTGTTGCTTGAATTAATGTAATTATCACTGGTGGATCGAATAAATAAATAAATGAAAAACCTTTGTAAGCGTGTCATTGTTAATTAAACCATTTATTTACTTCTTATCAAGCGCCTAAATACAAAGTTTTATGTTTTATCTCTAAATAAGACGAATTTCCATGCAAACTCTCATACCTTATTTCAACTCGTTCACGTCATGTTTCACAACAATTAAAGATAGCTTAAAAGACATAAAAGGCATTCAATTTCTCAAAATTTATTTCTTTAGAATTATTTTTGATGTTATGTTGTTTGCTGGCATTTCCCAAGATCAAGTCTATTTTTGTACCAAATATAATCAAAATTGAATTCGGAGTAAAATATCTTATTCTTATAATTTATGCTGAGCTTCGTTATCTTACGCGTGAGCTGACATTTAAAATATTAAAATTACTCAATCATAAACAAAAATTCTTATCAAATAACATAAAACAGCTGAGTGTGAGTCGCCATAGATATCAATTTTCCAGTTCTAAATAATTGCTAGCTACGTGATTTTAAGCACTGGGCTTGAAATTCTATTGTATTTATTCATTGCCAACTATTGGTGCTATTTGAAAGCAATGACATGCTTGAAAAATTTAGTAAATTCTATACAGGGTTGAATTTAGAAAGAAAAAGTTTATTTATTAAAAACTAGACTAGTTTCTAATCATTCGAAAGTCCTTCATTAGTGTGAGTGTAATAGATTCTCAATAACGTTTCGTCTCATACTGCGGATTTCCGCTCGTAGTTCTCAATAACGTTTCGTCTCATACTGCGGATTTCCGCTCGTAGTGCGCGGCTTGACAGCATGGGGGGCTTTACGTTGCTTCGGTGGTTTTAATCAGTAAAGTTTAATATAATATAAAATTATTTTCAAAATTTCATGAAGACGGAGTTTAATATTTACTATCTTATATCAATTGATCAAACAAAAGTCGTGGTAAAAATAACTTATTCAGCAAAGATTGCCAAAGGCGGGATAAACAACAAACACGTGAGAATTTTGAAAAAAGTTATTTCTTAGAAGATTAACTATAGCAAATCCAACGAGTGTTATTAGGTGATATTTATTTTACGTACCTTTACTCGCACAAATGATTAACGAAGTCATACTGCCTATACATAATATATTAAAACTAGCTGACCCGACAGACGTTGTTCTGTTCATATTAAAAAAAAACTCTTGCGGGTGGAATTTCGTAAAATTTGTTCTCAGCTGACCTCTACTCGGCGAAAGGAATATTCCTACCAAATTTCAAGTCTCTATGCCTTATGGTTCCAGAGATATCGTGATGAGTGACTATATACGTGGAAATCTCTTATATATAGATAGGATTGTGTTTAACAGTTAAAATCGTTTGTCTTTAATTGAAATTTCTATTTCATAGAAATACTTTTTTGTTGTTTTTACATGCCTTAGGCGCAAAGCTTGAAGGTATATTCTACGAGAACCTTAAAATCAAAACACCCACGTTTTGTCGCATAAAATCGTTTATAACTAAATTTGTAAAAGTACATCGTAAGACATGTAAAAATGATTGTTGAACATTTAAAAAAAAATTAAATAGATTCATTGCTTTATTTTTACTTAAAAAATGTTTTGAGTGGGTTATGGTGTTGATTTATAGAGTCCACATACACATGATAACTTTTGAAAATATCATTTCTTCTAAATTTTTCTGGCGTTGAATTCGTGTAAAAATCATCCCCCGATAAAATTTTGAACAAATTTTGAAATAACATCGCAAAAAGTTAGTTTCTCATAATTTTTTCTAATTATTTCAAGTAACTATTACAACTCTTTATTATTTAATTAATAACATCAAGTAATAATTATAAGATTTATTTTATTTATTCAGTTCTCGATAAATTCTGTTCAAATACTTTGTAAAATACTATTACTTTTAGTTACGTTATTGTAAATACGTCCGAGGTCTGTCCCAAACCGGAGCCAATATAGAAGCACGCCATGCATTTCATGTTGTCACGCAATCAAATTATTTTGTTTTAATGACCTTCTATTATAACAATAATTGCACAGTAAACTCAAACCAACTTTGTTTTTTGTTATTAGTAAGAATTTGTGTGATTTCGAATCCAACAAATTCTTGATTCGTAAGTAACTTTTCTATGTATTTACTATCCGTTTTTGGGTGAAGGATATTCTTGTTATTTAGTTTACCAGTGGAAGCGTTTTGTGTTTTGCACAGGATGCTGGCTAGATTAGGCGTACCACAACGGCGCCTATTTCTGCCGTGAAACAGTAATGTGTAAACATACTGTATAGGGCGCTCTAGCTATTGAAGTTACTGGGCAAATGAGACTTAACATCTTATGTCTCAAGGAGACGAGCGCAATTGTAGTGCCGCTCAGATTTTTTGGGTTATTCAAGAATCCTGAGCGACACTGCATTGTAATGGGCAGGGCGTGTCAATCAGCTGAACGTCCTGTCCGTCTCAACCTTTATTGCTATAAAAACAATTATACTTAATTTTGGTTATTTTTTTATACATAAAGTTAAAATGATCTACCCATTTTGTTTTTTATTTAAGATTTCGGAATAATAAAAAAATGCAATTTTAAATCATTTTAACAATTAGATTAGTATTTAGTAGAAATCTAAGGGAGGCAAAATACTTTATGGGAAACTGGCTAATTGAAATACAGCTCTGTATCTTAAAGCTCTTGGCCATTTTTAATTCGTTAGACTAATTTCGCTTCGACTTGGATTAAACTGTCGTTTAGTTAAGGGCCGCTTCACTTAAATTAAACTTAACAATTTTTGTTCTTTATTAAACTTTTTTAAGAATCTGTTTTATAAGGATTTTTGTTTCAACTTGCACAACAAACATTAAAGTCACTGTCTAAAAAATATCTTTTTAATAAAAGTGGAAGACAATCGACTGAACCTCAATTTTTTAAACGTTGCCTTTTTTGTAAGCCAATTTTCTTTTTCTTTTTTATCTACAGGTTTAAACGGAAAGTCGTACAGAATATTAAAGGACGTTATTATTTAGGTCATATCTGATGAATTTGATTTTGTAGTATGATGCCCAAAACCTAACCGTTATGGAGATATTAAACTTCAATATAAAAAAAAAACAAATTATTTTGCTTAAAATCAAATGTTTTGGTCGTGGAGCCCTTAAGATCTGAAGATTTTTTTAGTTTTATAATTTTATTATTAATTTTTATTAAAATTAATCACAATATTTAACCTACTACCACAGACTAGGGATGGATTACGAGGACTTACGTCTATTACAAACTGTTCAAAAGACAGCCCGACAAAGTTAAGAATTCAAGAATTTTCAATAGCCGCCAGTTGCAGAAAGCATCTGTAAATCTTTCATTATATATTATGCTATCTTTGACTGTCAAAATAAAAAAGAAAGTGACGGTATTATGTTTAATGAAACATTAACTTTAAGGATGCTTTCTGTCAAGGCGGTAAGACTTTTTAACTATATAGCGCTTCTTTAAAAAAAAATTATAGAAACTTTTGTGCAAATTATTTAAAAAACTACGTCTCTTTAGCGTATGTACGTATATGGTACGTTTGTATGTATAATGGCAAAATGGCACTTGACATTTAAAAGACAGAACACCGAAATAACAGGCTAGCTACTAATATTATAAACAGGAAAGATTTCATTCTTTGTTTGTTTGTTACGATTTAATTCAAAAACAAGTCGACCGATTTTAAAAATTCGTTCACCTTTAGAAAACTACATCTTTACCGAGTAACTAGTAATATAATACAATATAGTGTATATTATGTTTTCCAAAAAAAAAATTGTGATCCTTATCTTATTTGGAATTACACTGGCCTGCAAAAGTAAGTATCACACTTTTCAAATTAAATTTTTTTCTTAACTATAGAAGGTAGAGATTTAAGTTAAAAACGTTTTGTTGCAAACTTTACAGGCTTTAATTCTTAGAAACTCAAATTACACATTAGTAACATTTTTAACTTAAAAAAGATAAAACAATGAAATTAGACATTTTTAGTTTAGTGTAAAAAAATTCAACTAAAATGTTGTTGTTTTTTTTTTTGTTGAACAATAGTTTTCGGAGCCGATGTTAGGGAATAATTTCCCATTCTTCTACCAGGGCCTGCTTTAGTGCCCTGAGGGTAGTAGGTGGTACGATTTCTGACTAGCCTCCCAAGCTCATCCCAGGCGTGTTCAATCGGGTTGAGATCAGGACTTCTTGATGGCCAAGCCATCACGCTGATACCGACCTCGTGAATATACTCTTGTACGATATGAGCCGTGTGGCCGGGCATTATCATGCATCAGCATCGATCCATCACCCATATTTGCTAAATACGGCCCTGCATTCTCATTGAGATTCTCTTGAGCATATCTTTGCCCAGTGAGGGTGCCATTTTCTATGGCTACTAGCTCTGTGCGACCTTCTGAAGATATGCCAGCCCATACATGTACACTGCCTCCACCATATTGCACTCTTTCTGAGATGCAGGCTTGAAGGTATCGCTCACCATGTCGCCTGTAAACACTTCGCCTTCCATCAGAAGTGTAACGGGGGAATCGAGACTCATCTGCAAACAAAATTCTTGACCATTCTTCTTCATCCCATTGCATGTGTTCACGGGCGTATCGCAGTCTCTCGATACTCGATGCTGTCTCTCGAGTTTCGGGCCACTCGCTGGTCTTCGGGTTTCAAATTTGCTTCAGCAAGTCTTCTTCTCACTGTACTGTCACTAATGTAGTCCCTCCGGGTCTAAAGTAGCTGTTGCTGGACTTCAACTGCATTTTGGTGGCGATTTCTTAACACAGTGGAAATAATATAACGATCTTCTCGGGAACTGGTACACCTGGGTCTGCCATTACAAGGTCTCCTCAGATGGTGTCCAGTCTCTTCGTACCTTCGCCTTACCTTCTGGACCGTTCGTACCGTCACACCCACCATTCTTGCAGTGCGACGCATACTGATGCCTAGTTCCAGAAAAGCCATGATCCTAGCACATTCTTCAACTGAAAGAGGCATGATAAATAAATGTTATGTGCTTTTTAGCATAAATTTTTAAAACAAAACCCATCGATCTTGAAAAAAAAATTGTATCAAAAAATTTTTTCAGCCAATTCTTAAAAGAAGGTTACCGACTATAAAGTTTATATGAACAAAATTAAATTCTCTTTGGAGTCCTTTTTATTTCGAAAGTATATCTTGTGAACTTAAAACGTTATCCCAATTTTAAAAGTGTGATACTTACTTTTGAAGGCCAGTGTATTTCGCATATGCTACGAAAACTATTGACGACTTAAAAATTAGTGTTCTATTTATTAAAGCCGCTATCCAAAGAAATCCCCATATTGGCGCATAATTGAAACCATTGCTTGACAGTTTATATAATGCTTATATTTTTACAAAAAATTATTGTATAACTAGAGAATATGAGAAGAAAATTCATATTTTCTTTACTTTGAATTTTTTTAGAGACAGTGTGTAATAAATTACCAAAATAACCCTAACATTTACAGTTGGAGTCATGCTAATCATTCAATGTAGATTTATTTATTTATTATATACGGGCGAACCCTTTTTAGAATATTAAAACTATGAAAGTGATACAATATTTACTTAACTAACAAATAATAATATTTAACTAATCAACACATCTTACTTTCTAATAATAAACAAACATGGTTTTAGTGTGTCTTGCCACATATAATAAAATAGTTTAATATAAATCAATCCAGTTTATCTGGTTGTTAGTAGCTTCGCTGAGCCTAAAAATAGGAGAGTGATGATACACACTTGTTTTCAACAATTGAGTAGAAAAGTAAGTGTCATTCTTTCTCAAGATTCTACTAGGAACAGAAAAATTTAATAAAGCTAAAAGTTGACTACAATCAACATTACTTGATAAAATTTTAAATGTAAAAATATAATCACATCTAAATAAAAAAAAATACAAAAATTTGTTAATTGTACACCAATTCTGTTTCACATGACATAATCTTGTTAGTTTTGTAAAGAAATTGTATTATGTTTGAAATAAATTTAAAATGCTTCTAATTATGAATTAAAACAATGGCGATCTTGTGCGAGAGAGGTAACCTAGTTCCCCTCGATTCCTCAAGGCCGTTGGCTCGGTCCGCAGCCTTAATTGAACTCAATTGCCCACAAAAAGTCCGTGATGGTATATGCCTAACCATAATACATAAGCCACACTAATAGTTATTGTTCAACGGCCGGTCCAATATAATTTACCAGTGGGAGGCTCCTTTGCACAGGATGCCGGCTAGATTATGGGTACCACAACGGCGCCTATTTCTGCCGTGAAGCAGTAATGTGTAAGTATTACTGTGTTTCGGTCTGAAGGGCGCCGTAGCTAGTGAAATTACTGGGCAAATGAGACTTAATATCTTGTCTCAAGGTGACAGGCGCAGTTGTAGTGCCGCTCAGAATTTTTAGGGGTTTCAAGAATCCTAAGCGGCACTGAATTGTAATGGGCAGGGCGGATCAATTACCATCAGCTGAACGTACTGCTCGTCTTGTCACTTATTTTCATAAAAAAAAAATAATAAAAAAAAAAAAAATAATAATATCTACAGATAGAGATAAATTACTACCTACTACTGTCAGTAATTAGCTGTCAATAATCTGAAGCTGTTCCAATATACCTGATAAGTCATTCTTATCGCCTTATATTGGAACGCGTGAATAAGGTGAGTTACCGTCGATAAGTTTATTGGGACAGAAAAGTCAACGATAGTTACAATTTTTATCTCAAGTAAGAGAAAGACTGGATATTAGGAACGGCCGTAAATTATTAAGCTCGAATAGGTGTGAAATCAAATAGTAGTAACATTGATAATTTGATACCACGATATTTTTCATTGTCCATTTAAATGGTTTGATAATTAAGGTTAATTATGTATGTGTTAATTTCACTATTAATCATTGGATCGGGCTTTTCGCTTAGAAGTTATGACGGGCATAAAAATTATCGAAGTAAGGAAAATGTCACGCTATTGTCCTACGTTTAGTCAATGAACAAATTCTAAAAATGTGGCCTAAAATGTTTAAATTTATACTAGTGGACCCAACAGACGTTGTCCTGTACACATGTTTTAAATTTGAAAAATCGGTCCAGCCATTAGGAGCAGTTCACTAACATACACATGAGCAGGAGAATTATATTATATGGGCGGAATTGAGAATCTAAACCAATCTCAAATTCACTGTAACAAACAAAAAAGTCATCAAAATCAGTCCAGCCGTTTAGGAGGTAGTTTAATTGTGAATCTAAACCATTTTCGAATCCACCTGAAGACACACACCAATCTCAAATTCACTGGAACACACAAAAATATCATCAAAATCGGTCCAGCCGTTTAGGAGGTAGTTCAATTGTGAATCTAAACCATTCTCGAATCCACCTGAATACACACAGAAAGTTTCATTAGAATCGGTCCAGCCGTCTAGGAGGAGTTCAGTGACATACACACGCACACACGAATTATATATATAAAGATAAATAAAATATAAATTATTTTGCTTAAAAATTTTGTATGATTATAAAAAATATTAGAAATCCTACTTCATTATAAAATTTTAAATATTTCTGATTTAAAATAATCACAATTACAATTAGTGTTAAAATAGGAGCCAAACTCAATTTTCAAATTGAAATGGTTATTAAATCGGTAAGCAAAAGAAATGATTTTTGAATTCGTGTTGAGATTTTTAGATAAACGTGAAATTTGTTTATAAGCACACGCGATCCTTTGAAACAAAACTGAAAAAGAGTGTTTGGGTGTAATCTTTAGGCGCGATTGAAGTAAAACTTAATAATAATTAACTAGGAATAATTAACAGATATATTAATATATTACATTAAATATAGCTTTACTACCAAATAAGCACTTACGTATTACTGAGGAGCTTTGTAAGATTTTTTGCTATTTATTTTTCTTCTACAGTTGAGGTCATTATCAGGTTTTTCATTTTCTCTTTTACGCTTATTTATTGATAAAAGAGTAAAATGTTCCTGGGATATTTTTAATTCATTAATACTATTCGTACATTTTAAAATATTCACTCATTAAATAAAATAATTGATAAGAACAAATTGAAGCACATATTAATAAAACGTTGTTATTTAATATTAAAGAATATGGCTGTATGGGCTCGAACCCTTTGCCTATCCTAATAATAGACGAAGAAACCCAAAACAAATTAACGAGTGTCGCAATGTCAGAATCTGATAACTTATACATTATTCATTACAAAAGTAGTAATAATTAAGCAAATTATACACTTGGAGATTTTCAAAAAATATTACTAAGCACAGTGAAATGTTTTTTTTAAACCATAAAATAATAACGGCTAAAAAAACTTGTTTCAATTGACTTTTTTACTGAGCGTTACTTCCGCCAGAAAAAAATTCTAAGTTACGCCCAAGTCGCGCCTAAAGAATTTGTGAAAAATAATATTTTCTATGTATATATAACTCCTTAAATTTGAATTATTAAATTATTTACATAAACTAGATAATTGATAGTAAATTGATATTTTTTTAAGTGCGTATAGAGATTAAAGAAGAAAAGTTTTACTAGCCAAAATTTTTTAGAAAACTTGTACGTGAAAATAAGCTCAACCAAACCTAGCTACAACTACATAGGCACAGTCTTAGATAATATATATGTCTAGATAGAGTCTCTTGCTTTTCGGCAACCGATAAAAACAGGCCAGGTATATAAAATTAGTGTGATAAGCTACGTCTTATACTCGCGATTTGTATAACACTTTGTATAAGTGTGCGTGAATTGCACGAAATAGAGGTCTATCTAGACGTATAAATGATCTAAGGGCACAGTATTGTTTTGTATGTATTTGGCTAATTTAATATAATTCTAAAGACTAATTAATGCTGATTTATACAGAACTCTCTGTTCCTACAAAGTAGATTAAAGGACTATTTTGGATTCTGTGTGGGTTTGAAGTTTCGAAGTCATTCATTACTTCAGTTTAATCCAAGCCACTCATCATTCCTAAAATCTCACATTCATTATTCATATTTTGTACGGCTTGCATTGCTTTGCTACATCTATATTTATGGAATAAATTTATTGATATTTGGAGAGCCGTGTCTTAATATTTTGTGCTATATTGACTGTCCATATTTATGCTAGCTTTCTGCCCATGACTTCATCTCTCAGGATAAACGTGACGAATGCTTAATTTCATGATGATTGTTTGAGTTATTTTTTTTTTTATGACAATAAGGGACGAGACGAAATGGACGGTTTGCTGATGGTTATTGATACGCCCATTTCAATGCAGTGCCGCTAAACTAAAAATTCTGAGCGGCACCACAATTACGCTCGTCACCTTGAGACATATGATAAGTGTGATTTAACTAGCTACGGTGCCCATTAGACCAAAACACAATAATGCTCACGCATTACTGCTCCTCAGCAGAAGAGACGCCGCTGTGGTATCCATAATCTAGCCGGAAGTCTCCCACTGGTAAATAATATGCGTGAATGACTGTCATTGTCAGGTTATTATGCAGCAAAGTTAGCAATTAGTAAAGAGATTTTTTCTTCATGGTGTTCATTTGTAACCTCCCATGGACGTCAGTATTAATAATAAAGCAGGAAACCTTCGCAACGAGTCTTAGCAATATCATACATAGAATTATGGCTTCAAGGTGTTCCTTAAGTCCTGAATTTACCCAACCATTTACAACCAATAAACCGAAACAACCTAAAATTTCGCTCTGATCTAAATATAAAACTAAAATAATAGTATACTCTAGCATAGTTTGATTCCGCTTGATGGTGATTAGCTTTGTCGTCTTGGCTACTGATTTATAAGCACTTCCCTTAATATGCCACCTGTTCAATAAACTTTACTTCTTCTAGCTCCTTCTGCAGCATAGCAGAGGCCATATTCTGTGTTTATCTGTGTGGGAATATGCGTCACAGTCACAATTACATTTACGTCTGTTGAATCACCTGTATAAATAGCTTATAAATTTGTACCAAAAATTGATCCTTGCTGGTTCCTCGCTTTTTTATTCATGCAATAAAAATTTTATCACTTGACTTAACTTGCAAAGGTTTGCTTTTTAAATTATTACGATGTCATTAGCAAGAAACTTCAATGAATTATCTCTCCTGTTCTTAAAATGCAATCCGTCTTGCTAGACCATGACAAAAGCCTATTGCAAATCCAGACAAATAATATAATTCCGATACCTGATCAAATATTAATATTATGACAAATGTTGTTTTAAAAATATATTTCCATAATTATGTTTTATACTTTCACTTTTACTTTGAAGTCATATTATTAACATAAATTATTAAACCACATAGTATTCGTACATTCTTACGGTACGTAGTTACCCAGAAAATAGGATTATAACGTTAAGTATTCAAAATTAGCAATGTATAAACAAGGGAGTACTTATTAGCCTCTGTTTACAGATTATTCAACACCAAATTCATTAATACGAACTTCCACACGGTTACTTTACATTATTGTAGTTGATTTTAACATCTCTCGAATTTACATATTATTTGTGGAGAGCGAAGGGCGCCGCTACATCTGTCAGATAACTTCGGTACCAGTGAACAAAAACGATTAGATATAATACTTGTACTTTACTTTTAAACCTGATATTTTTGAGTTACGTCTGTCTTATTGTAAAACTAATGCCACCGCCTTCTTCTAGCAGTGGATGTTTTCCGGCTAAAATGATGATGAGTTTTTTGAAACGGTTCTTATAAAATATTAGATGTAGCATTTCTTATATTCTAAACATGATTTGAACCTAAGTTTGAGTACTTTCCTGTCATATAAAGTTCAAAATTTCTTGTATAGCTTAAAATTTCTCTACTTTTAGCACAGTATATAACTTAATATACGATAAGTATGTATTGCCGTCTATTGTTGTAAAGAGAATCCTTTCATAGTCTTTATAATAAATGTATCAATATTTTTAAAAGGGTAATGATAGGACCTGAAAATCACAAAATAGCATCAGATTCAAAGACAAAACATATTTCTTGAGAGCTTGCAGCACAGAACTTTTAATCCTAGCATTATTAATCTACTATCAATGTTTTCTCATTTAAAAAACAACACCGGTGAATTATGCAATAAATATAATTAAACCACTCGGGTCCTTGGACCAACTCTTTGCACAGCAGTCCTTAATTTTGGTTGGAGTTGCATTTTATTCCCTTATACTGATTTTCATTTGTGCATTTCTAGAAATTTAACTTCAATTAATGTATATAAGATATAATGCTATTAAATAATAAGGGTAGATACATTTTCATTCGTTGGGGCTTTACTTACGTTGCAAGTCAATATTGTGCCCACATAACAAACAGCAAAACAATGGTGTAAACTGTAAATTGTCATACTGACTAACAAACATAAAATGTTTTTTTAATGAAAACGAACGAGAAGGACGTTCAGCTGATGATAATTGATACGCCCTACCCATTACAATTCAGTGCCGGTCAGAATTCTTGAAAAACACAAAATTCTGAGCGGCACTACAATTGCGCTCGACACCTTGAGACATAATTATCCTGTTAAGTCTCATTTTCGCAGTAATTTCACTAGATACGGTGCCCTTCAGACCGAAACCCAATAATGTTTACTAATTACTGCTTCCCAGCAGAAATAGGCGCCGTTGTGGTACCCATAATCTAGCCGGCTTCCTGTGCAGAGGAGCCACCCACTGGTAAGAATTGTAATAAGCTGATAAAGGCCAATGCTGACAAAGTAACGGGCACAGAAAGTATAATAATTACAAAGCATTATTTCTTTTTTAATATAAAATAATACAAAGGCCTTTTGTCACTGTTATTTAATTTGGCACAGTTCTTTGCATTTACAAAGCTGATTATTACGACGTGATTACAATAATACGGGTGAGATGGAATAAATTTAATTTTAGCTTTTAGGTAACATAAGGATTAGGTTCGACGCACACTAGATTACTACGGACTTTTACTCTTTATGAGAAGAAACTATAACTTGACAGGTTGAATCTATGTACTTTTGGGGCAAATATTCATAGTCCTCTAAATATCTATTTTTCGAGATTTGAATATTTTTATGAAAGAGCAGGACGAACGGATGTATCAGTCATCTGGTGTTAAGTGATCACACATTCTCTTGCAACACAAGTGGAATTACAGAAGCGTTGCCGGCCTTTAAGGAAGGTGTACGCGCTTCTTTTAAAGCTACCCATGTCGCATCGTCCTGGAAACACCGCTCAAGAAAGATCACTTACAGCTTGATTGGACGTGGAAGAAAGTTCCTTGAAAACCGCAATGTGGTGAACACATCCTGATGGTGGAGATGATAAATGAAGTAACGTCTCTTCGCAACGCCAGGGGATCTAGCCGTTCACAGAGCACTAGATCCCTGACAATTCGAGCAGCTCTGCGTTGCATCCGGTCAAATGGTTCGAACTGATACTGGGGTGCACCAGACCTGAGATAACCAATTTGTCGAACAACCGCAAAAAATTAGAGATATTTCTACAGAATTGATATTCGGGGACCATACTGATAGAGGCATTTGACAGCTAACCACCTCCTATTAAGGTAGTTGTGACACGCTAACTGAGAAAGGCCTATGGAGTCATGCAGAAGTACAAAATGTTACCTGTATATGGAGCAAGCGGCTTCATATGAAGTTCCGAGGGCCGAGACGAGTACAACGTTCATGTGATGGTAAGTAATACGTACTGCCCATTAATTATAATGCAGTGCTCCTCAGGATTCTTAATGGAATCCGAAATTAAAATTCAAATATTATTTATTCAAAATAGGACTTTATATCATTTATTAAAAGTCAAAAACGAAACCCATTCCAAAAAGTATGCCGCAGACCTGAGATGAATGGGCGCAAGAAACTCAGCAGAATTTAGCTTTTAATCGGATTTTTTTATGAAAATACGGGACGAGACGAGCAGAACGTTCAGTTGATGGTAATTGATACGCCCTGCCCATAACAATGCAGTGCCGCTCAGGATTCTTCAAAAGCCCAAAAATTCTGAGCGGCGCTACAATTGCGCTCCATCTTGCGCTGTCACCTTGAGACAATAATAATCATATTGACACACTTTTTACACAAATTATCTTGCCCCAAGTTAAGCATATATAGCCTGTGTTATGGGTTACAAGACAGTGATATATTTAATGCAATATACTTACTTAAACATACATAAATTCATATAAACATACATAAATACATTTAAACATCCATGACTTGGAAACAAACATCCATATTCATCATATAAATGCTTGCACCTACCGGGCTTAGAACCCGGGACCTCTAGCTTATTAGGTAGATCGCTAACCACTCGACTATACAGGTCGTCATACATAAGAGGCTAAGTCTCATTTGCCCAGTAATTTTACTAGCTCTCGCACCCTTCAGACCGAAACACAGTAATGTTTACACATAAGTGCTTCGCGGCAGAAATAGGCGCCGTTGTGGACCCATAATGTAGCCGGTATCCTGTGCAAAGAAGCCTCCCACTGGTATATTTATTCAGGTTAATCGGGGCTATCTTCTTCCAACACGTAACGAATAGGTCCATGAGTGCTCTTCAACATCCGCCTTCTTGTACAATAACAGATTCCGATAAGCTCACCAAATTTACCAATTTTGATAAAAAAAATATGGGTTGTATCGATCTTTTCGATGCCTTCATATGGTTTCCATTCCATTAGTGCAAAATTGGTCGGTGCGATCTTTGGGGGAGGCCTTTGTTCAACATTGGACGTGTTCTGGCTGAAATTATGCAAATTTGGCCCTTTTATTACTGAATAAAATTTATTTAAGTGTCCAAATTTCGGATAGTTAGCAAAAGTTAATCGTGATCTTCGGTTGCTTTGGTAGGTAAGGAAATCTAAACCGGTTTTTGAAGCCGTCTTATAACTGCACGTTTACTTACAAAAAGGTTACACAGCTCTTCTGAGGCTTCAATACTGGTGACCAGGTGAGAGCTTCTATCGTTGGACATTGCAAAAAATCACAAACACTGATTAAGTGCTTAGTTTACAATGCAGAAGTTGCACCCTATCTCAACAAACTGCCAGGTTTGGCGGCAGAAACTGCAAAAAGATTATTAAAAAAGATGTTTGTTAATGTCACTTAAGAGCTTAATATGTGAACAAATTAATAGTCATTAAAACAAGAAAATAATCTATTTTCCCTTAATATTGTCGGTGTGTGTATGTAAAATCAAGAATAAAATTATACTGGGACATTTATTCAAAACATTTTAGTTTTCTAAAAAAAAATTAACGAAACCATTTTGGTTCGATGATCTATCTTATATTCAAATTCAAATATTTTTATTTAAAACTTGGATATGAAATCAATTATTTAAAATCAAAAACTTCCTATTCCTATCTAAATTAATGCCGCAGACCCGAGAAGAACGGGAAAGAAACTCAGCGGGATACTTCCTTTTTTTTAGTAAATTTCAATACAATCAAATTTGTATTCTAAATACCCTGAGGCGGTTGCTCCATTCCCAATCTGTGGGATAGTTAAGAAAGTGAAATTTGTTATATCTTTACCACAGAAACGATTTTTAACATTTCTTTTGAATTTCGTAATACAATTATTTTGAATATTTTCTGGATCATTTAATCACAAAAATCATACTAGCGTGATTTAGCCGAGCAGTAGACATAATAGGTTTATGTACATGCATAACATTATCATTACTATTAGTTATGAACAGTTAAAAAGTGTATTTCTTTAAAATTTTGTTCTTAAAGATTCATAAGACCTTAGTTAAAAATACATACACAAGACATTTGTTGTATTTTAGTGCCGATTTTGAATAGGTTTTGAGCACGATACACTCGTAAATCATATTTGAAATAAATTAACATTGTCACACCTCTTTTATTATTTTATAATAGCTTTGCTAAAATGGGTGTTTGTAAGAGTTAACCACTTTCAATTTGTTTCGATGAGATAGAGTACAGTCAAAAGACTCTTCAGGTTATTTCAAAATAAATTGTTGCAACGAACGTGTTGTTGCAACGAAATAACGGTGGACTTTTGTACAAAAGCTGTTTCATTTCACTTCTCTAATAAAGGTGCCATAACGTGAGAATAAGTGTCCTTGTTTCTAAATATGATTCTTTTGAATATTTACTATTAGCACACAGTAGGGATGGATACGTGATTACGTATAAACTATTAGTATTTCTTTTGATCAGAGCAAGTGTCATTTGGGTTAATTAAAGAAACTGTGATTTTAGATAGTCACTTATTCCTAGAACAGGATTTACAGGTTGAATAATAACGAGAATAATATTGATATACTTTATAGTGTAATACGATTTAATAACTAGCGACACATTATATTACTTTAAATTACCAAACCGGATTCGGCAGTGTCCCAAAGCACTAGATTTTTCAGATACACCAAAAACGAGAGTGCCGTAAGGCACACTATTTCCTCACCAAATTCTGACCCTAATTTGATTTATAAGAAGGTTTATTTCGCATGGTCTAATAGCTTGTTTCAATAGCTTTTAGATACATTTACTTTAATCAGCCTACATAAAAGCAATTTATTAATACACATAAAATAAGACGCATTGACAGAACGCTGCACGAGCTCCAAAATCACGCCAATCTGAGGCATACCGTGCGATCTTAGTTTCCTAGAACGGAAAGGATAAATTAGCGAAAGGATTATTTATTAATATCACTATAATGGCTATATTCAAATTTAAATTCAAATTCAAATATTTTTATTCAAAATAGGATGTGACATCACTTATTGAAAGTCAAAAAAACTACCACCCATTCCAAAATGAATGCCTCAGACCTGAGAAGAATGGGCGCAACAAACTCAGCGGGCTTTTTTTTTTTCATCAATATGATTGATTATTATAGATTTTTTGTTATCATCCTTAAATCAAAATCATCGTAAACTTTTAGGTATTTTATTTGGTTATTAATAAAGTCAAGAGTGTTTGATTTAAGAAACACCGGAGTCAAATCACTTTCAAATTTGCAAATATTAAAAAAACCAAATTCGTCGTCGCACGCCACTTTTTCTTCTTATGTGTTCTAGTTATGATGTCCAGATCTATATTGGAGGCCAGGTCGATAAAAAGAATAGACTGTTAAAAAAAAATTACAAAAACTTTATGTATCTAGATTATAGGTAGGTTCCACAACGGCGCCTTTTTCTGCGGTGAAGCAGTAATGTGTAAACATTACTGTGTTTCGGTCTGAAGGACGCCGTAGCTAGTGATACTACTGGGCAAATGAGACTTAAAATCTTATGTCTCAAGGTGACGAGTGCAATCGTAGTGCCGCTCAGAACTTTTGGGTTTTTCATTCCTGAGCAGCACAGCAATGTAATGGGTAGGGCGTATCAATTACCATCAGCCCAACGTCCTGCTCGTCTCATCCCTAATTTTCATAAAAAAAATGTTAGGAAAGGCTGTAACAGACAACGAAATAATATTCGAGTTTAGTTTTACTTATTCAGCCAAGATAACGAATCGATTCAACAATCTATGACAGCCTTTATCTAAGGTCGTAATTATTGTATCTAATTAGATCGGACATTTAATTATTGGTATCTACGATATTGCAATATCAGCGGAGGTCATAACGGCCGATTTACGAGCGTGTACAGCACACAATACAATTGGACAATCATATCATTACAAGTTGGAGGCTCTTTTGCACAGGATGCCGGCTAGGTTATGGGTACCACAACGGCGCCTATTGCTGCCGTGAAGCAGTAATGTATAAGCATTACTGTGTGACGGACTAAAGGGCGCCGTAGCTACTGAAATTACTGGGTAAATGAGACTTAACATCTCTCATCTCTTGTCTCAAGGTGACGAACGCAATTGTAGTGCCGCTCAGAATTTTTGGGGTTTTTCAAGAATCCTGAGCGGCACTGCATCATCTCGTCCCTTATTTTCATAAAATAAAATCGAATTAACACTATCAAACTCAGGTCGATATCCGCAATTTATTCCCGATAGTAGACCATCTTATACTCATTAAAGGAAATCGAGGATAAAGGAGTGTACGGGTTACCTGGTGTTCAGTGATAACCACTGCCCATATTCTCTTGCAACACCAGAGGAATAACAGGAGCGTTGCAGGCCTTTTAGAAAGGTGTACGCGCTTTTTTTGAAGGTGACCATTTCGTATCGTCCTGGGAACTCCGCACAAGGAAGTGATATTTATACTAACAAAAACGATTTTAGGGCAAATTTCTTATAAAGTACAATCAAGAGGTCCGTCGCAATATATGTGACCTGAATCACTTCAAATTAGCCGCTCACCTGAAAGGCCAGCAATGCTCCTGTGATTCCTCTGATGTTGTAAAAGAGTATTTCATCTTCAATATAATTACTGTGGACATAGAAATCACTTCACACATAAACATACTAGATGGAGACTTATCACCTAATTTCATGGAGTCAGAAAGTCGTCATTATTTGCCCGTGTATCGTTTAATGTTCCAATTTCATTTGGTATTCAAAGAAGTGAAACTTTTAATCTGCAATAAGTCTCAGTGACACTTTTGTTTTGATTCATTTGCACAAAAACGTTGCACAGTCGAATCTCTTTACGTTGACCATGATATATCGAAAGCTTCCACAAATTAAAAAAAAACATTTGTTTTGTTCCTTAACTTCTATATTTCTTTGAATTGCCATACTTTTAATATTTTACTTAACGCTTTTCCCATTATTCAGAGTGCATTATTCCTGAACCGTTAAAAAGCATTATATTCGAATTATTATAGCTATTTCTCGTTCTTGAGTGCCTATTTTACGGCTTTAAAGCTCGCTAGGAGAATAAAGAATCTCGAGGGAAAATGTGACTTCGCAACATATCTCGCTAGAATTAAAAACATTTCTCTTGTGTTGGAAATAAATGTTACATCACTAGAGGAAATATTCTTTTTAGAGAGTTCCTTGTGATTTGACATCACCTTTACATTAGCAGATGTAAACCAGATTTATCGGTAAATGATAAACAACTTAATAGTTATCAGCAGAATATGATTGACAATAACGCTCTTACAATGTATAAACTTAAGTCTCGTGCCAGATTTTGGCGAGACGTCACGTCCTGAGGATGCCTCGTGTAGAGGCGAAACAACACGTGTCGAATTGTTTTAAACACAAATATTGGCGGAATTAACACTAAAGAAATCCTAAATCATTAATTGTATAATTATGGATTTCCGCAAAGTAACGCCTAATTCAATAAATTTTCGCATAAACTTAAGTCCGCTATCCCAAGGAAATCGCCAAAATAGCGCATAATTGAAACCATTTCTTGACGTTTTATATAAAGCCTACATTTTTTACAAAAATCTATTGAATATGAGAAGAAAATTCTTTTCATTTACATTTCTATTTTTTATAGGATGGATAATATGGATGTTTGTTTCCGAGTTATGGATGTTTGAATGTATGTTTATATGAATTTATGTATGTTTAAGTAAGTATATTGTATTAAATATATCATTGTCTTGTAACCCATAACGCAGACTATATATGCTTAACTTGGGGCAAGATAATTTGTGTAAAAAGTGTGCCAATATTATTATTATTATTAATGGCAGTGCAAAAAAAAATCATCAAAGTAATCCCAAACTTGTGCAGTTACCAAGCTAATCATTCAATCTTCATAAATAATTGAACGAACATTTATAAATTGTACACCAATACTATTTAAGGTGACATATTTTTATAAGTTTCATAAAAAAAATTGTATTATGCATAAAATAAATTAAAAATGCTTGTAATTCTGAATTAAAACTATGGCGATCTTGTGCGAGAGAGGTAACTTAGCTCCGCTCTATTCCTCAAGGCTGTTGGCTCGGTCCCCAGCCAAGTAACAAACGGAGCTTACACATATTGTAATGTTAATAGGAAATATAAGTGCTGACCTGGCAAACGTTATTTTGCCATAATAATACACATAATAATAATATACGCACCTGTACATTGTATGAATTGTCATATTTTACATTTTTTTTTATGATAATAAGGAATGAGACGAGCAGGACGTTCAGCTGGTGGTAAGTGATACGTCCTGTCCATTACAATGCAGTGCCGCTTAGAATTCTCGAAAAACCCATAAATTCTGAGCGGCACTACAATTGCGCTCGTCACCTTGAGACAAGATGTTAAGTCTCATTTGCCCAGTGATTTCACTAGCTACGGCGCCGTTCAGACCGAAACACAGTAGTGCTTACTTATTACTGCTTCATGGCAGAAATAGGCGCCGTTGTGGTACCCATAATCTAGCCGGCATCCTGTGCAAAGGAGCCTCCCACTGGTATTCTGCCGTGAAGCAGTAATGTGTTAGCATTACTGTGTTTCGGTCTGAAGGGCGCCGTAGCTAGTGAAATTACTGGGCAAATGACACTTAACATCTTATGTCTCAAGGTGACGAGTGCAGTTGTAGTGCCGCCAGAATTTTTGGGGTTTTTCAAGTATTCTGAGCGGCACTGCATTGTGATGGGCAGGGCGTATCAATTACGATCAGCTGAACGTCCTGCTCGTCTGGTCCATTACTTTCATTAAAAAAACCCGCACATTTGTTTGCACCACTCTATTGTATTAGAGTTTCATAAAATTAGATATTTACTATAAAGGTCTCCCTTATCCCTATCTAACAAACTTAGAGTATATTGCTCCATTATAAAACCGATCTGGATATATGGAATCCAACTGTGGTCGACAGCCAGCAAATCTAACATTATGTACCTCCAGAGAGCTCAAAACAATACTAAGGGTACTTTCATCGGCGCCTTGGTACGCTCGAAACTCGGAAATCCATGAGTATCTGAAAATCCCAACCATATTTGACGAAGTAAAACGATACGCAATCAACTATAAGGCTCGTTTAACAACTCACCCAAACCCGCTATCCAGTATGCTCTTGCAGAAAAATCTGATTAGAAGACTCAAGAGAGCCGACGTGCTACCTACTTAATTAAGGGGAGATGGGGCAGTGGCTCCGCCTTGCCAAACCTCAACCTCTTGCAACTCACCTGATTATAGTCTTGAGGACTGATCGCAGGTCTAAATAACGGGAAAAAAAAAGATTTATACCGCACATAGACTCTGTTGTTAGCAGAGCCTGTACATTGGGATTTGTAATTCGCATTGGCACAGTTTTTAGGAAATGTCGTACAAAAATAGTCCTTAACAAATGTCTAGTTCCGTATTTTGCAATACGGTAGTATCGTCTGGAGACCCAACTATACAGGCCATTGTTTCAGAATTGAAAGAATTCAGAAGCGTTTTCTTTACCACTCTTTGGAAAATCTAGATCATTCGCAACATATACCGACAGACTAACATATTTTAATATAAAAACTCTGAAAGACCGAAGGGACATATTGGAAAATTTATTGAAGTAGGCGTTACTTTGCGGAAATCCAAAATTATACAAATGATTTAAGTTTTCTTTAGTGTTAATTCTGCCAATATTTGTTTTTAAACAATTCGACACGTGTTTCGCCACTACACGAGGCAGTCTCGTGCCAGAATTTGGCGAGACAACACGTCTTGAGGATGCTTCGTGTAGAGGCGAAACACGTGTCGAATTGTTTAAAAACAAATATTGGCGGAATTAACACTAAAGAAAGCTTAAATCATTTGGACATATTGGAACTAATTTTCTTATACAAAAGTATTAACAGTGTACTCTTTTGTTGTGTCTAAGTTTTATTTTAGAGTCCCTAGATGCATGCACACACAAACCCGTGAACTTATTTGAAAAGCATGCGGTATTCACCTTTAAAGCATAATTATAAGTGTAATATTGTGATAACCTCTGGTGAATTTTAATAAATAGATAAATCACTTTACATAGGATGCCGTCTAGACTATGGGTACCACAATGGTGCCTTTTTCTGGCATGATGCAGTAATGTGTAAGCATTGTTGTGTTTCGGTAAGAATGGCGCCGTAGCTACGTAATACTCCGCCCATTACAATTGTCATGTACAGTGCCGCTCAGGATTCTTGATAATCCATACATAAGATATTAAGTCTTATTTGCCCAGTAATTTCACTAGCTACGGCGCCCTCCAGACTACAACACAATAATGCTTACACATTACTGCTTCACGCCCGAAATAGGCGCCCTTGTGGTACCTATAATCTAGCCGGAATCCTGTGCAAAGGAGCCTCCCACTGGTAGCGTTATTACGTATTTGAATATCATGGACATTATTAAAATAGCACTTAGTTGTTTTGTTTTTTTTACTAACTTGACCATTATATTATTGTATTTCGGTCAGAAGGGCGCCTTAGCTAGTGAAATTACTGGGCAAATGAGACTTAATATGTGATGCCTCAAGGAGACGAGCGCAATTATTGTATTGCCACTTAGAATTTTTCAGGAATCCTGGCAAAGTGGCAAAGTATTGGGCAGGACGTATCAATTACCATCAGCTGGACGACCTGTTCGTCTCGTCCCTTATTGTCATAAAAGGAAACTTTTTATTTGCGGAATAATCAGCAAATGACCGCCTATTCAATGAACCTATGACATGAATAATGTAATCTGTTTTGATTTTACAGCGCTACTTAAGAAACTTTTTATTAAAATATCAAGCTACATACATCCAATATTTACAGCTAAGTTATTCAGAGATAGGTGTTTTATATACATTGCGAACACTAACATCAAGGGATGCCTCCTAATAGCCTCACAGAGACATATTTCCTAAACAGTTACTATTTCGAATGTAATATTAAAGTAATGTTTTCTCCATTTGAGAAGTAACGACAGCGGTTGGTTTATTATTCAGGTTTATAGATTTGGGCTGGAAATTATGACAAATATTCTTCATAATCATACATAAACATTTGAAAGAATGCATAATAATTGTTATATCGTATGTCTTTGTAATCCGTTTTAGTTATCGCCAGATCAATTATAACGTAACCGTTTCAACTACTTTTTAAAATATTTTGATTTTTCTATACCCTAGTCTTTTATTATACTTCTACATAAAACAAAGCCTGTCTGTCTGTTCGCGATAAACTCAAAACAACTGAAATGTAAAACAATAATTAAATACGGTTTTCACTAAAGATGGAGTGATTCTTGCGGAAGATTGTAGGGTATGTTAAGTTGTTAAAGTTTCTGTCTGAAGGTAGATTGCCGCTCTTAATGTACCAGCTGTTTTAGAGCCAAATAGTATTACCTGCCGCTATGGCAAGCGTCCTGATGGAATGACGCTGGTGGCTTGGGCACGGGGAAGGGCGCTGGTGTGGGACGCTACTTGCGTCGACACTCTGGCTCCTTCTCATGTCCAAGTTACGTCAGTTGGTGCTGGGGCTGCTGCTTCGGCTGCCGAAGACAACAAGCGTCGCAAATATGTCGTTCTCAGTGAGTCATACATCTTTGTGCCGTTTGATGTCGAGACACTTGGCCCGTGGGGTCTGAGGCGCGGAGAATGTACAAAGTACTGCCTTCGCGCCTCAATAAGGCTACTGGAAACCCAAGCGCTGAAAGCTATTTCGGTCAACGGATCAGCCTAGCTATCCAACGCGGAAATTCTGCTAGTATTCTTGGTACACTTCCCCGTAATGATAGTTTTAATTTTATGCAATCACAGTATTGTAAATATAGTTATAAGATTTGTTTTGTTTGGATAGATACTTCATGTATTAAGGAACTATATAAGTGTCACTTTAGAGAATAAATAAACAAAACCGAAAGCAAATAAGTAACTTTTATTATTATAACATATGTAAATGTTTCAAGTAATTCCATCACAAATCCTTCCCCATTGATGGTTCCAATCATTGTCACCCGATATGCTTATTCACGCATTTCGAAACCCTACGATATGTTTCTCGGAAGATAAACAAGACCAAAGTGTGTTAGTCGTAATGTTTGTATATTGATACGGTTCAAACATTTCAAAGTACGATAATAAAATGTGGTTTTACATTGTAAGGATTTATTGATAGTTGGGTTGTTGTGATATAAATACTTCTACGCAATATTTTCCTGTTACACATTATTTAACTATATCTCCTTTTTTTATGACAATAAGGGATGAGACGACCAGGACATTCAGTTGATGGTAATTATAAATATAGTTATAATAATAATATAAATATAAATAAAGTAAATAATACGCCCTGCCCAATACAATGCAGTGCCGCTAAGGATTCCTGAAAATCCCCAAAAATCATAAGATGGTAAGCCTTATTTGCCCAGTAATTTCACTAGCTACGGCGCCCTTCAGACCAAAACACAATAATGCTTACACATTACTGCTTCACGGCTGAAATAGGCGCCGTTTTTTTTTGTTTTTATGAAAATAAGGGACAAGACAAGCAGGACGTTCAGCTGATGGTAATTGATACGCCCTGCCCATTGCAATGCAGTGCCGCTCAGGATTCTTGAAACCCCCAAAAATTATAAGCGGCACTACAACTGCGCTCGTCACCTTGAGACAAGATGTTAAGTCTCATTTGCCCAGTAATTTCACTAGCTACGGCGCCCTTCAGACCGAAACACAGTAATGCTTACACATTACTGCTTCACGGCAGAAATAAGCGCCGTTGTGGTACCCATGATCTAGCCGGCATCCTGTGCAAAGGAGCCTCCCGTTGTGGTACCTACAATCTAGCCGGTATCCTGTTCAAAGGAGCCTCCCACTGGAAGCGTAAATTACGTATGTGAATCAGCCGTAACATTAATAAAAACCACTTAGTTGTTCGATCTTTTTACCAACTTGACCATTATGTTTGAGCACATCGCAGTATTAATGGTTCATTAAAGTAAGACTAATTTTTATATAAAATTTTGATTATATTGAAACCCAATCATGCTAAGTATTTTTCTCTATTATTAAGCTCTAAAGGTTGATGCATCCAATCTACGATAATTTATATTTTTATAGACTATTCTTTATTACTTTTTATGAAGTAATTTATATTATTTAAGCACGGTTCGTATATTGGACGCAGCACCTTACAAACTAAACTAGCTCAACTTTTTACGAACATAATATGGTAAATTCAGTAATTTAAATGAAATATTTGTAGTGACGATTCAAAGGCGCCTAGTTTAAGCCTAATTGAATAAAGTTTATTTGACTTTGACTTTGAATCTAAGTCTTTGGGTACAACACACATTAAAAGATAACGCGAAAAGAAGACATGATGGCCGTATCATGGAGTCACATTGCAGTAATTCAAAAAAAGTGTATAAACTTCAGCATATTGTATGTGTATTATAGGCAAAGTATTTTCAAAAAAAGAACAAAGCTGCCCAAAGTAACTATTCCACGCGGACGAAGTTGCGGGTAAAAGCTAGTATATTAATAATCCTCAAACTATTAATGCCAAAAACATTCCTTAGAATTTACATTAAAAACATAGGAGTACAAATTTTGTGACCTACAAAGTTGCCTTTCTCTTAACCCATCAAACGTATCTGTTTCTAGTATGGAAATCTAGATTCTCGATTCAGCCCGATTTTCAACTGCATCCGTTTCAAATCTTTTGATGAACATACAATTCGAATAAAAACAAATCTATGCAATGCTAAAAGCTTCAACTTCATCAGATATGGAATAACTTTGTGAATTGAGTTTTTACAAACTCGCTTCTTGTAACGCTGTTAAATCGCCCTCTCGAGCCCGTTTACAAAATTGTTCAAAAAGTTTACTACTATTTTTTGGACCAACTAGCATTTGTTTTCGAATTGAAAACTTCTTTAGCATCGTTGTGATTTTAAAGTCGATGAAACGAAAAAGCGCGACAGTAAAAAGAGACAGGACACATAAATTCATAAGATTTAACGTGGGAGAAAATAAGTTAGGAAGAATTATACAGCGTTTTGATACCAGGCGATCATAATTGAAGAAGAGTTTTGTCTTGTCTTATGTATGACACAAGTATATCTTAATATATTCTGACATCATGTGCACGACGTATAACTACATAGACACCAGGAGAACATAAATATTGTAGCGGTGATAATAATGTCCTTTCATAGCGGTTGAAATCATGTGTCAACCTAGTAAACATGTACCAGGACTTCATATGCAGTTTAGTGGTTCTTGCACATTGCAGTTTTCACTTCTGACGTGTGTACTTTGTACGCACGCAATATTTTAGTTTTTTTTATTTGGTAATTGAATATTTTGTTGGTCTAAGATTGATTAAATGGACTTATCTATTTGCTGAATATACTGCAGAACAAATTATATTCGAAAAACTATTAATATGTGTGCCCGTTGAAGCTTAGGTTCTGACGTTATTCCTAGAAAGAAAATCCAGTATGTAAGTCTTAGATTAAAGATTGGTCTGCGTTCCACTCCAACGCACTACCCAAGAACAATAGCTGTTTTATTACGGCAGTTGCTTGTGTATGTGACATCTTGACACTCAATGGCATTTGAAATTTTGTAACACACGCTTCGTGTTATTTTACATTGAAACTAGTGGACCCAACAGACGTTGTCCTGTACACACGTCTTAAATTTGAAAAATCTGTCCAGCCGTTAGGAGGAGTTCACTAACATACACATGAGCAGGAGAATTATATTATATGGACGTAATTGAGAATCTAAACCAATCTCAGATTCACTGAAACAAACAAAAAGTCATCAAAATCGGTCCATCCGTTTAGGAGGTAGTTTAATTGGGAATCTAAACCATTCTTGAATCCACCCGAAGACACACATCAATCTCAAATTCACTGGAACACACAAAAATCTCATCAAAATCGGTCCAGCTGTTCAGGAGGTAGTTCAATTGTGAATCTAAACCATTCTCGAATCCACCTGAAGACACACAGAAAGTTTCAATAAAATCGGTCCAGCCGTCTAGGAGGAGTTCAGTGACATACACACGCACACAAGAATGATATATATAAAGATTAATAAAATACTTACTGATGATATGTGATCACAGTGTCTTTCTTATTTCCTGTAGTATATCTTTTTACAAAATTTTACTACGCACCCAGCATTTTAGTTTTAATAAGAACATGTGGCACGTCTACGTCACACATTTTTCGAGACTGGCTCGAGTACACCCACTTGAGCGTAGTACCATTTGCTGCACTTTGCGAATACGCCTGCGGTATCTAGCGACAGGTATGGAGCGCAGCGGATACCAATCCAATAGTTTCTTGGTATTAATTAAGTATCAACAAGTGTTATCAAATTTATGAAAAAAAACATAAGATAAACAATTTGTCACCAATAGAATCCATAAGGACAGGATTGACAACTCTTATTATCATGACGTATGGACCAGCTATTGCTACCCTCGCCATCCAAAAAGAGATCTTTTCATGCTAATTAAGTAACTTTTTATTTTCAAAACAACTCTATATCCTACTATATTTTTCTGATTTATTCATAAATCAGACGAGTCGCATATATTATAAGTGTGTCTGTCAACATTCAATTCGTTAATTGAAAATATGCAAATCAAACAGAACCATGTGGAGTTATGTTTGTTAAAAATCATTAATTTGTATAGTTTTGAGCACCAATGACAATATTATTATTGTAACCAATGTTTTAAATATGAAATGTGTTAAAAAAAGTTGTGTTGTTTTTTCAGGTCGATGAGACTTGGGTGCCTTTATTTGACGTGTAAACTTTGAAAGGACAATGCTCTGTGATTCGACAGGTTATTGCAAAAATGGGTGACGATTAACATTAACTATTAGATAACCCATAAATAACATTAAACGCTTAAGTAGAAAACTGCCATTTTGCATGCAAAATTAAAATATTTTTTTGTGTGATAAAATATATTTATCAACCCTTCGTTATCACATGAGAAAATTCTTGTTTTATTTTGCATTCAAATTTGGAACACGTAATGCTAAGAAATCTTGTTATAAAATATATGTTTACTAGCTGATCCGACAGACGTTGTTCTGCACATAATATGGTAATGGTAATGGTATAGGGCTCCTGTTTCCGCAATTAAACCACTAGCATGGGTCCATTTTGCGTGCAGTAATGGCCGGTTACTCCAACCAGCCCAGCTCCTTCCAGAAGTTCAGAACATTCCTGGGGTGTTCACAGACTTCTTGGAGCGACCTTGTATTGGTTAAGGTTTTTGCCCGTTGGTTGGCCACCCCCGCACATTCCAGGATTACGTGAGCGACCGTTTCGTCTTCGGTCAGACAACCTCTGCACTTAGGGCTGTCCGTTACGTCGATTGTGAAAAGGTGTTTGTTTAGTGATGTGTGACCCGTTAGGGTGCCCACCATTATACGGATGTCATGTCTGTTGAGGCTCATAAGTCTACGTGTCAGTTTGGGTGATAGTGCAGGTATCGCCACCTTCGACTGTCTACAGCTTGAGACATTCATCCATCGGGTGTTGTGTAGGTCGTTGGTGAGAGAGCGTATCCATGAGCGCATTTGGCTGAAGGGCAGTGGCAGAAGTGGCAATGGACCAGACACTGTATTTGCCGATGCCCGCCTTGCAAGCTCATCCGCTGCATCATTACCCAACGAACCACTATGTCCCTTGATCCATTGCAGAGTTACCTGGTTATAAGAGGCAACTTGCTCCAGGGTTTGGTGACATTCGTGTATTAGTGCTGAGTTGTGTGTGGTACCCTTCAGCGCTGTTAGTACCGCCATACTGTCAGAAAGAAATCTGATGTTGTGGCCATGTACCTTTCTTCATAATATAGCGCTGGCGGCTTCCTTGATGGCTACGCACTCACATTGGAAGATGGAGCTGTGTGTGCCCAAGGGTATGGAAATGTGTATGTTTAGTTCCTGTGAGAATATGCCGGCACCAGTTCCAGTAGCCATTTTCGAGCCGTCTGTGTAAATTCTTAGTTCGTTTACACCTGACTGGTCAGCATCTTTCTCATATAGCTGTATGTGATAGTTTTTATGGAAGGTATTTGTTTTAGTTATCTTATCACATGGTGCCTCACAGAGTGGATAATCCTTTGTTACCCTATTCCAGAGCTTATCTGTTAGGCCGTCTTCATTCTTCCATACACCCAACAGCTTTAGACGTAGAGTCGCCATTGTCGCTTCTTGTTGAAAGTGTATGTCGAGTGGTGTTAGCCCTAGAATAGTTTCAAGGGCCGAGGAAGGCGTGGTGCGCATGCATCCTGTTATGGCTGTGCAGGCCAGCCGCTGGAAACGCTGCAGCTTGGTTTGTACTGTCACAAGCTCTGTCCTGGGCCACCACGCTATTGCTCCGTAGGAGATAATTGGTCTGATGACTGCTGTATAGAGCCATCTGCTTATCTTTGGAGCAAGACCCCAGGTTCTGCCTATGAGTCTTCTGCACTGCCAAAAGATGATGCATGCTTTTTCCAGCTTGTTTTCAAGGTGTTTGTTCCAAAGCAACTTACTATCCAGTATAACCCCCAGGTATTTAACTTCTTTAGCTGCACATAATAGATAAAAACTGTTTCTTATGAATAAGTTAATAATATTTCATAACATCAAGAATTATTTCGTAAAATATGCTTCCTGTTGCTTTGATGAAATTGTTTCACAGCAGAACTGTCAAACCGTGCGTCGCGAAATTCTCTCATAGAAAATATGTCCACACAAAACAAATATTTAAAATAAAAAAAAAAATGGGTCCACATCGAAATAAAAACTATCCTATCTCTCAAGTTAGACCAAAGTGCACTCCATGGAGAAATCTCCATTAAAATCCGTTCATTAGTTAAGCAGTCCATCGCGGACAAACAACGTCTCACGTAATTTATATATATCAAGAAGATTGTTTGTTTAAAATAAATTTGCTGTAAATATACCAAGGATGTAAATACTACGTAATAAGATGCGGGACTGCCTGAGTAAAAATTGAAATTAATTTTAGTATCAAACATGCAGTGAGATTTAACATGTTGTAGTGATTGGCGAAGAAGTATATATAATCCGGCTAAGTTAGAAAGCAAACATTTGCTTAAAAAGTAGTCGATTTCGGCTATCTCCTTTTTTTACAAGATTATAGCCGTTATCTGTCAATCAATTAAGAGTAATTCACAAACACACACACACACACACATGCACATACACACACACGCACTCTCACCCAATCACACACGCACGTACAAATATCATGACATTATAAATATTGTAAATCCGTTATTAGATGTAAGTCCTACAAAATAGTATTATTGAAACCTAATTTAAGTTCTGTGGATTTTGTGATGTTTTAAATAAATAAATAAATAAATCTATCAATGAATGCACGTTTCATACAATCGAGTGAATCGCTTTTTTAGAGAGCTCCGCTAGGCTGGTTTTGACGTTCAACAAGTGATTTCCAAATGTGAATAAAAAAGTATTTAAGTTTAATTTGTACTTTTTATCATGTAACTATATAAGGATCAGAAGCAATAGAACTACGTAAGTAATATATATGATAACATAATATTATGTAGTTAATAACAGTGTCGCGTACGTGACTAAACTGAGTTTATTGGATGGAGTACCTAATCCAGGCCAGTGACGTCACGAAATCCCAGTCTCACGTGTAAAGCATTAGACTGGCATGAGCCTTTTGAAATGTGTGCACATTACTTACATGTTGTACAATAACTCAGCAGCTTAAGTTTACTATATTGCTATAAATAAAATCAAAGAGACTTGTTTTATATTATACTCTTGTAATATTTACTAGTTATTACACAGACTTAGACTATAATAAGGTATATAAGATCCCATCGTCATTATTTCAGCCGGAAGACGTCCACTGCTGGAGATAGGCCTGTGAAATGGATGTGTGGCGGTCCTCCACAGTGCGGTTTTCAAGGAGCTTTCTTCCTCGTACTACGAAGCTGTGGAATGAGCTTCTTTGTGCGGTGTTTCCGGGACGATACGACATGGGTACCTTCAAAAAAAGCGCGTACACCTTCCTTAAAGGCCGGCAGCGCTCTTGTGATTCCTCTGGTGTTGCAAGATAATGTGGGCGGCGGTGATCACTTAACACCAGGTGACCCGTACGCTCGTTGGTCCTCCTATTCCATAAAAAAAGGCGTCTCCCAATAATCTCCACTATGATCAGTCCTGCGCTGCCTGTAACCTATTCCTGTGATCTTGGCCAGATCGTCGGTTCATCTTGTGAGGTTCTACCAACACTGCGTCTTCCGGTACGTGGTCGTGGTGGTGGTGGTGGTAGACGATCTGACACCACTTTTGTTAAAATACGCGACCAATTTTGTTACCTAGTGATGTAATACTCAAAACACTTAAGTATTCTTAATATTATAATATGGAAGAATATTCATTTATTCCATTACTAAATATTATTTTTTTCTATAAAACCTCGCTTAGTGTGCATTGGCAATTTCGTAACAAAATATTAATTAAAATATATTATTAATCATAACTCGCGTCAGGACCTGATCAAAAATTCGTAAGGCAGTCGTTGAAATTATGGATAAAAGTTGATTTTTCTAAGAGATAATTTTTATAATGTAAAATAATTGTAACACTTATGAAGTCTTAAATTTTATATGTGATATAAATTGTCCTTTTTGTGTACGATAGCGCAATAAATGAATATTGTATTTAACCACATAAATGCTAGTATTTTTATTCTGATAAATAAAGCAATTCGTGCGAAATTTTTCTGCAACTATTCCAAAATATAAAGTATATGTTCAAGGTTTCCCTTCTGCTGGCACTCCCGGAGTGCAAAGCGTTTTTTTTGTAATTATCTTTATGATACTAAATGTATTGAACTACCATGATCGATTAGATATAGGCAACTCCGATATTGCAATGTCGGCTTATATCGTAACGGCCATTTTACGAGGCAATATAGCTGGAAGTGGACACTTACCTTTAATTAAAACTGTAAAAGGCAGTTTGCCAGTCTTAATAATGACTGATGTAAGCTCGCGTGCATTGCTCTTTTTATATCCATATATAAGATGACAGTGACGCAAAATAATTACAGTTAACATTACAGTACATAATATTGTTCAAAAACAATCGTTTAGAGCACTTTCGCACCACATCCAATCCGAATTTGATCCGTACCCGTAAAAACACGGTCCGAAGTAGTCGTAGAACTATTTCTATGGTAGTTTTTTTTTTATGGTATAGGAGGACAAACGAGCGTACGGGTCACCTGTTGTTAAGTGATCACCGCCGCCCACAATCTCTTGCAACACCAGAGGAATCACAGGAGCGTTGCCGGCCTTTAAGGAAGGTATACGCGCTTTTTTTGAACGTACCCATATCGTATCGTCCCGGAAACACCGCTCATGGAAGCTCATTCCACAGCTTTGTAGTACGTGGAAGAAAGCTCCTTGAAAATCGCACTGTGGAGGACCGCTACACATCCAGATGGTGGGGATGATATCCTAACTTGTGGTGTGTCGTGCGAAGGTGGGATTCGGCAGCAGGAATCAGGTTAAACAGCTCTTCGGAACACTCCCCGTGATAAATGCGGTAGAAGACACACAATGAAGCGACGTCTCTACGCAACGCCAAATGATCCAGCCGTTCACGCACGTTTACGCACTAGATCCAGCTTTCGTCATCCGAATTCTTTCCGTCAACGTAAGAAAAAGTTCTAGGATTACACCGGACCGTATTTCCACGGGTACGAATCGGATTCGGATTGGACGTAGTGAGAAGGCGCTCTAACTCTGACAATTTAAAGTTGTAGCTCCGACTAAGTGATTGCCTGTTACGTACTGCTTTATATTATCATAAGTTGTCATTATCATAATTCCATCCATAATTTGTTCGTGAGGAATAAAATCTAGTTGCCTGTTCAACTCCCGGTGGGAACACTGCAT
Organism: Leptidea sinapis; assembly: GCF_905404315.1. Lineage (NCBI taxonomy): Eukaryota > Metazoa > Arthropoda > Insecta > Lepidoptera > Pieridae > Leptidea > Leptidea sinapis. The sequence goes on along the minus strand of NC_066311.1, from coordinate 5,629,661 downwards.
ATATTTTTTACATCTGTACACCGGCTGGTAGGAGTGGTAGGATACATCTGCAGTAATAAACAAAACAAAATACCGTATAATTTATTGAAATGAAGTTGAAATTTCCGCAAATTGTGAATATTACACGCTGAATGTTTTGCCGTTGGCAAAATGAGATGGAACTTATAGACATGCGATTGAGGCGCACAAATTAAAATTCCTCTAGATTGAGCCCAGCTTTGATGCTTGTATGTTGCTTATAAGATACTTAAGGCTGTTTTGTGTAGGTATTTAAATTTTAGTAGTGCTATCTATATGTAGATGCAAATTTATAGTGTATTTTGATTTGTGATTTTGTTGTTGTTGAAAGAAGAAAAAGAAAACCAAGCTTACCGATGCACTAAGACACGCGCTAACATTGAAACGGCAATGGGCTGGCCACATTGCACGCTTCACAGACAGAAGGTGGACAATAGAGACCACCAAATGGAAAGGACCACCGGGTAAAAGATGCACTGGTAGACCAAAGCGGAGATGGGCAGATGACATCGTGCAGTCGGTGGGGAGAAACTGGATCGATCAGGCCAAGGATAGGGAAAAATGGAAAATGTTGGGGGAGGCCTATACCCAAAATGGGGTCCATAACCAAAATTATATAGAATAAATAATGAAACTGGTTACTTTAAATAAAATTAACACTAGATTTTAAGAACTTTAAATTACTAACTTTTGATTGTATATTATGGGTTATGGAATAAATGGCTTATTATATTATATTTTTTTTTTTTTTTTTTACATGAGAATTTTATATATTAGATATAAGTATATAACTATATTTACAATACTACGACTACATAAAATTAAAACTATCATTACGTGGAAGCGTACCAAGAATACTGGCAGCATTACCCCGTTGGATAGCAAGGCTGATCCGTTGACCGAAATAGCTGCCAGCGCTTGGGTCAGTAGTATGTTCTGCGTGACAGCTCAATCATATTATATATTATATATATATTATATATCTATATGTAATAGATGCCAATGTTGAAAGCATACATACGAATAAACATACATACGGGTCATTTGATGGTAAGCATCAATACAGTTCCTTAATAACAAACCCTATAACTATATTTACAATACTAAACCTACATGATATGTTTGATGGTATGTGATCACTACGAGACATACTCTTTTGTAACACCAGAGGAATCATCACCTTTTAAAACGCCGTATATGGTAGCAGTAGTAGATATTGACGGTACATCGCGAAACACCGACACAACACAGCTTCATTGCTTTAAATCGCAGATTTCGTCATGCAGTTTGTGTATATTTGATTTTGTTTCACTTGTAACTGTTTGCATATCATTTTTTATCATAGCTAGGGCATTTAGTAGGCTGCTGACATCTAGATGATCGAAAGTTACAGATGGTGATCGATTTAAATTTTTGGCAACAAACGTCGGCAATTGTTCGGTGTCTTTTATTATTTTATTTACATCTTTGCTGTTACTAGGATTCTTCTTGTCTCCTTTTCAGATAATCTTGCGTGCACCAGCAATTTCACATAGCAACGACTTTGTATTTTCGATTTCTTCTTCACTATACCACGAACCATATCTGCACTAAGCTAAGTTCATTCATAACATCGCACTTATTCTGTATAAATTACAACAGTTCGTTGGCAAACTTTTACATAATAGGAACACGAGAGATGATTTGTACGTACTATAATATAGGAAGGTACATAAAGATTTGAAAACTGAAAGTATAAGTGATGGGGATCAAGCCGTGGCCACAGTGGTGAAAGTTCTACCGATTGCGAACGAAAAATTATATAATATCCCCCAAGACTAAGGAAATGAGACACTTATTTACATTGATAATGTTATCAGCTTAAATGTTAGAGTAATTGGAGTAGTCATGTTCATGAACCTGCTCGGAAACCAAAGACTGTTACGAGAACATACCCGTGGTAGGCTACTTTGCATAGGATGCCGGCTAGATTATGGGTACCACAACGGCGCTTATTTCTACCGTGAAGCAGTAATATGCAAACATTATTGTGTTTCGGTCTGAAGGGCGCCGTAGCTAGTGAAATTACTGGGCAAATGAGACTTAACGTCTTATGTGACGAGCGCAATTGTAGTTCCACTCAGAATTTTTGGGTTTTTCAAGAATCCTGAGCGGCACTACATTGTAATGGGCAGGGCGTATCAATTATCATCAGCTGAACGTCTTGCTCGTCTCGACCCTTATTTTCACTAAAAAAAACAAATCCCATTTGTTGTATCACCACTTTTCAAAACTTCCCTTAAAGCCTCACCTTTTATCGGAATACTGGTTCTAGAAATCGATTGCTAATTGTGCGGTCATCTGGAAGGCAAACTGGCATCGAAAAAGTGGTTGCTCTGGTGTTGCAAGACCATGTTGGGCGGTGATCATCTACACCAGGTGACCCGTACATTCGTTTGTCCTGCTTTTCCATAAAATATCTCGCACCTTAGACAAATGCAGCAAGCCTCAAGGTAATATTATATATATGTAGTTCTCTTATGTAAATTTGTTCGCTTTGAATTCCTGAAACAGACATGATAGACAAACAAATTTGCACAAGATTCTGGGAACTAGCCTAATAACATAGTTGGCTGTGTTAGTTTGTACGTGTGGTGAGTTTATTGACCTAACTAGTAACTCTACATTGGGATGCATCATATACCTGGTCTTGCCATTAATACTGAAACAAGGAAGGGAGTCGGAGCTACTGATGATGAAATTTGGTACAGCGATAGACTAGAGCTTGGGAAAGAACAAAGCTTTTTTATTTTATCCCGGAAAACTCCACGGTTCCCGCGGGATTTGTGAAAAACTTAAATTCACTTCAATGAGCTATAACCACAGAACAGTTTTTTACCTGTTCTGTGGCTATACCTATATCAATAGTAGGTTTAGATGCCATAGAAATTTTGCCCGAAATATGATTCATATAATATGTTGGGAACGAGAGTGAAAACGGGAACCGGAACTAGAATAGGACATACGATAATCTTAAAGTACAAACTTGCTTCTTACTTTTAATAACCCCTTATCTACGCAATAGAACTCGCGGTTATCAGTTAGTAAATAAAATAAATTGAATTCTTAAGCGAATAAATTAAATTCTTCGTTGTCACTCTGACATTATCATCCGGTACAGCTAAATCCACTAACAAAATAATTATTTCAGATCATTGATGAGGAAGCCTCAATTTCGGAAAATTGAGGCTTCCTCATTGGATGGATGAAACTTTCACTGGATTTCCTTTTTAGTTATGGTTTATCTAGATACTGCTGAACTATATTCATTCGGACATCGTCAGAGCTTGGAATCTCTGTCCTCGTGTCTACACATGATAATAGACTCATTTGCCTCTTCTCTCGTGACTGGAAACCATAGTGTAGCTTAAAGCGGACCATTTCTTAGATCTGGGTTAGGTTAGGTTGTCAAGAAGGCTAATCTTCATCTCTTATAAAGGCCGGATCATTCCAGTCAAGCTTGGGTAATTCGTGATCAGATGCAGAGTCTTACTGGAAAGTTCAAGGAACATTTGTGAAAAACGTATTGCTAAAAGGTTTGATAACATGACAGTTGATACACTTTGGGTGGAGTATTCGCTCATTAGTCACAAAAATTAAGCTTTGTGACTCCTTGATAAGAAACCTACCAACAAACCATGCCTAACGCAGAATGATAAACACGCACTGTTCAACCTGTGAAGTTTTTAAGGGGCTTTGAGTGTACTCTGTATTATATTTATTGCTTGATGTAGAGCTCTTTATTTGTAATTTTTTTAAGTAGCGAAAAGGATATTTCAGTACTTTCGGTCCCATCGGAGGAGATTTTTAGCCGGTAGGGTGTCTGCCTATGTGCCCACCTAAGCCCGATATATGGACCCAGCTGCAGGGCCTAAAAACATAAATGTATTTTTGTCCTCTCGAAAATAAAATATACTTTTGGTATATCTGTCGATAGTAGCCGATAGCCTAGTACTGAAGACTTCATACTCGCTTCGAACAAGACAATCAATGCAGTACTATTTTCTTTAACACCTCATTGAAAAGAAATATGTGAAATCGCATGTAACTGTCGATGTCTAACATAATAAACTCCACATTTATATTTAAAAAATATAATCGCGAGGTGTGGCTCGCAAATGACTAAGATTCATGAATTATTTTCGTCAACTTAAAAATTTTACCAGTGGGAGACTCCTTTGTACAGGATGTCGGCTAGATTATGGGTACCACAACGGCGCATATTTCTAGTAATTCTTACACATTACTACTTCACCGCAGGAACGACGCCGTACCTAGTGAAATTAATGGGCAAATCAAAAAACCAAACATCTTATGTACATAGAATTTTTGGGTTTATCAAGAATCCTGAGCGGCACTGCATTGTAATGGCGTATCAATTACTGTCAGCTGAACGTCCTACTCGTCTCGTCCCTTACTTTCATAAAATAATTTTATACTTTTAACAAAGTATATACACAAATTTTTAATGTAATCATCAGACGCAGTACAACACTCGTAAACGTTTATTTAAAGAGTCCATTAATTAATATAAAACTCGCTGTATGTATTTATAACAAAACACACAGTTAGTTAATACATCTAAACGTACCTGAGCGTGAGGTAATATTTTATCTCGTATAACCATTAAAAGGCTTACAGCTTGCTACTTCGTTAAGCTTAGTGCTAAGCTGCTACTAGCAGATTAACATGTGTTTTAACAAAAAAATATACCAAAGCAAGGCTTTAATAGATACTTTGTGTAGGAGTTCTTTTTTAATGACATGTACTAACTAAAAGTATATTATAATCAGATATTTTTTTATTTATTTGTTTCTGTAGAATTTTGAAAGGAAATACATTAAATTTTATTCATCGTATTACAAAATTAAAAAAATAAGTAGCCATAAAATATCTAGGATAAATTTCGCGTCGAATGGTGGTAGTTTCATGTCGATACGATCAGTGGTTTAGGCGTGATTTAGCCTCAAACAAAGACCTTTTTCACTATTTATAATATATAGGTAGAGCTAATCGTATACAATGTTTCTGTAAGGAATATTCAGTTATAATAATCATCTTTAGATTGATGTTCTACCTTATAGACGCTGCAGCATCGAGATCGCTTTTTGCGCAAGAAAAGATTGAAACTTTATCACCAAGAGCTGTGCCATAAATAATATTGAGTCGCTTAAGAGGAAAACATAGCGGTCATTTTATCACATGAATATTCTCGGCCTTTTTGTACCTTGGCCTTTAACCCTAGATTAAATTATTAACTTTTGATAATTTTGATCTTTTGATATCTGTGTCTGCCTGTAAGTGCTAGATTAAAACAAATAGTGCTAAAAACGGTTTTTAGCAAATTACTGCTGAGTATGTATACTCGTAGTAGGCAGACAAATTTGCCATTGCAAAAAATAATAAACGAAAAAATCAAAACAGTCCGTCTGACACAGAATATTTCTATGTATGTATCTATGTAAGTTTTCATGTTGGTTTTGTAAAAAGTATTTTTTTTTTTCAATTGAAACCTAGTAAGTCTTTATCTAATCCTATTATCGGTAAATGATTACTCATGGTCTCATGGAACACGAAATTAATCACAACGACTTCTACGACGCGTTTTTAAAAAAAAATCTCAATTGTGATTTAAAACAACTTCCTAATTTAGTGGTTTATTAACAATTTAAATAATTAAAGTTTTTAGTGATTTAATTATTTGGGCATAACTTATTCGATAATAAGTAACTCAAACATTGAATAATTAATATTTTGCTTGTTGTTTCAGTAATCGCTACTGATGATTGGCAATATTTGGTTCAGCATTTTGATAAATATGTCAATATAAATCAGCTATAACTTTAACAACCATTCATGCTTAATTTCTTGATGTAATTATTTGAAATAAAGTTAGGATTTACAATTAACATCAGCATAAAGACACCGATTGTCGTGTACTTTGAAATTATGAACAGGAAATACCATATAATTTAGTTCGTTTTCAAATTGCTTGTTTATAGAATATTCTAGAATAATTTGTTGGCTGACGTCGTAGGGGCAGTAAACTCTATTGTTTTATGGTTATTGTGCTTTGTAATATTTTAAAACGGTTGATATTTCTTCTTCCTGGAGTATTTTTGGTGATCATAGAGGCAGATATGTAAAAATTTATAGATCAAATTTGTAATGTGTGTTTGCCGACTAAAATCATTCAGTACGTCGCCATTTGAAGAGTTTAGTGCCCCAACTCTGCAAGCTATGTGTCATGCTACTGTCACTTGTGAGTTTCGCAATCACCCGGACTGTATCAGTGACTTTGGTACTCCTACGGATTTCCTCATTTATAATTCGATCTCACAGGGAAACTCCAAGCACAGCCCATTCCATTACCTGAGCCACCATGAGCTTCCTCATAAGGCCCAAAGTACGCAACCACGTGGCAGGTTCTATAAGCACGTAAATCATAAGTGCAAAGAGCGCAGAACAATAAAAAAATAATATATATTTTATTTGAAAGCACAGGCGAAGTCGTACGAACTACGGAAGTATGTAAAATTTTAAAGTCATAAGAATTCTAAGATAAAATGTTAGTTACAGTAACTTAATGGTTCTATTGCTTAAAAAGGGATTGAATTAAGTCCTGAAGAATATAAATTATCAAATATCTCTGCGATAATATACCAGGGTAACAGAATTTTAGTTTTGTAGCAGACTGTCTTATAAAATATCAATCGATAGGTTTTAAGTAGTTTGGTATCGGGGATCTTAAATAAAGCTTAGACATAGCTGTAGTTGGAATAACTTTTTTTTAAAGAGGGGAGACAACCAGGCGTACCCGTACGCTGATGTTAAGTGACCACAGGCACCCACATTCCCTTACAACACCAGAGCATTGCCAGCCCTTTAGAAATCCTCATCCTTTTGTATTTCAAAAAGTTTTCTAACCTATTTAATTTGGTCACACTTTATTACTAATAAATGTGCTCTAAAATATTCACAAAAAAAATCATTTACATTATTTCATTTGAATTAAAATCAAGTAGGTATTTAATCTAATTGCACTGCTACATACACTGTTAATTTGAGTGTAGAATAGTTCATTATAGAGCAAAAAGGAATAGACAGAGTGCACTGTAAGGTTTATTTATTTATTTATATGTCTTATACTCGCAATCAAATAGTTAAATAATAAATAAATAGGATAAAAAAAATAATTTGGAACAATTTTACAAAACTTATATTAACAACAGGTAAAAACGAGTTTAGCTGCAAAAGTATAAACTGCAACGCAGCTAACAATGACCTTCTCTTGTCATAATATGTTATATATGTTGCAAACATATGTATATATACAAGAGTGGACAAACGTGCAAGAGGCTAACGGGATGGGGAGAGGTGAACCAACCGCCCATGGACAACCGCAACAACAGATGTCAATAGATGCGTTGGCGGCTTCTACGGTGTGAGGACTATGCTCTTTTCTTGAAGGTCCCTAAGTCGTATGGGTTCGGGAAAACCGCAGCCGGTAAAAGATTCCACAAATTAGCCACTTTCGCACAGCCGTGCGAAGCAAGAAATTTCTTGCAAAACGCGCGGTTGTGGAATGCCAGACGTTAACGTGATGCGGATGCTACTTTGCACGTAATGTCCGGTAGTGGAATTCGGCCGCTGGAATCAACTCGAACAGCTCCTCTGAGCACTACCCGTGACAAATGCGGTAGAAGATGCAGAGAGTCCTCCTCCTCCATAAAAATAGGGAAAGATATTTTAATCCGATGCAATACAGTGCTCTGTCTACGAGTCTATACATCTCCGCCAGGTTGGTGTAATTGTATTGCTATGCCGTCAGACCTCACCCTTATATTCCCTGAAGGTTATATTAAATTCATTCCTGTTTGTAACTCACTATTGTTATTTTAATCAGCTTTGTAACTGCGTCATACAATACAATGGAGGCAAGGAACCTTTGCATTATTTTATAACTTTTTTGTCACTTTTAATATTATTTCATGACAGGAAATTTTTATTTTCACCAGAAATATATTTAAAAAGTTATAAAAGTTATTTTGTCAAAAAAGTGAATTATTGCATGGGTTAAACTGTGACTTTGGAGAAAATGGAGGTTATGGCAAAGTAGTTGGACGGATCCGAGCACTTTACGCTTGTCTTAGTGATCGGATGCACTAAAGCCGCGTTCCATAATTTCGGGACTACGCCTGATGAGTAGAAGAGGCGGACAAGATGGGTAAGGACCGGCGCCAGTTCAGGAACACATGTCCGCAGCACTATCGGGAGAATGCCACTAGGACCGCTCGATTTATGAATGTCCAAGGTGAAAAGCTCCTTAACCTCCTGTATGCCAACACGTCTTGCGCGCCCGCAGAAGCCAGCTGCTGAGGTTTTTTGGCGCAAAACCCGGTGCGGCCACTTGAGACGCTGTAGCCACTTGTGTTTACAATAGTCGAGGTATCATTATGCGGTTTATGTTGCGGGTTGATAGATAAACAAGCTTAGTTATTGTAAACAAAAAACGTGACTTATGATAATCTATCATATCATATCGGTCTGTGATATCGCCGCTCTTTCAGAGTTGTACGAGATATTGTGACAATTTTTCTAAATATGCCAAATATGTCTTTAAAATCGGAATTGCAAAATGCGGTGGTGATGCACTTTGGTAATCAAGAGTCAAGTTGGACGCGAAGAGGAGCCCTGGAAATCAGCATTTTCTTTCACGTCATGGGCCAGCAAGTCATCGTCACTTAGCAGTGGCAAAATAGCTGGCTGTCAGAGGTTTCCTTGGACACCGTTGACGAGTGACCAGAACGCACGAGTTCTCGAGGGAAGGCGTGCAAGTCTCTCACCAATTCTACCAATGTGCTTCAACTTCGCGTCAGCAATTACTCTTTTGTGGGACCTGGAGGCATGATTGAAATCTATTGAGTTCTATTAGAAAGCCCGTTGACAGACAGAGGGACAGACAGATATATTTAATACAATATACTTGCTTAAACAAACATAAATACAAATAAACATGACGTGGAAACAAATATTCATATTCATCATATAAATGTACATGGTTTTTTAACGTTTTTTTCGTTTGTATTTGTATCATATAAATGATTGCTCCTATCGGGATTCGAACCCGGGACCTCTAGCTCATATATATATATATATATATGAATATATACATATATATCAAATTATTATATATATATATATATATATATATATATATATATATATATATATATCAAAGTCTAATTCAAATATTTTTATTCAAAATAGGACTTATCGAAAGTCAAAAACTACCACCCATTCCAAAATGAATGCCTCAGACCTGAGAAGAACGGCCGCAACAAACTCAGCGGGCTTTTTTTTTCATCGACAAAATATGTTTACAAAGTAATATTGTTCAATTATCATAAAGTGAAGCCATTATTGATGCTTAAACAAGTAAACAAAACAAATAATTAATCAATAGAACTTTTTGACTCTACCTTTCTCAAAACAAAATACAAGAGCTGAACAAATATATTGTATTAAATGAAAACAATTAATATTTACAAACCAAGGGTGTAAGTCAGGTTTTATAGTTTTCCTCACTGACCAAGAAATAGCAAACTCACAAGACAGGTGTGGCGAAAGCCTCAACCTTCCAAAACTCAGTAATTTTCAGAGCAAATTGTTAAAATAACTTGAATAATGTAGAGTAAACAGACGGGAATTTGTTTTAATGAACTTGTTTACGAATAATCTGTAAGCAAATAATAATATGTTATGATTATTTAAATAATGGATTTTATGAATTTCTTCTCCAAGGTTTTACATTAACAGGCTGCTATTTCCCCTTCTAAATACAGAAAAGTGGAAATAAAAAAACAGAAGAGTGAAAAAGAACAAGGGAGTCCTTTGCCCAGAGGCACACAGACATAAAAAATCAAATATTGAAATAATTAGTGTCATGTATTTTTAATGTATAAGTTTTGTTTTTTTGTCTGAATAAAATGCTATTTGTTTTATTATTATTAGTTCCCCTTCTATTTTCTAAGTACCATAATGAAGTAAGATTTTTTAATAAGAAAACTATACATTGATAAATCCTATAACAATATTATATATATATATTATATTTATTATTATATATATATATTATATATTATATAAATAAATGCTATTTGTTTTATTATTATTAGTTCCCCTTCTATTCTCTAAGTACCATAATGTAGTAAGATTTTTTAATAAGAAAACTATACATTGATAAATCCTATAACAATATTAAAAATATTATTATTAAAATGATATTATAGAAGGAATAAGATTTCGAAAGTTCTATTATTTTATTAATGATTTAAAAAGTAACAAGGTGTCACCTTTAAAAGAAAATCAAATATCAAATTTCTGTATTAACTATTATTAAATATGTACGAAATTACTTATAATCTACTTATTAAAGCAATTTACAATTAAGCCTTATATATGTAGGTCTCAGAAAACGTATTTCTACAACCCTATCTACGTGTTGAGGGATAAAACTTTATTGTGCTTAAAACTAATACATATGGTTTGTGGGGGAAAATCCAGGAAACTGGGAAAACCTGGCTATTTGCTATCACTTAACCTAACTTAAGATTAATTAATAGAACTGAAAACTAATGTAACATGTATAAAATATAAATATAAGAGTGCAGGGGGTGGGGGGATCGCTGATAAGGAAAGAAGGGAGAGGAAGTGGTAGGCCAGTTTTCACCAATATTTAATACTTTAAAATAAATTAACTGGGAGATAACTATTTTTTTTTATGGAATAGGAGGACAAACGAGCGTACGGGTCACCTGGTGTTAAGTGATCACCGCCGCCCACATTCTCTTGCAACACCAGAGGAATAACAAGAGCGTTGCCGGCCTTTAAGGAAGGTGTACGCGCTTTTTTTGAAGGTACCCATGTCGTATCGTCCCGGAAACACCGCACAAGGAAGCTCATTCCACAGCTTTGTAGTACGTGGAAGAAAGCTCCTTGAAAATCGCACTGTGGAGGACCGCCACACATCCAGATGGTGGGGATGATATCCTAACTTGTGGCGTGTCGTGCGAAGGTGGAAACTAACTATATAAATTAACTAAGGGCGCGATCTATAGGGCGTACTTAGACTTTGGTCACGTAAACTTAGCTGACTTAAAACGATAACATATATTAACGATAAGCATAAAAAGATGACTATAAAAAGGAAACGAAAGATTATGCTAAGCTTACTCTCAGCTAAGTTTACCAGTGGCTCCTTTGCACAGGATGCCGGCTAGGTCATAGGTACCACAACGGTGCCTATTTTATGCCGTGAAGCTGTAATGTGTAAATGTTACCTATTGTGTTTCAGTCTGAAGGGCACCGTAGCTAGTAAAATTACTGGGAAAATGAGACTTGACATCTTATGTCTCAAGATGACGAGCGCAATTGTATTGCCGCTAAGAATTTTTGTGTTTTTCAAATATCCTGAGTGGCACTGCATTGTAATGGACAGTGCGTATCAATTACCATCAACTGAACGTCCTGCTCATCTCATACCTAATTTCATAAAAAAAAATACATTAGTAAAGTCTGAGCAAATTCTAATTCTTGATCTGTAGATCTCATACTAAGAGAGATATAAGATAGATTATTGGACGGTATCCGATGTTGCATATGTGTGAATAGGGGATTTAAATAGGAACAGATGGCTTAGGTAACTTAGTAACTTTAAATCCATTCAGAATTCCGAAATAGTCCTTTAATCCACTTCTGTTAGTGCGTACCGGTATTCTGTTTGAAATTAGAATTAATTAAGCCGAGGATCTTGTAAATCCGAGTATATTCAATCAGAATTACTTAACTATCGAGTTGAATTTGAAATGTGCTTTTGCAATTGATTTTTTATTTGAAAAACGATTGTGTTCACGCGAAAGTCGCGTGACGCAGATTCAGCCAATCGACGTGCGAGATGCCTGAGTCGGCTCCGACGCATTGACTGCAGCGCCACTCGCGTCGGGTGTGTGTGTAGGCCGGACGCCGGTTAGTTTAAAGTTTAATTCAGTGTGTTATGTTTTTTTAAAGTAATAACCTTCATTTCTAGGATTAATACACAAATTAAATTTAATTAACGATGCGGGACTCGAAAAGTTAGCTCAGTTGGAAGAGCACTCACACGGAACGCGAGAGGTCGTGGGTTCGAGTCCCGCATCGTTCATAAAATTTTATTTACAAATTCAACATCACTCAGTCTCGTGCCAGATATTGCCGCAGGAGCTTAGGTCCAGCGGTCACAGATTGCTTTCTCCAAATCCTTTCTGTTTTTTTTTATTATTTTGATCTGGGGATTAAATACACTTAAATCCTAGGATCTATTGTGGTCCTGATTCTGGCAATGACCTCGCATTCCAGTAAGATGTGTTTGGGGTCTTCAGCGGCTTCACAGCAGAATCTGCAAAGGTTTGATTCACTGAGACCCAATCTGACTAGGTACCCATTTTTTCTGTAAGTTTTCTTTCCCTTAGAAAATTCGATTAGGCAGTTTCATATACACATTTTTATAGTTAAATAATTTAAATCTTATTAAGAATACAGAATTATCATATAATCAAAAATACTAATTTATCGTAGAATTTATATTATGAATATAATACCTAAGGACAGTATCATCATTTAAGTATTCATGTAGTATTTTTACACTGTTACGAATACGATACATAATTACGATACATAATTACGATACATAATTACGATACATAATTACGATACATAAGTATTAGCCACGCAGCCCCTTTTTTAACTAAATGGCAGTTTAATCCCGGCCGAAGTCAAACTAGAACAAACTAGAAAACGAATTATAACAGAATAGGGCTTATGAAGCGGCACTGTTTTTCAATTAGCCAGTTTCCCGATGGCATTTTCGTATTTATTTTCTCATATTTTGTGAACGACTCGCTGAAAACTAAGAAAAAAAAAGGAAATTCACAATACATTTTCTCCTTTGAATAATTGTTTGTAATTAATGAATATTTTTTTAACTATAAGACATTGTAAGGGTTCCGTACATCAATATCATCATACATGCGTCCGTGCAGAATGGGATTTCGCTATACCAACTTAATGGCTGACAGGCTTGCCCTGCATGTATCAGTATGATAACTCTCTCTGTTATCCCTACTTAAACATTTTATTGAGATAAAACCTTTAGTTGCGAATGCAACGGGCAACTACTAGTATACAGGTATCCCAAAGTTATGGGACATGAAGGGAAAGTACCTTAAATATCGTAGATAGGGTATTTTACTGAAAGAAGACTTTATATTATTTTTAAAAGTAAGTAATTCTGCATTCAAAGATTTTCTAAAAATTACTTGCCTCGTCTGGGAATCGAACCGACTTAAATGTAAAAAAAACATCCCTACTTTTGTATAATAATTATATAAAGAGTTTTTAAATTAAATGGTATGCCATTTTCGCCAGTAACTGAGGCACCACTTACCATGTAGACCTTATTATAAAGTATATAGCGACGTTTAAAATAACGTCCTGTCATATTAAAAAAATATTTTAAACACTTAATATAATAATATATTAAATATTTAGAATCAAAGAATCTCTTTTTTTATGAAAATAAGGGACGAGATGAACAAGACGTTCAGCTGATGGGAATTGATACGCCCTGCCTAATTACAATGCAGCGCCGCTCAAGATTATTGAAAAACCCAAAAACTCTGAGCGGCACTACAACTGCGCTCGTCACCTTGAGACATAAGATGTGAAGTCTCATTTGCCCAGTAATTTCATTAGCTACGGCACCCTTCACACTGAAACACAGTAATGCTTTACACATTACCGCTTCACGGCTGAAAGAGGCGCCGATGTGGTACCCATAATCTAGCCAGCATCCTGTGCAAAGGAGCCTCCCACTGGTAAAACTGTTCTTCTTTCTTGTAATTAAATAAAGAATTTGCTGAATAAGACGTACCAATAAATTCATTGTAACATTAATATCTATCACATAAATTTAATTTTAATATCATAAAGCGCCACAGTTCCATGCTCTTCTGCTCGGAGTCACTAGAAACTCGTATAAAATTGTAAATTTACGACACAATAAGATTTGCTGCGGCGCACATACCAAGATATTACCATATAGTTTACGTGTCTGGAAGATAATTTATATATTGTGTATGAGCTCAAGACTTTGCCTGCGACTTTGCTCGCACAGACTTCGCTTATACCAGCTGATGCCCGCGACTTCATACGCGTAGATAAAGGGTTTTTAAAAATAATAAGCAAGTTTGTAATTGAAGATTATCTCATGACCTATTCCAGTTTCGGATCCTGTTTTCGCACCCTTTCTCAGCATATTATATGAATCTTTTTACGAGGAAGATTGCTATGACAACCTTATCCTACTATCGGTATAGTTGTAGCTCATCGATGTGAATTTCAGTGCTTCACCAATCCCGCGGGAAGCATGGATTTTTCCGGGATAAAATGTAGCCTTTCCCAAGCTCTAGTTTATCGCTGTACCAAATATCATAAAAATCGGTTCAGTAGCTCCGGCGTAAAAGCGTAACAATTTTTTTTTTGCGCCCAGACAATGGGAAAGGGCTACTCCAGAATAACGACGGGAGGGAGGTGAATGCTCATGCATACCAACACAGCCTAAGTCTGCGTTGGTCATATGGGACTCACGTAAGAACCTAAGTGCCTACCCTCTAAGCACCACGTGAAGTTGGCTTTGGGCTTTGGGCATTGGAGGCGACCATCTCTTGCGGAAGAGAGGCGCAAGCGGCACTACCTTGGTAGTGTTCGCTGGGATCGCACAGAAGGTGCTATCTACTTGGGACTTACCGACATCAGAAGGATGATCACAAATGGGAGGTTAGGCTACATGTATCTGGTACCTGGCCATCCTGGTCAGATGAAAGTTGGAAAGAGGAGATAAAGCGTGATTAATTGGAACGAGTGATACGCCCCTAGGATGCACTCGTACCGCATAATGTGGTTAGCGTTAATCGCTTTAGGTATTACAAGGAGGCCACCAATCGGTGGTGCTCCGTCAGCGCACATAGGCGCTCCTTGAAAGACTTAGCCGTCCGGAGTTTCCGTGCCAGGACGGAGATTTCTATGATATCGACATCACTCAGTTTGGTGTAAGGTCCAGGTCTTTCAGGGGGCCTTGCACCCCTGATTAAGGCTGGGGAGGTACTGCCCGCCTGGGGCCACCGAGGGTGGCCGGTGCAGGGCGGGAGTAGGCATTGAATGCCTGAGAGGACGGGGCTGACTGCCTCCATGAGCTGAAGAGTCGAGGCCCGGAAATTTTATTCCTTAGATGAGGAAAATTGTATTGGGAGTTAGTGACCGGATGTGGCCCTCGTTTGGGTGGCCCGGAAGTCTGCTTATTAGCAGTCTTCGGAGGGGCGGAGCGAGGGGCACGAGGGCATCCGCGATAATTCGCGGTATGGCGCTCCTAACCGCAGAACACGCATGCGGGATGTGTTACCTCATCGCGAGCGCGTTTGCACTCTTTGGTGCTGTGAGGCTCGAGACACTTTACGCACCTGGGAGGGGCGGAGCAGTTAGCCGCTGCGTGACCATACATCTTGCAGCGGTGGCATCGGCCGGGGAAACCCCGTTTGTGTAGGGCTTCCACACGTATATTGGAGAACCCACATACTGTGCGTTCTCCTTTGAAAAGTTCCCTGGCTTCAGGGACGTTAGTTAATATGACTATCGCTAACGGGTATTTCTTCCCGGTACGGCTGTACATTTTATGAACAGCCTCGACCCGGAAGCCGTGTTTTATAAGGTCCTTCTGTTTGAGCTCGTTAGAGAGCTCGTACGGGAGCAGTTGAATTGGTTGTCACCGTTAGGTATCTTTTAACTCAAACGCGATGACACGCAACTCACTACAATAAAAATTCAGCAAACAAGCTGCGGGCCGGAACGATTCGACGTAACCAGTCGAACTTAACGGAGTAGTACCTCGTAGTACATGTAGCGAAGCAGCGTAGCGTAGAACTGGGCGTAATTTACCAGCATAGCGGAGTGAATTGGCGATTGTAGTTGACTGCTCGGCGCGGGGGCCGAGACAGGAGTCGTGTAACAAATAGACTTACATTCATATTTATTATATTAGTAGGGATTGACATTTTATCTGCAATCCCAGTTGAATTTCAAATTTTTAAGTAGCTTAATGCACTCCTTAGAAGATGACTAACCATATCATTTTTCATTTATATAAAGTAAATATGTAACCAAAATTAATAAACGATGAGGGACTGAAACACGTGACCTCTTGGGTTCCGTCCGAGCACCAACTGGAACTGAGCCAACCGCTGAGTACGCATGGATTATAAATGTTGGTATATGTTTTTCAACTCTCAAGTTGCGGCTCCATCTACAGGATCTACTTCACAGTTGATAACCTTCTCAATCAACTAATATTTGCAAATGAGGAATTAGAATTGAGATGTCGCCCTTTCAAATCTAAACAATTTGTTATTTTAAAGTGATAACCTTCACTTCTGTGATTAATTATACAAATTTAATTTGTAACCAAAATTTATGAACTTTGCAGAACTCGAACTCGCGTCCTCTCGGGTTTCTTCCGAGCGATATTATCAACTGAAGCAATCGTACCAACGAATGGATCGTAAAGTTTGGTATATCTTGTTCAACAATATGGCTGTAGTAGTGTGTTGGTACTTTGAGCATAATTGGAAATGAAATCTATAAATTAGCGAAGTTTTGCAAAAAGGGAATCCTGTAGACAACTCTTTTACATATTTTTCATGTCAATTGTCGAAACATATTGGATAATAAATAATATTATTATGTTAACATCTTAAGTACAATGTTTGTTGCAAATAAAATCATTTCATTTCAACTCAAGTGGTTGCTCCAGAAGTGAATTATCACTTTAAAATAACAAATTATTTAGATTCTTTTCATTTATTTAAAATGGCTGCGGATCATCCAACAAGGAAATACTGCCAATATTCTTCGTACAATTACTCGTAATGATAGGTTTTACTTCATACAATCACGTTAAGTATTTTGAATTTAGTTATAAGAATATAAGCTTCCATTTATCCGAGAATCAGTATAAGTGCTAAATTAAAAAGTTACTGGATAATTTCTGCTTTATACACATACATACTTTCAAATACCTACTAAACATCAAAAGTACCTCAGGTTACTATCACTGTAAGTAATAATATAGTGTACAATTTAGTGTATATTTGTGTAGATAATTATTTCTTTTGTTTTCATTTTTATGTTTTAATAATTGTTTAATTGTTGTAAATTTTAGTTTAATCCAACCTGCCATAATATAGAATATTATTTATGTGTAATGGTCATTTTTAGATTTAAGTTTTCTATTTTATTGTTTTATTGCACCTTTGTACTTAGCAGTAAGTATTGTTTTCAAAAGGTTGTAAATAAAGGGATTGAGAAAAATTCCCAAATAACAGATGTTTAGTTAAGATATTTTAGAAAGCCTGGGAACGTAAGTATAGTTTTGTCTCGTGGCAAAAATGTACATTATAAGTACTGAGATTGTAAGAACGAAGTATGACTGATGCGGGGGTGAGAACCCAGGTAGTAAGTAAGATATAATTGTATGGGACTCGAGGGGGCAGTTCCGACTTAACTTCGATGTACGACAGACCTCTGTCCTTTAACTCTGTCAATTTATCTAATAAATATGCTCACTTTAATTTAACCGCCCCGTGATTCCTTAATTATAACATCTTAATAAACATTTAGTATCCTATCCAATAAATTCCGATACTACATTTATTTCTCTTTAATTTCAATTAGTATTGTATAAACACTTTTTCTATGTACTTAGCATTGTATACCTCGAACTTTTACATGGTAAGATATGGATAGCATATCTGACTATAATTTTATTAGTCTTATATTATGTAGTTTTTTTTATGTACCTACTCTGTAAGTTGTAGTTGTTTGCTCTTCCTAATAAAATATAAAAAAAATATTAAATATTAGCAATAGTAATCTTAAATCGTAACTACATTATTTCTTCCGTTCCCTCTGGCAGACAGGCAAGATTGTCTGTATGCATTGGTGCAAAATGAAGTCACTGTAAATAAGTGTTGTGCTTAAGCATGGACGCAACTGTATTTGGGTAGACTCCAGATTTGGAAGACCAGGGCCACTCAGATCATTTTGTATTGCTTCTTTTCTTTTTCTTTTGTGTATAAAATTAAGCTTATTTTGTTTTCATTTAATTATATTTAACAACAAACTCATTTTCATTTTTAAAAGTGATCCTTTTATTTTTTTATGAAAATAAGGGACAAGACGAGCAGGACGTTCAGGTGATGGTAATTGATACGCCCTGCCCATAACAATGCAGTGCCACTCAAGATTATTGAAAAACCCAAAAATTCTGAGCGGCACGACTACTGCGCTTGTCACCTTGAGACATAAGATGTCAAGTCTCATTTGCCCAGTAACAGTAGCTACGGCGCCCTTCATATCGAAACATAGTATTTCACGGCAGAAATAGGCGCCGTACCCATAATGTCGGCTTCCTGTTCAAAGGAGCCTCCCACTGGTACAATATAAATGTACAAGGAAATAAAATTGTCTAAATATTCAAATTCTCAAGCTTGGCCTAGTTCCGTCAGTCATTAGTGAGCTTCTAATGAGTCGCTAGAATCAACAGCCCGAGAACTTTGCAATGCATCGCTCCTGACCAAACTAAACAGCTATTGTTCATACCTCCATACCTCGCATCTCTAAACTAATTAAAACTTCAATGAAAAAACAATTAAGAAGTAGTAAAATAAAGTCTCCATAGATTTTTCGTCGAATACGTGCACAAGTTAAAATCATTTAACAAATATAGTTATTTATCGCCTGCAGTTTGCTACCCTCAAGAAATTCTATAATATTAGCATTTAAGAGATTTCAAAAAACGTTTAAGCCACTCATACACAAGAAGCTCACACAATTATATCAACAAAAAATTTCTTATCTTTGTAAGCGTATTTAAGCGAACTGGGTGTGATTGGTCATATTTAGTTCAAAAAGGATTGTTTGTCTGTTGTGTACTTTAGAGGTTGAATTCTTTTAGATCTAAATCAGCACATCCATCCATCTTAAAATTTATAATGTGAATCTAGGTTCTTCCATCATGTCTACCTAAACAATTTATCTGATAATATTTCATTCTTCCATTGTGTATAACACTCAATTCTTTAAGATCTACGTTTTTTTTTTATGGAATAGGAGGACAAACGAGCGCACGGGTCACCTGGTGTTAAGTGATCACCGCCGCCCACACTCTCTTGCAACACCAGAGGAATCACAAGAGCGTTGCCGGCCTTTTGGGAAGGTGTACGCGCTTTTCTTGAAGGTACCCATGTCGTATCGTCCCGGAAACACCACACACGGAAGCTCATTCCACAGCTTCGTAGTACGAGGAAGAAAGCTCCTTGAAAACCGCACTGTGGAGGACCGCCACACATCCAGATGGTGGGGATGATATCGTAACTTGTGGCGTGTCGTGCGAAGGTGAAATTCAGCGGCAGGAATCAGGTTGAACAGCTCTTCGGAACACTCGCCGTGATAAATGCGGTAGAAGACACATAATGAAGCGACGTCTCTACGCAACGCCAAGTGATCCAGCCGTTCACAGAGCGCTAGGTCCATGACAATTCGAGCTGCTCTGCGTTGCACGCGGTCAAATGGATCGAGCTGATACTGGGATGCGCCAGACCAGAGATGACAGCAATACTCCATGTGAGGCCGGACCTGCGCTTTGTAGAGCGCTAGAATGTGGACCGGCTTGAAGTATTGCCGTGCTGTATTTATGACGCCCAGTTTCATCGAAGCCAATTCGGCTTTGCCCTCCAGATGGCCACGGAATTGGCAATGGCTCGAGATTTCGAGACCCTGTATTCCAATACTAGGCGAGGCTTTAAGGGAAGTGTTCTCGAAGAGCAGTGATACGGCAAATGGGGTTTTTTTAGTGGTAAACGCGCAAACTTGAGTCTTCTGGGCGTTAAATTGGACGAGGTTCAACTTTCCCCATTCCGCGACCTTCTCGAGTGAGGACTCGATAGAAGACACAAGTTTCTCCCGGCACTGGTCGACGTTTTCCCGAGAGAGACCTGCATGGCCCGTGTATACGGCATCACCAGTGCTATCATCTGCATAGTAATGCATGTTGGCGGTGTCCAACATATCATTGATATGCAGAAGAAACAGCGTGGGAGATAGCACACAGCCTTGAGGCACTCCAGCGTTCACGGGCTTGGGATTCGATCAATAACCGTCGACAACGACCTGTATGCTGTGCCCAGTGAGGAAGCTGGAGGTCCACTTGCGTAAGCTCTCGGGAAGCCCAAATGATGGAAGTTTTGCGAGGAGCGCCTTGTGCCATACACGATCTAAGGCCTTCGCTATATCCAGGCTAACTGCCAGGATTTCCCCCTTGCTTTCAATAGAAGCCGCCCATCTATGTGTTTGGTATACCCGAAGATCGCCAGTCGACCGACCATGGCGAAAGCCGTACTGCCGGTCGTTGATCAACTGGTGACCCTCAAGGTATACCAAGAGCTGGCGGTTAATTATGCTCTCCATAATTTTGGAGAGTAGGGAGGTAATAGCAATAGGCCTGTAGTTTGCCGGATCCGAACTATCTCCTTTTTTTGGGATCGGATAGACAAGGGCTGACTTCCATGAATCAGGGACTACGCCTTTTGAATAAGAGTGCCGGAATAAACGCGTTAGCACCGGCGTCAACTCAGGGGCACACGTTCTAAGCACGATTGGAGAAATGCCATCCAGGCCGCTAGACTTCCTGACGTCCAACGAAAACAGAGCTCGCCTAACAGTTTTCTGTCGGAACTGTACTTCAGGCATGGAGCTCTGACACCGCGGGATGGTCGGCGGTGTTTTTCTGTTGTCGTCAAGAGTCGAGTAGGAGGCAAAAAGAGTGCACAGGAGATCGGCTTTCTCTTTTGCCGTATGGGCCAGGGTGTCATTCCTCATGTTAAACGGCGGCATGGACGGCTGGTTGAAGTTACCAAGAGCAGCTTTCGACAATGACCAGAACTTGCGTGTTCCGGTCGGGTAACTGGAAAGCTGCTCGCCAATTTTGACGACGTACTTCGATTTCGCACGGGTGAGTTGCCGCTTAAAAAATCTGGAGGCACGGTTATATTTCCTCTTCAGAACTTTGCAGTTCGGATCCTTTGAGCCCAGCGCCGCAACCCAAGTTCAATACGCATGTTTTTTGCAGTCAGATGCTGCTTTAACTGACGCATCAAACCAGGGCTGTGATCTGCCACCGATCGGTACTACAGAGCTTGGTATAAAAATATCCATGCCCTGCAGTATCACATCGGCTACTGCAACGGCGCAGGCACTAGGATCATCCGAAGGGAAACAAACCCCGCCCCAAGGGTAGGATGCAAAAAAGGAACGTATCCTATCCCAATCTGCTGACTTGTAGTGCCAAACGCGGCGGGTCGCTGGTGTTCTGTGACGTTGGCGTCGGATAGGCACTACACTCCTGACCAGGCAATGGTCGGACGTTCCGAGAGGGGCGTCGACAGAGATCTGGTAACCATTGGAATGTGTAGTCTGCAGAAGATCTAATAAGGACGGCATGTGGCTATCCACATCCGGGAGCCGCGTTGGCGACTCAACCAATTGGGACAGACCATACGCCAATGCAAAATTATGCACAGATCGCCCTGCGTAGTCTGTGGTACGTGATCCAAGCCATTCGGCATTGTGCCCGTTTAAATGACCCAAGACTACGATTTCAGCGTAGGGGTTCTGAGCAAGCTTGTCATCAAATGCCGATGGAACTCAGCCCATGAGGTGGTCCGTTTCTGCGTTACCACTATGGGTCCTGTAGACACACGCATAGATGCGCACACGGTCCTCTAAATCTACGCGGAGCCAGAGAGTAGACAGGTCCCTACCCTCAAAATTGCCGAGACGGCGACAGCAGATATCCATCCTAACGTACACACATACCCCGGCATGAGGCAGCAAACTATGCTCAATTTTGTACCCGGGGTAAGTTAAATACGACGTATCGCTAGGTCGATATATCTGCGTCTCCGTAAGGAAACACAAGGCCGGCTGCGCCGTCTCAAGGTGGTGGTGGACGGCGTTTAAATTGGAGTGAATTCCCTTGATATTACAGAAGTCCACGTGGAGCGGGGTGCCGTGTTGTTGCTGCCCTGTTTGTCCTTAGGTATGCGCGGTACTGTGCCCTCCCCAGAATACGAGGGGCAGCCCGAGCGAGAATGCTCGGGGAAGGATTCTCTGACTCTGGTAGAGCCGGTACCCTCCTCTATCTTTTTAAGGACCGCTCTCATATTTTTGTTGGGGGGTGATGGGGAGGGGGAGGGGGAGGGGGGAAGGGATGGCCTCCGATCCTAGACACTAACCTATGCGAAACATAGCGCACTATGCCGCTACTTCACGCCGGTATTCTGTGGGAGTGTGGTAAGTAACGTGGTAAGCCAGACGAGTCTGGCCCGATTGTGCTGACGTCATAAGACGGCAGCGTGACTCTCCCACTTTCAAAAAGCCCGTAGTCGCCTCTTACGACACCCTTGGACCTGGGACTACCCTATTCTTTTTACGACCCGGGGCAGTTCTCAAATAAAAAAATACAATTTAAGTTGTTTTTGGTCATGTTCATTTACAGTTATGTAAGTAAGCTCGGAGTTTCCCTGCGATGTCGAATCAGAAATGAGGGGATCCGTAGGAGAACCAAAGTCACTGACATAGCCCGGTTGCGAAATTAAAGTGACAGTTAGCAGGGCACATAGTTTGACGGACAGATGGCCGGTGGGGCAGAAAAGTCCTCGAATGGCGACCACGTACCAATCGCAGTGTTGGTAGGCCCCCCACAAGATGGACCGACGGTCTTGTCAAGAGTACGTTGGATGAGGGCAGTGCAGGACCTTTCGTCGTGGAGATCTTTGGGGAGGCTTTTGTCCTGCAGTGGATGTCTTCGGACTGATGATGATGATGAAGTAAGCTCGTTTATGTAGAGATCAAATATGAATTATTTCAGATGTCATTGTAATATAAAATAATGATGCAGTCCACAAAAAAACATAGCCTAATACTAATTTCAACGACTGTCTTACTAATTTTCGATCATTTCACGTGTTCTGACGCGTGTTTAACATTATACCCATCCCAAGACAAGTGCACAGAAGTTTTCACTTCAAAAAGTTAAGAAATAACGACTTATTATATACACTGAATTAATTGCGAAATGTAAAAAAAATTGGAAACAAAAACAGCTTCGTTAAATTAACCGATAACCAAAAATACTTTCAATAATAAAACTACAAAAAAAAAACATTTCAAGCATTTCATCCGAGCTGCAATTTCCACTTTGTACAGTCAGATTGATTCCAGGAAGTTAACTAATTAGAGAGTTTGTACGTTTGACTTGTTCATTGCTTTTTGTTATTGTTATGTGATGAAGATACTACCAAATTCTATTAGATGGTTTCATTTTAAAGGTGGTAATCGTCCATGAGCAACACCAGGGCTCAAGAGTCGATGATGACATAAGTTGGGAGTATAATCTAAGCATGTAGGTCCCTAAGTTGTATCTGTTTAGAAAAACTGCAGCCGGTAATTGATTACGTGACTGTGCGATGCAAGATGAATGAATGAATGAATGAAAATACTTTATTGCACTAAAAATACATAAAGTAACAATTTGTATACATCAGCTGATGTGGTAGAACAATTAGGCGACCTTATCGCTAATCAGCGATGTTATCCAGGTAAAGATTTAGGAGATTCTATTTACATATAACTTGACTTAAGGCATATATAATATTTATATACAATCTAATAATTATATCTAATATATAAAATTCTCATGTCGCGGTGCTTGTAGTTAAACTCCTTCGAAACGGCTTGACCGATTCTCATGAAATTTTGAGTGCATATTGGGTAGGTCTGAGAATCTGACATCTATTTTTCGTCCCCCTAAATGTTAAGGGTGGTCCACACAATTTTTTTTTTAATTTTTTTGACATTTTTTTTATATTTGTTTGATTATGAGTCGGCATTAAAAAATACATACAACTTCAAACTTCCACCCATTTACGATCAACAGTCACTTTTGTATCGCGATTTTAGTATCGGCAATACAACGTTTGCTGGGTCAGCTAGTATTTGTATACAATCTAATAATTATATCTATATATATAAATGAATTGCTGTTCGTTAGTCTCGCTAAAATTCGAGAACGGCTGGACCGATTTGCCTAATTTTGGTTTTGAATTATTTGTAAAAGTCCAGAGATGGCTTAAAAAGTGAATAAATATGAAAATGCTCGGAATAAAAATAAAATCAACAATTTTGGTTTCGCTCAGGTTTCTTAAAGAGCCCAAAATTTTGAGTTGAAATTATAAACTCAAGATTTAAAGAATTATTTGCCCAGCAATTTCACAACACGCACTTCTGCTTGCAGGCATAAAAATATGCCATACTCATTTCACCATCATCCGGTACAATGAAGTATCCGCCTGTTAAAATGATTCTTTCAATAGCATCAAACTTTTCAAACGCTTGTAGTTAATATAAAATAACATAACACAGGATATAAATACACAAATATTTGTACATTTATATACAACTTTCATTTACATGCACAAATGAGAAGAAAAAAAATAGGATTTAATTTACAAAAATAATAAGATAAGTATAATATAATATTTAAATACATACGAGTACAAAAAAAACAAATTTAAAAATAAAATTTATAATTACGATGCGGGACTGGAAGCCGCGACCTCTCCCGTTCCGTGCGAGCGTTCTTCCACCGAGCCAACCGTTAATTAATCCTAGAAGTGAGGGTTATCACTTTAAAAATAATAACAAATTGTTTAGATATAACATACACTTATATAATCTTAAAGTTATACTACATTTTCACTAGATGACTTGATCTATGAAATAGTGTATTATTAAGTTTTTTCGGTTTTTTTCTTCAGACGCTCAAAGCATTGATTATGCGGGTGAAATTTGATAAACTAGCTGAACCGAAGGACAAAAAAGGAAAAAAAAATATGGTGGACGAATTCGGGAATATTGCAGTCTAAAGGCATCGGAAATGTGTTATCATTAATTAGTTAGTTAAAAATGAAACAATTGATATCAAATGTTACCCTTAAGAGATAGACAAATGCCATCGCGGACCTTTCTAGACCTATATGAGATAAACAATTTCACCTTACATTATTTTGTTATATCCCAAAGGGCTAACTACTAACAGCGTTTTCGTTGGAAGCTCCCGGATGGCTTATTTTTTCCTACACCTCCAACAAAAATTATTAATTTATACAAAAATTGTTGAAAACAGCATGAAAATTGGTGCCGTAGTTTTTGAATTTATCGCGAACAGACAGACAGACGCGGTGGAGGACATTGTTTCATAATATGTAGTGATTATTATTATACAACAATTTTGTAGTAAAAATAACGATAGAGATTTAAATTTAGATTCATTACCACGTCCCTATTAAAGTCAACCAGTTCTATGATTTTCGGACATACGAGTGGTTTTGTGAATCAATCCATCGGCAACTTAATATTACGACTTTCACTTCTTGGCTACAAGTTTCTTAGCTTCCGCCTTCTTTTGTGCCGTCTCGGTACTCTTCTTCTCAGGCGGTGGAGGAGTTTTGTTTGCCACGGTTTTCTTGGGCTTTTTACCAGCCGCCAGCTTTAAAGATTTCTTGCGGAGCTCGCGTAAGGCTTTTGCTTTCTGTGCTGGGTGATCAGCTGGCAGTTTCACTCCACATTTTTCAGCCACAGCCAGGGCCCTCAAATTTTTCCTTCTTGCCTGGTCCAAAATGGCTTTCCTCTTCAGGATAGCGGCGTTGTTGCATGCAGAACCTTTCTGATCTCATCAGACTTCAGTAGCCTGGGCAGGTCAGTGTTGGCCATCTTGGTACAAAGTAACAGTTGAATATTGTAGAAAGGTACAATATCAAGATATTTTAGAACGAAAACTAAAGTGTTTAGCACCGACTTGACATATTTGATTTGAAAATTTGGGAAACAACATTTATATAGGAAATTTTAAAATATGTATCACTGTAATAACGCTACCTATCTTTATATGTGTCTAGAACATCATTCGTTTGATGGATAAATACTACCATCCTGTTAGTTCTGATAATATGAGAAGCTTAACAAATGCAATACATATCTGTAAATACCTACCGCTATCCAGATAATCCAACCCTGCTTTTAATTCTATTATTAAAGAGATATTTTTTGACTTTCATTTCTTTTATTTTACTTACATAAAATAATAGTTTATTAAATCAGTGTGACAGATAGATTTAAGTAACAGTTAATAGATGTAAATAAGAATTCGTGTAACACATTTCAAAACAGCATCCAACGTATTGCAACAAATTTAACCGCATTTCCCAGTTATTACGATAGTCTCTTTGATTTCAATTTTCAGGGAAATGGAACTGTTATGCTTTCTAGGGATCTGTGTAGAGTGTAGACGTAGCTTTAATTATGATATGTGTCCTGACATATATCTCTCGATCCTTACTACTGGAAGAGTTTAAAAAAAAGTGTGTGTGTGTGTATTTATGTGTGCGCGCAAGAAGTTATACTTCTTTAGCGTAACGAAGCCTAAATCCTTAAAAAAAATTAAAAAAAAAACTGCTATTCTACGTCTGTAGAAAGAACAATATTGTAAAAATCTTGCAAAGATGGCTTTGAAGATTAATTATTTAATAACAAGTGCTCTGCAAGGCTTGAACCCTTTGCCTGTCCTAATAATGGACGATGAAACCAAAAAAAATATAACGAATGTCGCAAACCGGCCATACTTTAAGCCGGCCCACATTCTAGCGCTCTAGAAAGCGCAGGTCCGGCCACACATGCAGTATTGCTGTCATCTCTGGTCTGACTCACCCCAGTATCAATCAGCTCGATCCATTTGAGCGCGTGCAACGCAGAGCTGCTCGCATTGTCTGCGACCCAGTGCTCTGTGAACGGCTGGATCACTTGGCGTTGCGTAGGGACGTCGCTTCATTGATTGCTTCATTGTCTTCTACCGCATTTAGCACGGGGAGTGTTCCGAAGAGTGTTTCACCTGATTCCTGCCGCCAAATTCCAACTTCGCAGGACTCGTCACAATATAGGATACTACTACTACTGGATGTGTGGCGGTCCTCCGCAGTGCAGTTTTCAAGGAGCTTCCCTTCACGTTATACAAAGCAGTGTAGTGAATGTGCTTCCTTGTGTGGTATTTTCGGGACGACACGACATTGGTACCTTCAAAAAAATCGCGTACACCTTCCTTAAAGGCCGACAACGCTTCTGTGATTCCTCTGGAGCTGCGAGAGAATGTGGGCGGCGGTGATCACTTAACACCAGATGACCCGTACTCTCGTTTGTCCTTCTTTTCTCCAGCTACTTGACTAATCATATATCATCAAACTGAAAGTTCTAAGCAAAGGCAAGACAAGACATTCCACAAAATCTTCAAGGCTTACATTGAATAGGAACCTTTACGACACAACAAAAGTTACTTGTCTCAAACTTCCACTGAAGTTATAACAAAGTGTCTGCGGAAACTAAGGCATTTTCCACTTTACAGTAACTCTGTTACCCTCCGTGAGTGAATTGTCACAGAGACAATTGTTTTAAGACTCGAGTTAAATATAACGTGTCTTATTCATTATTCAATAAATTGTTAATGTCTCTTTGTTAAATTGTGTACGGCTATAATTTATTTTAATCGTTAGCTTAGCACCAGAGACAACAGACGCATAAGATGTCGTTAAGCAGAAAGGACTCAAACCACATAAAGGCACTTTTTTGTAATAGGCATTTAAAGTTTCAACTCTATATAATCATCCATATAAATGTCCCAAAAAACAGTTTTCGGATACATTTTAAAAATAGGGTTTTCAACTACATCACAGTTTCGACTTTCAGGACTACGATGGCATACTTAACTCTATTTTGACCTAAAGTGTGGTTCGAGTCTCTTTTGCTTAACTACGTCCCATTGGTATCTGAGTGGCTAATCTAAAGCCAATTGACTGTCGTTCACAAACCAAAATTGTATCCGAGCACCGAACAGTTCGCACCCAATACGCATATAATATTAAAATAGTACTTATTAATTCTTCATCATTGGTCAACGACCTAACCGCATCGCATCAAAGTTATCGGTGTAACTCAAATCACATTTTACAACGCCGAGAGGACAGTAACACCCACTTTAGCACCAGGAGTTCCTAGAGGATTAGCGGTGGCCGCAGCTGCTGTCCACCTCTCCTCGGAATCTCAGAATCTGTTAATTGCTTAGCCATAACTGATTTTCATTTTGATTATATTTAGATTATGGGTACCACAGGCGCTTATTTCTGCCGTGAAGCAGTACTGTTTAAGCATTACTGTGTTTCGGTTTGAAGGGTGCCGTAGCTAGTGAAATTACTGGGCAAATGAGACTGAACATCTTAAGCCTGATGGTAACGAGCGCAGTTGTAGTGTCGCTTAGAATTTTTGGGTTTTTCAAGAATCCTGAGCGGCACTGCATTGTAATGGGCAGGGCGTATCAATTACGCGCTAATACAGTCATGCTCGCCTTAATGGCATTGCTTGTGGCAACGACATGGAACGGGTCTTTCCCTTCTTCAATAATTGATCTCTACGCTGAATATAATGCTTTATTTATTTAAGGTGTACTTTTAACTCAATATAATCATTATTAATTTAAGAAAAATTTATTTAATTAGGCGTTGAGAGAATCCGCCGAGTCAACATCTAATGATGACTCATGAGAGGCGAAACACGTGTGGTGAATCGATGAATACTTTTGGACATTTTTTATTGACTCAACAAATTGAAAATTGAAACGCTTGAGTAATTTTGTTTTGAATGACTATGTATAGTTTTTTTTTCAAATACAGTAAAGTATTAAAAACAACAAGGTTTTTGCTACTATGATACAAAAAACAAAACTAAATATAAGCAACCTTCACAGCCAAGCGACACATTTGCATATAGGATACAAGTTACCTAATCTTTTACTACAACCATCGATGTAGTGAATGAATATACATATAGACGGAGCGTTCACTTATTAAACTTGCATCAAACTCTATTTGCTAACGGACTCTTTACTCAATTCTTACTCGAAAACCTAACAAAACCATAATTAAGTGTAAATATTTACCAATGAGCAGTTTTCACGATTTTAGGAATAAGTTAACACGTCATATTATTGTTCTCACTATACGTAATGTATTTTATCTCATATTTAGAAAAAAATATTTTCAGTGCGGCTTTTTAGTTCTGCGGAAGTCCTTGAAAGCAAGAAAATCTTAATTTCTACCAGGGTGTTTCTTCTCAATTAAAAAAATCAAATATCCCTACTAATATTATAAATTTGAGTAAGTTTGTTTGTAACGCTTTCACGCCGAAACCACTGAACCGGTTTTCAAGAAATTTAGTACAGAGATAGACAAGAGCTTGGGAAAGGACATAGGCTAACTTTTATCGCGAATAAAAGGCTCAGCGGGGAATAGAAGGTGGAAGTTTGTATGAAAGTTCGTCATTATCAAAACACCATGAAACTTTTGTTTTTAGGGACTTGGTAAAAAATAAATTAATGTTTGTTCTAGCGTTCTTAAAATTTACACCTGTGTTGGTATGAAAAAGGTTGAAAAAATCGATAATTAATGGCTTATAAAAAAGTATTAACCACATCAGTTTCAATGTGTTATATTTCCAAAGCAAGTACATTAAAAAAATATGCTGCCCAAAGTAGTAACTGCACGCGCACGAAGTCATATATTTGTTATAAATGTAATTACATTGCGCAGTTACTATTCTCTCACAATTGTTTTAGAATGAGGAGAAATCTTGTCCATTTTTTTGGCATGGAAGCAATCTTAATTTGTACGGGTTTTTTTGGATGAGGAGGAAAAACAAGTGACGTCGTAAGAATTACAGAGGCGTTGCCGTCCTTTTAGCAAGGTGTACGCACTATTTTGGAGGAAACACCGCACAAGGAAGCTCATTCCACAGCTCAGTTTTACGATGAACGAAATTTCTGGAAAACCGCACTGTAGACGAACGCCATACATCCAGATGGTGGGGATGATATCCTAATTTTTAGTGTAACGTGCGAAAGTGGAATTCGGCGACAGGAATCTGGTCAAAGAGCTCTTCAGTGCGCTCCCCGTCTTTAATGCGATGGAAGATACACAATGAAGCTACGTTTCTACGCAACACCAAGTGATCCAGCCGTTTACAGAGCACTGGATCTCCCATAATTCAAGCAATTCTGCACTGCACGTTCTTGTTCGAGCTTCGATACAAGAGTGCGCTTGACCAGAGATGACAACAATACTCCATGTGTACAGTTACATCCATCCAATGGGAGACTCCTTTGCACAGGATGCTGCCTAGATTATGGGTACCACAATGGCGCCTATTTCTGCCGTGAAGCAGTAATGTACGCATTATTGTGTTTTAGTCTGAAGGGCGCCGTAGCTGGTGAAATTACTAGGCAAATGAGTCTTAACATTTTATGTCTCAACGAGACGAGCGCAATTATAGCGCCGATCAGAATTTTTGAAAATTTCAAGAATCCTGAGCGGCACTTCATTGTAATGGACATTAAAAAAAATGAGGAAAGACTTGCAGTATTTCCGTATTCTATGTATTATTATTTAAATCAGTGTAAGAAGTATTAAGAAAAATATCAAATATTATTATAATGATGGGTCAGAGAAAATAACAGCACTCCGTCTATAAGTATAAAACTAAGCCCCATATGGGACACAAGGGAACCTATGACGTCACTTCCCTAGCTTATGTTATGTAATCCATATTGAGCTTCTCAATCCAAGCAATCCAGGAGATTTAAATATATTCCAATTTCATATGAAATATTTA
Organism: Leptidea sinapis; assembly: GCF_905404315.1. Classification (NCBI taxonomy): domain Eukaryota; kingdom Metazoa; phylum Arthropoda; class Insecta; order Lepidoptera; family Pieridae; genus Leptidea; species Leptidea sinapis. Next base: position 5,598,632 of record NC_066311.1, on the reverse strand, counting down.
GATTTATGTTTGTGTATGTTGAGACTAGTTAAATTTTGTAATTTATTACAATGATGTATCTTCAGATGTAATTATAAAGTAAAGTCATAAAAAAAATCCACGAATGCCTTTATACTTTTGTGATCGATGTGATGAAAGTTGAATAGAGACAGTTTTATAAAACACCTATAAGAGAGCGATGTGGATTAAAAGAAAACGTAGCAACAGTGATTGTAAAAAAAATTGGGGTGGTTTGGTTATCTGGTGTTAAGGTCACCTGGTGTTAAGTGATCACCGCCGCCCACATTCTCTTGCAACACCAGAGGAATCACAAGAGCGTTGCCGGCCTTTAAGGAAGGTGTACGCGCTTTTTTTGAAGGTACTCATGTCGTATCGTCCCGGAAACACCACACAAGGAAGCTCATTCCACCCGTTCCATATTCCACAACTTAAGCGTACATTATACTATCAGCTCGGATATGAATTGAAAAGGTTTGATGATAGTGGATGAAGCCAGGCCAGTATGTCAGCAGCTTGGCAGACGCAAGTCCTTAATCGAGATTAATTGATTAACTATTTATTATTATTTTATTAGATAACCTACACTATTAAGACATGCAACCAATCCACGATATGATCAAGAATGCACTAAAGGAGACACATCCACAGCCTGCATGGGATATAACAAGCTGAAAAATCAGAAAATGAAGTCATCACCATAATTCTGCATGTCTGAATATAGGCGTCATTATACACATATTATGTGTTGGTACAATTATAAAAAAAAAACTAAGTTGCGCGACTGTCGCGTATGAACGAAAAATCAAAGATTATATCAAATCTCTTATAAAAGGCATCTGCCGTGGCGCATTAAGCCAGAGAGACGTAAAACAATAAAACGATCACTGACTTCTGTCAGAACCTATTGCCTAAACTCCATAGTTAGGTTCATTTAGTATAAAAATTATTATCATAAAATATGTATTTTATATTACGTCAAAGTCAAATAAACTTTATTCAAATAGACTTAAACTAAGCGCTTTTGAATCGTCACTCCAAATATTTACCTTATCATATGTTTGTAAAAAGTTGAGCTCGTGAGAAGAACATACAAGAAACTCAACGGCCACTCTTTTTAATCAATTTTACAATGGCTTTAATATACATAACAAATTGGTTTGTAAGGTGCTACTGCATCCAATATATGGGCCGTGTTTAAATAATAAAAACTATTTCATGAAAAGTAATAAAGAATTAAAAGTATAAATATAAATTATCTTAAATTGGATCCATCAACCTTTATAAGCAAGTAATTTTTGCAAGTTGAAAACAAAATATAAAATCCGAGTCAACAACAAAAAATCAGCAGCAGATCTGAAACTGTGTTTATCTTTAAAATTCCATCGTAATTAATTATATTTAACAAAATGCTGCTCGGGATAAAGAATGGCCAATTTAATTATGCAACGCGAATGCCAATTTTTTCCATGAAGGTCAGTAATTTTAATAATGATGTTTTGAATTCGCTCTCACAATTAAAAGAAACGCTATAAGAATCTGAAATTAATATTTGGGCTACCACTTCAGTACTTCAAAGGTAAGCTCTTGTGTGAAGCGACTTAACAGACGCATTTGTTTAGGGCGTAAAAATTCCTTTCTCTAAGAGAAAATATGGTACTCCAGCAAGGGGAAAATCTTAATCCAAAAGTAGGAATGATAACAGCTGTCTCATCTTAATAAAAAAAAGTGTATGTGTGTACTTATATATGCTCGCAAGAAGTTATACTTCTTTGGCCTAACGAAGCAAAAATCATTAAAATGATTTCTCGTGCTATTCTACGTTTTTATAAAAAACAATTTTGTAAAAATCTTGCAAAGATGCCTTTGACAATTAATTATTGAAAAAATGAATACGGCTGTATAGCTTGAACACTTTGCCTATCCTAGTAATGGACGAAGAAACTAAAAAAAAATACCGAATGTCACAAACGTCAGAATATTTTAGGAACCAACGTCACCCTGTTACAGTGATGCGCGCGCATCTTAAAATTTCAATCTCATCGTTTTTTCATAACGCGCCTAAAGAAGTATTACTTTAAAAACCATAAGACTCCATAATCCATCTAAGCTACAATTTATCAAGGCGTAAGAAACACAGAAAACATTAGGATACAGGAAAATAAAACGACAGTTGTATATTCAATAATAGCTCATGATTAATGTGTTTTGATGAATTTTCTTTGCACCTTAGATATCGTGACGGCGAAATATAAAAACCGTAAAAAGAAAACACGCGAATAGAGTTCATAGGCAAGAAGCGACATTGATAAGAGGCGTGTTACCTTTGTGTATAACTTATATGTATTATGGTCTGTTGTGACTTATAGTTCTACTAGACGTCCCCGCCCGCTTCGCTGGGTGAATTTTAAAAGGAAACAAATTAAATTTTATTACTACAAATATAACAAAAAAATTAGGAGCTAGAAACAATCTAGGATAAATTTCGCATCGAATGGTGTTTCATGTCGATACAGCCTCAAACAAAGAACATTTTCATTATATATTATACTAGTACCCATCTAAAAAATGTCTATAGCGCCAAAACAAGTTTTCACTTCTATTGGCACTCCTGGAGTGCAACCCGTAATTTTTTTTAACGGTTGTTCATGGTACACTTCGACTCAGTGATACTTTTTACCACAGTACATTTACAGTTAAAAATCGAAGTGTGCTTGAAACTACATAGTACAAGTGACAACTTCATAAAAGTGATTTTAATAATACGAATTACAATTATTGATTTGTCTATTACATTAAGCAACTTACTTATAAAATTTACAATATACATAATTAAAATTGTCCCTGACAAATTTTACTCTAACTGAACGCGATTCCCTAGTCAACCAACACAAAAGTGACACGCTAAGGAAAAAAAGTTTCACTCAAAAATCTCAAACCCTGAAGGTTCTATGTCAATTCGAAGTACCTATTACAATAAAACGGCAATTCCATACTTGAAACTCTATTACTATGTTGTGTATTAACTTTTTACTATATTAAATATTTCAGATGCACATCTTTAATGACACCTTTTAATTGACAAATAACTTTAATTCAAATATGCACCTTAATTAAAAATGTCGCGTGATATAAAGTGACCCTTCCTTTATCCCGGCTAACATTCTGCGAAATACCATGAATAAAGCTGAGGTTTTATGAATCCAGAACTTGATTCCTGTATTTAAGCTGGGTAATGCTTTATTTTGTACATGGATTTATCCCATGTTCTATGTTCTGTTTTCTAGTTATATCTACTTCCTTTAAGATTATACATATACAGAGGGTAAGCATAGTCTATAGAGCTTATATGCCACAGGCCTGAATTATTTCTCTGGTTTAGTAGTAACTCACTTCAAAAATACACTTCTAAGTAGTTAAAATTTTTTAAAAACCCATTCCAAAAAGAATTCCACAGACCAGAGAAAAATGGACGCAACAAATATATATATTATATTGTATATTTTTTTCATCAAAAAATACCTTAACAAAGTAATATTGTACAATTAAACTTATTATTTAATAGCCTGAGGGCGGCCGCTCCATTCCCAATCTGTGGAATCATTAAGAAAGTCATATATGTTATAGTAAACCTTTACCTGACAAACCTTTTCTTAACAATTCTTTTTATCTTTATTCTATACATTATATTATTCTTTCAATATCCTAATAATTTTGTTTTGTACATTTTCTGGGATCTTGTTGTAAAAGCATATATTAAGCATTTAAGCATCGCCTCACAAAAGACTTCCTAACTCGACTTAGGCGAGTAATAGGCATAACAAGTTTATGTTTATTTCTCGTGTAAACATTATGATTGTCACCAGTTTCTAGCAAATACAATGTGCTTATGAACATATGGAACATAATCAAGAAAATATTGAAAAGCAACAGTCAAAATGTTTATTTCTTTAAATTTTTCTCTTACCCTTCCAAATACTTCCATCCTAATTTGCTCATTAGATTACATCTTATTTTGAACATTACATTCACACAGACGGTTAGTTGGAATTCTTCTTTTTTCAGTTTGTCAACTTCATATCTTGCATCCATAGAATTAGGTATATCAGTTGTATAAAATACGAGATTAGTATCAACGCTTCGAAGTTTAGTCAACAAGTGTATTTTTGTTAAATTTTGTCAGCAATCTCGAAAAAATTGCAATACGTACAAACATTTTACTATAAAAAAATATCACACAAAAACTAATTAAGATTTTTGAAATCTTAGCGAAATTCAAATAAGAACAATTTTCATTAATAAAAGTATTGACCGACGGAACTTTATAAAATATTTATAATTTTCCAATAGGGTTGTATATGAAAAACAAAAAAACGGGTACTCCCACTTGTTTAAGTCAAGCCTTCTTTGGGCTTTTTGACAGTAAAATTTTAGGAAACATACAAAATATAACTTACTGGATATATGTAACAACATTTATCCGACGGTGATTTAATCGCGAGTTATATAGAAATTACCAACTTCATTTATCATAGTCCTGACTTGATTGTCAAAATTGGTTTTTAAGAAAGTAAACATCGTATTGCAATGGGGCTAATTAACGAGTGGGAAAATAAAAAGGGCAGTGGACATGTTCAAAGGTCGGGCTACTCGAAGTACTGTTTAGGAGATTGGAAAAAATGTGACATTAAGGTTTGGTCACGTTATCTTAGCAGCTGCAGCAGCTGCTGAAGTGGCGTGCACCCAACGACACAACCGAGTTTTACAAGTTGCCGCAAGATGAATTGAATTACGGTCATACAATCCGTTCAAAGACTCCAGTCAGAGAATGCCCGCGCTCAGAATTTCTCAAAAGAACCTCGAAGATACGGGTATCAAATAAAGGAGTAGGTATGCTGAAAAGACTACAAAGAATATTAATGAATAAATATTATAAAACGAGTATTAATTCAATATTTATTATATTTTTATCCTGAATTGTCGGGGACCCAGTACGCTGTGAACGGCTGGATCACTTGGCGTTGCGTAGAGACGTCGCTTCATTGTGTGTCTTCTACCGCATTTATCACGCGAAGAACTGATTAACCTGATTCCTGCCGCCAAATTCCACCTTCGTACGACACGCCACAAGTTAGAATATCATCCCCACCATCTGGATGTGTGGCAGTCCTCCACAGTGCGGTTTTCAAGGAACTTTCTTCCACGTACTACAAAGCTGTGGAATGAGCTTCCTTGTGCGGTGTTTCCGGGACGATGCAACATGTGATTCCTCTGATGTTGCAAGAGAATGTGGGCGGCGATGATCACTTAACACCAGGTGACCCGTACGCTCGTTTGTCCTCCTATTGCATAAAAAAACCTGTAGAACAAATACAAAGTGATAAAGAGAAATTTTAAAAGCTAAATAAATTTAACGTGTAATGTTTTAATGTTTTCAAATATTGAATTAAAGCTTGTACTTGTTAATAACTTTAGTTTTATGCAAAAGGAGATTAAGCGAAGGTAAAAAAAAATAATTGCGTAATCACATCGATAACATATTTTTGATAAAATTTATGATTTTTATCAGGATTGTCAATGTAAATCCTTTCGATGGGATTATTTCGGTGATGTCGAAATAATCTTTTTCTGTTTCAAAATAAATTACTGCGGCGAGTGTGTTATTGTAGCAAAATTTTATAATAAAAGTCGTTTCATTTCACATCGTCTAGGTGCAATGACGTCAGAGTAAGTGTTTCTGTTTGTATACGTTTATTATTTCTGATAAATAAATATTTATTTAGAGGAGAAGTCCTTGATATAATTTGGAATCATTTACAGAATTAAGCTTAGTAATAAATTGACATCAACTTATAAGACCATGTACCCTTAGATATTATATACATCTAGATAGAATCTCTTGACCGTTAGACAACCGATAAAAACAGGCCAGGAACATTAGTTTAGTGTGCGTGACAAGCTACGTCTTACACTCGCAATTTGTATGACACTTTGTGTTAGTGTGCGTGAATGGCCTAAAATACAGGTTAAGTAATTCTAAAGTCTATTTTTTCTACGTTTTCACAGCTGTCACAGTCTATCTAGAAGTATAAATGATATAAGCTTGTACCAAACAGTAAAGATAAAATTATTCTTAAGACTCTGAAAATTAAAACACAAATATCTTTTGTGAAATATTTTAGTATTTTACAAGATTCTCTGTAAGCCCCACGTTTGTTCATACATAGAAAACATAATATAATATAAGATTTCTGAAATTGGAATATATTTAAATCTCATGGATTCCTTGCATTGCGAGGCTCAATATGCTTTACATCACTTAAGCCTGCGAAGTAATGTCATAGGTTCCTTTGTCTCACATATGGGACCTAGACTTAATATGTGTAGACAGATGCAGCTCTGTACTAGTTTTTAAAACATTTCCATTTCTGAATTAACAGGGAAGCTGTATTGATATTTGATATACTATCGTAACTTTTAAACGCAAATATTTTGAAATAAAATGCATTTTTTAGAACTAAGGGCTACTTATTACTGAATTTAATTCATGGAGGATGCGGGACTGGAACCCTCTTACCCCGTACCCGTTCAACTATCACTTCAAAGTTAAACAAGACATACCAAAATTTGTCTCGATGCGTCACTCGGACGGTTGGCTCAGTGGAAGAGAGCTCGCAATGAACGCGAGAGGTCGCGGGTTCGAGTCCCGCATTGTACATAAAAAAAATTTCAAATATAATTTGTGTAGAAAATTTAAGTTGCAATATGTCGCTCTATATAGTCGCTATAAGGTTAGGGGCTTTATTAATTAAATAAAAAAATAAAGTGAAGTTACGTTAAAATGTGTGCATTAAATTGAACTCATGCTCCGTCTATGTCCCTGTATGACAACATCCATGGGTGACGTAAAGGATTAGGTGACCTATCCTATATGCAAATATGTCATTCGGCGAAGGTTGCTCAACCCTAGTAATGTTTAACGGATCATAGTTGTGGAGACTTTGTTCTGAAAACAACAATTTTGCGATATTTGTTTATATTTTATTTTATTTGAACCCGAAAACCTCCTCTGAGCACTCCCCGTGATAACAGAGGTGAGAACAGTACTCCATGTCAGGCCAAATTTGTGCTTTTTGTAGTTGCAGGCGGTGGCCTATAGTAAAGTACGGTCTCGCCCTACTGAGTACACCAAGCGTTTTTGAGGCCAGTTTGGCCTTATCTTCCAAGTGAACGTCGCTCTATATCGACGCCGTGGCTACGGGCTGTGGTTAGGCAGTTAGAGCAGTGATCTTGAATTCAGAGGATACGAAAAATGGAGACTATTTAGCGGTTGAATACATTGAAAATGAATGAAAGGGTCTCTGTTAGTTGATTATTATAGATACCCTTGAACATGTCAGTAGCTAAATCAATAAAGCGTGTATTTTAGCAGTAATAATTGTATGACTGCAATGCTCTTAATAATATGTTGCACTACTGGGTTCCACCCAACACGTCGTAGATCGGTCCCGTTGTTTGCAACCAAACTCTGTCGTAGTAATGCTGGAAAATGATCACCCATTCATTGCCCGGCTGCTACCCATAATAACTATTTTACTCATATTGATATCTTTGCTTCTCGTGTTGGATAATTTAAAAATATATTAGTTTCTGTCTTAAAAATACTGTAAATATTACTTTTAAGCTGCTTAATTATTATATCTTAGAATTTTTAATTAATTTCCTTTCAATATTGTATTCAACATTCAATCATCTAGGACAATGTAATGTAACTCGCGGTTAACGGTGCTTGTGGCACAATTACTTTTAACTTATATTAATACTATATTATAACTACCTATTGTGAACACTGTTTGTTGACCCTAATAAATAAATAAAAAAATTAATTGAACGTTAAACTGTAGCTATACATACACGTTCCTTAATTATTTAATAGTACCTGCATTATGAAACTCATAGTAGCGCGTGTGCCAGATATGAACAAGTTAAGGGTGCTCAAACTATAGATTTATGCTTTGTCAGCCAAAGTAGAACATAGCAACAAGTCCTAGGTTCATTTACTTTACACGTGTAGAACCTTCTGGAAACAATATTGCTGATGTACCAATTTACTTTCTGTGAAATAAGTAATATGACTCTCTTTGTTAGAATAAGCTATATAAAGTAAGTTTCCGTAAAACTAAGTATTCTGTGTTTAGTCTAAGCTCCGTAAACATTGTAAATCGGGTTTATCTGTAAATGGGGCTTATCGAATAAAGTTATTTATTAAGTAATCATTCTTGACTAACACGACAAGGGAACAAAGAGTGTCATAATAAATGCACATTCGTTTAATACGACATTTTGGTACACACTTGCATCGAAAAAAATAAATTAATGGGTTCTTTATAAGCAAAATTTTTTCGCAATAAATATTGTAGAAAAAGGCTATTTCAAAAATATCCTAGCCTTTATCAATAATATCCGTTTATTTTTATGAAAATAGGGGACGAGACGAGCAGAACGTCAGTTGATGGTAATAGATACGCCGTGCCGATTATAATGCAGTACCGCTCAGGATTCTTGAAAAGCCCAAAAATTCTGAGCGGCTGACATATAAGATGTTAAGTCTTATTTGCCCAGTAATTTCTAGCTACGGCGCCCTTTAGACCGAAACAATAATGTTTATACATTACTGCTTCACGGCAGGTATAGTCGCCGATGTGGTTCCCATAATCTAGGCGGCATCCTGTGCAAAGTAGCCTCCCACTGGTAACTTTTATTGTAAACACATCACATTCGATGTAAATTCATATAATTTAATAGTTACAATTTTTTATTTAAAAAAAGTTTAACAAAAAAATAGCCGACTTCAAAAAAAGACTAATCCAAAACAATATATTTAATATAAGATAAAAACAATTGCGTATTTTTATACAATACAAGTAATCTGTAGACCTACTAAATTTTGCAATGCAGTATTGAACGTTAGCGCATTGCAATTTGAATAAAGACAGTTAGAAATTCTGCCGCAGATCGCACCCTTACTGTAAGTCGTTAAGAAGTTCCATTGATCATCATATTCGACTACGACAATTACTTTACTATAACTACGTCACGGTAGGTGACTCAAATATCATAAAATACATTCGACTGAGTATCGTTAATATGCTCCTAAGAATTGAAGAGTTCTGTTGCTTTGTCATGGATCCCATAATCAGAACCTAACCAAACTCTCACCTAACTACCTGTGAAGTATATACTTTCCATAATCCAATAAAAAAAAGAATCATCAAAATCGGTTGGCACGATATTGAGTTATTCTTCCGTTTGTCGCACACCTTCTTATAGTAAATTTAAAACTTTTATGTTTTTTTTCATATATGCCATTGTCAGATCTGGACTACACGGGAAGCACTAACATTCAAATAAAAAAAGAATTATCAAAATCGATTCATGCAGTCGAAAGTTCTGAGTTAGCAAACATAAAAAAAACATACCGACGAATTGAGAATCTCCTCCTTTTTTGAACTCGGTTAAAAATGAAAGTAGTGTTCATAGTAGAAAAACTTGAAAACTATTTGCTATGCTACGTGCTATGAGGTATAAATACTTAACATAATCGGAATATTACAAAGCAATATTGTAATAGTAAATTAAAAAGCACGCGATCTTAAGAAATTGGTTTTTAGCCTAAAAGCGATGTAATAATGTTATTTACTTTCATAGAAAACGTTTAGGCTAAATTGGACTCAAAAGCAATTAAATATTATCTTGTTTAAGCTCTTTCTAATAGTCAAACATCGCACCGATGAATTAGAACAACATAAACTATTAGAGGTCACAAAATATGACAAGATCATTAAATAAGAGAATCAGCTTCGTTAAGGCGACACTAAATGCCAGCGACCTTGAGCGATATGAGTTCACCGCTGCCGGCCCGCCATCTATGTAACAAAGCCAATATTTTCAAAATTCTTGCGTGGAAAACAGTTTATATGCTTACAATCCTCGTTATTCACTACTAATCTGAATAAATGAACCTACATAAAAAAGTAAATGCGTCACGCCATGCCAAAAAACTTGTTTAACTTCAAAGAAAAGTGATAGTTCAAAAAGGCTCGGCAGTGTTAACTATAACCAACAGTAAGCATTCGCAACCTACAAATAAGACTTAAGGATATGTGTAACAGAATTAAGTAGTGTGCATAGTTCGAAATGCTATACTTTCACCACAAAACTTGTCTAAAAACACTATGCTTGCGTGTTTTCTGCTTACTCTTCGCCTTAATGGTTTTCTTTGTTTCTGTTTCTACTGTAAGGTCCATTACTACAGCGTCTCGTGGTCACTTTATTTATTTATTCTTAATGTTACACACACATAACAAATACATAACACTATCTAGGAAATTATATTAGCGATGCGAGTACCAATAACAGATGTACACAACACTCACAGTTGCTGCTGTAACAATTATTAACTATTACACACTTATTATTACTAAATATTAACTAATTAATAATATAATCTAAAATATAAAATTCTCGTCTCACTATGTTAGTTACTTTACTCCTCCGAAACGGCTTTACTGATTTTTGACGAATTTTATATCCATATTCAGTAGGTCTGAGAATCGGCTACTATCTATTTGTATGATATTGATTATTTTTTAATGTGTTGTATGGCAATACGACGTTTGCTGGGTCAGCTAGTATTAAATAAAATTTAATAGGAACTTAAGGTTGATTATACACTTTAAGTTACATAAATTCAATTATTAGATATAAAAAGGATAAAAGATAAGAAATAAATACCGAATTGTGTTTATTTATTGTAATGTTTCCGAAGATTACGTTTAAATTCTTGTAGACTATTGGAAAATATGTCTAAGATCTCTTTTTTTTTATTTATCTCATTGTACTGCCTAAGCAGTCGTGGTACTGTTGAAAAGGAGCCTTAGCTTGTTGTTATATCAAAAATACACGAATTAGCTTTATGAAGCATGTTGTGAAACCCTCTTTTTTTAGGATACAACTATACACCTGATAACGAAATATACAGAAGAGAGGCCCCATTACAATGTGGGCTTTCTATATGTAAACTAGATTTTATATGAATAGTTGCATATATACTAGAACCCTTCAAAGTATTTTCTTTGATTAACGCGAGAGTTTTAAAGGATTAAAACGCGTGTAATTGTAACGGTTTTACATTAGATGTTTGCGTAAAAGTTACATTTTTATTTTAGTTAACCCGACGTTTCACGGGGAGTCCCCCTTGTCCCCCTTGCCCCAAGGTCTTGAAACGTCGGGTTAACTAAAATAAAAATGTAACTTTTACGCAAACATCTTTTTTTTTTTTTTTTTTATGGAATAGGACGACAAACGAGCGTACGGGTCACCTGGTGTTAAGTGATCACCGCCGCCCACACTCTCCTGCAACACCAGAGGTATCACAAGAGCGTTGCCGGCCTTTGAGGAAGGTGTACGCGCTTTTCTTGAAGGTACCCATGTCGTCGTCCCGGAAACACCGCACAAGGAAGCTCATTCCACAGCTTCGTGGTACGAGGAAGAAAGCTCCTTGAAAACCGCACTGTGAAGGACCGCCACACATCCAGATGGTGGGGATGATATCGTAACTTGTGGCGTGTCGTGCGAAGGTGAAATTCGGCGGCAGGAATCAGGTTGAACAGCTCTTCGGAACACTCCCCGTGATAAATGCGGTAGAAGACACACAATGAAGCGACGTCTCTACGCAACGCCAAGTGATCCAGCCGTTCACAGAGTACTGGGTCCCCGACAATTCGAGCTGCTCTGCGTTGCACGCGGTCAAATGGATCGAGCTGATACTGGGGTGCGCCAGACCAGAGATGACAGCAATACTCCATGTGAGGCCGGACCTGCGCTTTGTAGAGCGCTAGAATGTGGGCCGGCTTGAAGTATTGCCGTGCTCTATTTATGACGCCCAGTTTCTTTGAAGCCAGTTTGGCTTTGCCCTCCAGATGGCCACGGAATTGGCAATTGCTCGAGATTTCGAGACCCAGTATTCCGATACTAGGCGAGGCTTTAAGGGAAGTGTTCTCGAAGGGCGGTGATACGGCAAATGGGGTTTTTTTAGTGGTAAACGCGCAAACTTGAGTCTTCTGGGGGTTAAATTGGACAAGGTTCAACTTACCCCATTCCGCGACCTTCTCGAGAGAGGACTCGATAGAAGACACAAGTTTCAACCGGCACTGGTCGACGTTTTCCCGAGAGAGACCTGCATGGCCCGTGTATACGGCATCACCAGTGCTGTCGTCTGCATAGCAATGCATGTTGGCGGTGTCCAACATATCATTGATATGCAGAAGAAACAGCGTGGGAGATAGCACACAGCCTTGGGGCACTCCAGCGTTCACGGGCTTGGGATTCGATCAATAACCGTCGATAACGACCTGTATGCTGCACCCAGTGAGGAAGCTGGAGGTCCACTTGCATAAGCTCTCGGGAAGCCCAAATGATGGAAGTTTTGCGAGGAGCGCCTTGTGCCATACACGATCAAAGGCCTTCGCTATATCCAGACCAACTGCCAGGCCTTCCCCCTTGCTTTCAATAGCCGCCGCCCATCTGTGTGTTAGGTATACCAGAAGATCGCCAGTCGACCGACCATGGCGAAAGCCGTACTGCCGGTCGTTGATCAACTGGTGACCCTCAAGGTATACCAAGAGCTGGCGGTTAATTATGCTCTCCATAATTTTGGAGAGTAGGGAGGTAATAGCAATAGGCCTGTAGTTTGCCGGATCCGAACTGTCTCCTTTTTTTGGAATCGGATGGACAAGGGCTGACTTCCATGAATCAGGGACTACGCCTTTTGAATAAGAGTGCCGGAATAAACGCGTTAGCACCGGCGTCAACTCAGGGGCACACGTTCTAAGCACGATTGGAGAAATGCCATCCAGGCCGCTAGACTTCCTGACGTCCAACGAAAACAGAGCTCGCCTAACAGTTTTCTGTCGGAACTGTACTTCAGGCATGGAGCTCTGACACCGCGGGATGGTCGGCGGTGTTTTTCCGTTGTCGTCAAGAGTAGAGTTGGAGGAAAAAAGAGTGCACAGGAGATCGGCTTTCTCTTTTGCCGTATGGGCCAGGGTGTCATTCCTCATGTGCAACGGCGGCATGGACGGCTGGTTGAAGTTACCAAGAGCAGCTTTCGACAACGACCAGAACTTGCGTGTTCCGGTCGGGTAACTGGAAAGCTGCTCGCCAATTTTGACGACGTGCTTCGATTTCGCACGGGCGATTTGCCGCTTAAAAAATCTGGAGGCACGGTTATATTTCCTCTTCAGAACTTTGCAGTTCGGATCCTTTGAGCCCAGCGCCGCAACCCAAGTTCGATACGCCTGTTTTTTGCAGTAAGATGCTGCTTTAACTGACGCATCGAACCAGGGCTGTGATCTGCCACCGATCGGTACTACAGAGCTTGGTATAAAAATATCCATGCCCTGCAGTATCACATCGGCTACTGCAATGGCGCAGGCACTAGGATCATCTGAAAGGAAACAAACCCTGCCCCAAGGGTAGGATGCAAAAAAGGAACGCATCCTATCCCAATCTGCTGACTTGTAGTGCCAAACGCGGCGGGTCGCTGGTGGTCTGCGACGTTGGCGTCGGATAGGCACTACACTCCTGACCAGGCAATGGTCGGACGTTCCGAGAGGGGCGTCGACAGAGACCTGGTAACCATCGGGATGTGTAGTCAGTAGAAGATCTAATAAGGACGGCATGTGGCTATCCACATCCGGGAGCCGCGTCGGCGACTCAACCAATTGGGACAGACCATACGCCAATGCAAAATTATGCACAGATCGCCCTGCGTAGTCTGTGGTACGTGATCCAAGCCATTCGGCATTGTGCCCGTTGAAATCACCCAAGACTACGATTTCAGCGGAGGAGATCTGAGCAAGCACGTCATCAAATGCCGCTTGAACGCAGCCCATGAGGTGATCCGTTTCTGTGTTTCCACTATGGGACCTGTAGACACACGCATAGATGCGCACGCAGTCTTCTAAATCTACGCGGAGCCAGAGAGTAGACAGGCCCCTACCCTCAAAATTGCCGAGACGGCGACAGCAGATATCCTCCCTAACGTACACACATACCCCGGCATGAGGCATGAAATTATGCTCAATTTTGTACCCGGGGTACGTTAAATATGACGTATCGCTAGGTCGAGATATCTGCGTCTCCGTAAGGAAACACAAGGCCGGCTGCGCCGTCTCAAGGTGGTGGTGGACGGCGTTTAAGTTGGAGTGAATTCCCCGGATGTTACAAAAGTCCACATTAAGCGTGGAGCGGGGTGCCGTGGTGTTGCTGCCCTGTTTGTCCTGTGACATACGCGGTACTGTGCCCTCCCCAGAATACGAGGGGCAGCCCGGGCGCGAATGCTCGGGGAGGCATTCTCCGGCTCTACAAGAGCCGGTACCCTCCTGGGGTAATTTATTTTTTAGGACCGCTCTCATATTTTGTTGGGGGGGGGGGAAAGGACGGGGGGGAATGGCCTCCGGTCCTCGACACTAACCTATGCGAAACATAGCGGCACTAGGCCGCTACTTCACGCCGGTATTCTGTGCGAGTGTGGTAAGTAACCCGGACGAGTCTGGCCCGATTGTGCTGACGTCATAAGACAGCAGCGTGACTCTCCCACTTTCAAAAAGCCCGTAGTCGTCTCTTACGACACCCTTGGACCTGGGACTACCCTATTCTTTTTACGCCCCGAGGCAGCACAGGGCAGCATCTAATGTAAAACCGTGACAATTACACGCGTTTTAATCTTTTAAAAGTGTTTTATTCAAATAGAACCCTTCAACTGCAGTGTTTGGTTCCCCTGGAATTCAATAATGAATATTACCACTATGTATTAAATAGGAATTATGATTGGAACCAAGCCCCCTATGTCCGTCCGTGTCTCTGTCAGTCTGACACCAGGCTGTGTCTCATAAACCGTGATACTTACGGCCGTTGCCATTATTCAGTCTATCTCTTACTTGAGATAAATATCGTTACTATCGTTTACTTTTCTGTCCCAATAAACTTATCGACGGTGACTCACATTATCGTAGACGCTTTTTGACAATGGGATGACGTATAGCTTACCAGCGATAAAAATTTGTATGGAATTTGCAATTCACGCGTCCCAATATAAGGCGATAAGAATGACTAATCCGGTATCAATATACCGGAATAGTCATTCTTCAGGACAGCTTCAGGTAATTACTAACAGTAGACGGTAGTAATTTATCTGTAGATAGTATATTTGGAACGGCCGTTAGACGGTTGAAATTGGATTGATTCACAGATAATGTATTTCTATTGCCACTACAAGAACTTATGCTAAAAACAGAATAAAATAAATATTACAAGGGGCTCCCATATAACAAACGTGGGAGGTTCCTTTACACAGGATGCTGGCTAGATTATGGGAACCACAACGGCGCCTATTTCTGCCGTGAAGCAGTAATGTGTAAGCATTATTGTGTTTCAGTCTGAAGGGCACAATAGCTAGTGAAATTACTGGGCAAATGAGACTTAACATCTTTTTTCTCAAGGTGACGAGCGCAGTTGTAGCATTGCTCGGAATTTTTGGGTTTTTCAAGAATCTTGAGCGGCACTACATTGAATGGGTAGGACATATAAATTACCATCAGCTGAAAGTCCTTCTCGTCTCGTCCCTTATTGGCATTAAAAATAAAACGTGAATTTTGGCTCGTTTTTACCCGATATGGAGGATTTTAGCCGGATAATGGATGTTACGGAATCATTGGTGCCGCGCACTTGGCCGGTTTTTTTAATATCCTACAAAGACTGTTCAGCTTAATACAAGTGCCAGAAAATGTTATAGTGCCCAAACTTTGACACACACACAAGAAGACATTAACAATTTTTTAAATAAAGTAACGTCATATTTACTCAAAACTGAAAACAATTGTCAGAGTACTCATGAAGGGTAACTGAGTGACTGTGAAAGTTAAAAGTGCTTTAGTTTCCGCCGACACTTTGTAACAATTTCTGCGGAAGTTTGAATTGAATAACATCTGCTTTGGCTTGAAGATATGAGTGTTCAAAGTGTGCGTTGGAATATGTCTATGGAATAAGTCCTATTCTATTGTTTTTGTCCAGAAGACACATTAAGGACGTCGTACTTTCATTGTTATTATCACTGTAAGCGAATAAAACCAATATTGTACGAGTAGGACTTTTAAGCTATTGCATAGCTTCTATCGCGGGCCTTGAGCGTGGGGACCGAATCCAGAAATTCCGTAACGAAAATAACCTAACTCTTAGTTACTAGATGTATATAGATATTTCGGCACACTTTTACAGTTGCCGTGGAACAGCGGTTATCACATATGCTCGTTGTGCAGAAGGCCCCAGGTTCGAGCCTGGGGTAAATCTTGATTTTTTTTTAATTTCTTTATTTTTTTTATTCCTTTTTTTTAATTTTTATTATTATGACAAGTATTTTTATTTAGTTTCATCTGTCCCGTTCTCTGTCTGTAATCAAATCTTGCAAGTTAAATTTTACTCAGTTCCCGTTTGCTTTTTTTAAAATTAATTTTATTAAAAAAATACTGCATAAATAAAATAATTATAATTGCAGAAGTTGATAAAAAATGCTATGCAATAGCTTCACCGCGGCAGTCCCCGAGTGCCACACGACATTTTTTTCTTTGTTGTTGTTTGGATGAGCCCTTTGACTTGCAGTGGATGTCTTCCGGCTGATATGATGATGATGATGATGTAGTCATAAGATTCTGTTCGAGGTGTCAACCAGCAAGCGATACAATGGTCGTGCGTCGTACAGTCATATTGATCATGACTTCACAAGGCGATTTTATTGCAACGATACGAGCAGGGTTGAATCCAAGCATATAATTTTATCAGCTATCCGGGTTACCACAAGGTTCGCACTTAGGCCCCTTATTATTAACCTTAATATAAACGATATCAATAAATTCATAAAATCAGATTATGAACTACATATATGCAGATGATCTAAAATTATATAGGACGGTAAAATGTTGCTAAAATATATTGCTCTGCAAAATTTGTAGATTTTAGATGTAAGACGTATTTATTATAGTAATATTGTGCCTAGCTATAATGTAAGTACCTACATTTAAACTATTTTATTATATTTGTTTAATTCTCAGGGCATAAGTTGTATTTAGTTGGTAAGCCTTTATGAATAAATAACGCCAACTAGGCAATGCGGTTCCGCAGCTATTCTGTAGCAACTCATCGCTATGACGTAGCGATTTTGTAGCGAGTCATAGCTGACACGCAACGACTCCGTAGCAAGAAGTTGCTATCAAAGACTCTGTAGCAATACGTCGATGTCACGCAGTGATTACAAAGCGAGACCGCTACGACGCAATGATTCCGAAGCAAGGCGTTCCATAGTTCCATAGCGAGTAATTACTATTACACAGCGACTCCGTACCTGTCTGTCATTCATCGCTGTCACGCAGCCATTCCATAGCTAGTTGTTGCTACGGTGTTGGCGCCCTTTTTAACTATTAAACCCCATATCCCAATAAAATGAATTATCTGTCTCTCTCCGTGTCATAAGCTAACGAAACTTAAATACACTTAGAGAATACATTTGTATTTTTGAAAAAAAAATTATTACATTAGATTATCATAAATAAGCTCTTGATAACAATATAGTAAGATATTAATTCGATATTTACTATAATATCTACAATTACAAGCTAATAATAATAATTGCGGTTCTGTCTGTTCAATTTGCATATTTTCAATTACCAAACCGAATGTTGATAAACACATTTATATTTAGTTGGACTAATTGATTATTATTGTAATAGAATGCACAATTTATTACTACAATCTGTTTAACCGTTCGATTTACGAAGCTTTCTCTTTAATTGCTACTGAAGAGTTATTGTTTGATAAGAAAGATTAGTCCCAACGATATTGTGTGATAGGTATATATGTAGGGTGTTAAATCACAAGGGAGATTCATGATGTACAAACTGTTCGGAATCAGCAAAAGAAAATGCTTGTAGATTATGTTAGAATATTAGTGAAATTCCTAAATATGAAATAATTTGATTAACTTAAAAATTCATACAATCGATGACGTACTCTTCACACCATAATCTTCAAACCAGAAGAAATTTAAATTTAAGTACAATAAGGTTTAGATTAATAAATAGACGTGTCTTTGATGAATTTATTCTTTACAGCTTCAGCGGCTGCAGACGTAAATACTTAAGTCTGTCAAGTTGTCGGTCAAGTTTAACTTAAGCTGTAATACTAAAGCTTAATTTAAACTTGATACCATCAAACGATCCTGCAAATAATGGTTTTTACATTCCTTTATCAATGTAGAGGCTGTGAAACCCTAAATAACCATGCTAAAATTTAGTGGAAATCCTAAAAATTAAATAATTTAATAAACTTCAAAATTCATACAATCCATGACCTACTCTACAGACCATCATCTTCAAACCAGAATAAATTTAAAATTAACCATTGCATGACCCCGGATCTAGAACAGTAAAATAATGGTCATGATAGAATACCTCCATCGAGGTAATGTTGATATTGACAACTGATGGACAACTTTTAAATCTAAGATAATTAATATGTCTAGATAAAGCCTCTTGTTGCTAGACAACCGATGAAAACAGGCCAGGTCTATTACATTAGTGTGCGTGACATGCTACCTCTTACACCCGCGACACAGCTCGCGATTTGTAAGTCACTTTGAGTTAGTCTGCGTGCATTGCTCAAAATAGAGGTCAACCTCAAATATTTTTCGATGTATTCACAGCTGTCATAGTCTATCTAGACGTATAAGTGATCTAGGTTTAAAACATTATAGTCATTCAAAATTACGCAGTGACATCTAGTAAACAAGAGCCGATTCAGTTCTGGCACTCGACACACAACACAGTGCTAATTTGTTTTTTAGAACTACTAGTGAACGAAGGCCGATTCAATTAGATAATAATTAGTTGATTACACTAATGTATAACTAAAACATAAGCACTATACAATAACGCGAATTTGTGATGTTTATGAACTTTTGAGTAGTTCGTTTAAGCATTTTTAATCCGGAGAATTTGATATCACATATATACATCTCTGGTCGAACTATTACGGATAAGACGGATACCATTTTTGGAAAAGTGGAGCAAAGTATTAAAACTACTCAGATCTGTGATCCAAAACAAGTTTTGTTTGGTTAGGCTAAAGTCAAGCAAAGTTATGATTTGTAGAAAACGTTGTTAAAATAATCACGAGCATTGAATTTTCATCCAATCGGATATCAACATTAGTTTTCAGCGCAGTAGAATATTGTTTACATACGAGATTTTTCACTCGTCAAAAGCTTTGAAAGGGAACGTTAGACTGAGTCGTTTGTTTCTTTGTATTGCTGTTTGTAACAGATTTCAATTTGCGAGCACTAGTTACTGCGTAAGTAGGTCGAATGTGGTTTCAACCTTCAAATCACTGAGCATTAAAATAGCATTGTAGCTTCTTTTAAAACAGTTACTGCCTCGTAGTGAACGAGCTCATTGGCACAGAGGTAGTGGAACGCGTACACATTTTTTTTGTGAAACTAAGGGACGAGACGAGCAGGACGTTCAGCTGATGGTAATTGTTACGACGATACAATTCAGTACCTATCAGGATTCTTGAAAAACCCAAAAATTCTGAGCGGCACTTTAATTGCGCTCGCCACCTTGAGACATAAGTTGTTAAGTCTCATTTGCCCAGTAATTTCACTAGCTACGGCGCCGTTCAGTCCGAAACACAATAATGTTTACACATTACTGCTTCATGGCAGAAATAGACGCCGTTGTGGTACCCATAATCTAGCCGGCATCCTGTGCAAAGGAGTCTCCCACTGGTATCTCGGGATTTGAGTATCAGACACTAAGGGACAAGAGATGATATCACTTCACGGATCGCCAAAGCACGAGCAACTCAGGGCTTCGATCCGTGTGGCAATCAAGGAAACTGACACGGAGAGTTCAGCTCAAGATATTCCGGTCCAACGTGAAGACCATATTGCTATATGGGAGTGAGACGTGGAAGGTCACCAAGTCAAACTCTCATCAACTTCAGGCTTACGTTAACGTTACCTCCGCAACATCATCGGTATTTACCTTTGGCAACGGTGCCATGAAGACGACCAACAGCAAAATCCACATGGATCTGGATAGGCCACACACATCTGAAGGGATTCCAACTATTATAACGAGGAAAGCCATAAATAGGAACCTTTACCTTTCCAAAGATAAACCTGGCGGCGACTGTCATTAACGAATTGAGAGCCATCGGAAGAACCTGAAGTGAAATCAAGAGAGTTGCTCAGGACCGAACGCGATGGAGATGCACTGTGGATGCCTTCTGCCCCAGCTAGGAGATAATAATAATGAAGGTTTATTTGATTACATGCAAAAATTACAATTATTTAATCTTACTTCTAAGTTACTATCCCTGTATGGACCGCTTTTGAGTAAAAGCCTCCTCCAAAGAATTCTATTTATATTTGATTTTGCAGTCTCTATCCAACTTTGCCCCGCCACCGCCACTATTTCATCTGTGCACCTACCACAAGGCCTGCCTCTCTTTCTAATGCCTCGAGGTCCGAACCACTTAATTATTCTGTGTGTCCATCTATCATCAGTGTATCTGGCTACGTGCCCACTTCCATTTTCTTTCAAGGGATAAAGTAAGTGCATCGGTAATTTTAGTTTTACTTTGGATGTGTGCGTTTCTCACCCTGTCTTTGATTTTCAACCTAGACAGCTTCTCTCCATTCTCCTTTTCTCCAGCTAGGGGATACAGGAACTTAAATGATGAATGAAATGACTGCCTCGTAGTACCCTAAAAGAAGCCCACGAGTTAATATAACACGCTTACCACAGTCTGTTGTGTAATACCTACGAATGATGTTCTAAAACCAACGAAGTTTTTATTATAAATTATGTAATATATTACATAACTGACTACATTTCTAAATTAAAAGCTATAACCAGACACTGTCACTTTGTACACTGATCACGAGTAGGAGAAAATAAGCTAAACCAGAAGATAAAAAATAAGATGAACGAGGGTGCAATTAAGAGGCACATTACGAAGTCGAGGGCTTCGAACCGTTCGGAGAGTCTTTAAGCTCTGAGGTAAATAATAACAAAAATTATAATTTTAGCGAATGGGTTAAGTGGCCGCAACCATAACTCTTAATATGACTGGATTATAAGCAATAAAATATGGCAAATCCAGTCGATTCGACATCCTAGGTTTAATAAGATTCCTGTCGTTCTTTGACAACAGTGACAATCATTATCATTGGATAGTGACGACTGTAAGTATTGAAGCTTAGAATAATGACGTCACAGCTGTCATTCAATGCAACTGTCACAATATTCACATTTTGTAGTAAAATGTTTGGTTCACACTGACTGTAAGGCTTCTGTAATAAAACATTAAAAAAACATTACTATCACCGCCACCATACTTATGTTCTCCTGGTGTCTATGTAGTAATACATCGTGCGCATGGCTCCAGAATATATTAACGTGTACTCGTGTCATACATAAGACAATCTCTTCTTCAACTATGATCGCCTGGTAGCAAAACACTGTAAAATGCTACCTATCTCATTTTCTCCCATGTTAAGTCTTGAACTGACAACACTGTCAATACAACACTGGAAATAATTGCAAATAAAATTATAATTCCGAATAAACCAATCATAAGTAAAATGTTTATTTGTCAATACTTTGCATAATCTTAGTTTTATTCTCAGGTATAACATTATATAAAGCTTATTTATAAGGCAAGTGTTTTTAATATTGAACTCTCTAAGTACCAAAGACTAAGAATATACTGGCATATAGAATATAGATTACTTGACAGCACACATTCTGCTCTCTCGCACGATTTGTTCGTGTATACGCTATTTTATTCGAAGCCTATACTTGTAACCATAAATAAAACTTCACCAGTGAATACCAAGCATAAGAATATAATATAATCAAATATTTGCGTTGCAAGCCGCTTGAATCTTAATTCATTGTAACAAGATTGAAAATTGCTTAAAGATGTCATCCGCAGCTGTTGCATTTGCTTTTTCTTGAGAATCTAAAGATTTGCAGATATGCAATTCAATGATTTATTATTAACTGGTGGCGTAGCATTTTGGTGAACAATATTTCAATAGCTTGCGTCATGAGAGATTGGTTAAATTTAACGTATTGATAGACGCGTTATTCAAAACGAATGAGAGCTCGTACGATTAGTATCTGTTCGTAGTATTAGAAAAAAATGTCCCTTGATTACGCTATAAGTATAGACTTACATCTACAGGGTCTACTTTATAGTTGATAACCTGCTCAACCCCAATATTTGCATATTAGGAAATTGACTTGAGATGTCGCTCTTGTAAACCCAAACATTTTTTTTATGTTTGAAAGTGATAATCCTCACTTCTGGGATTAATTACACACATAAAACTGAAAACAGATTTTATGAATGATGTGGGACACGCACCTCAGGTTACAGATGAAGCCACAACCTGAGAGTTGAGCATACAAGATTTTATGACGATATGTCACTCAAACGGTTGTGTCAGTCAGTCAAGAGCACTATTTTATTTGAATGTCATAAACAAAAATAAAACACCAGGAAATGGATGACGAAATAAAATGACAGTTACATATTCAGCCACATAACTAATAATTAATGTGTTTCTGTGAAGTTTCTTTGAACCTTTGATATCGTGACAGAGAAATATAAAAACCGTAACAGACAAACACGCGAATGGTAGACTCATAGGTTAGAGCCAACCTTAGAACGGGGCGTGTTACCTTTGTGTATAACTTATACATAATATGAGCGATAGTGGCTTTGATAATATTATAACGTGGAAACTAGATAGGCAATCCTTTTAACCGCGGTGTTTTTAGGAATGTTAATTTTACTTTGATTTAAATGTATTTTTACAAGCTGATACTTGCGAGTTTATCCATGTAAACACATGACTGAGCACTTCGTGCTAACAAAAATTCTTATATTATTACTACGTCTAACCCTTATTAAAGATAAAGAACCCTTATTTCTAATCGAAAATTCATCCGTCAAAAAATCAGCTTTTTACAAAAAGTTGGTATGCTCTCTGTTTGTTGAAGTCATAAACTTCCTAATTATCCGATAATTTGCTGAAAACTCACATTAACATAAATGTAATAAAACCGATTTTAAATTATTATTAAAGAAAATTTATTGAAGTAGGCGTTATTTTGAGTTTTCTTTAGTGTTAATTCCGCCAATATTATTCTGTAAATAATTTGACACGTGTTTCGCCTCTACACAAGGCATCCTCAGGACTTGTTGACTCACCAAACTCTGGCACGAGACTACCAGTCTACCGACAAATATTGGCGGAATTAACACTAAAGAAAACTCAAAACTTTTGGATAATTATTATTAAAGATAAGATGGTAACTCTAAAAAATAACAAGATTTTTGACTGACTTTGATTTATTTCTATATCAAAGTGCATCTTTATTGCATCCTATTACAGAAATAATAACAGCTATCATGACCATTTCTCATTCTTGAGTATCCATTTCACGGTTCTAAAGCTTGCAAGAAGAATAAAATACTCGAGGGAAAATGACAGTTAAGAACTTAGCTCGCTGTTATTAAAAATATTTTCTACTGCTCGAAATGAATGTAATCTATGGAATATGCGTTGTAAAAATTTATAAATGAAATTAGCACTCTTTGTAAATTAGTACTTGTTTATCTATATTTACCAAGTCTAGCTCAAAGCTCTGTTACATGAAAATGTTTTTTTTTTTAATACTTTTTTTTATTATATTGACACACTCTTATACAAATTATCTTGTACTATACGCACAAGACAACGATATATTTAATAATGTACTTGCTTAAACATACATAAATACTTATAAACATCCATATTCATAATATAAACGTTTGCACCTACCGGGATTCGATACCCGGGATCTCTAGCTCAGTAGGCAGGGTCACTCCTACTAGGATATAGGGGTCGTCTTAATGTAATCTGAATAAAACTCACATGTATTTATTGAAGCAAAGAGGATGTAAATATTACGTAATAAGCGGCGGGACTGCCTAAGAAAAAACAAATTTAGTTTGGTATGAAACGTGCAGTGATTTGACATAAGTTTGAATTAGTAGTATTTACAGTACTGCGACTGGAATCGAAGTGTAATCCGGCTAAGTTTAAAAGCGAACAGTTGCTTAAAACGTAGTGGATTTTGGCTATCTCTATTTTTTACAAGATTATAGCCGTCATCTGTCAATCTATCAATGACTGCCCGGTTCATTCAATCCAGTGAATCGCTTTTTTTCATCTTGGACAGTTTCGCTTGGATGTATTGAAGTCTCAGCAGAAAACAACAAATCCATTTATGCCATGTTTCTGTGGGAAGTATAGCTTCTACTAGATATTTACTAAACAAATCGATGTCGGCGTATCGTTTAGGATTCATGTTTCTAAAACTGACTACAATTTGTAGTCCCAAGATTTTATCAGTTTTATCCGCGTATTTTAATCAAGTCACTCTCTTAATTTCCATCTTTAGCACAAACCTTTTTTGTTCTCTTTTAGTTTTTTGGCGACTTTTTACAGCGTTACAATTCTGTTATATTTAAAACCATTCCATAATTGTGATTGAATAATAACCTCGAAATATCGTCGCTTCATTGTGCGTATTCTACCGCATTTATCATGGAGAGTGTTCCGAAGAGCTGTTTCACCTGATCGAAACGGTGGCAATTGGCGTGTAGGATATCATCCCCACCAACTAGATCTGTGGTGGACACCTCCAGGGTGCGATTTTCAAGGAGCTTTCTTCCACTACAAATCTAATTAGTTTCCTTATGCGGTGTTTCTGGGACGATACGACATGAGTGCCTTCAAAAAAAGCGCGTATATCTTCCTTATAGGCCGGTAACTGTGATTCCTCTGGTGTTGCAAGAAAATGTGGGCGGCGGTGATCACTTTACACCAGGTGACCCGTACGCTAGTTTGTCCTACTTTCCCATAAAAAAAAACACGAAGCTTGTTACATAATAAACGCGTTCCAAATTTAAATTTAAATAACTTAATGTATGTATTTAGTAAGTTGTTACAATATTAATGGTCTGATTAGTAATGATACCTCCATAGATATAATTTTAATTTATGCTAAAATTTAAGGACAATGTGTGATTCAAACCCACGCCTCCGGAGATAGAACCTGTGGCGTTCTTATGCTGGAATACGCACCTAAAATCTGTCTTCTAGAAGATGTATCAATACATAATCCGTATTCATGTATATTTAGTCCTTTTTTATTCCGAGTTATAAGACAGTGACAAATAAATTAAAAAGTTAACAAAAAAAAACTATTCCAAAACAACATATATAATATAATATGCAAAAATAATTGCGTTATTTATACAACCTAATTAATGAATATAATTCTAGTTACGATTATTGTTATTTTTGGAAATGATGGAATGTAAGCACAATGCAATTTGATTACAGACAGTTTGAAATTCTGTCACGGATCGCACCCTTACTGTAAGTCATTAAGGATATCCATTGATAATTATATACGACTATGACAATTACTTGACCGTAACGACTTTACGGTAGGTGACTGAAATATCCTGATAGCATATACAAGATTCGGCTGAGTATCGTTAATTTGCTTTGAAAAAATTGAAGAATTCCGTTGCTTGGATATTCCGTCATGGATCCCATAGTCAGAACCGAACCCAACTCTCTTGAAGTATACCTTTCTAATAAAAAAAGAATAATAGAAATCAGTTGCCATTATATTGAGTTATTACTCAATTGGTCGCGCACAAATTTAAGACTTATAGTTTTCTTATGAATGCCATTGTCAGATCTGGACCAAAATACAAATCCACACAGGAAGCACCAGCTTTCAAAGAAAAAAACTAATATTCTAAATCGGTACACTCAGTCGAAAGTTCTGATGTAACAAACGTCTATTCATAGCTTCTGGAATGAATACTTTACACAGATTAAAAATATCAAAAATATCACTAATTGTATGAGCAGTGTTCTCAATGTATGTGTCAACAAGAAACGAAGCACTTAGTTCACTCGTTGGTTTTGTTTCTACTCGGGCTCTGCGAACGCACGCTCGTCTATAATAAGTATTGCTTTTCTATGTACCGCTAAATTATCAAGCCGTTCACAGATCACTGGATATTCCACAAGATAAGTATGTTAAAAGGTTTCACAGTTCAATGATCTGAATGAAAAGCATTATATTGACATAGAATATTATTCACTCTTTTCCGACTGATTTGGCAAGAGTGACAATTTATTCAAGTAGGCGTTACTTTGCGGAAATCCATAATTATCCAAATGTTTTGAGTTTTTTTTGGGGTTAATTCCGCCAATATATGTCTTTAAACAATTCGACACCGCCTTGTCTCAACTTATCTTGTGTGATGTATGTGGGTAGGCAGGCAGGTGGGTGTGAGCAGAAAAATCACAAGTCCTTGTTACAATCGCAGTTGTTTAATCAGCACAGGGTTTAATAATCGAAATACACATTCAAATTAACAGTGTACAGTCTAAGCAACACGAAAACCAACTTAATCTTAACACTAGCTTAAACTATCACTCGGATGCAAAGCGATTCGTCACAAGCGTGGTGTGTGGGCACCGTTTCGAACAAAAAGTGAAGTCAAGATGTCCGCCCGCACTGCCATAGACAATGACGCTTCGCTAGGCTGACTTTTACAGTTAAAAGTCAACCTGACGTCCAACGTTGGCGGATGCGCCGTCATATAAATTACACTTTGTTGTTAAATTTAGTGTTAAATTGTCATCCAGTGCCGTCTAGACGGTTTGACTAGGGGATCGTAAAGTCTCACCATATTAATTTATTTTATTTTATTCTAGATACTAATTTATGAAATAATAAGTAAACATTCAAGGAATAAATCGGTGATTTTTAGAATTTTTAAAGCATTATTTTCGATTTATTCTTAGATCACTTGAATTTATGTGGTTTTTGCCTCACTATTATTATGGCTATCACAAATTTCTCATCACAAAGAATTATTTCTATCAGTTAATATGTATTCTTCAATGCTAAAAGTTTAAGCTTATTGCTATTATGAATCTGCGAACTAAATTGCTTATAAGAATTGATAAAAACTTGCCTATTGTACTGCTCTATCTAGATAATAATAATAATAATAACTTTATTTCCCCAACATTACAATAATTAATAATAGTTAGTAGTTACAAGTTACAAATAGTTCTATATTATATTATTAATTATTTACATACAAAACAGGGAGCAAAGACAGCTACTCTAGTATGTTTGTTTCACCTGTCAGAGACTTCTCGGTACAAGACGTCATTACCTACATAGTCAATCAAATTATCAAAATCAGATAAAATAAAATAAAAGTATAACTTCTAAGAATGTGTGTGTATGTGTGTATGTGAGTGTGTGTGTGTGAGAGTGTATGTGTGAGTATTTGTGTGAGTGTGTATTAAGTTGTTTTATTGTGTAAAATTCTCGGTCTCATGGAAATTCAGCCCATGGAGCCAGTTTTTGGTTGTTTTTTTGCATTGTAATAAAGTCTGTGGGTATATGTTTAGTCTTACGTCGGCTGCATTATATATCTAGTTACTGTAAGTATAGAATTGTTGTCGAGCCAAATTTGTTTTATGTGGGGGAATTTTACATACTTCACTTTTATTTCGTTTCAGAATAGGTCCGAACGTTAAATGTTTATGCTTCTTTAAGATAGTCATTTGCAGATATAGTTGGCGGACCGTAAGTACACCTGATTCTGAATAGACGCAATTAGTCCTATATCTGAGATGTTTTCTGAGTTTCCTCCTCTGTTTCCGCGTTCTAGCTGCATTAGTGTACTAATACCGACACCTCCCCATACTGTAACACAATATTTTAACAGGCTTTCAGCTAGAGCATAGTAAACTGTAGTTAGTGTTTCAAGATCAGCTCCATTTCTAAGCCTATGAAAAATGGGAATTAGTTTCCTCAGGCGTAGAGTAAGGTTTTGGATATGTTCTTTTCAATTGAGAAAACGATCTACAGTGAGCCCCAGGTATTTAATGCTCGTTACTGAATGTAGAGATCGGCAATAACAAATATTAGTACTATCAGTGCATGTGTGCAATTTTATGCTATAATTTTGTTTTGGTAGAGTGTTTTGACGATGACTAAACGTAATAAATTTTGTCTTTTCTACATTTGACGTGAGTTTACAATCATTTAACCAGCACAAGTCATGTGCTGGTCTCATAGCATTTTCAGAATGTGTGCAGGTCTCGTTCCAATTTTTTCCATGTAAAAGCAATACATTGTCATCAGCAATGATATCACAAGAGGTAATTTAATAATAAGTTTATAAATCAAACAAATTATAGAAACATCTAACGCAAAATTATTTTACACAAAACTAATATTTGTAAAACAAGCTCAATAGTGTTCTTCAATGACTTTCTCGTGAAATGGCAGAAATTTATAGATAATGAGAGTAAATACTTTGATTGAATAAATAAATTTTACGCTGCGAAAAATATTTGAATTTTTAAGTACAAAATGGCAATTTCATACTTGACCCTTAATATGTTTGGATGTTAACAATCTGTTAGCCATAACATACTTAAATTAATTAATTACAAAAGTTTACATGATAAAACCCTCGTAAACATTCAATATTTTTAAAAGGGTATCCGGAGCCGAATACTTCAGGAGTCTACAAATCTGTCTTTTATCGTGTAACGTTTGGACATGGGTTCGCTTTTGTACTTGATTTATCGAGTGTTCGGGTCAATCTGACAAATTTTATTGTCCTTTAAGTTTTGTCTCTCTACATGGATTTAAGCTAAGCAGGTGTCAGTGTTTTGCTCTTAGGGATATTCATCGTCTGATTTCAAGGGTCTCAGTTATAATACGAAGGCCGTGAGATGTGGTCAACAGCCACAATATAATGTTTGATTGAATATTCTTACACTAAGCATAAATCATTATTCCAATTGTGATTTAATTTACTACGTCAATCAAATACAATATAATATATATAATATACACTGGCCTGCAAAAGAAAGTATCACACTTTTCAAATTATTTTTTTTTTCTTAACTATAGAAGGTAGAGATTTAAGATTAAAAACGTTTTGTTGCAAATTTTATAGGCTTTAATTCTTAGCAACTAAAATTATACATTAGTAACATTTTTAACTTAAAAAAGATAAAACAATGAAAATAGACATGTTTAGTTTAGTGTAAAAAATTAAACTAAAATATATTAATTTTTATTATTATGATATTTAATTTAATTTTTAATAACTGGTATTGCCTCCTCGAGCTCTGATTACAGCTTCGAGCCGGTTTGGCATACTGAACACTAGGTTTCGGAGCCGATGATGGGGAATATTCTCCCATTCTTCTACCAGGGCCTGCTTTAGTGCCCTGAGGGCTATAGGTGGTGGTCTGCGATTTCTGACTAGCCTCCCAAGCTCATCCCAGGCGTGTTCAATCGGGTTGAGATCAGGACTTCTTGATGGCCAAGCCATCACGCTGATACCGACCTCCTGAATATACTCTTGTGCGATATGAGCCGTGTGTGGCCGGGCATCATCATGCATCAGCATCGATCCATCACCCATATTTGCTAAATACGGCCCTGCATACTCATTGAGAATCTCTTGAGCATATCTTTGCCCAGTGAGGGTGCCATTTTCTATGACTACTAGCTCTGTGCGACCTTCTGAAGATATGCCAGCCCATACATGTACACTGCCTCCACCGTATTGGACTCTTTCTGAGATGCAGGCTTGAAGGTATCGCTCACCAGGTCGCCTGTAAACACTTCGCCTTCCATCAGAAATGTAAAGACCATTCTTCTTCATCCCACTGCATGTGTTCACGGGCGTATCGCAGTCTCGCTACTCGATGCTGTCTCTCGAGTTTTGGGCCACTCGCTGGTCTTCGGGGTTTCAAATTTGCTTCAGAAAGTCTTCTTCTCACTGTACTGTCACTTATCATAGATAAGTCCCTCCGGGTCTGAAGTAGCTGTTGCTGGACTTCAACTGCAAACTTACAAGGTCTCCTCAGATGGTGTCCAGTCTCTTCGTACCTTCGCTTTACCTTCTGGACCGTTCGTACCGTCACACCCACCATTCTTGCAGTGCGACGCATACTGATGCCTAGTTCCAGAAAAGCCATGATCCTAGCACATTCTTCAACTGAAAGAGGCATGATAAATAAATGTTATGTGCTTTTTAGCATAAATTTTTAAAACAAGACCCATCGATCTTGAAGAAAATTTAAAACAGAAAGAAAAATGTGAATGGTAAAATTGTAATTCGGAAATGTCTACTTTGAAAAAGGAATGGTTTTGTTTTTAAGTTTTTTTTCAGCCAATTCTTAAAAGAAGGTTACCGACTATAGAGTTTTTATGTAAAAAATTAAATTCTCTTTGGAGTCCTTTTTATTTCGAAAGTATATCTTGTTGTTGAACTTAAAACGTTATCCCAATTTTAAAATTCGCAAATATGTTGATCTCAGTGAATCATACATCTTTGTGCCGTTTGATGTCGAGACACTTGGCCCGTGGGGCCCAGTGGCGCGGAGAATATTCAAAATACTATTTTCGCGCCTCAATAAGGCTACTGGAAACCCATGCGCTGGCAGCTATTTCGGTCAACGGATCAGCCTTGCTATCCAACGCGGTAATGCTGCCAGTATTCTTGGTACGCTTCCACGTAGTGGTAGTTTTAATTTTATGTAGTCATAGTATTGTAAATATAGTAATAAGATTTGTTTTGTTTGAATAATCAATATATATAATCTCAAACACAACATTCACAACAAAACACAATACCAGCAAATATGTATTACGTAGCGCCAGTCACCTTGTATTACCTAGAACAGTAGAACCAACTATGGTAAAAATACTATAACATTTGCAGGAGCACAGCTATACAATAAGCTTACGAAAACTATAAGGGAAGCGAATTCGCTCAAGATCTTTAAAAAAAGGCTGCTTTTTCATATACAAGCCAATGAATTAAAACGTCTTATTATTATTATTATAATAACAAAAAAGGATTGTGTGGTTTTAAGAAACTACGGTAAACGTGAAACTTTTTTTCAAATTATAAACATTTAACTAAAAATTTTTGGAATAATATTCCATTAAGGGTATAAAAATCGATTTATCAATTCAATCAAAGAGCAACAAACCATAAAATCAAGAATTGATTCAGATTTTTGTAATATTTATCCTAACAAATTTCATTTTTTTCAGCGTAGTTTAGGGGAGGTACTCAATATTATACAGCAGCAAGATATAAAAAGGAAAGCAAATCTATTGTAACAGTAACCGATTTTGATTGACAACTCGTAAAACCACGTATACGCGATCCGCGTATCACTAATTATAACTTAGACAGAAATGATCGCACCACCCGTATGGGCGTTACCCTCATTTATTTTAAAGGTTCTCTACACTGTATACCTATAGATCCTCCGGTCCTCACTAACATCGAGGCCTCTGCCATCCGAGTCAGTATGGCGAATCACCAGCCGATCACTGTTATTTCAGCTTATCTTCCGCCTAACAAACAAGTATTATACACAGATATAGAAGCATTACTCGGCCACGGGGCCGCAGTCATAGTGGGCGGCGATCTTAACGCCAAACACTCCAGCTGGAACAGTAGAGCCACAAATAGAAACGGAATCTTATTAGATTCGCTGACAGACACGCTGAACTTTTCAGTAATAGCACCCGACGAACCAACACGTTATCCGGATAACGTCGCGCACCGACCCGACATTCTAGACGTTGCGTTAGTTAAAAACGTAACGCTCAATGTAAATTCAATCGAGGTTTTTCACGAATTAGAGTCAGACCACCGGCCCGTCGCCCTAAATCTAGGCCCACCGGTTAACTTTCAACCACCGACGAAAACAGTGATCGACTGGCAACCGCTGGAATAGGATCTCGAGTCTATCAAGTCCGACGACCTTGACCTTATACCGGACGTCATCGACTCGATCGACACGGCTCACAGTGCTATCTCTCATGTGACGTCACATATACAGAATAGGATCAAGGCCTGCTCCAGGCAGGTTCCAACGATGCAACCCCATCGCCTAAACCTGCCTCCAGAGGTCAGGAACTTACTCACACAGAAGCACAGAGCCACTAGACTTTACGATAGGTATCCGTCGGTCGAGAATAGGCGCCACCTTCGCTACCTACAGCGGGTTGGGACCGCTTGCTCGGCAACCTTAAGCCATCACATGTGGCTTTCTGGAAGCTGCCTCGCGCGTTCAAACAGGAGCCGCCCACTGTCATGCCTCCTTTGGACAGACCGGGACTGCAGCCGGCGCTCGATAACGATGAGAAGGCTGAATGTCTCGAGAGTCAGTGCTCTCCAAATGCAGCAGCAGACCCGACACACGTTGACGAAGTTGATCGTGAAGTTGAACGTCGCTCCGCTCTGAGCCCTTCAGGCGATGTAATAAAACCCACCTCTTACGAAGAGGTGAAGCTAATCATTAAGGAGCTTCACTCCAAGAAGGCCCCGGGGCCCGACACTATAAACAATAGGGTTCTTAAAATCCTACCCTCGACTCTTATTACTTTATTGGTTACCATTTTTAATATTCTATTGTCTAATAGCGCGTTCCCCGAACAATGGAAGGATTCCATTGTTATCGGTATCCCAAAACCCAATAAACCTAAAGCTAATCCGAGTAGCTATAGGCCTATGATTTTAATTAACTCGATCGGGAAACTTTACGAAAGATTAATTCTCGCGCGTCTTAATCATTACATCGCGGAGCTTAACCTGATACCCGACATACAGTTCGGATTCAGAACCGCTCACTCGTGTCCCCAGCAGGCTCACCGACTCACCGAGTACATTCTCATACGGCGTCAATTTCACGCTACCACGGCAGCCGTGTTTTTCGATGTCGCGAAGGCCTTCGACAAGGTATGGCTCAACGGCTTAGTATTCAAGCTGTATCAACTGGGAGTGCCAGACAGGCTCGTGCGCATCATTCGAGCCTACCTTACTGATCGCTCCTTCCGATATCGAGTAGAGGGCACCCTATCCTCACCCAGACCCATCAGGTCTGGCGTGCCACAGGGTTCGGTCCTCTCTCCCACTCTTTTCTCGCTCTTCACGAGCGACATTCCCAAGTTTCCGAGTGTCCAGCTCGCTCAGTACGCTGACGACACGGCACTCTACTTTGGCTCCAACCGCTCAACCTTGAGCAAGAACATTAAAGTGCTTCAAGCCGCCGTCGATGAAATAGGCAACTGGTTCAGAAGATGGCGGATTGAAGTGAACCCCACCAATAGTGCAGCGGTACTCTTTGGTAACGCGAATAGCATCCGCACTAAAAAACCACCGACCGGCGTCATTAAATTCTATGAAACACCCATACCGTGGGTGAAGGATTACAAATACTTAGGAGTCACGTTCAACAGCAATATGAACTTCAAGAAACATATTGATACGGTATGCAATAGAGCCCGATTTGTCCTCAGTCGCCTTTTATCCACTTGTGTGTGGGCGAAGCAAACTTCCGCTCAAACACAAAGTGACGCTGTACAAAACCATCGTACGGCCCATACTGTCATACGCAAGCGTCGTTTTCGCACACACCCGACCGAGCTACTTACGTCGTTTGCAAGTAGTTCAAAATAAATTCACGCGCATGGCAACCGGAGCCCAGTGGTTCATCCGAAACGTTGACCTTCACCGCGACCTAGAGCTTCCGACGATAGCTCAACACTTTAAAGAGATCTCGCGACGCTTCTTTGACAAGGCGCCTAACCATCCCAACATCTTGGTTAGGAAGGCATGCGGGTACACCCCCCCTTCACCATAGTCTCAACCCAATAAGACGTCCCAGACACGTAACGGTAGACCCGGATGACGACATCACCATCGCGAACGCGACACCCACACAAACACCGACACAGACACGCACACACCGCCTTCGCAGGCGTAGGCGCGGTCAACCACCGCAAACCACTGGCACTCGTCGCTCTGACGATGCCCAGCGACCCGCACCCTAGATACACCACACATTGTTTTGATACCCGACGAGACGTTAGTCCTCGTCCTCTAATCGCTTCACTACATTCACTCACACACGGACTGACTGACGGACTGACATACACCACTTACACAATCACAAACACACTCCACAAACAGACACAAACACAAACATACATGCACACAAACATTTACACTACTTACACACATACAAACATACATACATACAATCATAAACACATACACACACACTTATATACATTACACAAAACATCACCACACTCGCCGGCGAGTGTGTTCTTATCACCTTTTCATATTTTATCTTCATTTTCATTCTCTCTCCTTCCCACAAGCACACAGCCGGTCTGAGGTTCGAGTCTCCTTAGGAGACGCCCCGCGACTGTTGTTGCGTAGTCTTTGCGGCCTCCACGGCCCACGTCCTACTTCGCTGTGAAAGCCAGGGCTGCTAACAGCACAGAGGAGGTTTTAGTCGGTATGGGGTGTCACTCGAGTTCGACATATTACGCCCCGTTCCGGGGCGTAAATACGTAACCGTATTTCCTCCTCTCAAAAAAAAAAAGACAACTCGTAAACAGTCAGCCACGCTGGGCATTAGCTCCTTAGTATTTTTAATATTGAACCAATCGGTTACGCACACATATATAAATATACAGGGTGTCCCAAAGGGACATGAAGGGAAAGTACCTTAAATATGGTAGATATGGTATTTTACTGAAAGAAGACTTTATGTTATTATTAAAAGTTAGTAATTCTGCATTCAAAGATTTTCTAAGAATTACTTGCCTCGTCCAGGACTCGAACCGACTTAAATGTAAAAAAAACACCCCTACTTTTATGATGCCAATCGAAAGAATGGCCAAAAACTAATAACTCTTCTTATGTAATATAGTATTTTAAAAGAATTTAAAAGATGGCGAACGTCATATGTCAAAGTGTGTTTGTAGTTTTCACTGTGTACGTCAATGTCTGTGACATGATTGAAGGTAGTTATTACTGTCCATCAGTAGAGCATTCATTTAGAAGTCGCATTCGCCTTCAAGCTAGCCCCCGCGCCGGCCGTGCGCACTGATCGACTTAAAACAACATGGTGGATACCAACCCCGTGACGCCTTATCTTAAGCCCAAATGAATCTCCGACATATATAAATTGATCACGATTATCGGGCTGTCGGGTGGTTCATACGCTAGTTTATTCTAAATCAATGGTCACAGCTTATTAATAATACGTCATAATGAAACACGATAATTATAACTTTTGATTTAATATTCTAATTTAATGATCTAATATTCTTGCATAAAGTTCAGTAATAATATGGGCTGTAATATAGTATATGAATTCTTCCGTACATCAAGGAGGGTAATTATGTGACCTATTAGCGATACGGTTTCCACCTCACTTTTTGTTGTAAGTTTCTATTGCTTATAATTATTGGTGAACTATTTATAAATTTCCTTGTCCAAATCTTACAAATGATCTAATAATAGGGGCTTAAGTTTGAAGTTCCCGTTTTGGCGTTCTGGCTTTATTCTGTAAATAAAACCTCCTTGGTGTATCAGACTGAAATCTAACACACGACCGTTCCCAATATACTATCTATAGATAGAGATATATTACTACCTTTTACTGTCAGTAATTAGCTCTCAATAATCTGAAGCTGTCCCAATATACCCGATAAGCCGTCCATATATACCCGATTTTATCAAAAATTGTTTTCAAACGTTTTAGTTTAACAAAGGATGTATATAATACTATTAAGCATGTCGAGTTAGCCTGTAAGTGGAGTATACAACATTATAAAAGAATTTTTAAATGTATCTGTAGATTAAGGTAGTTTTATGCACGTTGGCTTCCTAATAAATAAATAAATAAGTCATTCTTATCGCCAGTTCACTGTTGCAATTTCCTTACAAACTTCTATCCCTGTAAGCTATACGTCGTCCCATTGCCAGACAGCGTGTACGGATAAGATGAGTTACAGTCGATAGGTTTTTGGTACAGAAAAGTCAACGATAGTTACGATTTTTTTACTTTAAGTAGGCCACAATTGGAGATACGCTGACTATTGGGAATGGTCGTTAGTGATACTTATGATAAAAAAAAACATTGTATGTTTTGTGTTTCAATTGCTTTTTCATTCGGCTTTACAGATAAAGATAGATTGAAGATGTTGAAAATAGTATTTTTTTTATACGAGATCCATTGTTACAAAATCACTGGTGATTTTGGCTTTCAAAGTAATGCCGTTATATAATTTTGGGTAACCGAAACTGTACTGAAAAGAAAAGATATTTGTAACAATAAAAGTTAGAAAAATCTGTATCAATTTCTGTTTATTGCCCATTTTCTTGCTCTTACATCATGAACCGATATAGGCGTGTTTTCAAAAAGTATTATTCTTTCCACGGCGCGTTATCGAACGTGCGTGTTACAGGAAACGGAAGACATAAAGTGAGAGATAATGCACTAATGTGATACCCACACTGCAGACTCTCACTGTGGAAATAGCTTTTTAGGGGTCTAAATGTTGGTACAAATGCATTATTTACATGGTACTTATTAATTTCAAATCCATGTATATGTAAATTATAGGCTGGAATAACAATTCAAGGTCCAATAGTCATGGCGATCCTTGGAGGAGAAATGATGAAGTACCTAATAGAAACGATTTTTTATTTAACTCAATGGCTTACGAAGGTGTACAAAAACCAACGATAGAAGTTGAACTATTCTGTGGGATATCGATCCGGCATGAACCAACATCAGTTCTTAAAGGGGCTTAGACTTCGGGAGAAGAACTGATAGGAAACCCCCAGCCTGGCCTGCGTAGAACCAGACATGAACCATGCATCATTATCATCTTCTATAGTATCATGAGCCTTCTTTGTCAAAGAACCTTTAATATATTTGAATTGAATTTATGCTCAGTAAGTCCTAATATACTGTCGTTTAATTTAATGTATAATTTAATACCAAGACCTATGAACGAGCCCTTAGTTCTAGCTAACTTGAATATTGTGAGGGAAGGGTTAGGATATCCGGATTTGGATTCTTGAAAAATCAAAAAATCCTATCACGATTGCGCTGGTCATTTCGAAACATAAGATGTTCGTGTCATTAGCCCCATCATTTCACGAGCTACTGCGCCCTTTGAATTGAAACACACTTATTACGTTTGCATACTTCAGTGCCATGAAATTAAATAATAAAACATTACACTTCACATTATTACTTATATAAAAACTACGCGAATACAGAATATATTAGCTAGCAAAAACAAACGTGCGTTCAAAGTACACATGTCAGATGTGAAACCTGCATTGTGCATGAACCTCCAAGCGGCATATGAAGTCCTGGTACATGTTTCTAGAATGACACATGATTACAACTGCTATGAAAGACATATCTATCACCGCTACCATATTTATGCTCTCCTGGTGTCTATGTAGTAATACGTCGTGCATATGATATCAGAATATATCATCGTAGACTCGCCTCATACATAAGACAATCTCTTCTTCAACTATGACCGCCTGGTACCAAAACTCTGTATAATGCTTCCTATCTCATTTTCTCCCATGTTAAATCGTATGAATATATGTGTCTGTCTCTTTTTACTGTCTCGCTTTTCGTTTCATCGACATTCACATCACAACGATGCTAAAGAACTTTTCACTTCGAAAAGCAATCATCAATAAATCTTAACATAGTGGGTAGTACTAAATTTTACTACCACACGTAGAAATGTTTCAGCAATATCAATATACAAGTATTAATAACACGCTTCGGTGTTATTGATCTTATAAATAACATGGCATAGGTTTCCCAAATACGTAAATAGTGATGTGTTACATTGTTAGCTTTCATTAGATAAGGCTCTGTTAAGGAATTTCATGTAGAATTTAATTTGTTCTTTGCAATATTTAGATTTTGCTGTTTTGACTGATAATCTGACTTTGAGCTCTAATAAACTGACTTGTGTTCTTTGCTGCTGTACAAGAACACAATGACTATTAATTTTAGTATTTTTCCAATTTCAATGTACATTTTGATTAATTTATACTCCTTTTTTCTTCATTATTTTTTCATCTAAGTCTTTTTTTTCTCGTGGTCATGGTATAAAGAATAGTATGCATTCCCGCCAATCAACTAATATTCCTATCCATTCATAGTCCCTTTCCCGCAAGCGCACTATTATATATATATCCATTTATATCGAAGATTGTAGGTGGCGTGATCGCTACTAAGCCAACCGCGTGGTTAACTCACCTCATCCCGCATTTGCGATAGTATGACATTATAGTAACGGTGATTCGACTAATATATAGGTACCTTTAGTATTGTGAAGTGTGAAAGTTCAGTTCCCGGACAAAAGACGATTGAAGCTGTATCTGCGCACGAGCATACCATCGGCAACCTCTATGATATTCCAGGTTAGTCCAACCTTGTCCAACCTCCAACCAACATTCATTCACAAATCATTGAACCAGGTTAATTACCAGTTTGTAACTCTTGAATGAAACGGATTTATATCGAGAACCGCGAATCACTCGCGTCACTCAAGTCTTCTAATAATGGAATCAATTACTACGCTTGGGATTCATCCAAGCCC
This sequence comes from Leptidea sinapis, assembly GCF_905404315.1. Lineage (NCBI taxonomy): Eukaryota > Metazoa > Arthropoda > Insecta > Lepidoptera > Pieridae > Leptidea > Leptidea sinapis. The sequence goes on along the minus strand of NC_066311.1, from coordinate 5,559,861 downwards.
TCATTTTAAATCCATCCTTTATCCACTAATTGCATAATATACTGTTTCAGAATAGGAAATTACCAAGCCCAAATCTATTTGGAATCCACCCGTAGGTCATTACTTTTCAAATGGAGAACACATTGTTATTATATCTGATTCGAAATTCGAAATAGTAACCGTTTAGGAAATGGTTCGCTATGAGGCTATTAGAAGGCATCCCTTGACGTTGGTATACACGAAATGTATACGGAACTCATTTCTCTGAATAATTTAGCTGAATAACATAGACTTTAAAAGCTTGTAACTGCAGATAGCTTTCATGTTGTTGAAGGTTTTTAATAACTTTTCCTGATGATACTGCCAATACAATCACGAGGTTCATTATAGAAATACGCTAAGTTCTTACTTAGAATGAAATACTAGTTATCTAGTTTGCGGAAAATATTATAATATTTAAACAATTTGCTATTTTTATTATTATCTCTGATGTACAACTTTAATTTGTACAAAAAATTATAATATTTATCCCACATCATCCATAGATGAGTTGTAAGTGGTGTGAATCTATAAGTGGGAGGCTCCTTTTGTACAGGATGCCGGCTAGATTATGTGTACCACAACGGCGCGTTTTTCTGTCGTGAAGCAGTAATGTGTAAGCATTATTGTGTTTCGGTCTGAAGGTGCGCCGTAGCTAGTGAAATTACTGGGCAAATGAGACTTAACATCTTATGTCTCAAGGTGACGAGCACAGTTGTAGGATCCGCTGAGGATTTTTGAAAAACCCCAAAAATTCTGAGCGGCACTGTATTGTAATAGGTAGGGCGTATCAATTACCATCAGCTGAACGTCCTGCTCGTCCCTTATTTTCATTAAAAAAAAACAATCGCTCGATAAAATGCATCCTATCGTTTTATTCAGATCACTAAGCAAGCTCCTCTAATAGGGCGCATAGCCGGCACAAACTTAAATTGTTTCAAATGTTTAAGAACTATATTGCTCGGGCTAAATAGTTATACAAGTTCAACTCTTAGTTCTTGGTAGTTTAATGAATTATTATGCATATTTTCAATTATGTATAATTTATTAAACTACTACTAACTACTTAACACTCAATAATATGAACTTGAGTTATATAAAACTATGAGGAACTTAGTTACCCGTTATAATGTCTCCCCAAGTGGAATAATAACATTTATATCAACTATATAAGAGAAATGCTTATGATTCTGCCGACATTTGCTGCTAACTCACAATTTTCTGTCGGGATTCTGTATTCTCTTAGCGAGCTTGAAAAACGTATAAATAGTCACTCAAGAACGAGATATGGCCATAAGAGTATCGTATGATGCTGTTAAATAGGTAATTGTTTGATAATAATGCTCTTTGGATTATATGCAAATCGTGCCGATTAAAACAAGACTACCGCAAAATAGTCAAAATAAAATTAAGGCTGGGGACCGAGCCAATGGCCTTGAGGAATCGAGCGGAGCTAGGTTACCTCTCTGGCACAAGATCACCATAGTTTTAATTCAGAATTAGAAGCATTTTTAGTTGATTACAAACATAATACAATTCTCTTTGCAAAACTAACAAAAATATGTCATGTTAAACAGTATTGGTGTACAATTAATAAATTTTCGAACAATTTTTATCTAGACTGAATGATTAGCATATCACCAACTGTAAAAGTTAGGGGTGTTTTTGTGATTTTTTTCGCACAGTCTATATAAGAAATAGGAATGTAAAGAATAAATGAATTTTCTTCTCATCTATATATATAAAAATGAATTGCTGTTCGTTAGTCTCGCTAAAACTCGAGAACGGCTGGACTGATTTGGCTAATTTTGGTCTTGAATTATTTGTGGAAGTTCAGAGAAGGTTTAAAAGGTGAATAAATAGGAAAATGCTGCTAAATTAAATAAAAACAACAATTTTTTTTTCGATTGATGTGTCCATACATAATTTCTATGAGAGAATTTATTGACGCACGGTATGACAGTTCTGCTGTGAAACAATTTTATTACGACAGCAGGGTGCATATTTTACGAAGTAATTTTTGATGTTATGATATATTATTGACAAATTCATATAAAAACATTATTTTATTTATTACTAGCTGACCCGACAGACGTTGTTCTGTATATAATAAATAAAATAATGTTGTATATGAATTTGTCAATAATATATCATAACATCAAAAATTACTTCGTAAAATATGCACCCCGCTGTCGTAATGATATTGTTTCAAGGAAGACCTGTCATACCGTGCGTCAATAAATTCTCTCATAGAAATTATGTATGGACACATCAAAGGGAAAACAAATTTATTGTTTTTATTTAATTTAGCAGCATTTTCCTATTTATTCACCTTTTAAACCTTCTCTGAACTTCCACTAAATAATTCAAGATCAAAATTAGCCAAATCGGTCCAGCCGTTCTCGAGTTTTAGCGAGACTAACGAACAGCAATTCATTTTTATATATATAGATATAGAGAACAACGTCTGTCGGGTCAGCTAGTATTCTATAGATATAAAATTATTTTTTGTAAAAATAAATAAGCTTTATAAAAGCTCTCAAGAAATGGTTTCAATTATACGCTATTTTGGCTATTTCTTGGGATAGCGGCCTTAATAGTGAAAAATATAGATTATTACAATTTAATGTAAAACAAAACAAAAAAGTAGAAAATGTTTTTCAATAAGTTTAAACAAGAAATAGTGCGATTAATAAATATGTATTTTATTGTTAAAAAACGTGGGGCTTTTAATCTTAAAATGATGGTTATTTTGTGGGAACGAATAATCAACTTATACTGCGCATGTATTCCACCGTGCGTGCGCTGCTGAAAATAGAGTTTAGCAGCTTTCCCCGTCTATCTAGACGTAAAATTTTTTTATGACATTAAGGGACGAAACGACCAGAACGTTCAGCTGATGGTGATTAATACGCCCTGCCCATTACAACGCAGTGCCGCTCAGGATTCTAGAGAAACCCTAAAATTCTGAGCAGCACTACAATTGCGCTCGTCACTTTGAGACTAGATATTAAGTATCATTTGCCCAGTAATTTCACTAGCTACGGCGCCCTTCAGACCCCCGACAGTAATGCTTGCACATGACTGCTTCACGGCAGTTATAGGCGCCGTAGTGGTACCCATAATCTAGCCGGCATTCTATGCAAAGGAGCCTCCCACTGATAAATTGTCTAAGCTTATAAGTTATTATATATATTACTAGCTGACCCGGCAAACGATGTTTTGCCATATAAAGTATAATTCACGCGATAGTTTTATAAATAATAGCCTATGTGTTATTCTGGTGTGTAAGCTATATTATTGTAAAGTTTCATCAAAATCCATTCAGTAGTTTTTGCGTTAAAGAAATTCAAACATACATCCAGACATACAAACTTTCACATTTATAATATTAATAGGAAGTAGGTATCTATAGCTTTGTTCGTTGAGAAATAGGTCGGTGACATCACTCGGAGAAGTGACAGGCGCTCTACCAGTGACGGCTTTAATTAAATGTGATTCTACACTTGTATTGTGTTGTATTGGCTCGCAAGGCGGCTATTATCACCCCAGCCGTTATTGCAGTATCCGAGATACCATTGTAATAATATCGGTTTATGATTTGAAAAGATCGTATAGATTACACGACGTTTCGCTTTTATTATTAAACAAGTTCTGCTCGCTCATTGTTTGAATTGGCCTTAGATAATTTATTGATAATAAACGTCAAATTTATTCAAAATAAACGTCAGATTTACATAAACGGCTCAAAGTGTGCTCCGCCTTGCTCAATACACAACCTCGCTCGTCGGGTTATGGCTTGTGTGGCATTTCGCACCATCGTCGGTGTTATTAATGCGAAAACCGATCCAACACGCTGTGACATCTCGGAAACCGTTGGGCAATTGGAGAAATACAATCTGTCCTTTACATAACCCCACAAAAAGAAGTCCAAGGGTGTGAGGTCCGGAGAACGAGCAGGCCATAGCACCGGTTACCCGCGGCCGATCCATCCTCGCGGAAAGCGAACGATAGAATATTCTCGTACATTGCGAGCAAAATGTGCCGGAGCTTAATCATGCTGAAACACCATGTTTCTTTTATTCTCAAAGTAATCCCAAAAGTAAGTAGCCAATATTTATGAATGAGAAATAGAAAAACTATCAAAGTGGGCAATCATTACGACGACCCATATAGCCGAATGGTTAGTGACCCTGACTACTAAGCTAGAGGTCCCGGGTTCGAATCCCGGTAGGTGCAATCATTTATATGATGAATATTAATGTTTGTTTCCGAGTCATGGATGTTTATATGTATTTATGTATGTTTAAGTAAGTATATCGTATTAAATATATCGTTGTCTTGTACCCATAGTACAGGCTATGCCTAGTTTGGGGCAAGATAGTTTGTGTGAAATTGCGTCAATATTATATTATTATAACATTATATTAGGTAAAATTAGTACGTAGGCTTTTTTGTTTAATAATCTGGTTCCCTTATATGACAACTTATTAGGGTTGACTAAATTTTTGGCTTTGATAATTAATTATATTTTTACGGGGTGTTTTGTAACATGTTGTATAGTGAAAATAAAATTTATTACTTATAGCTTGTACCGCAACCCAAGAATCGACTTATAACCAGTAATGAGTTGCTGCTTTATGTTTTGCTAATAAGCTCGTTTACTGTATTTCTTAACTTTCAATTTGTTATTGTTAAATATCACTTTGTCCTCCCACCAGATTATTGCATTATTAGTCACCAATTCTCACTAAAAACCACATATTAGTACCGGATAATTAATTAATGCTTTCCTTTTATATTTAACTGATCCCTCATGTAAGTAAACCGAAGTAAAATAGACAATAAGTCGCTCTTTTTATTTTCAAATTTCTTCTAAGAGATATTTGTAATTACACTGGCCTGCAAAAGTAAGTATCACACTTTTCAAAATTTATTTTTCTTAACTATAGAAGGTAGAGATTTAAGATTAAAAACGTTTTATTGCAAATTTTATAGGCTTTAATTCTTAGAAACTAAAATTATACATTAGTAACATTTTTAACTTAAAAAAGATAAAACAATGAAAATCGACATTTTAAGTTTAGTGTAAAAAAAATCAACTAAAATGTATTACATGTTATTCAATTCTTAATAACTGGTATTGCCTCCTCGAGCTCTGATTACAGCTTCGAGCCGGATTGGCATACTGAACACTAGGTTTCGGAGCCGATGTTGGGGTATATTCTCCCATTCTTCTACCAGGACCTGCTTTAGTGCCCTGAGGGTAGTAGGTGGTGGTCTGCGATTTCTGACTAGCCTCCCAAGCTCATCCCAGGAGTGTTCAATCGGGTTGAGATCAGGACTTCTTGATGGCCAAGGCATCACGCTGATACCGACCTCCTGAATATACTCTTGTACAATATGAGCCGTGTGTGGCCGGGCATTATCATGCATCAGCGTCGATCCATCACCCATATTTGCTAAATACGGCCCTGCATACTCATTGAGAATCTCTTGAGCATATCTTTGCCCAGTGAGGGTGTCATTTTCTATGGCTACTAGCTCTGTGCGACCTTCTGAAGATATGCCAGCCCATACATGTACACTGCCTCCACCGTATTGGACTCTTTCTGAGATGCAGGCTTGAAGGTATCGCTCACCAGGTTGCCTGTAAACACTTCGCCTTCCATCAGAAGTATAAAGGGAGAATCGAGACTCATCTGCAAACAAAATTCTTGACCATTCTTCTTCATCCCACTGCATGTGCACTCGCTGGTCTTCGGGGTTTCAAATTTGCTTCAGCAAGTCTTCTTCTCACTGTACTGTTACTAATGTAGTCCTTCCGGGTCTGAAGTAGCTGTTGCTGGACTTCAACTGCAAACTTACAAGGTCTCCTCAGATGGTGTCCAGTCTCTTCGTACCTTCGCTTTACCTTCTGGACCGTTCGTACCGTCACACCATTCTTGCAGTGCGACGCATACTGATGCCTAGTTCCAGAAAAGCCATGATCCTAGCACATTCTTTAACTGAAAGAGGCATGATAAATAAATGTTATGTGCTTTTTAGCATAAATTTTTAAAACAAGACCCATCGATCTTGAAAAAAATTTAAAACAGAAAGAAAAATGTGAATGGTAAAATTGTAATTCGGAAACGTCCACTTTGAAAAAGAAATGGTTTTGTTTTTGAAGTTTTTTTTCAGCCAATTCTTAAAAGAAGGTTACCGACTATAGAAATTTTATGTACAAAATTAAATTTTCTTTGGAGTCCTTTTTATTTCGAAAGTATATCTTGTGAACTTAAAACGTTATCCCAATTTTAAAAGTGTGATACTTACTTTTGAAGGCCAGTGTATATCCGTAATGGGAAATATAAATGCACATATGCAGGGCACATAGTTCGACGGACAGATGGCCGTTGGGGCAGTAAAGTCCTCGAATGGCCACCACGTACCGGAAGACGTAGTGTTGGTATGCCTCCCACAAGATGGACCGACGATGTGGTCAAGATCGCCGGAATACATTGGATTAGAGCAGCGCAGTAACGATCGTCGTGGAAATCTTTGGGGTAGGCCTTTGTCCATCAGTGGACGTCTTCCGGCTGATGATCCGTAATCAAGTAAGTATATTTTAATTAAATTTAATCATAAAGAACATAATATAAAGTGGGCTTTGCAGGTATATGGTCTTTTTCGTATTCAATAAATATCTACAAACAACTACATTCAGTCTCGCGTTATTGCACCTACATTGGTGAAGCGAAACGAAACAGCTTTTGCATAAAACTACACCACTATTTCGGTGCAACAACACGCTCGCTTCGGCAATTTATTTTCGAATAGCTTGAAGAGCCTTTGACATCACTGGACTGTGTCCGAGTGTCGAGGGAAAAAACTGGACTAAATTTCCATTTAGGCAAAGCTGTCATTGAAATGCTAAATCTATACATTGCCGCATTTACTCCAGTTGCTTCAAATATTCTTGGTTAATAAGCAGCAATGTATATAATTTATTCAGTTTTCAATTGATTTATTTCGTGTTCATCAGTCGCATAGTGCGTGTTTCGCCCTGTCCATCACTGTGACCAACAGAATCATGAAAACTATGCGCTGTATGATGGAAGCAGAAGGTCTCTTGATCTACCATGAGACATGGCCATCTTAATTATATGCAAGAGTCATACAATGAATCTTACCCAGGCATTTGGATGACATAAAGCTGTGCTCTTTTGAATCCCACACAATTTTAGAAGGCTCGTCACTTGGTGCAATGTCATGATAGCCAGATTCAATGAAGGGTGATCAAAGTTTGGTGGAGGATCTGGTAATAGGTGAAGAGACATCTCTTATTGTCACGATCTCAAAACAAATAGACAACGCACGTAACGGGTTTTTCACTTAGTTGGATATTCATAAATCAAGCAGGCTCGATAGCAATACCCCGATAGTGCTCCAGAATTGATTCCTCTCCTTACGCGTCTTTTAAGACTATCCTATCCCAAAATTATGAAAAGTGAGTTTAGTTTACCTGATACCCATACATGGTTTTCTAGTAAGGTAGGCACTGTGGATGTAACTAGTCGTAGTTGAGGTTTGGATTATGAAAAGATTGCTTACCGTAGGTATTTACTATCTAGCGTAAGGAAAAATTTTATGAGTGGGTGTTAAATAGAAGTTTGGTTATAAAATATCGGAACCAAATTAAAGTTATTTAACTTTAATACTAGTGCAATATTTGTATAAGTTCATAACGAGGAAGCCACTGCCTAATTGCACGCCCCTGCTGATACCTAAGAAAGATGTACACATGGAGTCGTCCATGTCCAACTACCGCCCTATTACCTGCGTTTTATAAAGTCATAGCTTTATTGAGTAAGCGCCAGTTCATTAGATGCCCAAACGAGCTCTAACTGATCAGCGATTGCCAGTTGGGTTTCAGTCAAAGTTTCTGAGCTAGTGATGTTGATCAGGCGTTAGGAGAGATTCTGGACGGCAAAAACCTTGGATGGAATGTGGCAGAAAACGCTTATAGTGAAGTTGACATCCTGTTGCATAACGTCTCAGGAAGCTTGTCTAAAATCAAGACTACGCATCGCAAAGTTTCGTAATAAATATTCGCCGAATTTAGTCCACTTTAACCCTAAGGAGACAAAACTTTCTGCAATTACCGCTTAAGAGTCTCATAATTACCAGGGTGACATAATTGTATTGCTGCTGAGTTAAACCTCACCCGTATATTCCCTAGAGGTTATATTAAATTCATTCCTGTTAGGAACTCACTTGTATTGTTTAATTAGCTTTGTATGTGGCATGTCAAATAATACAAAAGTGACAAAGATCTTTTGTATTACAAATTAAATACTATGGCGAAAAGACCTTTCATGAAGGAGCCGCCGATTTGAACTCCTCCCGTCACGTACCGATGTACACGTTTTTTGGTTTTCCAAATTCATATAACCCAGCACACATCGTTCAAAGTCAAAGTCAAGGTTCTTTATTTGGCATAAACATTCACAAGTAAAGTTGTTACATATTCAATAGCAGGCACATGTTTCTTTTGGGCAGACATGCAAATATTTTTGTGGTTTCGCTTCACAATATTATAAACGTAACACAATCAATAATTACGGCTACATTTAATTTGACCAATGTAAAGTCTACTAAAAGACCCTACAATACACATTAAGAAATGCTAAGAGATAACGTAGTTAAAATAATCACAAAAAATATAACAGAGTTACCCCTTACAATTACTGCAGTGCCAACTAATTTACACGAATCAAGTTAGTTGGCACTACAGTAGTGCCAACTAACAGTTGGTAGCATCATCACTGTGACGGTAGTGCCCTATGTAAGCCAGAGCGCTCAAGTTCGAGAGAACATTTATTATTGTGAATTGTAAGGGGTAACTCTGCCCAAATTGTATTCAGTCTTTTATTATACTAATTATGATAAGTGGAAATAGTAAAATACAGATTTTCTATTATAAGTGCTTTTAAATTACCAAACCCTTCTACATTTATTATTATGAATAAAACTGTTATGTGCATAGTTAGGTTCTACCTAACATTATAAACGTGCTCAAAACCATGAACCTCTTTAAACTTATGAGCCTCTGTTAAGTATTGCTGATTAACATCTGTTTGCCAAGCATTATTCAAGTTATTTTATCATTTCTCTCCCAGGCTTATATGTTTTTTGGAGAGTGAAGGGTCTCGCTACATCCGTCTTGTTATTGTGTAACTTCTGGATCTGTAATGACAAATAACCCAATTTTTTAAAGTTATATTGTTATTATGTTATAACTATCTGGTTGATTTCTAAACCATACGAATTTAATTTAATAACTAAATTATAATATTAAAATGATTTAAAAAAATCATAATCTAAGTAAATGTTTCAAGGGCTAACATTTGTGTAGAATAATTTTCAATTATTGTTACATAAATATAACTTTTTGCCTTTTGGTGAGGCCTTCATCAAGCAGTGGACGTCTTCCGGCTGAAATAGATACAATTATTTTGTAGTTATAGGATATAGATCCTACACTATAGAGTGTCTTCAAGGCAGATTCTATCATATATAACGGGACAAATCTGCAACGCAAGAGCTGTGAAAAAATTAAATTTATTCACTAGGCTGGGCGACTGTTCTTTGTATCCATCGCGTGATCCTACTAGACTTCGAGTACCCCACATTAGAACCACTTTGTACTATGTGTGTAAAAATATTTAATAAATTACCAGAAGAAATAAGAGAGGAGACAGTGTTAAGTAGATTTAAATTTAAATTAAACACTATTAAAGAAATATTGTTTTTACTCAATAAACGAATATTATCAAACGAAGTGTTAACTGGCACCAATACTATTTTTACCAATAATGTTATATTCTTTGTGATTATTTTAACTACGTTATCTCTTAGCATTTCTTAATGTGTATTGTAGGGTCTTTTGGTAGGCTTTACATTGGTCAAAACAAATGTAGCCGTAATTATTGATTGTGTTACGTTTATAATATTGTGAAGCGAAACCACAAAAATATTTGCATGTCTGCCCAAAAGAAACATGTGCCTGCTCTTGAATATGTAACAACTTTACATGTGAATGTTTCTTCCAAATAAAGAACCTTGACTTTGACTTTGAACGATGTGTGCTGGGTTATATGAATTTGGAAAACCAAAAAACGTGTACATCGGTACGTGACGGGAGGAGTTCAAATCGGCGGCTCCTTCATGAAAGGTCTTTTCGCCATAGTATTTAATTTGTAATACAAGAGATCTTTGTCACTTTTGTATTATTTGACATGCCACATACAAAGCTACTTAAACAATATAAGTGAGTTCCTAACAGGAATGAATTTAATATAACCTCTAGGGAATATACGGGTGAGGTTTAACTCAGCAGCAATACAATTATGTCACCCTGGTAATTATGAGACTCTTAAGCGGTAATTGCAGAAAGTTTTGTCTCCTTAGGGTTAAAGTGGACTAAATTTGGCGAATATTTATTACGAAACTTTGCGTAGCGTAGTCTTGATTTCAGACAAGCTTTCTGAGACGTTATGCAACAGGATGTCAACTTCGCTATAAGCGTTTTCTGCCACACTCGATCCAAGGTTTTTGCCGTCCAGAATCTCCCATAACACCTGTCACTTCGACTCAACCTGTTGCGTTCATTTATGGGTGATATAAACAAGATCACTAGCTCAGAAACTTTGACTGAAACCCAACTGGCAATCGCTGATCAGTTAGAGCTCGTTGGGGCATCTAATGAACTGGCGCTTACCCAATAAAGCTATGACTTTATAAAACGGAGGTAATAAGGTAGGAGGTAGTTGGACATGGACGAATCCATGTGTACATATTTCTTAGGTATCAGCAGGGGCGTGCAATTAGGCAGTGGCTTCCTCGTTATGAACTTATACAAATATTGCACTAGTATTAAAGTTAAATAAGTTTAATTTGGTTCCGATATTTTATAACCAAACTTCTATTTAACACTCAAAAATTTTTTTCTTACACTAGATACTACGGTAAGCATCTTTTCATAATCCAAAGCTCAACTACGACTAGTTAGATCCACAGTGCCTACCTTACTAGAAAACCATGCATGGGTAACAGGTAAACTAAACTCACTTTTCATAATTTTGGGATAGGATAGTCTTAATAGACGCGTGAGGAGAGTCATCAATTCTGGAGCACTATCGGGGTATTGCTATCGGGCCTGCTTGATTTATGAATATCCAACTAAGTGAAAAACCCGTTACGCGCGTTGTCTATTTGTTTTGAGATCGTGACAATAAGAGATGTCTCTTCACCTATTACCAGATCCTCCACCAAACTTTGATCACCCTTCATTGAATCTGGCTATCATGACATTGCACCAAGTGACGAGCCTTCTAAAATTGTGTGGGATTCAAAATCGCACAGATTTTTGTCATCCAAATGCCTGGGTAAGATTCATTGTATGACTCATGCATATAATTAAGATGGCCATGTCTCATGGTAGATCAAGAGACCTTCTGCTTCCATCATACAGCGCATAGTTTTCATGATTCTGTTGGTCACAGTGATGGACAGGGCGAAACACGCACTATGTGACTATAATTAATTGGGATGTCTAAATCATATATCGTTAACTTAAAAATGTCAAATCAAACTTGTTATACATATCTATCTGAAAAGTTTTTTGATTTATGTCAGCTTGATGTGTTTACAAGCGCTACCAACGTCATGTTCATGACGGCTTTTATCACAGCATCTAAATAATCGATGGAATGACATAACAATAATAATTGTCGTATGATAAGATTGTCGTAGATATGAAAGAAAAATAATGTAAAATAAATATTTGTCTATGTTGCTACCCCTACAGTTAGAATCATCGTCAGAAGTGTTTTTTTTTTAATTCAGTCATTCCACCAATCTTTCAAATTATTCGTATCGTCACAATTAACGACGAGAGGTAATAAAGAAAAAACATTCCTACAAATAAACTATTAGCTTCCGCTTTTTCTAAAAATCCGATAAAAAACTAAATTCTGTTTTCGAAATAAAACATTAGCAATGCTTATAAATAATGCTTAAAAATTAAATTTAGAACATTAAAGCATAATATAACCAAAAAATTAAATGCATCACAAATCTGGAAATTATAGCAATAACTGACGTTCCATAAAAAAACTTAATCGTATGAAATGTAAAAGAAAAATCTTCCTCCCCCACGTGCACAAATAATTCTGCCAACACTCAAATTACGTCAGCATTTTCGAGATGAGAATCGCTCTCTAACAAGTTACATCAGTCTCATCTTTGAGTTCCCGAGCCCCTTTGGGAGCAGAGCTCAATCACGGCTCGTTCACAAAATATCAAGTCAAATAGGGAACTGCATTATACACACAATGGTTATAAAAATAAACACAATTTGTTAACCCCAAGCGAATTGGCCAACAATGTTCTAGAATGGCCACGAATAAAAAGAAAATAGATACATTTTAATGCATACTGTACTGTCTTATTAAAGCGGATCCCTATGAGAGCGAATCAGAAATGAGGAGATCCGTAGAAGAACCGAAGTCATCGACATAGCGCTAATGATTGCGAAACTGAAGTGGCAGTGGGCAGGGCACATAGCTCGACAGACAGATGGCCGTTGGAGCAGTAAAGTACTCGAATGGCGACCACGTACTGGAAGACGCAGTGTTGATAGGCCCCCCACAAGATGGACCAACGATCTGTTCAAGATCGCCGGAATACGATGGATGAGGGTAGTGCAGGACCGATCGTCGTAGAGATCTTTGGGAGAGGCCTTTGTCCAGCAGTAGACGTTTTCCGGCTGATGACGATGATAAAGATGATTACAGCGTAATTAAAAATACATAAATATCACAAGCATTTCATTTGTGAATACCTACAACAGCTTCGAAGCGGGATAATGCTTAGATATAGAATACTAGCTGACCCGACAGACGTTGTTCTGTTCATAATAAAAAAAAATGCGGGTGGAATTTCGTAAAATCCGTTCTTAGCTGACCTCTACTCGGCGAAAGGAATATTCCTACCAAATTTCAAGTCTGTACGGCTTATGGTTCCAGAGATATCGTGATGAGTGACTATATACGTGGAAATCTCTTATATATATATATATATATATATATATATATATATATAAGAGAGATATATATATATAGATATATATATATTTGAGTAACCACAATTGAAATCGCCATGACGTATGGCCTAAGTTATCACTATGCTTACCCGTTAATGGCTTAACTATAGAGTTATTAAACTTCATCACACGGAACGGTGATATCAACAATTTTATTATTATTTATTATAAACGCCGTCCACTCTCTTTCGTAATAACGAAACATCGAATTTAATTACACAAAGGCTCTACAGGGTATCGGCTATAAAAAAATCGCCAATCTGAAGATCCTGGTTAGAAAAATGGGACAGACTACTTGATAAGCGCGCAAAGTTTTAAGGCTTCGAAGAGGTTGAAAATCATGTTCAAAGATTCTGTTTCAACCAAACAGACATATCAGACTAATATAAGAAGTTACACTATTTACCTTAGATTAAGAATTGGTCTGAGCAGCACTCCGACTATATGCCGTACTAACCAAGATAACACTGGCCTGCAAAAGTAAGTGTCACACTTTTTAAATTAAATTTTTTTCTTAACTACAGAAGGTAGAGATTTAAGATTAAAAACGTTTTGTTGCAAATTTTATAGGCTTTAATTCTTAGAAACTAAAATTATACATTAGTAACATTTTTAACATAAAAAAGATAAAACAATGAAAATAGACATTTTTAGTTTAGTATAAAAAAATTAAACTAAAATGTATTACATGTTATTTAATTTTTAATAACTGGTATTGCCTCCTCGAGCTCTGATTACAGCTTCGAGCCGTTTTGGCATACTGAACACTAGGTTTCGGAGCCGATGTTGGGCAATATTCTCCCATTCTTCTACCAGGGCCTGCTTTAGTGCCCTGAGGGTAGTAGGTGGTGGTCTGCGATTTCTGACTAGCCTCCCAAGCTCATCCCAAGCGTGTTCAATCGGGTTGAGATCAGGACTTCTTGATGGCCAAGCCATCACGCTGATACCGACCTCCTGAATATACTCTTGTGCGATATGAGCCGTGTGTGGCCGGGCATCATCATGCATCAGCATCGATCCATCACCCATATTTGCTAAATACGGCCCTGCATACTAATTGAGAATCTCTTGAGCATATCTTTGCCCAGTGAGGGTGCCATTTTCTATGACTACTAGTTCTGTGCGACCTTCTGAAGATATGATAGCCCATACATGTACACTGCCTCCACCGTATTGGACTCTTTCTGAGATGCAGGCTTGAAGGTATCGCTCACCAGGTCGCCTGTAAACACTTCGCCTTCCATCAGAAGTGAAAAGACCATTCTTCTTCATCCCACTGCATGTGTTCACGGGCGTATCGCAGTCTCGCTACTCGATGCTGTCTCTCGAGTTTTGGGCCACTCGCTGGTCTTCGGGGTTTCAAATTTGCTTCAGAAAGTCTTCTTCTCACTGTACTGTCACTTATCATAGATAAGTCCCTCCGGGTCTGAAGTAGCTGTTGCTGGACTTCAACTGCAAACTTACAAGGTCTCCTCAGATGGTGTCCAGTCTCTTCGTACATTCGCTTTACCTTCTGGACCGTTCGTACCGTCACACCCACCATTCTTGCAGTGCGACGCATACTGATGCCTAGTTCCAGAAAAGCCATGATCCTAGCACATTCTTCAACTGAAAGAGGCATGATAAATAAATGTTATGTGCTTTTTAGCATAAATCTTTAAAACAAGACCCACCGATCTTGAAGAAAATTTAAAACAGAAAGAAAAATGTGAATGGTAAAATTGTAATTCGGAAACGTCTACTTTGAAAAAGGAATGGTTTTGTTTTTAAGTTTTTTTTCAGCCAATTCTTAAAAGAAGGTAGGAAGATAGAGTTTTTATGTAAAAAATTAAATTCTCTTTGGAGTCCTTTTTATTTCGAAAGTATATCTTGTTGTTGAACTTAAAACGTTATCCCAATTTTAAAAGTCGCAAATATGTTGATCTCAGTGAATCATACATCTTTGTGCCGTTTGATGTCGAGACACTTGGCCCGTGGGGCCCAGTGGCGCGGAGAATATTCAAAATACTATTTTCGCGCCTCAATAAGGCTACTGGAAACCCATGCGCTGGCAGCCTTGCTATCCAACGCGGTAATGCTGCCAGTATTCTTGGTACGCTTCCACGTAGTGGTAGTTTTAATTTTATGTAGTCATAGTATTGTAAATATAGTAATAAGATTTGTTTAGTTTGAATAATAAATATATATAATCTCAAACACAACATTCACAACAAAACACAATACCAGGAAATATGTATTACGTAGCGCCAGTCACCTTGTATTACCTAGAACAGTAGAACCAACTATGGTTAAAAATACTATAACATTTGCAGGAGCACAGCTATACAATAAGCTTACGAAAACTATAAGGTAAGCGAATTCGCTCAAGATCTTTAAAAAAAGGCTGCTTTTTCATATACAAGCCAATTAATTAAAACATCATATTATTATTATTATAATAACAAAAAAGGATTGTGTGGTTTTAAGAAACTACGGTAAAAGTGAAACTTTTTTTCAAATTATAAACATTTAACTAAAAATTTTTGGAATAATATTCCATTAAGGGTATAAAAATCGATTTATCAATCTTAATTTTATACTTACTTGAAAATTGGAATGATAATGGGAAATTATAAAATTAGACTAAGTCTCCAACTAATATTATAATTTAACTCTGTGTCTTAGCCCTGGTTAAAAATATTGAATAAAATTTTCACTTTAATAAATAACAACATATACATTAAACACTGACAACAGCAAACAAAATAGCGTGGAGCACTGGCACAAATGAGTAATAGTCTATACACTACACGGTCAGCTGCTGCGAACTATAGGCACCGCCCAACCGTCACACGACATGCAACACACAGACGAAAAAGTTAGAGACGATGTAATAAAAGTTTCACTTTAATAAACCATATCTTGTAAATTGGACCACCGCCTTACAACCAGAAAGCAGCAATGAGCAAATTCGCCTCTCATTCAATGATTTTATGTTCTCATGTAATTGATTACATGTAAAGTTCGTCAACGACTGTCTTAATGAGAAATAAAGCAGAAAAAAATGTAGAGGACATAATAAACTCACTCGCCATAACAAATTAATTTGTAAGTCCTAAAAATTACGAACCATAAAATCAAGAATTGGTAGAGATTTCTGTAACATTTATCCAGAAAATTTAATTTTTTTCAGCATAGTTAAGGGGAGGTACTCAATATTATACAACAGCAAGATATAAAAAGGAAAGCAAATCTATTGTAACAGTAACCGATTTTGATTAAACACTCGTAAACAGTCAGCCACGCGGGGTATTAGCTTCTTAGTATTTATAATATTGAACCACTCGGTTACGCACACACGTATAAAAAAAAAGTGTCCCAAAGTTATGGGACATGAAGGGAAAGTACCTTAAATATCGTAGAAAGGGTATTTTACTGAAAGAAGACTTTATGTTATTTTTAAAATTTAGTAATTCTGCATTCAAAGATTTTCTAAAAATTACTTGCCTCGTCTGGGTACCGAACTAGACATAAAGTGAGAGATAATGTACTAATGTGATACCCACACTGCAGACTCTTTGCAAGCGTAGCACTGTGGATATAGCTTTTTAGGGGTGTAAAAGGTAATAAAAGTTGATACAAATGGTTTTTTTAAATGAAAATACGGAACGAGACGAGCAGGACGTTCAACTGTTGGTAATTGATACGCCCTGCCCATTACAATGCAGTGCCGCTTCGGATTCTTGAAAAGCCCAATAATTCTGAGCGGCACGACAATTGCGCTCGTCACCTTGAGATATAAGAATACTGATGTTAAGTCTCATTTGCCGAGTAATTTGAGACAACGTAGCTAGTGAGCTACGGCGCCCTACAGACCGAAACACAGTAATGCTTACATATTACTGCTTCACGGCAGAAATAGGCGCCGTTGTGGTACCCATAAACTAGCCGGCATCCTGTGTTAATGTGAAAAAAAAACACCCCTGCTTTTATCTACGATATTTAAGGTACTTTCCCATAACTTTGGGACGCCCTGTATATGTCGGAGAATTAAAATATTAAAGTAATACGGCCTGTATGATTATATTCTATTCTGTGTAGTGGGCTAAACTGATGGCGAACGTCATCTGTCAAAGTGTGTTTGTAGTTGTCACTGTCACGTCAATGTCTGTGACATGATTGAAGTTAGTTATTTCTGTCCATCAGTCAAAGAGTATAGTAACATATAGGGAAAAGAGAGCCCTCTCTACGCATTTATGAGCTGTCTATTTGAAAGCTAGCGCCATCTGGAGATTGGCCCCGAAAATAACTATATTATATATAGTTATTTTCGGCTCGAAATTATAAAATTCATTTTTAATGTTCTGACGCAATTAAATAACTAACTCTACTTTTTAATGTAGGTATTGCAATTTTTTACCATGTTGAAATTGCGCGTAGAGTTAGTTATCTAATTTTGTCACAACATAGAACATAAAGGATAGATTTAGTAGTGTAAATATGCAAAATGGAACACGAGAACTACATACATGCGCAAACGCTAGGCGAAGCCGCCATTTTATGACCAGTGGGCAGTAACACAAATAAAGAATAGTTGAAAGGTTCCAAAGCGAGTGACAGCTGCCAAAGCTTTCATTTTCGGGCCAACTAACAGATGGCACTACAGTCTTCTGAAAACGTCAGTTTTAGGCGTTTGTCCCACCCCTGCCATCAGTACAGCGTTAATCTAGAAGTCGCATTCGTCTTCAAGCTAGTGCCCGCGCCGGTCGTGCGCACTGATCGACTTAAAACAACATGGTGGATACCAACCCCGTGACGCCCGATCGTAAGTCCAAATTAATCTCCGACATATATAAATTGAACACGAATTATCGGGCTGTCGGGTGGTTCATACGCTAGTTTATTCTAAGTCAATGGTCACAGCTTATTAATAATACGTCATAATGAAACACGATAATTATAACTTTTGATTTAATATTCTAATTTAATGATCTAATATTCTTGCATAAAGTTCCGTAATAATATGGGCTGTAATATCGCATTTGAATTCTTCCATACATCAAGGAGGGTAATTATGTGACCTATTAGCGATACGGTTTCCACCTCACTTTTTGTTGTAAGTTTCTATTGCTTATAATTATTGGTGAACTATTTATAAATTTCCTTGTCCAAATCTTACAAATGATCTAATAATAGGGGCTTAAGTTTGAAGTTCCCGTTATGGCGTTCTGGCTTTATTCTGAAAATAAAACCTCCTTGGTGTATCAGACTGAAGTCTAACACACTTACGACCGTTCCCAACATACTATCTACGGATAGAGATAAATTACTACCTTTTACTGTCAGTAATTAGCTGTCAATAATCTGAAGCTGTCCCAATATACCCGATAAGTCATTCTTATCACCAGTTCACTGTTGCAATTTCCATACAAACTTCTATCCCTGGTAAGCTATACGTCGTCCCATTGCCAAACAGCGTGTACGGATAAGATGAGTTACAGTCGATAGGTTTATTGGGACAGAAAAGTCAACGATAGTTACGATTTTTTACTTCAAGTAGGCCACAATCGGAGATAGGCTGACTATTGGGAATGGTCGTTAGTGATACTTATGATAAAAAAAAACATTGTATGTTTTGTGTTTCAATTGCTTTTTCATTCGGCTTTACAGATAAAGATAGATTGAAGATGAATGTTGAAAATAGTATTTTTTTTATATGAGATCCATTGTTACAAAATCACTGGTGATTTTGGCTTTCAAAGTAATGCCGTTATATAATTTTGGGTAACCGAAACTGTACTGAAAAGAAAAGATATTTGTAACAATAAAAGTTAGAAAAATCTGTATCAATTTCTGTTTATTGCCCATTTTCTTGCTCTTACATCATGAACCGATATAGGCGTGTTTTCAAAAAGTATTATTTTTTCCAGGGCGCGTTATCGAACGTGCGTGTTACAGGAAACGGAAGACATAAAGTGAGAGATAATGTACTAATGTGATACCCACATTGCAGACTCTATGCAAGCGTAGCACTATGGAAATAGCTTTTTAGGGGTCTAAATGTTGGTACAAATGCATAATTTACGTGGTACTTATTAATTTCAAATCCATGTATATGTAAATTATAGGCTGGAATAACAATTCAAGGTCCAATAGTCATGGAGATCCTTGGAGGAGAAATGATGAAGTACCTAATAGAAACGATTTTTTATTTAACTCGATGGCTTACGAAGGTGTACAAAAACCAACGATAGAAGTTGAACTATTTTGTGGGATATCGATCCGGCATGAACCAACATCAGTTCTTAAAGGGGCTTAGACTTCGGGAGAAGAACTGATAGGAAACCCCCAGCCTGGCCTGCGTAGAACCAGACATGAACCATGCATCATTATAATCTTCTATAGTATCATGAGCCTTCTTTGTCAAAGAACCTTTAATATATTTGAATTGAATTTATGCTCAGTAAGTCCTAATATACTGTCGGTTAATTTAATGTATAATTTAATACCAAGACCTATGAACGAGCCCTTAGCTCTAGCTAACTTATTGAATAACTAATTACTGAATTATTTTAAATCACATTTTGTCTTGAATTCAGTAATATTTTTTCTAAAATACAATAATGTATTTTAATTCATATACTTATTATATTGTGAGGGAAGGGTTAGGATGACCGGCTTTGGATTCTTGAAA
This sequence comes from Leptidea sinapis, assembly GCF_905404315.1. Classification (NCBI taxonomy): domain Eukaryota; kingdom Metazoa; phylum Arthropoda; class Insecta; order Lepidoptera; family Pieridae; genus Leptidea; species Leptidea sinapis. The sequence continues at coordinate 5,540,020 of NC_066311.1, read as the reverse complement.
AATCAAAAAATCCTATCACGATTGTGCTGGTCATTTCGAAACATAAGATGTTCGTGTCATTAGCCCCATCATTTCACGAGCTACGGCGCCCTTTGAATTGAAACACACTTATTACGTTTGCATACTTCAGTGCCATGAAATTAAATAATAAAACATTACACTTCACATTATTACTTAAATGAAAACTACGCGAATACAGAATATATTAGCTAGCAAAAACAAACGTGCGTTCAAAGTGCACATGTCAGATGTGAAACCTGCATTGTGCATGAACCTGCATATGAAGTCCTGGTACATGTTGCTAGGATGACACATGATTACAACCGCTATGAAAGACATATCTATCACCTCTACCATATTTATGCTCTCCTGGTGTCTATGTCGTAATACGTCGTGCATATGATATCAGAATATATCAACGTAGACTCGCCTCATACATAAGACAATCTCTTCTTCAACTATGACCGCCTGGTACCAAAACTCTGTATAATGCTTCCTATCTCATTTTCTCCCATGTTAAATCGTATGAATATATGTGTCTGTCTCTTTTTACTGTCTCGCTTTTCGTTTCATCGACATTCACATCACAACGATGCTAAAGAACTTTTCACTTCGAAAAGCAATCATCAATAAATCTTAACATAGTGGGTAGTACTAAATTTTACTACCACACGTAGAAATGTTTCAGCAATATCAATAGTAACACGCGTCGATGTTGTTTATCTTATAAATAACATGGCATAGGTTTCCCAAATACGTAAATAGTGATGTGTTACATTGTTAGCTTTCATTAGAATAAGGCTCTGTTAAGGAATTTCATGTAGAATTTTATTTTGTTCTTTGTAATATGTAGATTTTTCAGTTTTGATTGATAATCCACCGGTATTCTATTCGGAATAAGTATAAAAACTGCTTATAAACAGATTTGTGTTTATTTCTGTCATTTGTTAATTCCCGCTGTTCGTACATGAACACAATAACTATTAATTTTAGTATTTGTTCGAATTTTAATGTTCATTTTAATTAATTTAATTTTTTTTTCCAGTAAATGTATTTTTTCAACTAAGTCTTTTTTTTCTCGTGGTCATGGTATAAAGAATAGTATGCATTCGCGCCAATTAACTAATATTCCTATCTATTCATAGTACCTTTCCCGCAAGCGCACTATTATATATATATATCCATTTATGTCGAAGATTGAAGGTGGCGTGATCGGTACTAAGCCAGTTACCTTCCGGCCACCAATATATACGCACCAACCACGTGGTTAACTCACCTCATCCCGCATTTGCGATAGTATGACATTATAGTAACTGTGATTCGACTAATATATAGGTACCTATAGTATTGTGAAGTGTGAAAGTTCAGTTCCCGGACAAAAGACGATTGAAGCTGTATCTGCGCACGAGCATACCATCGGCAACCTCTATGATATTCCAGGTTAGTCCATTATAAATTCATTCACAAATCATTGAACCAGTTTAATTACCAGTTTGTAACTCTTGAATGAAACGGATTTATATCCAGAACCGCGAATCACTCGCGTCATTCAAGTCTTCTAATGATGGAATCAATTACTACGCTCGGGATTCATCCAAGCCCTCATTTTAAATCCATCCTTTATCCACTAATTGCATAATATACTGTTTCAGAATAGAAAATTACTAAGCCCAAATCTATTTGGAATCCACCCGTAGGTCGTTACTTTTCAAATGGAGAACACATTGTTATTATATCTGATTCGAAATTCGAAATAGTAACCGTTTAGGAAATGGTTCGCTATGAGGCTATTAGAAGGCATCCCTTGACGTTGGTATACACGAAATGTATACGGAACTCATTTCTCTGAATAATTTAGCTGAATAACATAGACTTAGAAGCTTGTAACTGCAGATAGCTTTCATGTTGTTGAAGGTTTTTAATAACTTTTCCTGATGATACTGCCAATACAATCACGAGGTTCATTATAGGAATACGCTAAGTTCTTACTTAGAATGAAATACTAGTTATCTAGTTTGCGGAAAATATTATAATATTAAAACAATTTGCTATTTTTATTATTATCTCTATTAAACAAATTTAATTTGTACAAAAATTTATGATATTTATATCACATCATCCATAAATGTGTTGTAAGTGGTGTGAATCTATAAGTGGGAGGCTCCTTTTGCACAGGATGCCGGCTAGATTATGTGTACCACAACGGCGCGTTATTCTGTCGTGAAGCAGTAATGTGTAAGCATTATTGTGTTTCGGTCTGAAGGTGCGCCGTAGCTAGTGAAATTACTGGGCAAATGAGACTTAACATCTTATGTCTCAAGGTGACGAGCACAGTTGTAGGATCCGCTGAGGATTTTTGAAAAACCCCAAAAATTCTGAGCGGCACTGTATTGTAATAGGTAGGGCGTAACAATTACCATCAGCTGAACGTCCTGCTCGTCCCTTGTTTTCATTAAAAAAAAACAATCGCTCGATAAAATGCATCCTATCGTTTTATTCAGTTCACTAAGCAAGCTCCTCTAATAGGGCGCATAGCCGGCACAAACTTAAATTGTTTCAAATGTTTAAGAACTATTTTGCTCGGGCTAAATAGTTGTACAAGTTCAACTCTTAGTTCTTGGTAGATTAATGGATTATTTTGAATTATGTATAATTTATTAAACTACTACTAACTACTGAAAACTCAATAATATGAACTTGACAAATAAAATTTGAAAAACAAAACTTTATGAAATCAACTGTAAAGTAGATCCTGTAGATGAAGCCACAACCTGAGAGTTGAACAAAGCAAACAGAATTTTATAACGAGGCGGTACTCGAATGGTTAGAGCACCGGCACGGAACGCCGGAGGTCGTGGGTCGTGGGTTCGAGTCCCGCATCGTTCATAAAGTTTTGTTTTTCAAATATTATTTGTGTATTAATCCTACAAGTTAGGGTTTAAAAACATAACATATTGTTAATATGAACTTGAGTTATATAAAACTTTGAGGAACTTAGTTACCCGTTATAATGTCTCCCCAAGTGGAATAATAACATTTATATCAACTATATAAGAGAAATGCTTATGATTCTGCCGACATTTGCTGCTAACTCACAATTTTCTGTCGGGATTCTGTATTCTCTTAGCGAGCTTGAAAACCGTATAAATAGTCACTCAAGAACGAGATATGGCCATAAGAGTATCGTATGATGCTGTTAAATAGGTAATTGTTTGATAATAATGCTCTTTGGATTATATGCAAATCGTGCCGATTAAAACAAGACTACCGCAAAATAGTCAAAATAAAATTAAGGCTGGGGACCGAGCCAATGGCCTTGAGGAATCGAGCGGAGCTAGGTTACCTCTCTGGCACAAGATCACCATAGTTTTAATTCAGAATTAGAAGCATTTTTAGTTGATTACAAACATAATACAATTCTCTTTGCAAAACTAACAAAAATATGTCATGTTAAACAGTATTGGTGTACAATTAATAAATTTTCGAACAATTTTTATCTAGACTGAATGATTAGCATATCACCAACTGTAAAAGTTAGGGGTGTTTTTGTGATTTTTTTCGCACAGTCTATAAGAAATAGGAATGTAAAGAATAAATGAATTTTCTTCTCATCTATATATATAAAAATGAATTGCTGTTCGTTAGTCTCGCTAAAACTCGAGAACGGCTGGACTGATTTGGCTAATTTTGGTCTTGAATTATTTAGTGGAAGTTCAGAGAAGGTTTAAAAGGTGAATAAATAGGAAAATGCTGCTAAATTAAATAAAAACAACATTTTTTTTTCGATTGATGTGTCCATACATAATTTCTATGAGAGAATTTATTGACGCACGGTTTGACAGTTCTGCTGTGAAACAATTTCATTACGACAGCGGGGTGCATATTTTACGAAGTAATTTTTGATGTTATGATATATTATTGACAAATTCATATAAAAACATTATTTTATTTATTACTAGCTGACCCGACAGACGTTGTTCTGTATATAATAAATAAAATAATGTTGTATATGAATTTGTCAATAATATATCATAACATCAACAATTACTTCGTAAAATATGCACCCTGCTGTCGTAATGATATTGTTTCAAGGAAGACCTGTCATACCGTGCGTCAATAAATTCTCTCATAGAAATTATGTATGGACACATCAAAGGGAAAACAAATTTATTGTTTTTATTTAATTTAGCAGCATTTTCCTATTTATTCACCTTTTAAACCTTCTCTGAACTTCCACTAAATAATTCAAGACCAAAATTAGCCAAATCGGTCCAGCCGTTCTCGAGTTTTAGCGAGACTAACGAACAGCAATTCATTTTTATATATATAGATATACAGAACAACGTCTGTCGGGTCAGCTAGTATTCTATAGATATAAAATTATTTTTTGTAAAAATAAATAAGCTTTATAAAAGCTCTCAAAAAATGGTCTCAATTATACGCTATTTTGGCTATTTCTTGGGATAGCGGCCTTAATAGTGAAAAATATAGATTATTACAATTTAATGTAAAACAAAACAAAAAAGTAGAAAATGATTTTCAATAAGCTTAAACAAGAAATAGTGCGATTAATAAATATGTATTTGATTGTTAAAAAACGTGGGGTTTTTAATCTTAAAATGATTGTTATTTTGTGGGAACGAATAATCAACTTATACTGCGCATGTATTCCACCGTGCGTGCGCTGCTGAAAATAGAGTTTAGCAGCTTTCCCCGTCTATCTAGACGTAAAATTTTTTTATGACAGTAAGGGACGAAACGACCAGAACGTTCAGCTGATGGTTATTAATACGCCCTGCCCATTACAAGGCAGTGCCACTCAGGATTCTAGAGAAACCCTAAAATTCTGAGCAGCACTACAATTTCGCTCGTCACTTTGAGACTAGATATTAAGTATCATTTGCCCAGTAATTTCACTAGCTACAGCGCTCTTCAGACCCCCGACAGTAATGCTTACACATGACTGCTTCACGGCAGAAATAGGCGCCGTAGTGGTACCCATAATCTAGCCGGCATTCTATGCAAAGGAGCCTCCCACTGATAAATTGTCTAAGCTTATAAGTTATTATATATATTACTAGCTGACCCGGCAAACGATGTTTTGCCATATAAAGTATAATTCACGCGATAGTTTTATAAATAATAGCCTATGTGTTATTCTGGTGTGTAAGCTATATTATTGTAAAGTTTCATCAAAATCCATTCAGTAGTTTTTGCGTTAAAGAAATTCAAACATACATCCAGACATACAAACTTTCACATTTATAATATTAATAGGAAGTAGGTATCTATAGCTTTGTTCGTTGAGAAATAGGTCGGTGACATCACTCGGAGAAGTGACAGGCGCTCTACCAGTGACGGCTTTAATTAAATGTGATTCTACACTTGTATTGTGTTGTATTGGCTCGCAAGGCGGCTATTATCACCCCAGCCGTTATTGCAGTATCCGAGATACCATTGTAATAATATCGGTTTATGATTTGAAAAGATCGTATAGATTACACGACGTTTCGCTTTTATTATTAAACAAGTTCTGCTCGCTCATTGTTTGAATTGGCCTTAGATAATTTATTGATAATAAACGTCAAATTTATTCAAAATAAACGTCAAATTTACATAAACGGCTCAAAGTGTGCTCCGCCTTGCTCAATACACAACCTCGCACGTCTAGATATGGCTTGTGTGGCATTTCGCACCATCGTCGGTGTTATTAATGCGAAAACCGATCCAACACGCTGTGACATCTCGGAAACCGTTGGGCAATTGGAGAAATACAATCTGTCCTTCACATAACCCCACAAAAAGAAGTCCAAGGGTGTGAGGTCCGGAGAACGAGCAGGCCATAGCACCGGTTACCCGCGGCCGATCCATCCTCGCGGAAAGCGAACGATAGAATATTCTCGTACATTGCGAGCAAAATGTGCCGGAGCTTAATCATGCTGAAACACCATGTTTCTTTTATTCTCAAAGTAATCCCAAAAGTAAGTAGCCAATATTTATGAATGAGAAATAGAAAAACTATCAAAGTGGGCAATCATTACGACGACCCATATAGCCGAATGGTTAGTGACCCTGACTACTAAGCTAGAGGTCCCGGGTTCGAATCCCGGTAGGTGCAATCATTTATATGATGAATATTAATGTTTGTTTCCGAGTCATGGATGTTTATATGTATTTATGTATGTTTAAGTAAGTATATCGTATTAAATATATCGTTGTCTTGTACCCATAGTACAGGCTATGCCTAGTTTGGGGCAAGATAGTTTGTGTGAAATTGCGTCAATATTATATTATTATAACATTATATTAGGTAAAATTAGTACGTAGGCTTTTTTGTTTAATAATCTGGTTCCCTTATATGACAACTTATTAGGGTTGACTAAATTTTTGGCTTTGATAATTAATTATATTTTTACGGGGTGTTTTGTAACATGTTGTATAGTGAAAATAAAATTTATTACTTATAGCTTGTACCGCAACCCAAGAATCGACTTATAACCAGTAATGAGTTGCTGCTTTATGTTTTGCTAATAAGCTCGTTTACTGTATTTCTTAACTTTCAATTTGTTATTGTTAAATATCACTTTGTCCTCCCACCAGATTATTGCATTATTAGTCACCAATTCTCACTAAAAACCACATATTAGTACCGGATAATTAATTAATGCTTTCCTTTTATATTTAACTGATCCCTCATGTAAGTAAACCGAAGTAAAATAGACAATAAGTCGCTCTTTTTATTTTCAAATTTCTTCTAAGAGATATTTGTAATTACACTGGCCTGCAAAAGTAAGTATCACACTTTTCAAAATTTATTTTTCTTAACTATAGAAGGTAGAGATTTAAGATTAAAAACGTTTTATTGCAAATTTTATAGGCTTTAATTCTTAGAAACTAAAATTATACATTAGTAACATTTTTAACTTAAAAAAGATAAAACAATGAAAATCGACATTTTAAGTTTAGTGTAAAAAAAATCAACTAAAATGTATTACATGTTATTCAATTCTTAATAACTGGTATTGCCTCCTCGAGCTCTGATTACAGCTTCGAGCCGGATTGGCATACTGAACACTAGGTTTCGGAGCCGATGTTGGGGAATATTCTCCCATTCTTCTACCAGGACCTGCTTTAGTGCCCTGAGGGTAGTAGGTGGTGGTCTGCGATTTCTGACTAGCCTCCCAAGCTCATCCCAGGAGTGTTCAATCGGGTTGAGATCAGGACTTCTTGATGGCCAAGGCATCACGCTGATACCGACCTCCTGAATATACTCTTGTACAATATGAGCCGTGTGTGGCCGGGCATTATCATGCATCAGCGTCGATCCATCACCCATATTTGCTAAATACGGCCCTGCATACTCATTGAGAATCTCTTGAGCATATCTTTGCCCAGTGAGGGTGTCATTTTCTATGGCTACTAGCTCTGTGCGACCTTCTGAAGATATGCCAGCCCATACATGTACACTGCCTCCACCGTATTGGACTCTTTCTGAGATGCAGGCTTGAAGGTATCGCTCACCAGGTTGCCTGTAAACACTTCGCCTTCCATCAGAAGTATAAAGGGAGAATCGAGACTCATCTGCAAACAAAATTCTTGACCATTCTTCTTCATCCCACTGCATGTGCACTCGCTGGTCTTCGGGGTTTCAAATTTGCTTCAGCAAGTCTTCTTCTCACTGTACTGTTACTAATGTAGTCCTTCCGGGTCTGAAGTAGCTGTTGCTGGACTTCAACTGCAAACTTACAAGGTCTCCTCAGATGGTGTCCAGTCTCTTCGTACCTTCGCTTTACCTTCTGGACCGTTCGTACCGTCACACCATTCTTGCAGTGCGACGCATACTGATGCCTAGTTCCAGAAAAGCCATGATCCTAGCACATTCTTTAACTGAAAGAGGCATGATAAATAAATGTTATGTGCTTTTTAGCATAAATTTTTAAAACAAGACCCATCGATCTTGAAAAAAATTTAAAACAGAAAGAAAAATGTGAATGGTAAAAATGTAATTCGGAAACGTCCACTTTGAAAAAGAAATGGTTTTGTTTTTGAAGATTTTTTTTCAGCCAATTCTTAAAAGAAGGTTACCGACTATAGAGTTTTTATGTACAAAATTAAATTTTCTTTGGAGTCCTTTTTATTTCGAAAGTATATCTTGTGAACTTAAAACGTTATCCCAATTTTAAAAGTGTGATACTTACTTTTGAAGGCCAGTGTATATCCGTAATGGGAAATATAAATGCACATATGCAGGGCACATAGTTCGACGGACAGATGGCCGTTGGGGCAGTAAAGTCCTCGAATGGCCACCACGTACCGGAAGACGTAGTGTTGGTATGCCTCCCACAAGATGGACCGACGATGTGGTCAAGATCGCCGGAATACATTGGATTAGAGCAGCGCAGTAACGATCGTCGTGGAAATCTTTGGGGTAGGCCTTTGTCCATCAGTGGACGTCTTCCGGCTGATGATCCGTAATCAAGTAAGTATATTTTAATTAAATTTAATCATAAAGAACATAATATAAAGTGGGCTTTGCAGGTATATGGTCTTTTTCGTATTCAATAAATATCTACAAACAACTACATTCAGTCTCGCGTTATTGCACCTACATTGGTGAAGCGAAACGAAACAGCTTTTGCATAAAACTACACCACTATTTCGGTGCAACAACACGCTCGCTTCGGCAATTTATTTTCGAATAGCTTGAAGAGCCTTTGACATCACTGGACTGTGTCCGAGTGTCGAGGGAAAAAACTGGACTAAATTTCCATTTAGGCAAAGCTGTCATTGAAATGCTAAATCTATACATTGCCGCATTTACTCCAGTTGCTTCAAATATTCTTGGTTAATAAGCAGCAATGTATATAATTTATTCAGTTTTCAATTGATTTATTTCGTGTTCATCAGTCGCATAGTGCGTGTTACGCCCTGTCCATCACTGTGACCAACAGAATCATGAAAACTATGCGCTGTATGATGGAAGCAGAAGGTCTCTTGATCTACCATGAGACATGGCCATCTTAATTATATGCAAGAGTCATACAATGAATCTTACCCAGGCATTTGGATGACATAAAGCTGTGCTCTTTTGAATCCCACACAATTTTAGAAGGCTCGTCACTTGGTGCAATGTCATGATAGCCAGATTCAATGAAGGGTGATCAAAGTTTGGTGGAGGATCTGGTAATAGGTGAAGAGACATCTCTTATTGTCACGATCTCAAAACAAATAGACAACGCACGTAACGGGTTTTTCACTTAGTTGGATATTCATAAATCAAGCAGGCTCGATAGCAATACCCCGATAGTGCTCCAGAATTGATTCCTCTCCTTACGCGTCTTTTAAGACTATCCTATCCCAAAATTATGAAAAGTGAGTTTAGTTTACCTGATACCCATACATGGTTTTCTAGTAAGGTAGGCACTGTGGATGTAACTAGTCGTAGTTGAGGTTTGGATTATGAAAAGATTGCTTACCGTAGGTATTTACTATCTAGCGTAAGGAAAAATTTTATGAGTGGGTGTTAAATAGAAGTTTGGTTATAAAATATCGGAACCAAATTAAAGTTATTTAACTTTAATACTAGTGCAATATTTGTATAAGTTCATAACGAGGAAGCCACTGCCTAATTGCACGCCCCTGCTGATACCTAAGAAAGATGTACACATGGAGTCGTCCATGTCCAACTACCGCCCTATTACCTGCGTTTTATAAAGTCATAGCTTTATTGAGTAAGCGCCAGTTCATTAGATGCCCAAACGAGCTCTAACTGATCAGCGATTGCCAGTTGGGTTTCAGTCAAAGTTTCTGAGCTAGTGATGTTGATCAGGCGTTAGGAGAGATTCTGGACGGCAAAAACCTTGGATGGAATGTGGCAGAAAACGCTTATAGCGAAGTTGACATCCTGTTGCATAACGTCTCAGGAAGCTTGTCTAAAATCAAGACTACGCATCGCAAAGTTTCGTAATAAATATTCGCCAAATTTAGTCCACTTTAACCCTAAGGAGACAAAACTTTCTGCAATTACCGCTTAAGAGTCTCATAATTACCAGGGTGACATAATTGTATTGCTGCTGAGTTAAACCTCACCCGTATATTCCCTAGAGGTTATATTAAATTCATTCCTGTTAGGAACTCACTTGTATTGTTTAATTAGCTTTGTATGTGGCATGTCAAATAATACAAAAGTGACAAAGATCTTTTGTATTACAAATTAAATACTATGGCGAAAAGACCTTTCATGAAGGAGCCGCCGATTTGAACTCCTCCCGTCACGTACCGATGTACACGTTTTTTGGTTTTCCAAATTCATATAACCCAGCACACATCGTTCAAAGTCAAAGTCAAGGTTCTTTATTTGGCATAAACATTCACAAGTAAAGTTGTTACATATTCAATAGCAGGCACATGTTTCTTTTGGGCAGACATGCAAATATTTTTGTGGTTTCGCTTCACAATATTATAAACGTAACACAATCAATAATTACGGCTACATTTAATTTGACCAATGTAAAGTCTACTAAAAGACCCTACAATACACATTAAGAAATGCTAAGAGATAACGTAGTTAAAATAATCACAAAAAATATAACAGAGTTACCCCTTACAATTACTGCAGTGCCAACTAATTTACACGAATCAAGTTAGTTGGCACTACAGTAGTGCCAACTAACAGTTGGTAGCATCATCACTGTGACGGTAGTGCCCTATGTAAGCCAGAGCGCTCAAGTTCGAGAGAACATTTATTATTGTGAATTGTAAGGGGTAACTCTGCCCAAATTGTATTCAGTCTTTTATTATACTAATTATGATAAGTGGAAATAGTAAAATACAGATTTTCTATTATAAGTGCTTTTAAATTACCAAACCCTTCTACATTTATTATTATGAATAAAACTGTTATGTGCATAGTTAGGTTCTACCTAACATTATAAACGTGCTCAAAACCATGAACCTCTTTAAACTTATGAGCCTCTGTTAAGTATTGCTGATTAACATCTGTTTGCCAAGCATTATTCAAGTTATTTTATCATTTCTCTCCCAGGCTTATATGTTTTTTGGAGAGTGAAGGGTCTCGCTACATCCGTCTTGTTATTGTGTAACTTCTGGATCTGTAATGACAAATAACCCAATTTTTTAAAGTTATATTGTTATTATGTTATAACTATCTGGTTGATTTCTAAACCATACGAATTTAATTTAATAACTAAATTATAATATTAAAATGATTTAAAAAAATCATAATCTAAGTAAATGTTTCAAGGGCTAACATTTGTGTAGAATAATTTTCAATTATTGTTACATAAATATAACTTTTTGCCTTTTGGTGAGGCCTTCATCAAGCAGTGGACGTCTTCCGGCTGAAATAGATACAATTATTTTGTAGTTATAGGATATAGATCCTACACTATAGAGTGTCTTCAAGGCAGATTCTATCATATATAACGGGACAAATCTGCAACGCAAGAGCTGTGAAAAAATTAAATTTATTCACTAGGCTGGGCGACTGTTCTTTGTATCCATCGCGTGATCCTACTAGACTTCGAGTACCCCACATTAGAACCACTTTGTACTATGTGTGTAAAAATATTTAATAAATTACCAGAAGAAATAAGAGAGGAGACAGTGTTAAGTAGATTTAAATTTAAATTAAACACTATTAAAGAAATATTGTTTTTACTCAATAAACGAATATTATCAAACGAAGTGTTAACTGGCACCAATACTATTTTTACCAATAATGTTATATTCTTTGTGATTATTTTAACTACGTTATCTCTTAGCATTTCTTAATGTGTATTGTAGGGTCTTTTGGTAGGCTTTACATTGGTCAAAACAAATGTAGCCGTAATTATTGATTGTGTTACGTTTATAATATTGTGAAGCGAAACCACAAAAATATTTGCATGTCTGCCCAAAAGAAACATGTGCCTGCTCTTGAATATTTAACAACTTTACATGTGAATGTTTCTTCCAAATAAAGAACCTTGACTTTGACTTTGAACGATGTGTGCTGGGTTATATGAATTTGGAAAACCAAAAAACGTGTACATCGGTACGTGACGGGAGGAGTTCAAATCGGCGGCTCCTTCATGAAAGGTCTTTTCGCCATAGTATTTAATTTGTAATACAAGAGATCTTTGTCACTTTTGTATTATTTGACATGCCACATACAAAGCTACTTAAACAATATAAGTGAGTTCCTAACAGGAATGAATTTAATATAACCTCTAGGGAATATACGGGTGAGGTTTAACTCAGCAGCAATACAATTATGTCACCCTGGTAATTATGAGACTCTTAAGCGGTAATTGCAGAAAGTTTTGTCTCCTTAGGGTTAAAGTGGACTAAATTTGGCGAATATTTATTACGAAACTTTGCGTAGCGTAGTCTTGATTTCAGACAAGCTTTCTGAGACGTTATGCAACAGGATGTCAACTTCGCTATAAGCGTTTTCTGCCACACTCGATCCAAGGTTTTTGCCGTCCAGAATCTCCCATAACACCTGTCACTTCGACTCAACCTGTTGCGTTCATTTATGGGTGATATAAACAAGATCACTAGCTCAGAAACTTTGACTGAAACCCAACTGGCAATCGCTGATCAGTTAGAGCTCGTTGGGGCATCTAATGAACTGGCGCTTACCCAATAAAGCTATGACTTTATAAAACGGAGGTAATAAGGTAGGAGGTAGTTGGACATGGACGAATCCATGTGTACATATTTCTTAGGTATCAGCAGGGGCGTGCAATTAGGCAGTGGCTTCCTCGTTATGAACTTATACAAATATTGCACTAGTATTAAAGTTAAATAAGTTTAATTTGGTTCCGATATTTTATAACCAAACTTCTATTTAACACTCAAAAATTTTTTTCTTACACTAGATACTACGGTAAGCATCTTTTCATAATCCAAAGCTCAACTACGACTAGTTAGATCCACAGTGCCTACCTTACTAGAAAACCATGCATGGGTAACAGGTAAACTAAACTCACTTTTCATAATTTTGGGATAGGATAGTCTTAATAGACGCGTGAGGAGAGTCATCAATTCTGGAGCACTATCGGGGTATTGCTATCGGGCCTGCTTGATTTATGAATATCCAACTAAGTGAAAAACCCGTTACGCGCGTTGTCTATTTGTTTTGAGATCGTGACAATAAGAGATGTCTCTTCACCTATTACCAGATCCTCCACCAAACTTTGATCACCCTTCATTGAATCTGGCTATCATGACATTGCACCAAGTGACGAGCCTTCTAAAATTGTGTGGGATTCAAAATCGCACAGATTTTTGTCATCCAAATGCCTGGGTAAGATTCATTGTATGACTCATGCATATAATTAAGATGGCCATGTCTCATGGTAGATCAAGAGACCTTCTGCTTCCATCATACAGCGCATAGTTTTCATGATTCTGTTGGTCACAGTGATGGACAGGGCGAAACACGCACTATGTGACTATAATTAATTGGGATGTCTAAATCATATATCGTTAACTTAAAAATGTCAAATCAAACTTGTTATACATATCTATCTGAAAAGTTTTTTGATTTATGTCAGCTTGATGTGTTTACAAGCGCTACCAACGTCATGTTCATGACGGCTTTTATCACAGCATCTAAATAATCGATGGAATGACATAACAATAATAATTGTCGTATGATAAGATTGTCGTAGATATGAAAGAAAAATAATGTAAAATAAATATTTGTCTATGTTGCTACCCCTACAGTTAGAATCATCGTCAGAAGTGTTTTTTTTTTAATTCAGTCATTCCACCAATCTTTCAAATTATTCGTATCGTCACAATTAACGACGAGAGGTAATAAAGAAAAAACATTCCTACAAATAAACTATTAGCTTCCGCTTTTTCTAAAAATCCGATAAAAAACTAAATTCTGTTTTCGAAATAAAACATTAGCAATGCTTATAAATAATGCTTAAAAATTAAATTTAGAACATTAAAGCATAATATAACCAAAAAATTAAATGCATCACAAATCTGGAAATTATAGCAATAACTGACGTTCCACAAAAAAACTTAATCGTATGAAATGTAAAAGAAAAATCTTCCTCCCCCACGTGCACAAATAATTCTGCCAACACTCAAATTACGTCAGCATTTTCGAGATGAGAATCGCTCTCTAACAAGTTACATCAGTCTCATCTTTGAGTTCCCGAGCCCCTTTGGGAGCAGAGCTCAATCACGGCTCGTTCACAAAATATCAAGTCAAATAGGGAACTGCATTATACACACAATGGTTATAAAAATAAACACAATTTGTTAACCCCAAGCGAATTGGCCAACAATGTTCTAGAATGGCCACGAATAAAAAGAAAATAGATACATTTTAATGCATACTGTACTGTCTTATTAAAGCGGATCCCTATGAGAGCGAATCAGAAATGAGGAGATCCGTAGAAGAACCGAAGTCATCGACATAGCGCTAATGATTGCGAAACTGAAGTGGCAGTGGGCAGGGCACATAGCTCGACAGACAGATGGCCGTTGGAGCAGTAAAGTACTCGAATGGCGACCACGTACTGGAAGACGCAGTGTTGATAGGCCCCCCACAAGATGGACCAACGATCTGTTCAAGATCGCCGGAATACGATGGATGAGGGTAGTGCAGGACCGATCGTCGTAGAGATCTTTGGGAGAGGCCTTTGTCCAGCAGTAGACGTTTTCCGGCTGATGACGATGATAAAGATGATTACAGCGTAATTAAAAATACATAAATATCACAAGCATTTCATTTGTGAATACCTACAACAGCTTCGAAGCGGGATAATGCTTAGATATAGAATACTAGCTGACCCGACAGACGTTGTTTTGTTCATAATAAAAAAAAATGCGGGTGGAATTTCGTAAAATCCGTTCTTAGCTGACCTCTACTCGGCGAAAGGAATATTCCTACCAAATTTCAAGTCTGTACGGCTTATGGTTCCAGAGATATCGTGATGAGTGACTATATACGTGGAAATCTCTTATATATATATATATATATATATATATATAAGAGAGATATATATATATAGATATATATATATTTGAGTAACCACAATTGAAATCGCCATGACGTATGGCCTAAGTTATCACTATGCTTACCCGTTAATGGCTTAACTATAGAGTTATTAAACTTCATCACACGGAACGGTGATATCAACAATTTTATTATTATTTATTATAAACGCCGTCCACTCTCTTTCGTAATAACGAAACATCGAATTTAATTACACAAAGGCTCTACAGGGTATCGGCTATAAAAAAATCGCCAATCTGAAGATCCTGGTTAGAAAAATGGGACAGACTACTTGATAAGCGCGCAAAGTTTTAAGGCTTCGAAGAGGTTGAAAATCATGTTCAAAGATTCTGTTTCAACCAAACAGACATATCAGACTAATATAAGAAGTTACACTATTTACCTTAGATTAAGAATTGGTCTGAGCAGCACTCCGACTATATGCCGTACTAACCAAGATAACACTGGCCTGCAAAAGTAAGTGTCACACTTTTTAAATTAAATTTTTTTCTTAACTACAGAAGGTAGAGATTTAAGATTAAAAACGTTTTGTTGCAAATTTTATAGGCTTTAATTCTTAGAAACTAAAATTATACATTAGTAACATTTTTAACATAAAAAAGATAAAACAATGAAAATAGACATTTTTAGTTTAGTATAAAAAAATTAAACTAAAATGTATTACATGTTATTTAATTTTTAATAACTGGTATTGCCTCCTCGAGCTCTGATTACAGCTTCGAGCCGTTTTGGCATACTGAACACTAGGTTTCGGAGCCGATGTTGGGCAATATTCTCCCATTCTTCTACCAGGGCCTGCTTTAGTGCCCTGAGGGTAGTAGGTGGTGGTCTGCGATTTCTGACTAGCCTCCCAAGCTCATCCCAGGCGTGTTCAATCGGGTTGAGATCAGGACTTCTTGATGGCCAAGCCATCACGCTGATACCGACCTCCTGAATATACTCTTGTGCGATATGAGCCGTGTGTGGCCGGGCATCATCATGCATCAGCATCGATCCATCACCCATATTTGCTAAATACGGCCCTGCATACTAATTGAGAATCTCTTGAGCATATCTTTGCCCAGTGAGGGTGCCATTTTCTATGACTACTAGTTCTGTGCGACCTTCTGAAGATATGATAGCCCATACATGTACACTGCCTCCACCGTATTGGACTCTTTCTGAGATGCAGGCTTGAAGGTATCGCTCACCAGGTCGCCTGTAAACACTTCGCCTTCCATCAGAAGTGAAAAGACCATTCTTCTTCATCCCACTGCATGTGTTCACGGGCGTATCGCAGTCTCGCTACTCGATGCTGTCTCTCGAGTTTTGGGCCACTCGCTGGTCTTCGGGGTTTCAAATTTGCTTCAGAAAGTCTTCTTCTCACTGTACTGTCACTTATCATAGATAAGTCCCTCCGGGTCTGAAGTAGCTGTTGCTGGACTTCAACTGCAAACTTACAAGGTCTCCTCAGATGGTGTCCAGTCTCTTCGTACATTCGCTTTACCTTCTGGACCGTTCGTACCGTCACACCCACCATTCTTGCAGTGCGACGCATACTGATGCCTAGTTCCAGAAAAGCCATGATCCTAGCACATTCTTCAACTGAAAGAGGCATGATAAATAAATGTTATGTGCTTTTTAGCATAAATCTTTAAAACAAGACCCACCGATCTTGAAGAAAATTTAAAACAGAAAGAAAAATGTGAATGGTAAAATTGTAATTCGGAAACGTCTACTTTGAAAAAGGAATGGTTTTGTTTTTAAGTTTTTTTTCAGCCAATTCTTAAAAGAAGGTAGGAAGATAGAGTTTTTATGTAAAAAATTAAATTCTCTTTGGAGTCCTTTTTATTTCGAAAGTATATCTTGTTGTTGAACTTAAAACGTTATCCCAATTTTAAAAGTCGCAAATATGTTGATCTCAGTGAATCATACATCTTTGTGCCGTTTGATGTCGAGACACTTGGCCCGTGGGGCCCAGTGGCGCGGAGAATATTCAAAATACTATTTTCGCGCCTCAATAAGGCTACTGGAAACCCATGCGCTGGCAGCCTTGCTATCCAACGCGGTAATGCTGCCAGTATTCTTGGTACGCTTCCACGTAGTGGTAGTTTTAATTTTATGTAGTCATAGTATTGTAAATATAGTAATAAGATTTGTTTAGTTTGAATAATAAATATATATAATCTCAAACACAACATTCACAACAAAACACAATACCAGGAAATATGTATTACGTAGCGCCAGTCACCTTGTATTACCTAGAACAGTAGAACCAACTATGGTTAAAAATACTATAACATTTGCAGGAGCACAGCTATACAATAAGCTTACGAAAACTATAAGGTAAGCGAATTCGCTCAAGATCTTTAAAAAAAGGCTGCTTTTTCATATACAAGCCAATTAATTAAAACATCATATTATTATTATTATAATAACAAAAAAGGATTGTGTGGTTTTAAGAAACTACGGTAAAAGTGAAACTTTTTTTCAAATTATAAACATTTAACTAAAAATTTTTGGAATAATATTCCATTAAGGGTATAAAAATCGATTTATCAATCTTAATTTTATACTTACTTGAAAATTGGAATGATAATGGGAAATTATAAAATTAGACTAAGTCTCCAACTAATATTATAATTTAACTCTGTGTCTTAGCCCTGGTTAAAAATATTGAATAAAATTTTCACTTTAATAAATAACAACATATACATTAAACACTGACAACAGCAAACAAAATAGCGTGGAGCACTGGCACAAATGAGTAATAGTCTATACACTACACGGTCAGCTGCTGCGAACTATAGGCACCGCCCAACCGTCACACGACATGCAACACACAGACGAAAAAGTTAGAGACGATGTAATAAAAGTTTCACTTTAATAAACCATATCTTGTAAATTGGACCACCGCCTTACAACCAGAAAGCAGCAATGAGCAAATTCGCCTCTCATTCAATGATTTTATGTTCTCATGTAATTGATTACATGTAAAGTTCGTCAACGACTGTCTTAATGAGAAATAAAGCAGAAAAAAATGTAGAGGACATAATAAACTCACTCGCCATAACAAATTAATTTGTAAGTCCTAAAAATTACGAACCATAAAATCAAGAATTGGTAGAGATTTCTGTAACATTTATCCAGAAAATTTAATTTTTTTCAGCATAGTTAAGGGGAGGTACTCAATATTATACAACAGCAAGATATAAAAAGGAAAGCAAATCTATTGTAACAGTAACCGATTTTGATTAAACACTCGTAAACAGTCAGCCACGCGGGGTATTAGCTTCTTAGTATTTATAATATTGAACCACTCGGTTACGCACACACGTATAAAAAAAAAGTGTCCCAAAGTTATGGGACATGAAGGGAAAGTACCTTAAATATCGTAGAAAGGGTATTTTACTGAAAGAAGACTTTATGTTATTTTTAAAATTTAGTAATTCTGCATTCAAAGATTTTCTAAAAATTACTTGCCTCGTCTGGGTACCGAACTAGACATAAAGTGAGAGATAATGTACTAATGTGATACCCACACTGCAGACTCTTTGCAAGCGTAGCACTGTGGATATAGCTTTTTAGGGGTGTAAAAGGTAATAAAAGTTGATACAAATGGTTTTTTTAAATGAAAATACGGAACGAGACGAGCAGGACGTTCAACTGTTGGTAATTGATACGCCCTGCCCATTACAATGCAGTGCCGCTTCGGATTCTTGAAAAGCCCAATAATTCTGAGCGGCACGACAATTGCGCTCGTCACCTTGAGATATAAGAATACTGATGTTAAGTCTCATTTGCCGAGTAATTTGAGACAACGTAGCTAGTGAGCTACGGCGCCCTACAGACCGAAACACAGTAATGCTTACATATTACTGCTTCACGGCAGAAATAGGCGCCGTTGTGGTACCCATAAACTAGCCGGCATCCTGTGTTAATGTGAAAAAAAAACACCCCTGCTTTTATCTACGATATTTAAGGTACTTTCCCATAACTTTGGGACGCCCTGTATATGTCGGAGAATTAAAATATTAAAGTAATACGGCCTGTATGATTATATTCTATTCTGTGTAGTGGGCTAAACTGATGGCGAACGTCATCTGTCAAAGTGTGTTTGTAGTTGTCACTGTCACGTCAATGTCTGTGACATGATTGAAGTTAGTTATTTCTGTCCATCAGTCAAAGAGTATAGTAACATATAGGGAAAAGAGAGCCCTCTCTACGCATTTATGAGCTGTCTATTTGAAAGCTAGCGCCATCTGGAGATTGGCCCCGAAAATAACTATATTATATATAATTATTTTCGGCTCGAAATTATAAAATTCATTTTTAATGTTCTGACGCAATTAAATAACTAACTCTACTTTTTAATGTAGGTATTGCAATTTTTTACCATGTTGAAATTGCGCGTAGAGTTAGTTATCTAATTTTGTCACAACATAGAACATAAAGGATAGATTTAGTAGTGTAAATATGCAAAATGGAACACGAGAACTACATACATGCGCAAACGCTAGGCGAAGCCGCCATTTTATGACCAGTGGGCAGTAACACAAATAAAGAATAGTTGAAAGGTTCCAAAGCGAGTGACAGCTGCCAAAGCTTTCATTTTCGGGCCAACTAACAGATGGCACTACAGTCTTCTGAAAACGTCAGTTTTAGGCGTTTGTCCCACCCCTGCCATCAGTACAGCGTTAATCTAGAAGTCGCATTCGTCTTCAAGCTAGTGCCCGCGCCGGTCGTGCGCACTGATCGACTTAAAACAACATGGTGGATACCAACCCCGTGACGCCCGATCGTAAGTCCAAATTAATCTCCGACATATATAAATTGAACACGAATTATCGGGCTGTCGGGTGGTTCATACGCTAGTTTATTCTAAGTCAATGGTCACAGCTTATTAATAATACGTCATAATGAAACACGATAATTATAACTTTTGATTTAATATTCTAATTTAATGATCTAATATTCTTGCATAAAGTTCCGTAATAATATGGGCTGTAATATCGCATTTGAATTCTTCCATACATCAAGGAGGGTAATTATGTGACCTATTAGCGATACGGTTTCCACCTCACTTTTTGTTGTAAGTTTCTATTGCTTATAATTATTGGTGAACTATTTATAAATTTCCTTGTCCAAATCTTACAAATGATCTAATAATAGGGGCTTAAGTTTGAAGTTCCCGTTATGGCGTTCTGGCTTTATTCTGTAAATAAAACCTCCTTGGTGTATCAGACTGAAGTCTAACACACTTACGACCGTTCCCAATATACTATCTATAGATAGAGATATATTACTACCTTTTACTGTCAGTAATTAGCTCTCAATAATCTGAAGCTGTCCCAATATACCCGATAAGCCGTCCATATATACCCGATTTTATCAAAAATTGTTTTCAAACGTTTTAGTTTAACAAAGGATGTATATAATACTATTAAGCATGTCGAGTTAGCCTGTAAGTGGAGTATACAACATTATAAAAGAATTTTTAAATGTATCTGTAGATTAAGGTAGTTGTATGCACGTTGGCTTCCTAATAAATAAATAAATAAGTCATTCTTATCGCCAGTTCACTGTTGCAATTTCCTTACAAACTTCTATCCCTGTAAGCTATACGTCGTCCCATTGCCAGACAGCGTGTACGGATAAGATGAGTTACAGTCGATAGGTTTTTGGTACAGAAAAGTCAACGATAGTTACGATTTTTTTACTTCAAGTAGGCCACAATTGGAGATACGCTGACTATTGGGAATGGTCGTTAGTGATACTTATGATAAAAAAAACATTGTATGTTTTGTGTTTCAATTGCTTTTTCATTCGGCTTTACAGATAAAGATAGATTGAAGATGAATGTTGAAAATAGTATTTTTTTTATACGAGATCCATTGTTACAAAATCACTGATGATTTTGGCTTTCAAAGTAATGCCGTTATATAATTTTGGGTAACCGAAACTGTACTGAAAAGAAAAGATATTTGTAACAATAAAAGTTAGAAAAATCTGTATCAATTTCTGTTTATTGCCCATTTTCTTGCTCTTACATCATGAACCGATATAGGCGTGTTTTCAAAAAGTATTATTCTTTCCACGGCGCGTTATCGAACGTGCGTGTTACAGGAAACGGAAGACATAAAGTGAGAGATAATGCACTAATGTGATACCCACACTGCAGACTCTCACTGTGGAAATAGCTTTTTAGGGGTCTAAATGTTGGTACAAATGCATTATTTACATGGTACTTATTAATTTCAAATCCATGTATATGTAAATTATAGGCTGGAATAACAATTCAAGGTCCAATAGTCATGGCGATCCTTGGAGGAGAAATGATGAAGTACCTAATAGAAACGATTTTTTATTTAACTCAATGGCTTACGAAGGTGTACAAAAACCAACGATAGAAGTTGAACTATTCTGTGGGATATCGATCCGGCATGAACCAACATCAGTTCTTAAAGGGGCTTAGACTTCGGGAGAAGAACTGATAGGAAACCCCCAGCCTGGCCTGCGTAGAACCAGACATGAACCATGCATCATTATCATCTTCTATAGTATCATGAGCCTTCTTTGTCAAAGAACCTTTAATATATTTGAATTGAATTTATGCTCAGTAAGTCCTAATATACTGTCGTTTAATTTAATGTATAATTTAATACCAAGACCTATGAACGAGCCCTTAGTTCTAGCTAACTTGAATATTGTGAGGGAAGGGTTAGGATATCCGGGTTTGGATTCTTGAAAAATCAAAAAATCCTATCACGATTGCGCTGGTCATTTCGAAACATAAGATGTTCGTGTCATTAGCCCCATCATTTCACGAGCTACTGCGCCCTTTGAATTGAAACACACTTATTACGTTTGCATACTTCAGTGCCATGAAATTAAATAATAAAACATTACACTTCACATTATTACTTATATGAAAACTACGCGAATACAGAATATATTAGCTAGCAAAAACAAACGTGCGTTCAAAGTACACATGTCAGATGTGAAACCTGCATTGTGCATGAACCTCCAAGCTGCATATGAAGTCCTGGTACATGTTTCTAGAATGACACATGATTACAACTGCTATGAAAGACATATCTATCACCGCTACCATATTTATGCTCTCCTGGTGTCTATGTAGTAATACGTCGTGCATATGATATCGAATATATCATCGTAGACTCGCCTCATACATAAGACAATCTCTTCTTCAACTATGACCGCCTGGTACCAAAACTCTGTATAATGCTTCCTATCTCATTTTCTCCCATGTTAAATCGTATGAATATATGTGTCTGTCTCTTTTTACTGTCTCGCTTTTCGTTTCATCGACATTCAAATCACAACGATGCTAAAGAAGTTTTCACTTCGAAAAGCAATCATCAATAAATCTTAACATAGTGGGTAGTACTAAATTTTACTACCACACGTAGAAATGTTTCAGCAATATCAATAGTAACACGCGTCGATGTTGTTTATCTTATAAATAACATGGCATAGGTTTCCCAAATACGTAAATAGTGATGTGTTACATTGTTAGCTTTCATTAGAATAAGGCTCTGTTAAGGAATTTCATGTAGAATTTTATTTTGTTCTTTGTAATATGTAGATTTTTCAGTTTTGATTGATAATCCACCGGTATTCTATTCGGAATAAGTATAAAAACTGCTTATAAACAGATTTGTGTTTATTTCTGTCATTTGTTAATTCCCGCTGTTCGTACATGAACACAATAACTATTAATTTTAGTATTTGTTCGAATTTTAATGTTCATTTTAATTAATTTAATTTTTTTCTCCAGTAAATGTATTTTTTCAACTAAGTCTTTTTTTTCTCGTGGTCATGGTATAAAGAATAGTATGCATTCGCGCCAATTAACTAATATTCCTATCTATTCATAGTCCCTTTCCCGCAAGCGCACTATTATATATATATATCCATTTATGTCGAAGATTGAAGGTGGCGTGATCGGTACTAAGCCAGTTACCTTCCGGCCACCAATATATACGCACCAACCACGTGGTTAACTCACCTCATCCCGCATTTGCGATAGTATGACATTATAGTAACTGTGATTCGACTAATATATAGGTACCTATAGTATTGTGAAGTGTGAAAGTTCAGTTCCCGGACAAAAGACGATTGAAGCTGTATCTGCGCACGAGCATACCATCGGCAACCTCTATGATATTCCAGGTTAGTCCAACCTTGTCCAACCTCCAACCAACATTCATTCACAAATCATTGAACCAGGTTTATTACCAGTTTGTAACTCTTGAATGAAACGGATTTATATCGAGAACCGCGAATCACTCGCGTCACTCAAGTCTTCTAATAATGGAATCAATTACTACGCTTGGGATTCATCCAAGCCCTCATTTTAAATCCATCCTTTATCCACTAATTGCATAATATACTGTTTCAGAATAGAAAATTACCAAGCCCAAATCTATTTGGAATCCACCCGTAGGTCATTACTTTTCAAATGGAGAACACATTGTTATTATATCTGATTCGAAATTCGAAATAGTAACCGTTTAGGAAATGGTTCGCTATGAGGCTATTAGAAGGCATCCCTTGACGTTGGTATACACGAAATGTATACGGAACTCATTTCTCTGAATAATTTAACTGAATAACATAGACTTTAAAAGCTTGTAACTGCAGATAGCTTTCATGTTGTTGAAGGTTTTTAATAACTTTTCCTGATGATACTGCCAATACAATCACGAGGTTCATTATAGAAATACGCTAAGTTCTTACTTAGAATGAAATAATAGTTATCCAGTTTGCGGAAAATATTATAATATTTAAATAATTTGCTATTTTTATTATTATCTCTGATGTACAACTTTAATTTGTACAAAAAATTATAATATTTATCCCACATCATCCATAGATGAGTTGTAAGTGGTGTGAATCTATAAGTGGGAGGCTCCCTTTGCACAGGATGCTGGCTAGATTATGGGTACCACAACGGCGCGTTTTCCTGTCGTGAAGCAGTAATGTGTAAGCATTATTGTGTTTCGGTCTGAAGGTGCGCCGTAGCTAGTGAAATTACTGGGCAAATGAGACTTAACATCTTATGTCTCAAGGTGACGAGCACAGTTGTAGGATCCGCTGAGGATTTTTGAAAAACCCCAAAAATACTGAGCGGCACTGTATTGTAATAGGTAGGGCGTATCAATTACCATCAGCTGAACGTCCTGCTCGTCCCTTGTTTTCATTAAAAAAAAACAATCGCTCGATAAAATGCATCCTATCGTTTTATTCAGTTCACTAAGCAAGCTCCTCTAATAGGGCGCATAGCCGGCACAAACTTAAATTGTTTCAAATGTTTAAGAACTATTTTGCTCGGGCTAAATAGTTGTACAAGTTCAACTCTTAGTTCTTGGTAGATTAATGGATTATTTTGAATTATGTATAATTTATTAAACTACTACTAACTACTGAAAACTCAATAATATGAACTTGACAAATAAAATTTGAAAAACAAAACTTTATGAAATCAACTGTAAAGTAGATCATGTAGATGAAGCCACAACCTGAGAGTTGAACAAAGTAAACAGAATTTTATAACGAGGCGGTACTCGAATGGTTAGAGCACCGGCACGGAACGCCGGAGGTCGTGGGTCGTGGGTTCGAGTCCCGCATCGTTCATAAAGTTTTGTTTTTCAAATATTATTTGTGTATTAATCCTACAAGTTAGGGTTTAAAAACATAACATATTGTTAATATGAACTTGAGTTATATAAAACTTTGAGGAACTTAGTTACCCGTTATAATGTCTCCCCAAGTGGAATAATAACATTAATATCAACTATATAAGAGAAATGCTTATGATTCTGCCGACATTTGCTGCTAACTCACAATTTTCTGTCGGGATTCTGTATTCTCTTAGCGAGCTTTAAAACCGTATAAATAGTCACTCAAGAACGAGATATGGCCATAAGAGTATCGTGTGATGCTGTAAAATAGGTAATTGTTAGATAATAATGCTCTTTGCATTATATGCAAATCGTGCCGATTAAAACAAGACTACCACAAAATAGTCAAAATAAAATTAAGGCTGGGGACCGAGCCAACGGCCTTGAGGAATCGAGCGGAGCTAGGTTACCTCTCTGGCACAAGATCACCATAGTTTTAATTCAGAATTAGAAGCATTTTTAGTTGATTACAAACATAATACAATTCTTTTTGCAAAACTAACAAAAATATGTCATGTTAAACAGTATTGGTGTTCAATTAATAAATTTTCGAACAATTTTTATCTAGACTGAATGATTAGCATAGTACCAACTGTAAAAGTTAGGGGTGTTTTTGTGATTTTTTTCGCACAGTCTATAAGAAATAGGAATGTAAATAATAAATGAATTTTCTTCTCATATTCTATAGATATAAAATTATTTTTTGTTAAAATAAATAAGCTTTATATAAGCTCTCAAGAAATGGTTTCAATTATACGCTATTTTGGCGATTTCTTGGGATAGCGACCTTAATAGTGAAAATATACTTTATTACGATTTAATGTAAAACAAAACAAAAAAGTAGGAAATGTTTTTCAATAAGTTTATACAAGAAATAGTGCGGTTAAAAAAAAATGTCTTGTTAAAAAACATGGGGTTTTTAGTCTTAAAATGATGGCTATTTTGTAGGAACGTATAATCAACTTATAGTGCGCATGTATTACACCTTGATAATAAAAATAGAAAAGTCTAATTAAATTATTGCATTATCATCGATCGAGAGATGGGTAAGATATCGATCGATAAAATATTCAAATTTATCCGACGTTTGAACGTAGGCTGTACCTTGGATAGAGATGTTAACGCTTTGTTTGTCCATACGATAGTATATTGTAAGTTTATGGAATAAATGGTATTCTACCATTCCGAATCCGACTCGTACAAGAAAACAATTTTTGATAATTGCGTGTCGCTATCCATCTATGAATGCCAGTATCTAGAGTCAAATTCTACCTTGAAACAATATATTAGCAATGCTGCTCTTCCGAAAAATTATTAGCTTATTTAATTAATACGTCTAGACAGAGCCTCTTGCTGTTATGAAACCTATGAAAACAGATCAGGTTTATTACTTTAGTGTGCGTGACAGGTTACGTCTTACACTCGCGATACGTCAGTCACTTTGTTTTAGTGTCCGTGCGTTGCTGAAAATAGAGTTTAGCAGTTTGCTGCTATTTTTTTCGACCTTAAGGGACGAAACGACCTGGACTTTCAGCTGATGGTTATTAATACGCCCTGGCTATTACAATGCAGTGCCACTCAGGATTCTTGAGAAACCCTAAAATTCTGAGCGGCACTACAATTGCGCTCGCCACCTTGAGACATAAGGTGTTAAGTCTCATTTGCCCAGTAATTTCACTAGCTACGGCGCCCTTCCGATCGAAACAAGTAATCTTTACACATGACTGCTTCACGGCAGAAATAGGCGCCCTTGTGGTATACCCATAATCTAGCCAGCATCCTGTGCAAACGAGCCTCCCACTGATAAATTGTCTAAACCGATATTTAGTAGGTATCTAGTAAGTAGGTAGCTTTGTTCGTTGAGAAATAGGTCGGTGACATCACTCGGAGAAGTGACAGGCGCTCTACCAGTGAAGGCTTTAATTAAATGTGATTCTACACTTGTATTGTGTTGTATTGGCTCGCAAGGCGGCTATTGTGACCCCAGCCGTTATTGCAGTATCTGAGATACCATTGTAATAATATCTGTTTATGATTTAAAAAGATCGTATAGATTACACGACGTTTCGCTTTTATTATTAAACAAGTTCTGCTCGCTCATTGTTTGAATTGGCCTTAGAGAATTTATTGATAATAAACGTCAAATTTATTCAAAATAAATGTTAAATTTACATAAACGGCTCAAAGTGTGCTCCGCCTTGCTCAATACACAACCTCGCACGTCTAGATATGGCTTGTGTGGCATTTCGCACCATCGTCGGTGTTATTAATGCGAAAACCGATCCAACACGCTGTGACATCTCGGAAACCGTTGGGCAATTGGAGAAATACAATCTGTCCTTTACATAACCCCACAAAAAGAAGTCCAAGGGTGTGAGGTCCGGAGAACGAGCAGGCCATATCACCGGTTACCCGCGGCCGATCCATCCTCGCGGAAAGCGAACGATAGAATATTCTCGTACATTGCGAGCAAAATGTGCCGGAGCTTAATCATGCTGAAACACCATGTTTCTTTGGTTCTCAAAGTAATCCCAAAAGTAAGTAGCCAATATTTATGAATGAGAAATAGAAAAACTATTAAAGTGGGCAATCATTACGACGACCCATATAGCCGAATGGTTAGTGACCCTGACTACTAAGCTAGAGGTCCCGGGTTCGAATCCCGGTAGGTGCAATCATTTATATGATGAATATTAATGTTTGTTTCCGAGTCATGGATGTTTATATGTATTTATGTATGGTTAAGTAAGTATATCGTATTAAATATATCGTTGTCTTGTACTCATAGTACGAGCTATGCCTAGTTTGGGGCAAGATAGTTTGTGTGAAATTGTGTCAATATTATATTATTATAACATTATATTAGGTAAAACTGGTACGTAGGCTTTTTTGTTTAATAATCTGGTTCCCTGACATGACAGCTTATTAGGGTTGACTAAATTTTTGGCTTTGATAATTAATTATATTTTTAAGGGGTGTTTTGTAACATGTTGTATAGTGAAAATAAAATCGCTTATAGCTTGTACAGCAACCCAAGAATCGACTTATAACCAGTAATGAGTTGCTACTTTATGTTTTGCTAATAAGCTCGTTTACTGTATTTCTTAACTTTCAATTTATTATTGTTAAATATCGCTTTGTCCTCACATCAGATTATTGCATTATTAGCCACAAATTCTTACTAATAACCACATATTAGTACCGGATAATTAATCAATACTTTCCTTTTATATTTAACTTATCTTTCAAGTTAGTAAAGTGAAGTAAAATAGACAATAAGTCGCTCTTTTATTTTCAAATATCTTCTGATCGATATCTGTAATTATATCATAATAATTGCGAAACTGAAGTGGCAGTGGGCAGGGCACATAGTTCGAGGGACAGATGGCCGTTGGGGCAGTAAAGTCCTCGAATGGCGACCACGTACCGGAAGACGTAGTGTCGGTAGGCATCCCACAAGATGGACCGACGATCTGGTCAAGATCGCCGGAATACATTGGATGAGGGCAGCGCAGGACCGATCGTCGTAGAAATCTTTGGGGTAGGCCTTTGTCCAGCAGTGGACGTCTTCCGGCTGATGATCCGTAATCAAGTAAGTATATTTTAATTAAATTTAATCATAAAGAACATAATATAAAGTGGGCTTTGCAAGTATATGGTCTTTTTCGTATTCAATAAATATCTACAAACAACTACATTCAGTCTCACGCTATTGCACCTACAATGGTGAAGCGAAACGAAACAGCTTTTGCATAAAACTACACCGCTATTTCGGTGCAACAACATGCTCGCATCGGCAATTTATTTTCGAATAGCTTGAAGAGCCTTTGACTTCACTGGACTGTGTCCGAGTGTCGAGGGAAAAACTGGACTAAATTTCCATTTAGGCAAAGCTGTCATTGAAATGCTAAATCTATACATTGCCGCATTTACTCCAGTTGCTTCAAATATTCTTGGTTAATAAGCAGCAATGTAAATAATTTATTCAGTTTTCAATTGATTTATTTCGTGTTCATCAGTCACATAGTGCGTGTTTCGCCCTGTCCATCACTGTGACCAACAGAATCATGAAAACTATGCGCTGTATGATGGAAGCAGAAGGTCTCTTGATCTACCATGAGACATGGCCATCTTAATTATATGCATGAGTCATACAATGAATCTTACCCAGGCATTTGGATGACATAAAGCTGTGCTCTTTTGAATCCCACACAATTTTAGAAGGCTCGTCACTTGGTCAAGTGTCTTTTAGCCAGATTCAATGAAGGGGAGTCAAAGTTTGGTGGAGGATCTGGTAATAGGTGACGAGACATGGTCTTATTGTCACGATCTCAAAACAAATAGACAACGCGCGTAACGGGTTTTTCACTTAGTTGGATATTCATAAATCAAGCAGGCCCGATAGCAATACCCCGATAGTGCTCCAGAATTGATGCCTCTCCTCACGCGTCTTTTAAGACTATCCTATCCCAAAATTATGAAAAGTGAGTTTAGTTTACCTGACACCCATGCATGGTTTTCTAGTAAGGTAGGCACTGTGGATCTAACTAGTCGTAGTTGAGCTTTGGATTATGAAAAGATTGCTTACCGTAGATATTTAGTATCTAGCGTAAGGAAAAATTTTATGAGTGGGTGTTAAATAGAAGTTTGGTTATAAAATATCGGAACCAAATTAAAGTTATTTAACTTTAATACTAGTGCAATATTTGTTTAAGTTCATAACGAGGAAGCCACTGCCTAATTGCACGCCCCTGCTGATACCTAAGAAAGATTTACACATGGATTCGTCCATGTCCAACTACCGCCCTATTACCTCCGTTTTATAAAGTCATAGCTTTATTGAGTAAGCGCCAGTTCATTAGATGCCCAAACGAGCTCTAACTGATCAGCGATTGCCAGTTGGGTTTCAGTCAAAGTTTCTGAGCTAGTGATGTTGATCAGGCGTTAGGAGAGATTCTGGACGGCAAAAACCTTGGATGGAGTGTGGCAGAAAACGCTTATAGCGATGTTGACATCCTGTTGCATAACGTCTCAGGAAGCTTGTCTAAAATCAAGACTACGCATCGCAAAGTTTCGTAATAAATATTCGCCAAATT
Source organism: Leptidea sinapis (assembly GCF_905404315.1). NCBI lineage: Eukaryota > Metazoa > Arthropoda > Insecta > Lepidoptera > Pieridae > Leptidea > Leptidea sinapis. The sequence continues at coordinate 5,510,192 of NC_066311.1, read as the reverse complement.
TAGTCCACTTTAACCCTAAGGAGACAAAACTTTCTGCATTTACCGCTTAAGAGTCTCATAATTACCAGGGTGACATAATTGTATTGCTGCTGAGTTAAACCTCACCCGTATATTCCCTAGAGGTTATATTAAATTCATTCCTGTTAGGAACTCACTTGTATTGTTTAATTAGCTTTGTATGTGGCATGTCAAATAATACAAAAGTGACAAAGATCTTTTGTATTACAAATTAAATACTATGGCGAAAAGACCTTTCATGAAGGAGCCGCCGATTTGAACTCCTCCCGTCACGTACCGATGTACACGTTTTTTGGTTTTCCAAATTCATATAACCCAGCACACATCGTTCAAAGTCAAAGTCAAGGTTCTTTATTTGGAAGAAACATTCACAAGTAAAGTTGTTACATATTCAAGAGCAGGCACATGTTTCTTTTGGGCAGACATGCAAATATTTTTGTTTTGTCACTTCGACTCAACCTGTTGCGTTCATTTATGGGTGATATAAACAAGATCACTAGCTCAGAAACTTTGACTGAAACCCAACTGGCAATCGCTGATCAGTTAGAGCTCGTTGGGGCATCTAATGAACTAGCGCTTACCCAATAAAGCTATGACTTTATAAAACGGAGGTAATAAGGTAGGAGGTAGTTGGACATGGACGAATCCATGTGTAAATCTTTCTTAGGTATCAGCAGGGGCGTGCAATTAGGCAGTGGCTTCCTCGTTATGAACTTATACAAATATTGCACTAGTATTAAAGTTAAATAAGTTTAATTTGGTTCCGATATTTTATAACCAAACTTCTATTTAACACTCAAAAATTTTTTTCTTACACTAGATACTACGGTAAGCATCTTTTCATAATCCAAAGCTCAACTACGACTAGTTAGATCCACAGTGCCTACCTTACTAGAAAACCATGCATGGGTAACAGGTAAACTAAACTCACTTTTCATAATTTTGGGATAGGATAGTCTTAAAAGACGCGTGAGGAGAGGCATCAATTCTGGAGCACTATCGGGGTATTGCTATCGGGCCTGCTTGATTTATGAATATCCAACTAAGTGAAAAACCCGTTACGTGCGTTGTCTATTTGTTTTGAGATCGTGACAATAAGAGATGTCTCTTCACCTATTACCAGATCCTCCACCAAACTTTGATCACCCTTCATTGAATCTGGCTATCATGACATTGCACCAAGTGACGAGCCTTCTAAAATTGTATGGGATTCAAAAGAGCACAGATTTTTGTCATCCAAATGCCTGGGTAAGATTCATTGTATGACTCATGCATATAATTAAGATTGCCATGTCTCATGGTAGATCAAGAGACCTTCTGCTTCCATCATACAGCGCATAGTTTTCATGATTCTGTTGGTCACAGTGATGGACAGGGCGAAACACGCACTATGTGACTATAATTAATTGGGATGTCTAAATCATATATCGTTAACTTAAAAATGTCAAATAAAACTTGTTATACATACCTATCTGAAAAGTTTTTTGATTTATGTCAGCTTGATGTGTTTACAAGCGCTACCAACGTCATGAACTGTCATAAGACATTTGCATTTTTGTCAAAAATGCAAATGTCTTGTATGATGTTGTATGACAGTGGCTTTTATCACAGCATCTAAATAATCGATGGAATGACATAACAATTATAATTGCCGTATGATAAGAGTGTCGTAGATATGAAAGAAAAATACTGTAAAATAAGTATTTGTCTATTTTGCTGCCCCTACAGTTAGAATCATCGTCAGAAGTGTTTTTTTTTTAAATACAGTCATTCCACCAATCTTTCAAATTATTCGTATCGTCACAATTAACGACGAGAGGTAATAAAGAAAAAACATTCCTACAAATAAACTATTAGCTTCCGCTTTTTCTAAAAATCCGATAAAAAACTAAATTCTGTTTTCGAAATAAAACATTAGCAATGCTTATAAATAATGCTTAAAAATTAAATTTAGAACATTAAAGCATAATATAACCAAAAAATTAAATGCATCACAAATCTGGAAATTATAACAATAACTGACGTTCCATAAAATAATTTAATCGTATAAAATGTAAAAGAAAAAACCTCTTCCCCCACGTGCACAAATAATTCTGCCAACACTCAAATTACGTCAGCATTTTCGAGATGAGAATCGCTCTCTAACAAGTTACATCACTTTGAGTTCCCGAGCCCCTTTGGGAGCAGAGCTCAATCACGGCTCGTTCACAAAATATCAAGTCAAATAGGGAACTGCATAATACACACAATGGTTATAAAAATAAACACAATTTGTTAACCCCAAGCCAATTGGCCAACAATGTTCTAGAATGGCCACGAATGAAAAGAAAATAGATACATTTTAATGCATACTGTACTGTCTTATTAAAGCGGATCCCTATGAGAGCGAATCAGAAATGAGGAGATCCGTAGAAGAACCGAAGTCATCGACATAGCGCTAATGATTGCGAAACTGAAGTGGCAGTGGGCAGGGCACATAGCTCGACAGACAGATGGCCGTTGGAGCAGTAAAGTACTCGAATGGCGACCACGTACTGGAAGACGCAGTGTTGATAGGCCCCCCACAAGATGGACCAACGATCTGTTCATGATCGCCGGAATACGATGGATGAGGGTAGTGCAGGACCGATCGTCGTAGAGATCTTTGGGAGAGGCCTTTGTCCAGCAGTAGACGTTTTCCGGCTGATGACGATGATAAAGATGATTACAGCGTAATTAAAAATACATAAATATCACAAGCATTTCATTTGTGAATACCTACAACAGCTTCGAAGCGGGATAATGCTTAGATATAGAATACTAGCTGACCCGACAGACGTTGTTCTGTTCATAATAAAAAAAAATGCGGGTGGAATTTCGTAAAATAGCTCTTCTAAAATAAATCTTAGCTGACCTCTACTCGGCGAAAGGAATATTCCTACCAAATTTCAAGTCTCTACGGCTTATGGTTCCAGAGATATCGTGATGAGTGACTATATACGTGGAAATCTCTTATATATTTTTTTTTTGAGTAACCACAATTGAAATTGTCATGACGTATGGCCTAAGTTATCACTATGCTTATCCGTTAATGGCTTAACTATAGAGTTATCAAACTTCATCACACGGAACGGTGATATCAACAATTTTATTATTATTTATTATAAACGCCGTCCACTCTCTTTCGTAATAACGAAACATCGAATTTAATTACACAAAGGCTCTACAGGGTATCGGCTATAAAAAAATCGCCAATCTGAAGATCCTGGTTAGAAAAATGGGACAGACTACTCGATAAGTGCGCAAAGTTTTAAGGCTTCGAAGAGGTTGAAAATCATGTTCAAAGATTCTGTGTCAACCAAACAGACATATCAGACTAATTTAAGAAGTTACACTATTTACCTTAGATTAAGAATTGGTCTGAGCAGCGCTCCGACTAGATGCCGTACTAACCAAGATAACACTGGCCTGCAAAAGTAAGTATCACACTTTTCAAATTAAATTTTTTTCTTAACTATAGAAGGTAGAGATTTAAGATTAAAAACGTTTTGTTGCAAATTTTATGGGCTTTAATTCTTAGAAACTAAAATTATACATTAGTAACATTTTTAACATAAAAAAGATAAAACAATGAAAATATACATTTTTAGTTAAGTATAAAAAAATTCAACTAAAATGTATTACATGTTATTTAATTTTTAATAACTGGTATTGCCTCCTCGAGCCCTGATTACAGCTTCGAGCCGTTTTGGCATACTGAACACTAGGTTTCGGAGCCGATGTTGGGCAATATTCTCCCATTCTTCTACCAGGGCCTGCTTTAGTGCCCTGAGGGTAGTAGGTGGTGGTCTGCGATTTCTGAGTAGCCTAGGATGAGCCCAGGCGTGTTCAATCGGGTTGAGATCAGGACTTCTTGATGGCCAAGCCATCACGCTCATACCGACCTCCTGAATATACTCTTGTACGATATGAGCCGTGTGTGGCCGGGCATTATCATGCATCAGCATCGATCCATCACCCATATTTGCTAAATACGGCCCTGCATACTCATTGAGAATCTCTTGAGCATATCTTTGCCCAGTGAGGGTGCCATTTTCTATGGCTACTAGCTCTGTGCGACCTTCGGAAGATATGCCAGCCCATACATGTACACTGCCTCCACCGTATTGGACTCTTTCTGAGATGCAGGCATGAAGGTATCGCTCACCAGGTCGCCTGTAAACACTTCGTCTTCCATCAGAAGTGTAAAGGGAGAATCGAGACTCATCTGCAAACAAAATTCTTGACCATTCTTCTTCATCCCACTGCATGTGTTCACGGGCGTATCGCAGTCTCGCTACTCGATGCTGTCTCTCGAGTTTTGGGCCACTCGCTGGTCTTCGGGGTTTCAAATTCGCTTCAGCAAGTCTTCTTCTCACTGTACTGTTACTAATGTAGTCCCTCCGGGTCTGAAGTAGCTGTTGCTGGACTTCAACTGCATTTTTGTGGCGATTTCATAACACAGTGGAAATAATATAACGATCTTCTCGGGCACTGGTACACCTGGGTCTGCCATTACAAGGTCTCCTCAGATGGTGTCCAGTCTTTTCGTACCTTCGCTTTACCTTCTGGACCGTTCGTAGCGTTACACCCACCATTCTTGCAGTGCGACGCATACTGATGCCTAGTTCCAGAAAAGCCATGATCCTAGCATATTCTTGAACTGAAAGAGGCCTGATAAATAAATGCTATGTGCTTTTTAGCATAAATTTTTAAAACAAGACCCATCGATCTTGAAAAAAATTTAAAACAGAAAGAAAAATGTGAATGGTAAAATTGTAATTCGGAAACGTCCACTTTGAAATAGGAATGGTTTTGTTTTTGAAGTTTTTTTTCAGCTAATTCTTAAAAGAAGGTTACCGACTATAAAGTTTTTATGTACAAAATTAAATTCTCTTTGGAGTCCTTTTTATTTCGAAAGTATATCTTTTGAACTTAAAACGTTATCCCAATTTTAAAAGTGTGATACTTACTTTTGAAGGCCAGTGTATTTTATAACGGCAACTATTAGATGCTTGTGTGCTTGGCATCTCGACACACAATAACATCTTTGAAATTTTGTAACTTACGCTTCGTATTATTTACATTGAAATAAATAAATATAAAATACTTACTGATGATATGTAATCACAGTGTCTTTCTTATTTCTTGTAGTATTATTTTTGCAAAGTTCTACTACGCAACCCGGAATTTTAGTTTCAATTATAAGCAAGGTTTAACAGAACATGTGGCACGTCAACGTCATACATTGTCCGAGAAGAGCTCGAGTACACCCACCATGGCGTAGAATTACTTGCCGCACTTTGCAACTACGCCTGTGGTATATAGTGGGAGCGTAGCGGAGACTAATTCTTTATGAATATTCATAAAGATCAATATATATTGAAGTTGTAATTATGACTTTTTTCTGAAAAAGCTAAAAAAACCTGATTACTCAAAAATTGCTAACTTTTGCATTATGCATCGCATGAAATATCGTAAATAGTCAACCCAATTACCAATAACCCTGTATAATGAGGAACTCCTCTACAACCTACATATCTGTAGAAGATATTGTGATTCATTCGACTATGAATAATGAACATGGGATTTGAGGATTTAACGATGAGGGACTCAGATTAAACTAAAGTATGAAATAGATGGCTTTGTAACTTTTAATCCATACAGAACCCTAATAGTCCCTTAGTCCAGTTTGATAACAACGACTAAGGGGCTATATCAGCATTGAAACAATAATGGAATTTACTCATCTATACTAATATTATAAAGCTGCAGTGTTTGTTTGTTTGTTTGTTTGTTTGAACGCGCTAATCTCTGGTACTACTGGTCCGATTTGAATGATTCTTTCAGTGTTGGGTAGTCCATTTATCGAGGAAGGCTATAGGCTATGTTTTTTTTTTTTCAAAATTAGAGATCCGTAATAAAATTGCTATTTTGTAACACAAGGTGTAAAATTGAAAACCTATTTTTGCGTGCGCTGCAAAAACTATTGACAATAGAACAAAATGATGTACAATATATATATATAGGCAATATTTTATTATTTATAAAACTATCGCGTGAATTTTCAAAAGTCATTTAGGTCAGATATAATATATAGGTAAATATTAATAATATATTAATATATAATATTAATATTTACCAATATATAAATAATATAATAATAATAATAAATAAAAAGAAAGGATCGTGTGAAATTAAAAGCAATTAAAAAGAAGACAAATTTTAAGAATGCATACAAAACATTCAAACAATTAAAATGGAAATGGACAGGTCATATGATAAGAGAAAAGACAGAGAAATGGGCAAGACTAATAACTGAATGGCAACCACTAGATAGCAAAAGAAATAGAGGTAGACAGCCTATGAGATGGGAAGACGACATCAAGAAAATAGCGGGGCAACTATGGACTCGTATAGCAAAAGATAGGACAGAATGGAAATCTTTGGAGGAGGCCTATGTCGGAAGACAAGCTGTACCACAGTAAAAACCGTTTGCCGATAGCATTTAGAGGCACTTTTTTACTATTTTAGTACCTAGTATGTAAAATTTGTACAGTAATAAAGGCTTTTTTATTTTTTTTATTTTTTAATATAAAGGTACATCGATACATACTAAACTTAATCTTACAACCCTGGGAAAATTTCAGTCCTACCTTCTGGCTTTCCAAAGAAGTTTCTACTCATATTGTAAATAAGAAAGTTGGATGAATGTATGGATGTATGGACCTGTGAAAATCTCAGCCCTGCCTTCTGGCTTTCCAAAGAAGTATCTACTAATATTATAAATACGAAAGTTTGTAAGAATGTATGCATGTCTGGATGTATCGTTTGTTGCTCTTTCACACGAAATCTACTTAATGGATTTTATTGAAACTTTACAATAATATAGCTTACATATCAGAATCATACTTACATAACAGATAGGTAAAGTAGATAAACTCTGTCTATACTATATTACTTGAACAAATATTTGAATAGTTATGACGATGACGATAAACAACCAAGTGCGCGATATTATGGTGCGGTCCGGTGACAGGCGGTGGGACGGGCTTGAAGGAGACCGGACGGCTGCGGGTGGAGAGGTTATTAATTTTAAATGCCTGCAGTTCCTACTAATTTGCATTTTCAATGACTATCAACAAATCACAGGGTCACACCATAAAAGAAGCAGGCATACATTTGGGTATGCCATGTTTTTCCTAAGGCCAACTAACTATACGTGACTTGCTCAGGCGTTTTTAAATCGTCAAATCAATAAAATCCATTAAGTAGATTTCGTGTGAAAGAGCAACAAACGATACATCCAGACATGCATACATTCTTACAAACTTTCGTATTTATAATATTAGTAGATACTTCTTTGGAAAGCCAGAAGGCAGGGCTGAGATTTTCACAGGTCCATACATCCATACATTCATCCAACTTTCTTATTTACAATATGAGTAGATACTTCTTTGGAAAGCCAGAAGGTAGGACTGAAATTTTCCCAGGGTTGTAAGATTAAGTTTAGTATGTATCGATGTACCTATATATTAAAAAATAAAAAAGCCTTTATTACTGTACAAATTTTACATACTAGGTACTAAAATAGTAAAAAAGTGCCTCTAAATGCTATCGGCAAACGGTTTTTACTGTGGTACAGCTTGTCTTCCGACATAGGCCTCCTCCAAAGATTTCCATTCTGTCCTATCTTTTGCTATACGAGTCCATAGTTGCCCCGCTATTTTCTTGATGTCGTCTTCCCATCTCATAGGCTGTCTACCTCTATTTCTTTTGCTATCTAGTGGTTGCCATTCAGTTATTAGTCTTGCCCATTTCTCTGTCTTTTCTCTTATCATATGACCTGTCCATTTCCATTTTAATTGTTTGAATGTTTTGTATGCATTCTTAAAATTTGTCTTCTTTTTAATTGCTTTTAATTTCACACGATCCTTTCTTTTTATTTATTATTATTATTATATTATTTATATACTGGTAAATATTAATATTATATATTAATATATTATTAATATTTACCTATATATTATATCTGACCTAAATGACCTGTCGTTCTCACTGTTTGCCTCAGGTGGAAATGATGTCCGCCACACACATTGATTTAATGTGAATGACGCTATGCTGGGCTATATTTTTGTAATCTTTTACTTTCTCGCGGGAACCCGTCGCTTTTATGGGATTTTTAAATTCAATAATACTTACACATTGCTTTACTGCAAAATTTTGTGGGATAAAAAGTATTTAAACTCTTTATCCCACAAAATTTTGCAGTTGAACTCTTTAATTTTTCGAGATGAAAAGTATCTAAGATGTTAACCGGAGATGTAAAGTATTTCAGAGATTAGCTCGTACAAACAGACAAACAGACAGAGAAATAAGAAATTCCAAAAAAAAATCGGGACTTATTCTATTTCTCTTCTTACATCCCCCTGACTCGCTTTTGATATTTTTTTTTCTTTGTACAGAAATTTGATCTCTACAGATTTATTATTAGTAAAGATTATGTAAAATCATGATAATATATTTTTTTGATTTGAATTTTATATTTTTTATTATTATCTCCTCTTTGAAGATGTAGGTAGGATGTTTATTTTTTAGAAATAGTACCTCGTAATTTAGTTTATTTTTACCATAGCCATTAGGAAATCTTGGTGAATGCAGTTTTGTAGGCTGTCTCTAACGACACTGATCAATTTACAAAAGATGGTCGTCCGTGAAAGGCGTCCATCTTGCTAAAATAGAAAATTACTTTTATTTTGTATCGCTAATACATTGCATACTCCTTAAACGTTCATTTACACTTCGTCTTAGTTAGCAGAATCGAGCGGTGGGAACTTGTACTATAAGATCAGTTGATAATTTGAGGTGATTATTGTAGAGGGAAATAACCATTGTGGTATTCAGTAGCTATTACAGATTTTCACTATTAATGGCGTATCAGCTCTCCCTACTCTGATTAAACCATCTTGTAATACCACCTAGACCGCAACCCTTGATCAACTGCAATTGCTTTTAACCACTATTTTCTAAGGAACAACATTTTGTATTTGAAATACTGCTTCCATAAATTTTTTTGCAACAGATTTTACAAATTTTAGTAGAGTCGAAAATAAAACCAAAAATCTATATGAGATTTCTAAATGTTTATATTTTTATCAATTTTAAAACATATTTTTTTCCGATCACCTTCACTTTATTATAACACACTCTAAAGATGGTACCCAATTAAAGTTCCAAAGTCCAAACAAAAACCCACATGCACACACACACACACAGTTTGCAGATTTGCATTAATAGTGCGATAGTTGTAAAATTTAATTTTTAATCATTTTTTTTTACTTCTATGTTGTTTATCAACTGTTATGTATCCGCTAAGGAAGTTGCGAGATATTCCAAACACAAGTGTCCTAAGACAACTTACTGGGAAATCTCAACCACTAAAATGTACATGAAATCTTTTTTATTATTTTTGATAAAATAAGATGTTGTTATTTAAATTCCTATATAAAATATATATCTAAATGTATTGTCCTTTTTTATATTTCACATTTAATTTTGGGGCGTTGAACCCCACGCGAATACTGAATGTAAGTAATTTGGCGCGACTAGCTAAAAGTGAATTTCTTGGACCCAAGTCAAGTCAGAGTTTTAAATGGGTTGTCGGTTCTGTCTATCTTGTCTATGACGAATATAATATCAACCATTTAATGAAAATATTTGAATACGAGTTATCCTGCTATTTCATTTAAAAACATGTAATGGACTCAGAGCATACACTTCACCATTGAACATCAGTAAAGATAATTTTGCTTCCATTTTTTTTAATGAAAACACTACCTGTATTTTCATTAAATAATGCATAAAATGTTGAATATTGCTTTTTAAAAGGCAATCTTCAACGTAATACTCATATTCATAAATTTATTAAATTTGCTCAGAAATTATTGAACTATAGGTATATTTTTACATTAAGTGCAGATATCATATGATAATTAAATATTTTCGAAAAAGGCATACATGAAATTAGATTTTAATGACATTTTCATAATTGTCTAAAAGTTTTTTATATAAGAGAAGGTAAACGGGCAAGAGTCTCACGGGATGGGGAGAGGAGAGGCAACAGGTGTCAAGATATGCGTTGCCGGCCTTTAAGTATGCTTTTTTCTTGAAGGTCCCGAAGTCGTATCTGTTCAGGACAACTGCAGCCAGTAACTAATTCTACAGAGTGGCTGTTCAAGGCAAGAATTTTCTTGTAAAACGCGCGGTTGTGGATGTCAGACGTCAACGTGATGCAGGTGGTATTTTGAAGTAATGTCCGGTGATGGAATTCAGCCGCTGGTATCAACCCGAACAGCTGCTCTGAGCACTCCCCGTGATAAATGCGGTAGAAGATGCACAAAGAACCCACTTCCCTACGCAATGCCAAAGAGTCACGCCGATCAGAGATGACTTGATCGTCAATGATTCGAGCCCCTCGTCGTTGTATGCGGTCTCAGGATTCTTGAAAACTCAAATATTCTGAGTGGCACTACAATTACGCTCGTTACCTTGAAACATAAGATATTAAGTCTCATTTGCCCTGAAATATCACTAGCTACGCCCTTCAGACCGAAATACAATAATGTGTAACATTACTGTTTCATGGCAAAAATAAGCACCGTTGTGGTATCCATAATTTAGCCGGCATCCTGTGCAAAGGAGCCTCCCAAGACAAGTATCAATTAATTGTAAGTGTACTCTGCAGCCTGTCCTTCCGAAGAATCAGGTGACCATCTTTTTTCCCTCGCTTCGACCTGTCTTCACTTTAATTCGCAACAGCTCGATATTGAAGACTGGTTTTGGTATTGGAATCAAAACAGCAAATCCAGCTTCTACCACTTGTAAGCTTAGAAGATTATTTATACATCTAGAATCTAGATAGACTATGACAGCTGTGAAAACGTCGAAAATTTAGTTTATAAATAAACTCTATTTTCAGCAATTCACGAACACGTACGGACGTAGCTTGTCAAGCACACTAAACTAATATTCCTGGCCTGTTTTTATCGGTTGTCTAACAACAAGAGACCCTATCTAGATATATAAATTATTAAAGCCCGTATGTTGAACTCAGCATTCCAGTCACGTCAGTTAAATCTTTCAATCATTTTTGGGGTCAAATTACGTGCATTATCGGGCTGTCACGCTAGAATATTCTAAGTTTATCGATTAAACCAACCGCACGTCTAGTCACCCAAAAATTAAAGACGCTTCCAGATATTTAGTATCCGTGTTCTGCATTTTATTCCATTCCACGTCCGTGGCTGCAGCAGGCAACACGTCACTGCTATCAGGCGCTGAACATTTCGTCTTGTTATTTTGCAATCATTTCACTTCTTGAACAATGTTAGCAGTAAGCTTACTGTTTCAGAATCTTTTAGAGGATTCATATTCTGGGTGTAGATAAAGTCTTGTATGAAACTGTTGATAATTAGGTATTAAAACACTCATGTGATACTATTATTAGGTGTTGCTTGTTATCTTATATATAAAATTCTCGTGTCACAATGTTAGTTACCTTACTCCTCCGAAACGGCTTTACTGATATGTACCAAATTTTATATGCATATTCAGTAGGTCTGAGAATAGGCTACTATGTATTTTTCATCCCCCTAAATGTTGAGGGTAGTCCACCCCAATTTTTTTTTTAATTTTATTTTAATTTTTTAATTTTTATTTTGTTATGATTTAACATTGAAAATACATACAAATTTAAATTTTCGCCCTTCTACGATCTACAACTATTTTTGTATCACGATTTTTATATTATTCTGTTCCATCCACCAAACCGATATAGGGTTGCAAGATGGCAATCGAATACAATAATTGTAGTACGATATATTTGCTAGGTCTGAGAATCGGTTGCATCAAAATTTTAATAATTGATTTTTTTAAATATGTTATATGGGTCAGCTAGTTATATATATTATAATAATTATATTGACACACTATTACATATATTATCTTGTCCGTAACTAGGCACAGCCTAACTATGGGTACAAGACAACGATATATTTAATATAATATACTTACTTAAACACATAAATACATATTAACATCCATAACTCGGAATCAAACATCCATATTCTTCATTACATAAATGTTTGCGCCTACCGGGATTCGAACCCGGGACCTCTAGTAGGCATGGCATTATAACATATTAATTGCATAGTAATGGGCACGAATTGGTTTACATCTCATATCCTTAGATAATTTATACGTCTAGATAGAGCCTCTTGCTCTTAGACAACTGATGATAACAGACCAGGCTTAATACTTTAGTATGCGTGACAAGCTACATCTTACACTAGCGATTTGTATGTGACTTTGTGTTAGTGTACGTGCATTGCTCAAAATTGTTAGTTAACGTTAAAGTTAACTGTCAGCCTAAATTTTCGACGTTTTAACATCTGTCACAGTCTGTCCAGAGATATAAATGATCCAAGCTCACAACTTATTAATAATGACGAATTCCATTTGATTCGATCCCTTCCACATATTAAACCGAACTTTGGAACGGAATTCTTCAGCTGTTTTGTTGTACACCCAATCCTACTGCGAAAAACTTTGGAATCTTCCTTCCGGATGTTTCCAGGCTAATATCGCTTGGATCCGAAATATGTGTCTTGAAGTGGCTGTAAATATAAAGCTCACTCGGCTCGTGGGTTGTGGTAAACAGTCTAAATTTGTTTTTGGGACCTACTAGTGAACAAAGGCCGATTCGCTACGACCTCATAAACTAACGACCAGGAAAATTGTCAAAATATAATTCCCCTACAATATCACTAACGGTAACATTACAATTTACAATGTCACTAAAACCATTCCTTTCAGTATTTCAGTATAAATAAGGAATAGTGTGATTCACAGAAGAATGTATTTTATTGTATAAATTATGTAGTGCATTTTTTAAATATTTTTAAAATGACTACGAACTTTTACCAATAAAATCTCAGTAAAATATTTTTAAAATACAATACATTTTTGTTAAACACTTACTGCCTTACAAATAAATTTGGTATAAGGTTATACCTGAGAATAAACCAAGAATATGCAAAATGTTCAAGACCGCAGGAATACGTTGGATAAGGGCAGCGCAGGACCAATCGTCGTGGAAATGTTTGGGGCGCCTTTGCCCAGTAGTGGAGGTCTTCCGACTGATGATGATGCAAAATGTTTACAAATAGACATTTTGCCTATGATTGGTTTATTCGAACGTATATCGTTTCCCGCTTTTATTTGCAAGACTACTTGATATTCGGAAAACATCAAAATTATAATTATAATAACGTGATACCAAGTTTATTTGTAAGGCCGTAAATTTCTAATATTATGTAAACTTATTGAAAACTATTTTCTACTTTTTAGTTTGGGTTTCTATAAAGGATCTTTTTTGATCTATTATTTTTGTTTTTAATAATAGAACTACATAAACAAGATTTTTATTTCATGAGAAAATCATTTAATTATTTCACAAGATCTTCAACGCTTTGAATACTAAAATCTCCAGCCAAAACAGAAGGTATTCAGTTCAAACTTCCGCAATAGTTATTACAAAGTGTCGGCGGAAACTAAAGCACTTTACACTTTACACTACCTAACTCTGTTACCCTTCGCGAGTTCTGCGACAATTGTTTTAAGTCTTGAGTAAATATGACTTTATCTTATTCATTGTCTAAGGAATTGTTTACTTTACTTTGAGTTTTGAAATTGAAGTATTTCTTTTTAAATAAAACTATATTCTTGTTTATGTAAGCAGGTTAAGAAATCATAAAAATTATGCCAAATTATGACAAGGTTGATTAAATATTTCTATTGTATATAGTTGAGCTAAGGGAGCAGCGATTTTCTAGCGAAAGCAAAACGAATTTGGTTTAAGTGCTTTCGTGATGGAAACTACGTCTGTAAAGCTAGAAAGGTCAAATCTTCAGAATCACTCGTTTTCTAGATCGCAATTTAGTGCTCATTTATTGCTGCAAGCAGATATTTGGTGCTGTGATAGGTGGATCAAAAATGAGAACGCTGCTAACCATTAAGTAAGCTAGCAGTGTATCGTTCGCGACCGCGTTATGATACAGTTGCAGCATTCGCATGAGATAATAATTTAGTGCTCAATTAGTGCTGACAGAGTACCAGAGGATTTTTGAAAAAAAAAATGTGTTTTTTTTTTTCAAATAACTACTGCTAGTATAACGTCACCAGCAGGCCTAAGAGCTAAAAGGAGAGCTTAAAACGGGAACTGGTGTAATTGTAAGACGTCATCATTTACTGCTCAATTAGTGCTGCTAGTGTAGTGAAGGATTTTTGAAAAATATTTTTTTTTAAATCAACTACTGGTGCCAGCAGTCTTAAGAGCTGGAAGGAGCCTCTAAAACTGGAACTAATGGCATTGAAAGATGTCATTTGGTGCTAAATTAGTGCTGCCAGTATCAGATTTTATATTTAAATAAATTACGCATTACTAGTTATATTGTCAAACAATATATTATTGTAATTGAAGTATACGTTTTATAATGAATAAAAATGAATTCAAACATATCATTCACAAACGCCATGACATACGGGAAGAAATATCCTCTGAATTAGAAAATAAAATTCTACTGGACACGTTACACTCGACAGTAACTAATAATAAATACGATGTACGGACAAAAATTATTCGTAATTTCAATCAAAGTCTAAATACGACATCCACCAGTGTAGAATGTGAAAATATAATGGCAGAAACATCGAAGGAATTAGAAACTTCAAAAGATCAGGATCTCGGTGACGATGGCCAGTACCATTTTGCATTTAGCATGACTTTTGAAGAGCTCGATAGAATAATCACAACTGTGAACTATCCAAAACGCAAGGGTGATACTAAAACTATGAAAAAATATATTTTCAAACCGAATCAATGGGAGACAGTTATTATCGACAAAATTTGGCATTCTACGCATCGGAAATGTGGCTCCAATTTTAAGAAACATTACATTACCCACAATAAAACGTCAGGATCCATAAATGGTAAAGTATAAAATTATAATTGTTTATTTGATATTCACACAATTAAAACTAAAGTACTGAGAAAATAATTTAACTAGGAATGTGGATTTGTATAATTTAGAGATATTGTTTTTCACTTTGTTATTTTTTAATATTATAATTATTACATACGAATTAAAGATTTTTCATAATGTCACTATAGTTTTTTCTATTAAATTGTAATAAATATTTTATGATAATGAAATATCTTTTTTTTTTCAGGTAATTGTGATTGTGGAAGCATTTTGCACTGTACATTTCAAGTTTCAAATAATGAAGCAATTTTTACGTGCGATGCAACTCAGGGCAATGGAAAATGCAGTAAAATTTATTTACGTTGTTCACATAGAAAGCACGCCGCTGACAAATGAAAAGTTTAACAACGGATGAATACGAAGCTCACTTTGCAAGGGACAAGTGTATGTACAAAAATGATCCGCAACCTCCACACTTGCCGAAAGCATCTGTTCTGCGGACAGCGAAATCTGAGCTGATTCGCTCTGAGTTTTATCATTCTGACCCGACAACTGCTCTGTCAATTATGCAAAGTATTATATATCCGGGAACTATTAATTATTTATCCATTGTGCCGTTCACTGTTTTATATTGGACACATCACCAACGTGATGTTTTTATCAAATCAGCAGCTCGTGAAAATAGCTGCGTATTTATTGATGCCACTGGTGGTATTAGTTCAAAATTTACAAAGCAAAGCAGAGAAAAAACATCTCAGCTGTTACTGTATTTAATCGCTATCAATTATTCCGGACAATAATTTACGGTCAAATGATCTCTGAAGCGCAAGACGCCACCGTAATCCCTCATTTTTGGAATAAGTGGCTGAGTTACGGATTTCCTCAACCACGAGAAGTGGTAATGGATAGTAACGAAGCCGAATTGATAGCGACGATCACATATTTCACCTCATACAAAACAACAGAGTATGCGAATGCTTGCCGTCAAAAAGGTTACTGTGAAATTATTTTCATAATAGACGGTCGTATAACAAAATAATTTGTTTGCGTGACAACATGAAATGCATGGCGTGCTTTTATATTGGCTCTACTTTGAGATTGACTTGGGACGGACTTAGATTAACCAAAATTATTATTAATATGTTTATTCAAAATCCCTATTCTGTTTAGAAGGATTTTCAAGCACGAACAAAAGAAAGTGCTGTGGGCTTACTTCAACCTCAAGTGTATCTTGAGTCTTCAAATAAGATACAAGTTCTGCAAGATGAGAGGTTTATTTCGTATTACAACTATTCCCATCGAACGAGTGTCCCTTACTCGACTTGAGCCTTTTTACTATATAAACCTTCCCAAATCGGCAATGCTCCAGGTCACTAGATTTTTCAGATACACCAAAACCAAGTGTGTGAGTTATTTTGTTTATAAGATGGTTTATTTTGTATGGTCTTAGGCTGCACTAAAAGTACCGGGAATGGAATATTTCCACTGTTCCTGTGATATTAAAATCTATTTAATTGAAAACACCTTGGTTTTAAAAATCGAATACCATTTATTTATTTAAAAAAAGATTCTCGGTCTTGTCACAAGGTCTTGTCAAACTTGTTTAGTCGTTGAGAAAATGGAAATGACTCGAGAAAATTCTAGAGCGATGATTTATTATGACTTCCGAAGTGGTTTAACAAAAAAACAGTGTGTTGACCGAATGATTTCTGTATTTGGTGATGAAGCCCCATCCAAAACCACAATTTATCGCTGGTTTGCTGAAATTCAACGTGGACATGTCAAGCTCAGTGATGATCCCCGTCAAGGTCGTCCAAAAACTGCAGTTACCAAAGAAAACGTTGATGCTGTGCGTAAGCTGATTGAGGAAGATCGACACGTGACATACCGCGTAATTCAGGCAACTTTACACATTGGCATGAGTCAAATACAAATAATCTTGGATGAACAATTAGGTGTCAAAAAGTTGTTTTCCCGATGAATACCGCATTTGCTCTGTGAAGAGCAAAAAGCGGCTCGCGTTACTTGTAGCGTCAGAACTCTCGAAAGATTCCACGCAGGATCCTCAAATGCTGTATACATCCTGGATATACGCGTATGAACCCGAAACAAAAAACCAGTCACGAGTTTGGGTGTTCGAAAATGAATTAAAGCCAACAAAAATTGTTCGTTCACGGAGTGTTGCAAAAAAAATGGTGGCCAAGTTTGTCTCCAAAACCGGCCATGTTGCGACTATTCCTCTTGAGGGACAAAGAACTGTTAATGCAGAATGGTATGCTAGCATTTGTTTGCCGCAGGTCGTTTCTGAAATCCGTAAAGAGAACTGCAACCGCCGCATCATCCTCCATCACGACAATGCGAGTTCTCACACCGTGCACAGAACAAAAGAGTTTTTAGTGCAAGAAAACATAGAATTATTAGACCATCCGCCCTACAGCCCCTACCTAAGCCCTAACGATTTCTATACTTTCCCTAAAGTAAAGAATAAATTGCGTGGTCAGAGATTTTCATCACCTGAAGAAGCTGTGGACGCCTACAAAACGGCCATTTTGGAGACCCCATCTTCCGAATGGAATGGTTCCTTCAATGATTGGTTTCATCGTATGGAAAAATGTGTCAAATTTCGCGGAGAATACTTCGAAAAGCAATAAATACATTTTTAAATAGTAATGTGGTGTCACTTACTTGATTCCCGAAATTTTCAGTGCCGCCCTCGTAGCTTGTTTCAATAGCTTTCAGATACATTCACTCAAATCATACTAAATATAAGGAATCTATTGCTACGCGAAAAATAATACGCATTGACTGAACGCTACGCGAGCGGTACGGAGCGCCGATTCGCTTAGGTAAAAATAGGTTGCACTTCAAAAAATTATCACATTTTCCTTCTTTAGTACAAAATATTTTTAATCTGTACAAAAATTTAATTGCATTGCGCAATAGAAACGTGCATATGTATTCATATAAATTTTTGAAATAATTAAATAATCTGTCATATATGTTTGCTGTTTGTTTTCTTAAATTTGTAAAAAATAAATAAAAAAAAATCCTGCCCGTCGCATCTAGGTTTCAATACCTTACCAATGATATCTTAAATAAACCCAATTAAATTTAATAAATTTTAAACATTTTAGAGAGCGGAAGCAAACCTAATTATGTAATAATATTTTTTTATGAACATAAGTGTCGAGACGAGTAGGAGCTGATGGTAATTGATACGCCCTGCCCATTACAATGCAGTGCCGCTCAGGATTCTTGAAAAACCCAAAAATTTGAGCGGCACTACAATTGTGCTAGTAACCTTGAGACATAAGATGTTAAGTCTCATTGGCCCAGTAATTTCACTAGCTGCGGCGCCCTTCAGACCGAAACACAATAATGCTTACACATTACTGCTTCACAGCAAAAATAGGCGCCGTTGTGGTACCCATAATCTAGCCGGCTTCTAGCAAAGGAGCCTTCCACTGGTGGTGGTAATAAATGCCACATAAAAATGGTTCCATCTTATGAACGGAATATTCTTTCAATACTAATCGAGTCTTGAAGCTTGTATTGTTTCATACTTCCGTTCTTGCAAATGAGTTTATAAATTATATAAATATGATAACATATCTTGGATACATACAAGTTATCCTACTAATATCTTCCCTTTCTTGGCGTGCGTCCGTGCAGAATGGGATGTCGCTATGCCTACTTAAGGGCTGACAGGCTTGCCCTACATGACAACTATCTATTATCCCTACTTAAACATTTTATTGAGATGAAACCTTTAGTTTCAAATGCAACGGGCAACTACTAGTTTTTTTATAAAATCCCTTTTGACTTATTAATGAATCCGTCTCTGTGTCGAGTTTACTGACTTTTTACGTGAATTTATTTTCAAATAACAACTGTTGACGATACACAAAACAATGAAAATTCGGATCCAATAAATAAAACTCATATCTAGTAATTATCAAAGGCAGGAATTCATATGTACGATACAGTTAATTAAGATAAATTTGATTGCATTCCTGAAGGTAAATTCTTAGGTAAATAAGCCGAACCAATATTAATAGAAGAAGGAGTGTGAAGACGACTAGTTGAAGGCTCATTTGCACAGGAAGCCGGCTAGATTATGGGTACCACAACGGCGCCTAAATTTGCTGTGTTTCGGTCTGAAGGGCGCCATAGCTAGTGAAATTACTGGGCAAATCAGACTTAACATCTTATGTTTCAAGGTGACGAGCGCAACTGTAGTGCCGTTCAGAATTTTTGGGTTTCTCAAGAATCCTGAGCGGCACTGCATTGTAATGAGCAGGGCGTATCAATTTCCATCAGCTGAACGTCCTGCTCGTCTCGTCCCTTATTGTCATAAATAAAAATAAAACCAAGACCTTGACCTCAGTGAGTAGTAAGTGGTACGCCCTGCCCATTACAACGTAGTGCCTCTCAGATTTCTTCATTGAACCAATAATTCTGAGTGGCATCGCAATTATGCTCGTCACATTATGACATAAGCGGCCTTACAAATAAACTTGGTATATGTTTTTATTATTATTTTGCAGCAAACTTCATACATATTATTGACTTTTATAGCTAATGATAACTCATTAACTTTTATAGCTAATGATAACAAACAACTTCTGTGTTTTGAACATATGTTCTAACGAACATATGTTCAAAACACAGAAGACAAAAATATGCAAAATGTTTACAAATCGGCATTTTGCTTATGATAGGTTTATTCGGACGTATAACTTTTCCCGCGTTTATATTATTTGTTTGGTAGACTCCACGACCACAGGATATCACTCGGGGTAAGCACGGTTTACACTATATGTAGTGTCGACGACTACGCCCGACCAAAGCTCAACAGCCTGTGTCCGCTTGTCAACCCAAGCGCGACTTGTGTCATCGGCTAGCGGAGCAGGTACCGTACACTAGCATATCTATGGTAGAAGTCAAATCGCAAGTGAGTCCCCACTTTTCCATTTAAAAATATATAAATTTCTAATACATAAACGAATAATTATTACTTGGATACAAAATTTCACTTTGAGATTATACAGTCTAGGATAACGAACTCATTAAAATATAAATTATTTAGCAATTTGGGTGTTCTCACATTGCCCGCAGCCGTTGAACTTTTCTGTGTCAACAACTCACTAGAATCTGGAATCGCGAGAATTTATTTTCTGGGTTAGGACATTATAATGAATATTTGTTAATTACGTTGGTTTATCTCGGAATGAAACAGAGATTAAATTTAGTTCTTGTTTTTTTTAGTCTACTTGCTCAATCAGTGTTAAGGTTGTTTTTATTTTAGAAAAACTTTTTGGCTGCTAATTTCAATTTGACAAATAGAAGACAATATTTAAATTAATCTATAATGTATACTGTATTCAAATACAGTGCCATGTAACCCATATTTTTGCTGCTACGAAATAACAGGAATGAATGCTCTATGAAATACTTTTTGATGGGCTTAAATTTTCCGTACATTTACCATTGTAATGAATAATTTTTTATACCATCGGAAAGAAGAGATTTCAACGAACAGAAGCCAAACCAATTTTTTGAACAAAGCTGATATTTTGACAGGTGAATATTCGATTGACAATAATGGTTCTTTTTCGATATTTGAGTCAAAATAAGGTGAAAAAAATAAGTATTTCATGTATTTCGTGTATTTGGGACATAAAACGGCAAGTATTCACAAAATTTTGTGAATTTTTTTTTTTGTAAAAAATAAAAATAATAAACCAAAAGCTTGGTTTTTGTCATTTTTCACATAAATTTTGAGGTTATGTGAAAAAAGTATGAAAACAAAAGTTTGTAGATCTTTTTATTACCTACAACTTTGCCTTTTGACATTTTTCCACGGGACTTGTAGTTTTGCCGGAAATCGAGATAAACCGTTTTTTACCCTTAAATATCCCCCGAATTTTCCACTTCCTGACCTCAGATTGCCTTTAATTTTTGTTATATTACATTTCCAATGGGTTTCATCGTTTTTTTTTTTTTGGTTTCAAATATTATGACCCTGGTTACATTTACTCTGGACGTGACGTCATATCTCGCTTTGTTTCGGTGTGCAAATAAGCATGACTAGGATAATATATAATATCAATCGTATTATAGATTGACATGAAGGTGTTGTGTTGTGACGATGAAAAATCAATGAAAGTTTAGTAAAAAAAGATTTTATTTTTCTTGTAGAAATTTTAAGGCGACACAGAACAATAGAACTACAAAACAAAAATTCAAAACGTAACAATGAAAACTTCATAAACAAAGCGGAGATAGCACGAAAATATCACGACATGTACCTAATGGTAATGAAACTGCAAACCGTACCGACACAACAGGAAGAGTGTGAGGGGATGAAAGGGGAACAAGAGGGGACATTCTAGCGAGATCCAGAGATAATGTGGCTGTCTTGTAAAATACTCTATCTCTGATTGTGTTCCTTTTCCTAAACGAAATAAGACAAAAGGTACCAGTCAATAGTATTACTAGATTAAATTATATTTGGTTTAGCTGGCACAGAGCCAAGAACACAAATATAATTATGGATCAACCGTCGATTTCAAGACCAACCGTACGGAACTGGGATGCCTGATTCGAATTCTATTATGATAAATATTTGAACGTAAAGTTTCATACAATCACCTTAAAGGTATTTTTATACCTTCTTATTTTCGGTTATAATTTCAGTTATGTTCTGTTATTAGGTGCCTATGTAGCTTAACGAAGTACTATCAGGTATATATTTAGGCTGTCAATACTTAAAATCAGAATTTGTATCATTTTGCAGCCTAGAGAAATTGGTTCAAATTCAAATTAAAATTTCTTTATTGGTAGCAAAAGTATTACATGATAATATAATTGGTTGGAATCTAGTAAGGTTTGGTTTAGAAAAATCCTTGTTACCTAAAGGTTCCCCCAACCCGTTGCTAAAGGAACGGGTTTGTGACACTAGTAGTAATTAGAGGCGTAGCGATGAAAGCTTTGAAAAGCTTGTCAGCCAAGACGGTGGGCTGAAGAGCTGCGAGATCGAAAAATTTTCTTTTTTTTTTTTTTTCTTTCTAAGCCGTTCACTCCAGTATAGCAAACATCTTGAGTTTTGAAGTACCGACCACAGAAGGATATTACGATGTACAAATTAAATTTGTAACCAAAATTTATGAACAATGCGCGACATCAACCCGCGACTTTTCGGGTTCCGTCCGAGCGCTCTATCCAACTAAGCCAACCATTCTAGTACGCATGAGTCGTAAATTTTGGTATATCTTGTTCAACTCTCAGGTTGTGCCCCATTTACAGGATCAGGAACCCGAGAGGACGCGGGTTCGAGTACCACATCGTGCATATATTTTGGTTACAAATTTTATTTGTATAATTAACCCCAAAAGTGATACCATTTTAAAACTAACAAAATGTTTAGATATTACCATATTTATATTATTCCTGAAACTGTTCCTGAAAAATTGTTATTGAAGTGAAAACTTTTTAGCAGCGTTGAGCACTTTTCTTGGGATGGGTATAAAATGTTAAACTCGCGACAGGATACGTGGCCTGATCGAAAATTCGTAAGACAGCCGTTGAAATTATGGATGAAAGATTTATACTTCTAAGTAATTGTAGTTCGGCTATTTCAAATTTATAATCATACGGTCATTGGACCAGTGGTTGAATCATTGTGATTGCGAAACCGAAACACTGCCAGGTCGGGGAATCAAATGTCAGCCGTGAAATATTTATACAGTTATTTATTATGGATAAAAGTTGATTTTTCTGAAAACCAAGTGTATTTTTTTTACATATTTTATCGCGTAAAAATTTGGCGCATTTGTATGGCGTCGAAACGACTCGAAGGCACTCGGAAGTGAATTAATTTTTTATGTAATATAAAATGTCATTTTTGTGTACGATAGCGCAATAAATGAATATTGTATTTAACCATATAAATGTACTAGTACTTTAAAACTGATAAATAAAGTAATTCGTGCGAAAATATGCCCTAACCATTCCAAAATATTCAAAAATGCAACAAATATACTCTCGCCAAAAACTGGCACGAGCAGTCTCGTGCCAGTTTTTGGCGAGACAACACGTCCTGAGGATGCCTCGTGTAGAGGCGAAACACGTGTCGAATTGTTTTAAAGACAAATATTGGCGGAATTAACACTAAAGAAAACTTAAATAATTTGTATAATTATGGATTTCCGCAAAGTAACGCCTTATTCAATAAATTTTCAAAAATGCAAAACGTTAATGTTCAAGTTTTTACTTCTGCCTGCACTCACGGAATACAAGCCGTTTTTTTGTATCTATAATTATCGAGCGTGTTGTATCTATAATTCTGAAGATGAACTTAGTCATAATATCATAATTTAAAAGTATTTTTGTCCTCAACTGAAAATAAACACCAAATTTAACATTGGTTGGATTTGCAAAAAACACGTAACATTCATGTCGAAGTTCTTATCATCCGCTCACAATTTCATAATAGCTTAAAGTTTGAAAATTAAAATATCCATTATTTATTTAGCTGCACGTAACTCCGCTAATATCTGTGGAGAGAAGTTGAAAAAGTTCCTTATTGTGAACGAAACTCAGCTGCGGTGGTTCGCAAACTTTACCAATTTACTATTTTGCAACAGGTCAATATTGGCCGCCTTTTCGTTCATTACTAATTAGTATATAACAGTTTTTTTTAATGAAAATAAGGGACAAGACGAGCAGGAGGTTCAGCTGATGATAATTGATAAGCCCTGCCCATTACAATGTAGTGCAGATTTTTTGGGGTTTTTCAAGAATCCTGTTCTTGAAAAACCCCAAAAAATCTGTATAGTACTACAACTGCGCTCGTCACCTTGAGACATAAGATGTTAAGTCTCATCGCGCCCTCTTGACCGAAACACAGTAATGCTTATACATTACTGCTTCACGGCAGAAATAGGCGCCGTTGTGGCACCCATAATCTAGCCGGCATCCTGTGCAAAGGAGCCTCCCACTGGTACGTAAAATCTTGATTCTCTAAATATTCTATATAAATAAGAAACCATTTTATATTACTTTTGCAGAGGTAGGTACTTTACTTTTTATAATTAAGATTATGTTTTTTTATAACTCTATCCACTCAACAAAAAATTGCATAAAACCATTAATTTACCTTTGGACTTTTATTCAATTTCCTGCCAATATCTACTCAATAATAACTTGTCTAATAAGTGTCATTAAAAAATTTTGTTAAGAGCATATTATAGTTTTACCTTCTGGCTAAAAAATTACTTAATATATATGTTTTTAAATAAAACTAAACTGTTGTGGTAAATTTTGTTCTGACTGATTTGATTTGATTGATTGAATTTAAATGAATGAGAGTAAGATAGTCAACCGTGACATCAATCCCATCCGATACCCACTAACGACCGTTCCCAATACTCAGTCTATCTCCGGTTGTGGCTTACTTGAGATAAAAATCGCACCTATAGTCAATTGACTTTTCTGTCAACAATAGTTACGATTTTTGTCTTAAGTTAGAGATAGACCTAATATTGGGAACGGCCGTTATCTGTCCCAATAAACATATGGATGGTAACTCACCTTATCCATACACGCTGTCTGTCAATGTACGTCCTCCGTATAGCTTACCAGCGATAGAAGTTTGTATGGAAATTGCAATTCACGCGTCCCAATATAAGGCGATAAGAATGGCTTATCGGGTATATTGGGACAGCTTCAGATTATTGACAGCTAATTTCTGACAGTAGTAGTAATTTATCTCTATCTGTATATAGTGTAGTGGGAACGGCCGTAAATGAAGTACCTAACTAACTGCGCCTGAAGAAACTTCCGCTTCAAAAACCTCAAAAAGAATTATGAGTGCATAAGTTGCATCAAATCTACACAAACTGCCCCATCATTTCGTCACAGTATTGTACGGGCTTGTGAATCAACATTCATAATATTATTTAAACACTGTATTGTACTGTGTAATGATTACCATTGTGAACCCTTCCTTACATTTGAAACTCAGCCTTTCCTTCATGAGTACAGTTTATTGTTTTATTTGGTCATTGATTATGTTAGAAGTATTAGTACGAGGGCGGGTCGTTGTTGAACGCTGTGACCTGAATCCTCGGCCCACTCGAGACTCTGTCTGCACCTTTATTAGTTGACATTGTCTGTGTTCCTGGGGAGCATGGCTTTATTAGAAAAACTCACACACACTGCACACTTATAACACGTTTTATCTGTATAGAGAGGGATTCCAATTGTCGTTTCAAAAATCAATTTCCGAGGGGTATACGACCAAACGAGGTTGACGAGCTCTAAAAATCGACTCCCTAACAATTCTTTTGAATTTCGTTGTTGACGTTTGATTTGTACATTTTCTGGGATTATGATCTAGAAGCATCACCCAAATTAATCTCAAAAGAGAGAGGTATCATTTTAAAAATAACAAATTGTTTACCTTTTTATAGTTTCTAAAAATTAACAGACATTTAATATATTATTATTATTTATTCTCGTAATATTTTGGTACCAGGCGATCATAGTTGAAAAAGAGATTGTCCTATGTATGACACGGGCATACCTTAATATATTCTGACGTCATGCGCACGACGTACGTACCACATAGACACCAGGAGAACATAATAGGATAATAACAAATACCTTTAATTTTACAATATTATATCAAATCACTACAGTATATAAATAAATAACTCTTCAAATCTCGGCAAGATTTCATATGTATTAGTTTAGTTGAATCTGCATTGCAATTTTCTGCGCACAAGATGTATTCACATACATCTACGTACTTCAAGAACACTGTTACACTATTCTCTCATAATATTTTTCTCACTCAAAATATTTCTCGACCTGACAATAGAAATCTGTAGTGTGTGAACAAATCTTTACGGGAATCTACAATACCTGTGGGAGGCTCCTTTGCACCGGATACCGACTAGATTATGGGTACCATAACGGTGCCTATTTCTGCCGTGAAGCAGTAATGTGTAATCATTACTGTGTTTGGGTCTGAATGGCGCCTAGTGAAATTAGTGGACAAATGAGACTTGACAACTTATGTCTCAAGGTAACAAACCCAGTTGTAGTGCCACTCATATGTTTTGGGTTTTTCAATTATCCTGAGCGGCACTGCACTATGGGCAGTGCGTATCAATTACCATCAGCTGAACGTCCTGCTCGTTTCGTCCCTTATTTTGATAAAAAATATATTTCAGCGTTCCCTTCCTTAATGGCCGGCAACGCTCTTGTGATTCCTCTGGTGTTGCAAGAGAATGTGGGCGGCGGTGATCACTTAACACCAGGTGACCAGTACGCTCGTTTGTTCTCCTATTCCATAAAAAAAAAATTCAATTCTACCAAATAAGACATACCCAAGTGGCGGTAAAATAAAGCTTTGAACTGGTAAAATGCGTTAAACTTTTTTTTATTATTTATATATATCCTTGCTAACGAGGCTGGCAAAAATCTAAAGCAAAAAAAGAAAAAGAAAAGTAAAGTAAAGCTATAAAAAAGTAGACATATGTCTACTCTGCCTGGTGCATTCATAGGGTCCTTCTGCCAAAAGAAAAAAGAAGTACTTATGTGTTCCCTCGAGGCTATTAAAAATCAAACTTCTAAATGAACCCAATGAAATCAAAACTCAAATAGGTCATTTATTTTAACGCGCAGATAAATCTAAAACCTGGAAGGTACTTAACAAATACGAAAGTTATCACAATATTGATCATATCACAGAGTTTGAGTGGAGCTTTGACCGCCTTGCATAATTAGTAGATATTTATACCTTTGTTCTGTTTTTTATAAGTTAAATTTCTTTAGAACCGTTGTATTCATTATTTCATTCGAAACTCGATGAAACGAAAAACCGAGACGATAGAGACACAAACAGATAAATGTATAGGATTCAGCCGGCGAATGAATGAGGCAGACATATAATAAATTCATACGATTTAACGTGTGAGAAAATGAGATAGGAAGCATTATTCAGTGTTTTGTTACCAGGCAATCATAGTGATGAAGAGATGTCTTATGTATGACGCGAGTATACCTTAATATATTCTAACGTCATGCGCACGACGTACGTACGACATAGACATAAATATTGAGCGGTGATAGTAATGTCTTTGATAAAGTTTGAAATCGTGTGTCATCCTAGCAACATGTACCAGGACCTCATATGCAGTTCAGAGGTTGACAATGCACATCTTAAAATTTTTGAAGGTTTCACTTCTACAACGTGTGAATTGCACACAATATGTTTTTGTTTGTTATGTGACGATTTAATTTTAACGCATTGTAACAAAGCTGGTATAATAGAATGCCACAGCTTTATTATCACCGACTTATGTCTTCTACGTTTGCTACAAAATGGAGTTTCTCGCAAACACTACAACACTTATACTTAGATTTTTCATATTAAGGTCAAGAAATATTGCGAGAGATAAATATTAAGAGAGAAAAATTTAGAATTTCGTTAAATTTCTTAAATTTAAAAGAACCATGTTAGAATCTTAGACAAATTCTACTCGTAAAAGATATAAATAACAGTAGAGGTGTTTTTTTTTAATTATTTTGTCTGTAGGAATATTTCAGAAGTCGAGAGTCGGATTTAAAATATAATAAATAATGAGTGTGATTAAATCACTGGGACGCTTGATAACTTTATGGGATAAGCAATAGACTTCAAAGTGACAACGAATATGAGACATCTAAAAAAAACGGCCAAGTCCGAGTCGGATTCACCCATGAAGGGCAATCACAATAATTGAACCACTGGTCCAATAACCATATGATTATTAAGTTGAAATAGCCGAACTATAATTACTTAGACGTATAAATCTTTCATGCATTATTTCCTTTCCTAATCCATAGTCCAACGACTGTCTTACGAATTTTCGATCAGGTCACGTGTCCTGACTCGAGTTTAACATTTTATAGCCATCCCAAGAAGAAGTTTTCACTTCAATAAAAATTGTTCAGAAACACTTTCAGGAATAATACAAATATGTTAATATCTGAAAATGTTGTTATTTTTAAAGTGGTATCCCTCACTTCTGGGGTTCATTATACAAATTGAATTTGTAACCAAAATTTATGAACGATGCGGGACTCGAACCCGCGTCCTCACGGGTTCCTGATACAGTACTCAACAACTGTACTGGAAACCTGAGAGTTGAACAAGATATACCAAAATTAACGACCCATGCGTACTAGAACGGTTGGCTCAGTTGGAAAGAGCGCTCGGACGGAACCCGAAAGGTGGGTGTCGCGCATTGTTCATAAATTTTGGTTACAAATTTAATTTGTATATCGTAATATCGTTCTCTGGTCGGTACTTCATCACTGAAGATGTTTGCTGTACTGGAGTGAACGGCTTAGAAAGACATTTTTCGATCTCGTAGCAGTCCACCTTCTTGGCTGACAAGCTTTTCAAAGCTTTCATCGCTACGCCTCTCATTACTACTAGTGTCACAAACCCGTTAAAGGTGACAAGGATTTTTCTAAACCATACCTAACCTGGTTCCAACCAATTATATTATCATGTAATATTTTAGCTACCACTTAAGAAATTTTAATTTGAATTTGAACCAATTTCTCTAGGCTACAAAATGATTCAAATTCTGATTTTAAGTATTGGCAGCCTAAATATATTTCTGAAAGTAATTCGTTAAGCTAGATAGGCATCTAATAACAGAACATAACTGAAGTTATAACCGAAAATAAGAAGGTATGATAATATCTTTAAGGTGATTGTATAAAACTTTATGTTCAAATATTTATCATAATAGAATTCGAATCAGGCATCCCAGTTCCGTACGGTCGGTCTTGAAATCGACGGTTGATCCATAATTATATTTGTGTTCTTGGCTCTGTGCCAGCTAAACCAAATATAATTTAATCTAGTAATACTATTTTCTGGTAACATTTGTCTTATTTGTTTTTGAAATCGGAGCACAATCAGCCACAATCATCTCTGGACCTCGCTGGAACGTAATGCCCCCTCCTGTTCCCCTTTCACCCCTCATACTCATCCTGTTGTGTCGTTACGGTTTGCAGTTTCATTACCGTTAGTCACATGTTGTGATATTTTCGTGCTGTCACCGTTTTGTTTGTGAAGTTTTCATAGTTATAATAGTATACGTTCATAAGTTTTGTTTTCAAAATTAAATTGTGTTATTTATTCCAGAAGTGAGGGTTACCACTTAAAAAAAATAACAAATTGAAAGACTCTACTTTTAACAATGGTTTTTTACACGTGCGGTTCGCAGTGATCAACATCCAGGTGCCCCATATGTATGTATTCATAATATGCTTTCAACAGACTCGCTTGCTTCACAATTCAAGTCAATAATCATCCTGGCCATTCGCTCACAAGATATATCTCTGGTACTACTGGTCCGATTTGAATGATTCTTTCAGTTTTGGGTAGTCCATTTATCAAGGAAGGCTATAGGCTATGTTTTTTTTTTTTCAAAATTAGGGATCCGTAATAAAATTGCTATTTTGTAACACAAGGTGTAAAATCGAAAACCTATTTTTGCGTGCGCTGCAAAAACTATTGACAATAGAACAAAATGATGTACAGGCTATAATATAGGCAATATTTTATTACTTATAAAACTATCGCGTGAATTATAATTTATATGGCAAAACAACGTTTGCCGGGCCAGCTAGTACATAATACAATGTATGTTAAAACAATCCTCAATTCAAGATTGACCCCCTTTTGATACCAAACTGTAAAACAGCGCTTCATCAAAATAACGCAAATGTTATGTGCATTAGGGTGTTTAACCACCTAAAATGATTAGAGAAATGCCTAATAAAATAATGTATAAAAAATTAAAATTATGGCTAATAGATTAATGCTTCTATAGTTTAAAAGAATTTTTAGCCAAAAATAATGGTATTTAAAAGTTATTATTTGAGAGTGGTACCTACAAACTAATGTTTATTTTATATTTTTTTATTAAATTACTATGTTATGTGTATTAATGACGTAAAAATATAATAATTCTAATAATAACAATCAAATATTTGCATGTCGATTTATTGGCGAATTGCGCTGTGTATGAGTATATACCCAATTGTTAAGAACTATGTTATACAAATAATTAAATTTCATTTCATTCCATTTCAAGAAGAATTGTGATTTGAATGCATCATTTTAAGAAGGAATAATAAATTGTACGTATAAACTTCTTATGTCTACTATTCGGTTATGTCAAGTTAGTAAGTCTTTTGATGGGTGATGTATATGGTTTTAGAACATGATCCCAGAAAATGTACAAAAATGTACTCAACAAATGTGTAACGAAATTCAAAAGAAATGTTAAGGATTCGATTTTTAGATCTGGTCGACTTCGTCTGGTCGTATACCCCTCGGAAACTGATTTTTAAAAATGACTTTGGGAATCCCTCTATATTGTGTGAGTTTTTCTAATAAAGCCATGTTCCCTAAGAACACAGACAATGTCAACTAATAAAGGTGCAGACAGAGTCACTAGTGGGCCGAGGATTCAGGTCACACCGTGCAACAACGACCCGCCCTCGTACTAATACTTCTAACATAATCAATGACCAAATAAAACAATAAACTGTACTCATGAAGAAAAGGCTGAGTTTTAAATGTAAGGAAGGGTTCACAATCATGGTAATCGTTACTAATACATTGTTTAAATAATATTATGAATGTTGATTCACAAGCCCGTACAATACTGTGACGAAATGATGGGGCAGTTTGTGTCGGTTTGATGCAACTTATGCACTCATAATTCTTTTTGAGGTTTTTGAAGCGAAAGTTTCTTTAGGCGAAGTTAGTTAGGTACTTTATTTACGGCCGTTCCCACTGTACTATCTACAGATAGACATAAAGGCATAAAGGCATTTATTTTCTTAAAATTGATTCCTTTAGAATTCTTTTTGATGTCATTTCTTATACTACTAGATACTACTACCGCTTCGGAAACAAATGGCGCTCTGAGAGAGAAGAAGCGGCGCAAGAAACTCTCCCAGCATTCTTTTTTTTTGCGCTCTTTTCAATAAAAAATACAATATTGTACAGTTGCTATAAAATAATCACAATCTAGTCCCAGGCGGTCCGATCATTTAGATATTCAGAAGTGGAGTAATAGGATTTACGACAGAGCCATTTTTTTATAAAACATTTAAATTTATTTATAGACAATGCCTGAACAGTGGCTGGGACTTTATTGTAGAAGTGTATACATTTACCCTTAAAGCTATTATGTATCTTATATTAAATTACTACTACTGTCAGAAATTAGCTGTCAATAGTCTGAAGCTGTCCCAATATACCCGATAAGCCATTCTTATCGCCTTATATAGGGACGCGTGAATTGCAATTTCCATACAAACTTCTATCGCTGGTAAGCTATACGTCCTCCCATTGACAGACAGCGTATACGGTTAAGGTGAGTTACCGTCCATAAGTTTATTGGGACAGAGAACAGCCGTTCCCAATATTAGGTCTACCTCAAGTAAGCCACTACCGGAGATAGACTGAATATTGGGAACGGTCGTTAGTGGGTAGCGGATGGGATTGATGTCACAGTTGACTATCTAACTTACATTCAGGTAAATTCAATCAATCAAATCAAATCAGTCAGAACGAAATTTACCAAAGCAATTTAGTTTTATATTAAATTAAAGATATAAATTAGTTGTGTGTGTTTTTAGCCAGGAGTTATAATAATTTAAACTTTTTTAGGCGCGACTACTAGGTAACTGGACGACAATGCAATGAAACCGGAAGTCCTTTACGGCAAGATGGCGTTTCTGTACCATCCGGTTGTTTGTTTCTTCGTCCATTATTAGGACAGGAAAAAATAATATAATTATAAAAAGGATTTTTTTTATACTAGGTAGAGAATAAAATGCCAACTTTGCTCAAAAGATGGGGTTATATCGTCAGCGTTTCCGAGAAAAAAAAAGTAGCAAAAATGAATGCTCCTAGCTCTTCAGCGATACGTGAGTGCTTAGTTGATAAGACGGCTTTAATTAATGTTTTTTTATGAAAATCAGGCGAGCTGGAAGTTCAGCTGATAATAATTGATACGCCCATTAAAATGCAGTGCCGCTCAAGATTACTGAAAAACCTAAAAATTCTGAGAGGCACTACAATTGTGCTCGGCACCTTGAGGCATAAGATGTCAAGTTTCATTTGCCCAGTAATTTCACTTGCTACGGCGCCCTTCAGACCGAAACACAGTAATGCTTACACATTACTGCTTCACAGAAATTAGTGCCGTTGTGGTATCCATAATCTAGCGGGCATCCAGTGCAAAGGGCGCCGTACCTAGGAAAATCACTGGGCAAATGAAACTTAACATCTTATGTCTCAGGGAGACAAGCGCAATTGTAGCACCACTAAGAATTTTTGGATTTTTCAAGAATCCTGAGCGATAATGCATTGTAATGGGCAGGGCGTATCAATAACCATCAACTGAACGTCCTGGCCGTCTTGTCCTTTATTGTCATATAAAAAAAACATCAAAGAACGACATTTTTCGATCTCGCAGCTCTTCAGTCCCTACTTGGAAATGACCAGCTCAAGGCTTTCGTCGCTACGCCTCTCGTAACAACTGATAGTGTGATGGTAATCACTTTTAATTTATTAGAATCTACACATAGACCATTATTTATAGCAGGTTCGATCCCGCATAGTTCATAAAATTTTGGTTTCAGTTTTAATTGTGAAATTAATCCCTGAAGTGAGGGTTATCACTTTAAAAACATAAGAAATTGTATAGCTGTCATGTCAAAAAAGTTTCACTCGGAACTTTTCGAAAGAAAAGGGCTTTTTCATACTTCTCGTATTAGCCCGTATTATTTCTGCATTATCCAAAATTTTAGGTATTCATACTAGGCCACAAGTCGCATTAGCCAAAACGTGCCACAATAACCGAAGTAATTAGTAACTTTTCCAAAGTGTTTTAAGCTGCGTTGTAAGTGCCCCATTGGGGCAAGTTTTCAATATTAGTTCTTCATGACGTCATTGAGCGTGACGAGGGCGTGGGAACGATACAGGCCGTCTACTTGTTATTTGACAGAGTCGATTAGGGTCGAGGGTGTATTTGCATTACTTTGTTATTGCTACCCTTGTATTTGCTGCGAGGAAACTAAATATACGAGATTATTTGATACGCTGATCCATGTGGTTACAAATGGGGTTATTAAATAAAATAGCGTAGTTAACAAGTTCAAAGATGTCGTAATTCTTGATAAGGCACCTAAAAATATGAGCGATGGCTTAGATGGATTAGTACACTAGACTATAAATATATTATAATATAATTTAATGTTAGTTAAAGTTTATGTTTATTAATTTTATATTGTGATTTATACGCCTTGATGAAGCTCTCACTTTTGTTTTACACAAACACCATTTTTAAAAGAGACACGTAGAGGTATCAAGTTGCTTTTACCTTCAAATACGGCAGCTATCCCTTGTTTCTCTAAAAAAGTCAATAAATCTTCTGTATCGACATAACCCTTATGAAAGGCATAAAAAAAACAGTGAGTACAAGTGGGTAATAAACAGAAACGGTTCCGTACCATCATACATGATCTAACATTATGTATTTCTTAAATACTGTTGTGGAAGATACAAAGTAAGGCGCTTTAACAATATGCAAAAAATTGTAATAATTCCCATCTTAGTTCATGAGCAATTAGACCAGGGATTCCCAAACTGTTCGATATCACTTTTAGGTCAAAATCTGTTGCAGGATCGAGATAATCGTACACTGATTTAGGGGTCAAACGAGTCTTAAAATCGACCCGTATTAATTAACACAAGTACTTATTTGAAAAACTTATTATAAAGATAACCAATATTTTAGTAGGTAGCACGGACTAGTAAAAATACATTTTATTACTCTATGTATTTTTTTACTCGTCCGTGGTAGGTAGTAGCATTTTTGTCGGCCTTACAAATAAACTGTGTATAAAGTTATACCCAATAATAAACCAAGAATATGCAAATTATTAACTATATCGCTGACAACACTGTCAATACAAACTTCAAAGTTAGTTTATCATTTCAACAATTAAACGCGGGAAATATATCGCTTTTGACTTCATCAAGTCGTTCGATTGATGACTTGAAAATTAAAAAAGAACCGAAAACAATTCAAAATTTTTAATTATGAGACTTAAAACGAAGAACATGCATTATAATTAAATAGATGTTTTATAAATATTATGGTGTTGGTGTTTCAAACGTAAAGGCAAAGCACCTAGAATAAAATGGCAAAATATTGCTCTGTAGCTTTTAACTCGCAAATATATCTTACTTAAATATTAAAATGAAGTAAACAGATAAATAATATTTACTTGTGATAGGTCCCTTACATTAGGCCATTCTACTTTCTTCATTATATCTAAAATTACTTTTCATCGCAGAACCTATTTTACGTTGTTACATAACGGAGCGACACAATGAACTATTGTCAACATTTTGAATAAGGATCTCGTTCGCTTGAAGCAAATAAATCTTCATTTTAGATTGCTTTGAGATAAGATACATGTCAGGCGTCGCCACGTCGCCATAACTAGCATAGCTTTGAAGACAGACTTTTGTGAATTTAGTAATATATCATGCTATAGCCATAGAGTAGGGATAGGCAGTTACTATTATAACCCGTTGAAATAGTGACGAAATTATATCTGGGGTTTTTACACTAACTACTGCCCATTACAATAAAACCTCCTTGGTACGTATTTTATTTATATTAGAGGGAGCAAACAGTTAAGAAGATTAACTGATGGAAATTAAAAAATCAACCTTCAAAACCTTTTAAGCGTCGAGCATTCTCCCAACTTAAAGGCCGGCAACGCTTGTCTTGACCCCCGGGTATTGGGAATGTCCAGGGGCGGTTGCCTCACGACTTCCATCATCACGTGAGACTGTAATCCGTTTGCCCCCTCTTGTATAAGAAAAAACCACCACTATAGCAAAGGTCACGAAATACATTGTCAGACATTGAGATGGGAGTATGCTCGAGACGTCGGTCGGAGAGGTCGGGAATACAGAAGCCGGCAAAAGTGAGTCCACAAGGAGGCTCTGCAAGGCAAAAGGTGAAACTGAAGGGTATGAGTATTTGTATTTAGTAGGTATTTGTACCACGTTCTAGTGAAGACGTCTTATCTTGATTATTTGTGGCACGAGTTATGGACAGCTGTCATCAACTCGCCTAGTCGATGATAAGTGATTGTGGCAGTAACTTGGAATTGAGTGCTAGGTTGTAGCCAATTGACTTCTATAGTCAATCATATATAATTTTACCATCGGGAGGCTCCTTTGCACAGGATGCCGCGGCCGGTTAGATTATGGAAACTACAACGTTACCTATTCCTGCCGTGAAGCAGTAATGTGTAAGCATTACTGTGTTTTGGACTGAAGGGCGCCGTAGCTAGTGAAATTACTAGGCAAATAAGACTTAACATCTTATGTCTCAAGGTGACGAGCGCGCAGTTGTAGTGCCGCTCAGAATTTTTGGGTCTTTCAAGAATCCTGAGCAGCACTGCATTGTAATGGGCAGGGCGTATCAATTACCATCAGCTGAACGTCCCTTACTTGCATAAAAAAACAGCATTTACTCTATAGGAGCGAGAGGTTATTGCAGACAATTCAAAACCGCCATGAAATTAGGTGATAAATTGAAGCCGCCTTTCTAACATTTTTCTTAATATTAATTGAATAAACAATAGGTTTCATTTGTGTTATAGTCACGAGCAAGTTTTATTGACAGCAAATTTAAATATTTCCCAGTGTTCGTACTCCAATAGATCACAATGCCAGCGGCACGATAACGTGTATATCGGTCGTATGATTCATGAAAGTCAATCGGAGCGTGCATTATGTGAGGCGATGCTGTTTCAATAACGCGATTGGTGTAATGTATCACTGACAGCGGAATATCTAGCCACCTATTGGTTATAATAATACTGCTGAGTTTCTTGCAACCGTTTTGATACTCCAGCAACTTAAGAAAAAAAGTGTGTGTGTACTTGTATGCACGCAACAAGTTATACTTCTTTGGCCTAACGAAGCAAAAATCATTAAAATGATTTATTCCTCGTGCTATTCTACATTTTAGAAAGAACAATTTTGTAAAAATCTTGCAAAGATGGCTTTGACAATTAGTTATTAAATAATAAATACGGCTGTATGGGCTTGAACCCTTTGCCTATCCTAACATTGGACTAAGACACCAAAAAAAATACGACGCAAACGTCAGAAAATTTTAGAAACCCACTTTTAACCTGTTACTTTTGTGTTACAGTGATGCGCGCGCGTAAAGAAGTATAACTTCAATAAACAGCGCTTATCTTCCATGGTGCACTCCCATATATTTGCCTTTTTCGGATACATATCGAGACGAAGGAGCTAGTCCATAGAACACCTTGTTGTCCTGGGCAAATTAGAAGGCATTAGACCGTGTGGAAGCTCACCTATGCGATGGACCAACCAGATCAAATCTACTGTCAGTAGCCCCGTGCAGTATCAGAGAGAGATGGCAAGAAATTGTGACGCGCATTACACGTGCTCCTATTGAAACTTCATGACAATCACTACTTGTCAAGAGCGTATCGACCAAAAGAAGAAAAAATAAATTTCAGGTCTGAATATCAATATTCAGACAAGTCAACTTTGGCACCCATTTTAGATCTTACTTCTTTTGTCGCTGAAGTCAACAACTAAGGCATATCTTTTTATTACACAAATAAAATTAAAAAAAAAATATGAACGATGCGGTATCGACATCTTGTATACTTTGAACAAAGGTTCAACTCTCAGGTTCTCAACTGTAAAGTAGATCCAGTTGATGAGGCCACAACCTATGTTACAATGATTTTATCATCGATACGTCACTCGAACGGTTGGTTCAGTTGGTAAGAGCGCTCACACGGAACGCGAGAGGTCGCGGGTTCGAGTCCCGATCATAAAATTTTGTTTTCAAATTTTATTTGTGTAATAAATTTAATCCCAGAAGTGAGGAAACTCATATATATATACTCATATATATAACTTTGAAATATAACAAAATTATTAAGACATATCTTATAAGTGTTAGATTTATATTTAATTTATATTATAAAAATAAACATAAATTCAATTTAAGATCGACTTAGGGACCTTCAAGAAAAGAGCATACCTTAAAGACCGACAACGCATTCCTTGACGACTGTTGTTTCGGACGTCCATGGGCGGTTGACTCACCATTCCTCATCCCGTGAACCTCTTGCCCTTTCACCCCGTCTTATATAAAAAAAATATTGAACTTGGCTCTCATTTGCGTTTGCGGTCGGACTTTGGGTACATTTTGCATGTACACTAACAAATTAGTGGAACTTAGGATAACTAACATTAAGTTTATCATTTTTTTCCGCACAATAACTCCTTATTTAATATATTTTCTTAAATCATACCAAAACAAGAATATTTCTACCAACGCAAATCGCGAAAATGTCATATCTCGTGCCTAGACAAATAATGAATATTAAAGCGTTCTATGCATCGAGTGTGTCTGACTTGTAGGACATTTCATCGAGCTGTGCAAACACTGCATTCGTTTGATACAACAAACACTATTATTTACTCGCGCTATCATTCTTGAATATCTATTCAAGGATCCATATCGCGCAGAATGTATTTGCTGTTCTTAAAGTTTTCGTACGCGAAAGGCCCAACGTGATTGCTAAAAGGCATAAAAGGCATTTATATTCTTATATACAAGACACTACTACCGCTTCGGAATCAAATGGCGCTCTGAGGGAGAAGCGGCGCAAGAAACTCTCTCAACATTTTTTTGCGCTCTTTTTAATAAAATAAATAATATTGTATTGTCATTGCTATTGTTATAAACGGATCATAATCTAGTCCCAGGCTGTCGGATCATTTAGATATTCAGCTGTGGAGTAGTGGGATTTCCGAGAGAGTCATTTTTTAATAAAACATTAAAATTTATAGTGAATGCCTGAACAGTGGCTGGGACTTTATTATAAAAGTGTATACATTCACCTTTAAAGCTTATGTATCTTATGAAGTACTATTCGCTTTTCGAGCCCTGAAGATGAAGAGAACGCGTACGAAAATGCCATAGAAGAGACCTCTGAGGAAGAATGGGTCTACTGCTTTTATCAGTGGTTAAATCGAATGCGACGATGTGTAGCGAGGAACGGAGATTACTTCTAAAAACAATAAAGGTATTGGCAACATTCTACATTAAGCCGTTTTTAATTTTCTAAACATTTTCAGTGTTACCTAAGTAAAAGGCTTCATTATCTTACCTATATATAAAATTCTCGTGTCACAATGTTCGTTCCCGTACTCCTCCGAAACGGCTTGACCGATTCTCATGAAATTTTATGAGCATATTGAGTAGGTCTGAAAATCGGCCAACATCTATTTTTCATACCCCTAAATGTTCAGGGCGGTCCACACGATTTTTTTTTAAAATTTTTTGACATTTTTTTTTAAATTTGATTATGAGTCAGCATTAAAAAATACATACAACTTCAAATTTTCACCCATCTACGATCAACAGTTACTTTTGTATCGCGATTTTAATATCGGCAATACAACGTTTGCTGGGTCAGCTAGTTGTTGTATA
This sequence comes from Leptidea sinapis, assembly GCF_905404315.1. NCBI lineage: Eukaryota > Metazoa > Arthropoda > Insecta > Lepidoptera > Pieridae > Leptidea > Leptidea sinapis. The sequence goes on along the minus strand of NC_066311.1, from coordinate 5,471,449 downwards.
TAAGTATTCCCGTGGAATGAATTAACAACAAAATAATACGAAACGGGATGGTAAATTCAAAAATGGCGACGATGCGGACAATTGTTTTTACAAAAGTATAAATTTAGTAGTTTACGTAATATGATACCTTGTTCGATGGTATGGAACCGGATGATACCGAATCTGGCCTATTAAGTGTGCAACTTGATATTGTTAGCACTTATCTATTCATAGCACACAATAACGATAGTTCGTTGCCCCATGGGGATTTCTTTTTATTATTATTTTCTGGAAACACATAAAACTCCAACGTAAGCATGAAATTTCAGCAAGCGTTCCCGCACTTATTTTATGTGAAAGTTCGCAAAAAGAAAAACAAATGAGGCCAGCTGTTAAAAAGGTTTTCGTGCGAAACTTATCTCAACAATAGCGAGACTACACACTGCATTATAGTTTGTGTAATACTCCTCTGATTTACTTTGATTCAAACTTGAACACACAATTCGTAAAAAGATGAAACAAAATTAGTTGAAAAATGCTTATAACCTCTAAAAGTGAAAACTTCTTTACACATGTGGCCAGCGTTATGCACTTCAACAAAGTGTCACATACATATTGGTCTGAATGAGTGCCGTTTGATATTTTCTTTATTTCCTATGTGACGAGGAATTACTGCCAGTATTCGTGGTACACTTCCTCGTTACTTCATTTGTTGCACATAACAAGTTGGTCGAATAAACTATACGCATGTATTTCTTAATTTTTTGAAGTGAATACTTACTGATCGAAAATTCGTAAGAGAGTCGTTAAAATTATGGATGAAATATTTATACTTCTAATTAATATTGCCTAGCTATTTCAACTTAATGATCATACGATAATTGGACCAGCGATTAAATCATTATTTTTGCAAAGCCGAAACACCGCGAGGTCGAGGGATCGAATTTCAGCCTTTGAAATATTTTTACAGTTTATTATGGATAAAAGTTGATTTTTCTGAGAGATAAACTGTTTAATGTTAAAGAATTGTAATAGTTCTGAAGTGTAATTTTTTTTATGAAATATTAATTGTCATTTTTGTGTACGATAACGCAATAAATGAATGTGGTAATTAACCACATAATAATAATAATATACTTTAATATTTTTTTATGAAAATAAGGGACGAGTCGAGCCAGACGTTCAGCTGCTGGTAATTGATACGCACATTTCAATGCAGTGCCACTCAGGATTCTTGAAAGATCAATAAATTCTGAGCGGCACTATAACTGCGCTCGTCACCTTTTGCCCAGTAATTTCACTAGCTACAACGCCCTTTAGACCGAAACACACTAATGCCTACACATTACTGCTTCTCGGCAGAAATAGACGCCGTTGTGGTACCCATAATCTAGCCGGCATCCTGTGCAAAGGAGCCTCCCACTGGTAAATAAAGCAATTCGTGCGAAAATATTCACTTACCATTCCAAAATATTCAAAATTGCGCAACGTTCAAGTTTTCACTTCTGCCAGCACTCCCATGTGCAACCCGTATTTTTTTTTAAATATCTTATGTTTTACGCGATACAATATAATATACATATATCTTGAGAAAATATATTCCAATTTGAGATACTTACTATTTTCGACTCATTTCATTTTACACAAATAAAATTTGAAAAACAAAATTTTATGAAGGATGCGGGTTTCGAACCCACGACCTCCGGCGTTCCGTGCCGGTGCTCTAAACCACTGAGCTAACCGTTCGATTACCGCCTCGTTATAAAATTCTGTTTGCTTTTGTTCAACTCTCAGGTTGTGGCTTCATCTACAGAATCTACTTTACAGTTAATAACCTGCTCAACCCCAATATTTGCATATTAAGAAATTGACTTGGGATGTCGCTCTTGTAAATCTAAACAATTTGTTATGTTTTTAAAGTGATAACCCTCACTTCTAGGATTAATACAAATAAAAATAATCATTTAATTTTGGCTTGCTCGACAATCAGATAGTCTGTATGTCACAAACTTATAATGTATCTTTATGTCTTGCAATATTAAACTTCTGGAGACGGTGTGGTGTTGCAAGAAATATCTGTTGTGTATATATGCTGGTTGAATGGAATAATAACTACATGGTAACACTGATTCTCTTTATCAACAGGAGCCCACAGAATCAGAATTTTTGTGTTTTTCAAGAATCCTTACCGGCACTGCATTGTAATGGGCAGTGCGTATCAATTACCATAAACTGAAAGTCCTGCTCGTCTCTTCCCTTATTTTAATAAAAAATAATAATAAAAATAATCATCAACACTTGCATTTTATATTTTCATTTAAGAATATCGTGCTAAAACGTGTGCCCCTGAGTTGACGCCGGTGCTAACGCGTTTATTCCGGCACTCTTATTCCAAAGGCGTAGTCCCTGACTCATGGAAGTCAGCCCTTGTCCATCCAATCCAAAAAAAAGGAGACAGTTCGGATCCGGCGAACTATAGGCCTATTGCTATCACCTCCCTGCTCTCTAAAATCATGGAGAGCATAATTAGCCGCCAGCTTTTAGTATACCTAGAGGGTCACCTAGTTGATCAACGACCGACAGTACGGCTTTCGCCATGGACGGTCGGCAGGTGATCTTCTGGTATACCTAACACATAGATGGGCGGCGGCTATTGAAAGCAAGGGGGAAGGCCTGGCAGTTAGCCTGGATATAGCGAAGGCCTTTGATCGTGTATGGCACAAGGCACTCCTCTCAAAACTTCCATCATTTGGGCTTCCCGAGAGCTTGTGCAAGTGGACCTCCAGCTTCCTCACTGGGCGTAGCATACAGGTCGTTGTCGACGGATATTGCTCGAACCCGAAGCCCTTGAATGCTGGAGTGCCCCAAGGCTGTGTGCTATCTCCTACGCTGTTTCTTCTGCATGTCAATGATATGTTGGACACCTCCAACATACATTGCTATGCGGACGACAGCACTGGTGATGCCGTATACACGGGCCATGCAGGTCTCTCTCGGGAAATCGTCGACCAGTGCCGGGAGAAACTTGTGTCTTCTATCGAGTCCTCTCTCGAGAAGGTCGCGGAATGGGGTAAATTGAACCTTGTCCAATTTAACCCCCAGAAGACTCAAGTTTGCGCGTTTACCACTAAAAAAACCCCATTTGTCGTATCATCGCTCTTCGAGAACACTTCTCTTAAATTCGCGCCTAGTATCGGAATACTGGGTCTCGAAATCTCGAGCGTTTGCCAATTCCGTGGCCATCTGGAGGGCAAAGCCAAATTGGCTTCGAAGAAGCTGGGCGTCATCAATAGAGCACGGAAATACTTCAAGCCGGCCCACATTCTAGCGCTCTACAAAGCGCAGGTCCGGCCACACATGGAGTATTGCTGTCATCTCTGGTCTGGCGCACCCCAGTATCTGCTCGATCCATTTGACCACGTGCAACGTAGAGCAGCTCGAATTGTCGGGGACTCAGTGCTCTGTGAACGGCTGGATCTCTTGGCGCTACGTAGAGACGTCGCTTCACTGTGTGTCTTCTACCGCATTTATCACGGGGAGTGTTCCGAAGAGCTGTTTAACCTGATTCCAGGAGCCCTATTACCACAATCAAAATACGATGTTTCGATTGACGGATCGTACATTTCCCTATTACGAAAGTGTTTCGGATCCGAAGATCGATACGAAGTTCGCGATTAGACATTTTGTCTTTCGTTTACCTTATTCCCAAATTCAATTGACATTTACTTTTTATGGTTATGTCTATGGTTCCGAAACGAAATCCATCCGCAATATTCGGATCCGAAGTACTTTGGTAATAGGATTTAATTCGAAATTCGTCGTTCTTTCGTTTCGGACCGAAACTACGGCTTTCGATTTTGGTAATAGACCTCCTGCCGCCGAATTCCACCTTCGAACGACACGCCACAAGTTAGGATTTCATCCCCACCATCTGGATGTGTGGCGGTCCTCCACAGTGCGGTTTTCAAGGAGCTTTCTCCCTCGTACTACAAAGCTATGGAATGAGCTTCCTTGTGCGGTGTTTCCGGGACAATACGACATGGGTACCTTCAAAAAAAGCGCGTACACATTCCTTAAAGGCCGGTAACGCTCTTGTGATTCCTCTGGTGTTGCAAGAGAATGTGAGCGGCGGTGATCACTTAACACCAGGTGACCCGTACGCTCGTTTGTCCTCCTATTCCATAAAAAAAAAGAATAACAATTTTTTTATTAATGTTTGCCTTTATAAGAATGTTTGATCAATATTTTTTATTTTAAATCCATATAATAATAGGCTTAAAAAACTCTCTTGCGTTTATAATAAAGAATATTATTAAAAGTTTTTTTTTTTCACTTTTTAATATTAAATCTCAAGCTGTGTTATTAAAAAACGCGAAGTAAAGTTATTCCAAATATAAAACTCTAAATAAAAGTCTTTATCTTACCTTTATCACTAGAGAATTACATGACGGGTAGAAGTAATTTTGAACTTGGAGTAACTTTTTATTGCGTTTATTAATAACAGTTTGTTTCTTTTTTCAATGTTAATTTAGATTTATTTGCAGTATATATAATAATAATATGCGATCACTTTTTGCCATCTTGTACGTAAACATTAGGTTTCCCGTTGCTGTGCAAAAAAATGTGAGTGTTGAATTTTAGACACTTCTAACAAACCGACAAGTAGTTTTGGCAATCCTCTATTGACGTGAACCTGTCTATTTTGCAGAGACCCAAACAGGTGAAAATCAGTTAGGCATATGTTGTTGGACGACCCATGTAGCCCAGAGGTTAGTGACCCTGTCTTCTGAGCTAGAGTTCCTGGGTTCGAATTCCGGTAGATGTATGAAGATTTATCATAATAGAAATACGAAAGCATGGGTTATTATAATATAAGGTTCTAAAGAATTTTGTAATTAAACAACGTGCCTACTCATTTATATCATGATATTAATAACTTAAGACAAGATCTATAGAAAAAATTATGGTCCCCAGAGATAAAAAATTATGAAACATTTTTATTTCTCCGATTTTTTTAATAAGATATTTTGTTTTCTTACTAGAATAAGATGTAGGTAAATGTAAAACTCCTAAACTTCATGGAGTTCAGTTTAGTCCAACTTGAGAGATAGGATAGTTTTTATTTTGATTTGGGACAAATAATTATTTTTATTTCCAATATTTTATATATATATATGTATATATTGACGCACGGTTTGGCAGTTCCGGTGTAAAACAATTTCATTTTTATAACAACAGGGAGCATATTTTACGAAATATTTCTATTCATAAAAAAAACAGTAGTTTATTATTATGTACAGAACAACGTCTCTCGTCTCTTGTATGTTATAAATTATGTACCTACAAGCCATCAAAAGACGAAAATAATTATCATTAATAAAGTTATTTTTGCTTTTGATATCATATATTTATTACAGTATTCAAATTCAAATATTTTTTTTGAAAATAGGATTTAAAATCACTTATTGAACATCAAAAACTACCACCCATGAGAATGAATGGGCGCATGAAACTCAGCGGGCTTTTTTTTAATATAAAATATGGATTACAATGTGATATCGTACAATAAACATTTATAATTAAAGAGCCTGAGGGTGTTCGCTTAAGTGGTGTCATTAAGAAAATCGTTTATGCTATAATAACCTTTCCCACACAAACGTTTTTTAACAATTCTTTTAAATTTCGTAACACTTTTTTTTGAACATTATCTAGGATCATATTGTAGAAGCATATACATCGCCCAACAAAAGACTTACTAACTCGACCCAACCGAGTAGTAGGCAGAACAAGTTTATGTTTGTTCCTCGTTTTAACATTATGAATGTCACAGTTTCTAGAGAATTCCTCAATGTGCTTATGAACATACAGAACATTATCAAAAATGTATTGAGAAGGAACAGTCAAAATGATTATTTCTTTAAATTTTTCTGTTAATGATTCTCTAGTACCTTGGTTATAAATCGCGCGAATAGCCCTCTTCTGCAGCACAAAGATGGTATTAATATCGGCCGCACTGCCCCATAACAATATACCATAGGACATAATACTATGAAAATAACTAAAGTATACTAATCTCGCCGTATCTATGTCAGTTAACCGTCTAATTTTCTTAACCGCATATGCTGCAGAACTAAGCCTATTCGCCATTCCTTCAATATGGGAGCCCCACTGCAATTTGGAATCAAGAGTAATGCCAAGAAATACAGCAGATTCCACTGGTTTTACCACCTCTCCATTTAATAAAATATTCGCATCTACATTTTTGACATGTATGTATACACACATACATGTTTGTATACAAATTCAAGATGAACGTATTTGCGAATGCAATTCCACAAAAATACCCTTTAAATATACAATATTTTTCCACTTTATGAATTATGAAAACCTGCTTACATCGTAATTCAATGCGTGGGTCATTTTTCTATTCCTATATTCATGAGGGTCGGTATTTGAAGGATCTCTCCAGTCTTTGGTATAAAGGCTATGTTTGCGTAACACGTTTCTTTTTAGAAGGATAAGCGATGAAGAATGTGTCCCTCAGGCTTCACGGGATTATCTTCGTTTTTAATGCGTTCCATATTCAAATGCTCGCATTAAAAACGAATGTTTCAACGGTTTCCGCGCCTTATGTTTTTATGTTTGTTATGTCATAGGTTGATACCTACGGTGATCCGTTTCAGAGTTTTTTGACCGATTTGAATTTTTTTTACCAAATTAATCCTATCGTTAAAGAAATAGATTTGATGAAGGAATCTAGGAATAATTGAAGGAACTTATTAAAATTTTGTAAATATCGATTTAACCTCTTTCCTTAGATAATTTATACGTCTAGATAAAGTCTTTTGCTATTAGACAACCGATAAAAATTGAACAGGAATATTAGTTTAGTGCGCGTGACAACGTCTTACACTCGCGATTTGTATGACACTTTGTGTTAGTGTGTGTGAATTGCTCAAAATAGAGGTAAGTTTTAATCTCAAATTTTTTTTCGACGTTTTCACAGCTGTCATAGTCTATCTAGACGTATAAATGTTATAAGCTTTTTTCAATAACAAATCAAGGTACTACAAAGATTTACAGATAATACAGATTTACGATTGCTTTTGCGCAAATCGGTAGTAACCGATTTGCGCAAAAGCAATCATGAAAACCCACCGCATAAAACAATTAGGTATCTATTAATAAAACTTTTTTCAATCTATGTGGGGTCGTTAAATGATTTACGACGTAAAAATGTATTTAAAATGATAGGGACGTCGCTTTCAGGCAAGTTGTCAAGGCAACCAAGTTAGCTGTGGTGATTAATGGTTGTTGTCAGGATCTGTCGAGTCACGCAGCGCTGGTTTGGGCCAATCTTGGCTAATTATAACTCTGTATCTTTGTAACAAATACGTGCCTTGTATTTTAAAAATGTATTCTATAAGCTCTATACCTGACAACAACAGACGCATTAAACACGAAATATATGCGTATCATATTATATAAGTAAGCTGTTTAAAGCTCGGAGTTATATCTTCGCCTTCTAACGTAACTTCAAGTTTGCTCCTGATGATGCATGAGAGTGACGTCAGAAATTTATAGAGCTAATGTGGGAAAGAGTTGGGGAAGGTCTCTTTAGGCGTGCTTTCATCGAAGGAGTATTGAAAAGGGACCAGCTATGGCCTATCCGAACATTTTTTTTTATTATATATGAAAATAAGGGACTAGACGAGCAGGAAGTTCAGCTGAAGATAATTGATACGCCCTACCCATTGCAATGCAGTGCCGCTCAGGACTCTTGAAAAGCCCAAAAATTCTGAGCGGCACTACAATTATTGCGCTCGTCACCTTGAGACATAAGATGTTAAGTCTCATTTGCCCAGTAATTACTGGATTTAATTAATTTCACTAGCTACGGCGCCCTTCAGACCGAAACACAGTGATGTTAACACATTACTGCTTCACGGCAAAAATAGGCGCCGATGTGGTATCCATAATCTAGCCAGCTTCCTGTGCAAAGGAGCCTCCCACAGGACTAAGCTGGCCTCCCACTGGCGCCAACTAACTTTTGACTTACAAAGAAGTTGCAAAATGTAATGGATTTAGTTGCATGAAATGTCACGTGGCCTATCGTTAACATAAAGAATTAAGAATTTGAACATGTTAATGAGAAGCCAATAATAAGAATAAAAATTGATAGGAAGGAGGTGATGAAAATGGAATAAGCCAGAGATAAATGTGAAGTTCGTAGCGTATGTAGAGTTTATGTACTTTTATGGTTTAAAACATTTCATTGCTGGATTTAAACCTCTTCTGGTAGTGCGTTAAAAAAAAGGAAGCGTAATCTTTACGATTCTGGTACATACACTGCTCCTCTTAATGTTAAGCCTAATGATAAAATTTTGGGGACTTACATAATTAATCCTAAAAAGATATTAGGTGAATGCCGAAAGAATACGCAATACTCTGCTCGAAGAATGTGTAAGATGACTCGCTGTGGAAACAAGAATTTGTTTTTACACGCATTATAATAGCTGTACCTGTTACTATGTAATGTGTAACGGAATATTTGGACACGATTTTCAACCACTTTAAAATGTCGAATTGAGTTAAAACTTTGCACACTTATCAAGGAAAGATGACAATATGATAATTTACACAGGCTGTTCAACTTTTATAAGCTTGGTATGTATTTCTGCTTGTATGTAACAGAATCTACATATTATGTGATTTTCGACCTCTTCAAAACTTCGGATTTATTTGCAACTTTGCAACTGACATCAAGGACTGGTGTCAATTTAATAATTTATATAGTCAATCTTTTTTTTTGTGAGGATTTTTTTCTTTTTATGTCCGTTACCCGATGTCTGTGTGTGATAACAGCGGCCAGCACACGCTTGTAAAACCAGAGGCATCACAAGAGTTTTAGTGAACTTATAAAGCGTCGAATGAACGAACTTACAAATGAATTCAAAAACTGAACATACATTATTAAGGATGATGCTGCCGCCGTTCAAAATGCAGTCCATTAAATTTAAGTAGGTACATAATATATAATATCCGGACGACTGAACCTTGCTTGGATTTTTAAGAATGTACAAAACTTGAACAAAAAAAAATTAACAGGTCCTCTGGATTCGAACCGGGGTCTTCTGCTTTCCGGATCACCCAATGTCCCATCTGAGCTATTACAGTCTTGTATATAGTGCCGAAATTTACCTTTGTATTCTAATGTTATTGTAGCTGTTTCTCATAAAAACGTTTTTATATTTATGTTGTTTTCAACATTGTTTAAATTGAAACCTAGCAAGATTATACGATTTCTAATACTATATTTCTACTATACGACGATACTAAATTTCATTAAAATCGTTGGAGCCGTTTCTGAGATTATTTAAAGATTTCGTTTAAAGATATAATAATATATATGCAATACAACAAGTACATTCTTTATGCTCAGATTACTCTGAGCCGTAAACTAGACTGTAATATTATCTTTAATACAGACAAACGGGGTACTTGAGACGCCGCTGTGAGTGCTCGTCTCGTCAGCCGCCGCTCATAAACAAAGGGTAGTATAATCATTGTTGTTCGTAGTTCGTGTGCCAAGATAAGATCACCCCATTTTACATTAAAGTGTAGCCAGCCTAAAATATACGACTTGGAAAATACTTCGTATGTTAAATGATTTATTTTTAAGATGATATTTAAATCAAGACAGTCTTTTTGACGAAGGATGTGCTGGTATATTTATTGATACCGAGCTTTTCTTGAAAATTACCATTCCGTTTTCTTTAACACTCCAATGTGATTTTATAATAAACCGAAAGAATGTGTGAAATGGCGGGAAAGTTTCTGACATAATAAACGCGATCCAAATTTGAATTCTTAATAACTATGCAAAGATAGGATTCATCAAAAATATAAATTGGAGAAAGAGTAAATAAAATAATCAGAAGTGCACCCATGACATGTTAAGTGCATTATAATCATAGTAGGGATTATATACATAACATTTTTACATTACATTATTACATTAGATTAATAGAAGAATATCTGCAATATTGTAAACGAGCTTGAGGGATAATTATATTATATTTAGACCAAGGAGAACTGTTGCTGTAACAATATTTATACCGGGATACTGGTTTGGAACATTCTAACTGGGGGGAAGGGAAGGGTGCATCTTATAAAAAAGGCACATCCTGCATCAACTTTCAGACATGTATAGTACCATGAAGTGTAGCCTTGTATCCGAGATGGCGATAGCAAGGAAGATATTTATTCATGAGGCTAGGATTCCTAGGACGTAGGCTGGCAACTGGCAACTGGCTTCTATTTCAGAAACGACATGGAACTATGTGGGCAACGATGAATGGTATGATGGTATCTAGGTATATGAGAGATAAGATGTGAGACAGGAGAACCTCCGGTAGGCTATTGTCACCGTGTGCTGAAGAAGAGGGGATTGGTGGAAGAGATTGATGAATTAGTGCTCAATGATTTGAGAAGACTGAAGGAACCTTAGCGACGAGATAACTTGTTGAGCAACTCCATTACATGGCTACTTCAAGGGTCTCTAGAGTATGAAGGAGAAGTGTTTTTTAGAACAGTTTGTGTGAGTTTGAGAACAGTTTTTCTATAAGACGGTTGTAGTGGAATTAATGTTAGTCTGACTCATGTCGGTTCTATATTATTGGAAGAGGAGTGTTGAGAATTTTTGCATATGGCCTTGTTGACTTAAAGCAACGATTTGTTGCCTCTTTGTAGGAGATGTTCTCTTGACACAATTTCATTATCTTTATTGACTGTTGCCTAACATGGTCCGGACATGTTTTGCTGTAGACAGAATGTTGTCCTGAGCACCTTAATACAGTTTGTTTGCTTTTCTTTTGCACTATATGTTGTATCACCAGAATGTGATATGGCACATGTAAAGCATCTTGAGTTAGATCTGCTTGGTATTTTAATGTGGCCACATCTCTATCACCAGTTCTGATACTGGATGGTGGGGAAAAGTATGTTTCTAAAAGAAAGGAGTTGTGAAACAGGAATTTGTCCTTGGAAAGTAATAACAATAGTTTGAGTTGGGATCTATAAAACTTTACTATCCTCAATTACATTTCTGTTCAATGTATTAATCTGCGCTGCTTGCGAGTGAGCAAATTCGAGCTTTTAAAATCTTCCCACAACCTGTGCCGATTTATGCAATTGGATCGAAATATCGGCACCAAATTAGTAAGATATATATCGTGAGTACCCGTCTTAATAATAATTATAACCTGTGGGAAGTTCAACTAACTCAAAACAATATTTCATGGATAAGGCCACTGGAACCTGGGAGACAATACGTATCTTTATAATGTTATAGTTAGGGATATTGTTTTTTTTGTCGTATCCCCTCGAGGCGAGATCACTCCTCTTGCTGCCACGGCCTGTATCGGCGTACTTGGCGTCGATATATCGAGCGACGTTCAATTCCGTGGTCACTTGGAAGAGAAGGCCAAACTGGCCTCAAAAAAGCTTGGTGTACTCAGTAAGGCGAGACAGTACTTCACTATAAGACACCGCCTGCAACTATTTGTCTCACCTCTGGGCGCGCGCTCCCCAGTACCAGCCTCGTCCTTTTGACTGCATACAACGAAGAGCGGCGAATCATCGACGATCAAGTTATCTTCGATCGGCTTGATTCTTTGGCGTTGCGTAGAGATGGGGGTTCTCTGTGCATCTTTTACGCATTTATCACAGGGCACTCCCTGCACTCACTCAGAGGAGCTGTTCGGGTTGATTCCAGCGGCCGAATTCCACAACCAGACATTACGTCAAAATGCAAACGTTGACGTCTGGCATTCACAAACCGTGCGCTTTGCAAGAAATTTCTTGCCTCGCACAGCCAATTTGATGATTCAATTACTGGCTGCTATTTTCCCGAACCGACAAGATGGACCTTTAAGAAAAGAGCATGTGTGGTTGCCTCACCACTCCCCATCCCGCGATCGTCTTGCCCGTTTTCCTCCTCTTATATCAAGATTTCAAGAAGCTACATATATATTTACCGTAAAAATTACTAACTAAAAATTGTTTACATCTGTAGCTGATTTGAAAGGCAGATATATTTTTATTTTTATGTACTTTGAGGAGAGATAATCTGCAGTGCGGGAAACAATATGAGAAAAAAATCTGCTGTACATAAGTTGATAATAGGCTCTGTAAAAAAAGCCCTTAATATTTGATACAACCAATGACTTTGTATAGAACGTCATTGGTTACATACAACACCCAAACTGGACTCTATACCAAAAAAACACACTTAATACTTTAATCAAAGAATATAATTTAAAATTTTTATAATAGTGCAAGTATCACGTACCATAAAAGTATTTGCTGACATTTGACAGTTACCAGATGAAAGATCAAAGAAGTTTGACACTGACAAAATAAAGCTTGGATAAATTAATTTATTTTTCAGTTTTGAGACTTGAGTTTCAAATTTGAATTTTTCAATCAATCAATACTCAAAGGCCAAAAGTCCGAAAAGCTTAGATAGACCGTTAGAATATGTAACTTAAACGCGTGATTTGTGAATAACAACGACAACATGCCGAAAAAGGCATGTTTCTGGACGCGTAAGCTTGAATTACAACTGGTAGAATTTGTTCGTCAAAAAGATGTTATTTGGAAGCAAACAGGCAATACAAATCATCATATACAGCAGAAGTACAAAGCGTACGCCGAATTTGCTTCTAAGCTGGGCCGAGGATTTACAGGTGTATATGTGATGCTTTTACTTAGTATTTACTTTTGTGTTTTAATATTATAAATTCAATAACATTTTATTATTTATAGTTGTTTATGTATTTTTTTTTTCATCTAAGTGTCAAGTTCATTTTACAGAGATGTGTTTTATAGAACCTTGAAGCCTTCCATTATTAATGTAATGCCTATTGCTTATAAATCCTTAAAATACAGTTTTCCAATAGCCGAAGGTCTTTAAATAATGAACGCACAAGGACTTTCTAAAAAGCTGCCTTCCTGCTTGTGTCATGATAGTATGTGAATGTATAGTCATTTATTTAATGTAATGTTATTTTAGCTAGATCTGTGAGAGATAGATGGGTGAATATCCGCAGTACATTCAACTATAACTTACGAAAAGTGTTAAAGTCAAAAGAAACAGCTAAGACACCAGAGGAAGTCTATGTACCATGCTGGAGGTTGTGGAAACCCTTGCAATTTCTTAGAGATAGTAACAAGAGTGATAATCAGTATGAGGTATATGTCAAAAATACTTGCAGATACACTATGTTATTACAAAAGTTAATCATTTAAACTTGTAACATATTGAAACTTGTTTTAAAAAAGTTCTATTACGTATCTGTCTTTCTGTTGTTTAGTATTAAATAATATTTAGACATTGTTTATATTTAATTCAGTACCTTAAGAAATGTGTACACCTCAGGTGATGTAATTATATACTGATACTTCTTTTCACTCATCATTTTCTTTCTAGATGTATAATCCCGTTGATGAAGAAATAAGCAATGAATTGAAACAAGAGACAGAGGAAGATAATATTCTGACAATCAGACAAAGAGCCCAACCTACAGACAAGCCACTCAACCGACACATCAAAACGAAAAATGATGATGAATGCATAGAAGTTCTTGATAACTTAATAAATGCTATGTCACCGTTAAATACATCTTCCAAGCATCAACCATATTGGTTCTTCGGTAAACATGTTACGGAGATGCTGAATGCTATGAGACCGGAGGATGCATCTTGTGCTGGTCAAGAAATCATGAGCTTGATTGAAAATTATGATGTGAATACAAAATGTTCACTGGAGACTTGAAGATAAACGATTTGGAGACGGGTTCCACTGAAGTAATATTGACTATTTATATTTAAACATATAGTAGCATATTGTGTATGATATACACTTGTATGAGTTTATTTATTAATTGGCCTGGCCTATTTATCCACTTAGCTTTTGGATTAGGTCATTGTGTGTTGCTTACATAAATCAGCTCAGACCAGAAAGTCAGCAGCTTCTTTTTTTATGAAAATAAGGGATGAGAGCAGGACATTCAGCTGATGGTAATTAAAATGCCCTGCCCAACACAATGCAGTGCCACTCAGGATTCTTGAAACACCCAAAAATTCTGAGTGTGTCCCTTAAGACCGAAACAAAAATGTTTACACATGACATTGTGGTACCCATAATCTAACCAGGGAAGGAGCCTCCCACTGGTGTGCAAAGGTGCGCCTTTTCAGACTGGGAGCAATGCTGGATATAGGAAGTTCTGGGCCTAATGTTTACTGGCCACACTTCTGCAGATTAGTATGGGCTGTGGAATTTTGTTCTGCCTCCATGCATTTTCTGCATAAGGGGCTGTCTATCACACCTATGGGTATATATGCGCATATTTAAGGGATAGTGACCCTATGTTGTTTAAGCAGCAGAGTTAATATACCCATGTACTAGAAATCAATATGACATATAATACAATATCATTGATAAGACAAGCTTTGGCAAGCCAAGGGATTGAATTAAACAATAGTTGCAATTAAACAATTTGTAATTTATTTTATTTATAATTACTAATTAATGTAATTTTAACAATAATAAATATGTGAAATGCAACATTACAATAATATTTTCTTTTATTCAAATTTCGAGTGGTGAAGTTGTCAAGGCCTGCATCCACAAGGCTCATTGAGCCGAGTCGAATCATATTGGAAAAAGTCGCCTGCAATATATTTACTAAGAAACTGCGTCCATTAACAACGAGCCGCGGCGCGCCGAATTGAATGGACCGAGTGAATTGCTCGACAGGCAAATTTCTTCGCCGGTGCGATTTGTTTCGACTCATCACTCAGTGCACCTCAGTCGACATGGAGAAGCGGGTGCGCACCAACGTATTTTATTATTTAGCAGCACGCCGTTTCCTTCTTCTATTTTTCTCTTCTTCATCAAAAAGTAATTGAAATAAAAACATCTCTTCATCTGAGCTGTCCATGACGCATAAACGACTTAATCTGATGAAATGTTGCGACGAATAAATAGTTCGATTCGGTTAAGAAACACCAATACTACCTTTTTGAATCATTTAATACAAACAAACACATAGTAATCTACATTGATTTTTGTAAGGCTTTGATAGAATCATAGAGAAAATAGCATTCAGAGGCCCTCGTATATTTGTGACCTAACACAGAAAGTTTTTAGCAATGGTCGTGAATCTGAATTTGTCTCGGTTAGCTAGAGTGTCTGTCAGGGCTAATTTTAGGCCCGTTATTATTCATAGGCACTTCAAATTTACCGAACTAAAGACTGCTTTAAGTAGTTTCCGCTATTATTCAAAGTTTCGGATTTGGCCATGCCACCTTTGGCCAGGTCATCCTGTATTTATACAATTACCGTCAGATTCATCACAAACAGGCGACTTTTGATTTTGGAAAAGGAAGCCAATATACAACTTAGATCCATCTTACACAAATAAAACATAATAGATTCGGCAACATTTAATAGTTAACAGTTATTTTATGTTTATTATTAGCCATTATGCCGTTGGTGCATTCGTTAAGTTGCGCCGCCACTACACACTCGTCCCTAGTTTTGATGCTCTTTGTAATGCATCGATCTAAATTCTTCTCCAGCTTCTTCATTATTTTGTCTTCTTTGCCGTAAAACTTGCTTACGAGTTGCATTAAATTATCTACAATTTATAAAGTCAAATCTGAATTATATGATATACTTGCACCAAGGGTATGGGACAAGTTGATTGACTACCCAGTGATAATTATAAAAAAAAATACTCCCTTGTTTTAAAACTTGCACGTAGGCTTTGAAAAAATCCTTGAAATTTAACTCCCTTTACTATTTTTAGTTACTATGCATACAAATAATTGCAAATAACCATAATGTTGGTATGTTTGTTCGACTCTCGTATTTTGCACCATCTACATGTTCGACTCTCGTATTTTGCACCATCTACAGGATCTGCTTTGTGCTCCTATTCAACCTTTATATTCGAAAATATAATTGATGCTGAGATTTCTTCTTTTAAATCGAAACAATTTGTTTTTTTTACGTAATTCCCTCACTTCTCTAATTAAATTATATACTTGCAAACCTAATTTATATATACCGGCAATTTTTTTTATGAAAATAAGGGACAAGACGAGCAGGACGTTCAGCTGATGGTAATTGATACGCCCTGTCCATTACAATGCAGTGCCGCTCAGGATTCTTGAAAAACCCCAAAAATTCTCAATGGCACTACAACTGCGATCGACACCTAGAGACATAATATGTTAAGTCTCATTTACCCATTAATGTCACTAGCTACGGCACCCTTCAGACCGAAACACAGTAATGCTTACACATTACTGCTTCACGGCAGAAATAGGCGCCGTTGTGGTACCCATAATCTAGCCGGTATCCTGTGCTTAGGAGCCTCCCACTGGTAGATCTACAGTTATGTCAAAGCACTCTAACCACTAAGCCAACCATCCGGGTGACCGCACGAAAAATCGGTAGTAGGTGTATTTGTAATTAAAATTATTTAACCCCACAAGTGGGGGTTTCACTTAAAAATAACAAAATGTGATGTATAAATACCTACTTTAATTAGTGTTTGCGTACCTTTATGAACTTTTCCATCCTCAATAACACCGTTCCGTTTCAATACGCACGCGATCAAACATTCTCCGTGTACCGGCGACTCAGTTTTAGGGGACAGGCGTTTTACCGTCCGCTTGTCATTGGCCTGAACCTCCTTCAGACATTCGGTCATATTCCGCTTGAAGTCGTTCACGTGGTTGGATATTTCCTTGGGTATTGAACTGTACGACCAATCAGGGTTTCCCGTGTCAGCTTTCTTTTCTAGAAGAAAGAATAGAATTATTATTTTACTGCAAACCGAAACTGTACAATAAAAACAGCGTGAGGGCGCTTATGTAAAACAATATCCTATGCTAATTGAAACCGGTTGATTGGCCAATTCTTCTTCCTTAAGCCTGGTCGGTGCATCGGGACATGAAACACTTAATCCATTCATAGAAAAAGCAGAGCTTTAAATTCCATATACGATGTCTAACAACCTCAAGCTGAATCAAATAAAAAGATATAGAGCCATATCGAAAAATATAATCAAACCCCGCGCTTTGGGATAAGTATGTCGCCATCTTAGTGACGTCATACTAACGTCAGATCCAGGCAGACATCATAATATCAAAATACCAGTAGCAACGCGTAACCGGAAAGGGAAGGAGAAAGGGAAAATTAAAGAAAATTAATTATTTTGTTTAATTATATTCTTTCCTAAAATTTAAGAATCTTATTAATCTTTGTAGGTATTTATAATAAATCGAAATTTAAATCGTTACCTACATAAATAAAAGATGGTGTACGTTTTGAGTGGCTGCCAATAAATACATCGGTCACAATAGACTGCAAAAGTTAATTGCCTTTGAAGAAGCTGCAAGTCACCAATTAAGTTGACGCCGAACTTCACAGTAACACGTTGTAAAATCAGGTCGGCCCAAAAATTATTGAAATCAAAACCTCTCACACTAAAACAAAGTCACCAACAAATCGCAAATGCAAGAAGTAGCTGTCACGAAACTGGCCTGTTGTCATGCATTGTCTAACAGCAAGAGACTATCTAAACGTATAAATTACTAAGCTAATTCCAGCCATAAGATATTTCATCTAAAAAAAATCTCAAAGCGATAAGCCTAAAGTGATGTAATCGGGATCGCATCACTATTATGGGCAGATGATGGTTTTGTATTTTTTTTTTTTTTCAGTGTCGTTTACGAGGAACTTTTTTCCACGTACTACAAAGCTACAGAGCTTCCTTGTGCTGTGATTCTGAGACGATACAACATGGTAACCTTAAAAAAGCGCCTACACCTTCCTTAAACGCCGGCAACGCTCCTGTGATTCCTCTGGTGTTGCAAGAGAATATGGGCCGCAGTGATCACTTAACACAAGATGAATCGTTTGTCCTCGTATTCCATAAAGAAATGATGTCGCCCAGCATCAAATGGCTCATCTATTCGTTAATTTAGAGACGTTTAACTATGGTCTAATTTAAAATACCCTTACATTAAGGATTGGTCTCCGCTGCGCCCCAACTTGATACCGCAGGCTTAGTCAGTGCGGCAACTAATACTACGCCAGCCTCGAACAATGTGTGACGTTGACGTGCCACATGCTCAGCTGGGTTGCGTAGTAAAACTTTGTAATAATAATAATACCAGCAATAAGAAAGACACTGCGATCACACACTTATCATCAGCAAGTATTTTGTATTTTATTTATTGCAAATGCAATTGAGTGTCAAGATGCCACGCAACAAGCATCTAGTAGTTGCCGTAATAAAAAAGCTATTATACTCAGGTAGTGCGGTATCTAGTTTGAGCGAATCGTAGACCAATCGTTAAGGCATTACCATTCTTTCGTTTCGTCGTTAACTTCACATTCCTCGTTATAATTGTGTCCTTGTCAATCTTTATTCCTTGCACCGTGTCCACGCCGATCATCTGTTTATGTTTCTCTGCAGATTCAATCGAGTTTACAAATAAAACTATTAGAATCGGTTGGACGAACATTTTATTGCGGTGGCTGTGTTCGATTGAAACTAATTGCCAGTCGTGTTAGTTTTGTGATAAAATTTAATGGATTTTCTGTTTTAATTGGATCGTTTAGAGGAAAATAAAACGCAGGTGCGACACGGCAAGCTATAAAACCTTTATTTGTACATAATATTGTTGTCTAAATCTAGATGGGCTCTTTTTTATCAAATTCTAAGTTATTTAGGTCTCTCTCTAGTCGTTACCTCACGACTGAGGATCGTGGTCATCAACAAGTGGTCCACAATTGGAGTGAACTATTTGTTTCCATCGGCTTCTGTCCATCACGGCCCTGATAACTGAGCTAAACCTCGGAGACCTGGAGTCTTTTATTTGGTCAGTCCATCTGGTAAGAGATCGGCCTCAGGCTCGCTTGCCATTTGTGTTCCCAACTACGATCAATTTCTCAAGGCTCTCATTACCCCTTCGCATTATGTGGTTAAAATACGAAAGAATTCATTGTTGGCATATCGTGGATAGGCGGGTTTTTATCTTGAGCTGCGAGAGGATCGACACATACCTATGTCCGCTAGGCCGTCCAAGGTATCCTCAACATACGGCTCCAGCATCACATCTCCAAGGCATCAATCCTCTGCCTCTCTCGAGTTAATTAGGTATTGGTTGTTTAAGTTATTTTATATACACCCATGCTTATTACCAACATTAAAACACCCAATGTCGTAATAACCATTACATCATCCAAACGAGTGTTGTAATGTTGTACTGAATTTCATAACAACACTCCTATTTTTTTTTCAATCTTTTCATGCTCAAAGAGTTTAACAGACAGCAACATTCTTATTGCTCGATGCGTGCTATCTGTATGAATTTCAAAAAAAGAACATTTTCGTTTACGCGCGTTACACACTACCAGAACGTCGCGTGCCGTAAAAAAAAAGTAGGTTATTCGAATCCCTGCCATTTTTCTTCGATATTTTTATTGTTTTGTTTACAAAAAATGAGCGATTCATTTTAAAATTTAACTGTTTTTCTTCTTTATTCAAGTGAATTTTAATTATTGCACTATACAAAATGTAAATTACTATAAAAATAAATAATTCTTTCATTAATACTTAGTTTATTTGTATATAATCAGTAACGGATGATATTAGGTTACTACTAGGACTGGCTGTTTTAATGTTAGCACTAAGCTAAATGTTTCAGAATCTTTTAGAGGATTCATATTCTGGGTGTAGATAAAGTCTTGTATGCAACTGTTGATAATTAGGTATTAAAACACTCATGTGATACTATTATCATTATTACACAACGGTTGCATAAATAACTATTACAGACAATCCTTCAAGTAAGAACTTACTCACCGAAAATATAGCTAGATTAGGGGTAGGTACCACTACGGCGCCTATTTCTGCCGTGAAGCAGTAATGTGTAAACATTACTATGTTTCGGTCTGAAGGGCGCCGTAGCTAGTGAAATTACTGGAAAGACTTAACATATTATGTCTCAAGGTGACGAGCGCAATTTTAGTGCCGCTCAGAATTTTTGGGTCTGTCAAAAATCCTGAGCAGCACTGAATTGAAATGGGCAGATCGTATCAATTACCATCAGCTCAACGTCCTGCTCGTCTTGTCCCTTATTTTCATTAAAAAAAAGATATGAAGAACTAAAATAAATATAATTAAAATAATATAAAAATTATTACGCCCAGGGAGGCCCTGTTACATAATTTATATGTGTTGTTAATTGTAAGATTACTTGTATTTTGTGTCTTTTGACAATTAAAGCTTACAAAGGCCTGTAGATGTTACAGACCGTCTCAAATACTTAATGTATTCAACAGGATAGCCGTTTTACAAGCTGAAGGTGAATAAAATAAAGTGAAAAACTTTAAATTTTCTTTAATGTACATTAAAACACATATTATACATATTTACAATGCAAATATAGCGAAAATATACACTGAACACTTATAACTACATAACTTATAGCATAGTAAAATATCTTAATTAATGTACTTTTAAAAGCATGGTCATGATCGTTTTAGTCAAACAAAAATAAAACTTCAAACCGTTCTTATCCGTTATAAGCGGGAGATATGAGATAGCAAACATACAAAATAATACAGTCGAATTATGAACCTTAATTTTTAAAAGCCGGTTGAAAAAAACGTAAGAACATGTAATAAACGTTACATCACAGTATTCAGTCATGATTCTAGACCTTTTATGATAAGTGCAAAGCGCTCATTTGCCGTTTGACCGCTGAGTCACGCAAACGTATAAACCATAATATATTTGACTATTAATGAATTAAATTATTTCATACTATTCGATAACCTCGAGGGATTTGCTAACAATTTTTTAATACGTTTGGTTTTCAGCTTTTTATCATAATTGACTGAATTGAATACTTATTAAACACAATAACTCAGTTGTCTAATCGATACTTTATGAAATAAGA
This sequence comes from Leptidea sinapis, assembly GCF_905404315.1. Classification (NCBI taxonomy): domain Eukaryota; kingdom Metazoa; phylum Arthropoda; class Insecta; order Lepidoptera; family Pieridae; genus Leptidea; species Leptidea sinapis. Next base: position 5,450,422 of record NC_066311.1, on the reverse strand, counting down.
AATAACTAAAGGATTTAAATAAAGGTAAATGAGTTACTTTTAGGGAATGATTTAAATGCATTTTTTTTTATTGACACACTTATCCACATTATCATGCCCTGAACTAGTTCAGGAATGTATGCCTAGGCATAGCCTATACTATGAGTGCAATATACCTACACATAAAGCATACTTACATAAATACATATAACATTCATCACGGAAACAACAGATCGTCATATTATCTATCTATATATATAAAAATGAATTGCTGTTCGTTTGTCTCGCTAAAACTCGAGAACAGCTGGACCGATTTGGCAAAATTTGGTCTTGAATTATTTGTGGAAGTCCAGAGAAGGTTTAAAAGGTGAATAAATAGAAAAATGCTGCTAAATAAAATAAAAACTTGTTTTTCCTTTGATGTGTCCATACATAATTTCTATGAGATAATTTATTGACGCACGGTTTGACAGTTCTGCTGTCAAACAATTTCATTACGACAGCGGGGTGCATATTTTACGAAGTAATTGTTGATGTTATGATATATTATTCACAAATTCATATAAAAACATTATTTTATTTATTATATACAGAACAACGTCTGTCGGGTCAGCTAGTTACAAAAAAAATGTTTGCACTTTCCGGGATTCGATACCAGGCTTTCTAGATCAGGAGGGCAGGGCAATTTTTTATATACTTTTAAGAGAAAACTGCAAATTGTGAAACTTTAAAACTTTTTTGTAATGCTGTTTAAATTTGCTCATACAAAAAATATTTGATTATATTTTTGTTTGGTAGCCATAGTTCCCTAGGACTTTATTTTGAGGTACTTATTTAAGCGCAAAATGAATAACAATTTAAGTACAAGTAACCATACCTTTAAGATAACGTTAATACTTACAATTTTGAGAAAAGGCTTCCGATTTTTTTTTTAATTTTTCCAGGGTAGTCATATCATGTTCACTCCCTGGTTCTAGCTTAACATAGAATTTTGTGACACATTTGTAGACAGTAGGGTGCAGACCACTTAACTTGTGTTATGACATCTCTAAGTCTGGGTTGCATCATGTTAGCTATTATAGTTTAAGGCTTTAATTAAATTTAACAGTAATGTTGACTTTAACATAAACTGCGGAATGTGTTGCACCATCGTATTCCTTGGCATAGTTAATGTTAAAAAAGGGACGTGTCAAGTCAATATCAAATATTTATTTAAATCTTTTGACAGGTCACTATTTAGCGATTTCACATTAACAATAGCTTTAACTGGCGAAGATTGGACAGTTACGGTTAACAGTTTATTTATTTATTTAATATGTACCAAACAATAACTCAACTTAACATTAACAATTGCTTTGCACTTACATACCAATTCTAGGTTGGTTATTCTAATTAGGTACATTCAGCATTTTAATTATGAAAAAATTAAGTAACTTAGTAATAAATCTTATTAAAGTTATGACGTCATCTGAAAATTGTCCAATGGTAAAACTCATTTTTTGCCTAACCAATACTTTAAAATGTTTGTGCAAAAGTGGTGGTGCAACCGGCCAGCCTATGTCCTATTAGAGATGTCATAACACAATTGAACGTAACTCCAGTAGATTGAGTTAAGAACACAAAACTGGTCACGTGATTCATATTAACGGACTGACAAATAATGGCAGCCCTACTATCACTCTTTAAATAACATCAAGACTTAGTAGGCCAACCCACATGTATGGATACCCTAATATTTATTAAACTTTAAACACGAACTCCTTAAATGTGATGTTTGTGGCTTGTATCGTTTTTCAGGAACTTCGTCCAAGTGTAAGTTACAAATAAAAAGTTTTGTTAATTTGATGGATTTGACTTTTTTGTACAATTTATTCACTTAAGTTCTCGTAATTAATACTAAAATTAATCCAGTCTAAAAGTCTTGGCAATATAGTTATGGGAATTTAATTCACCTGTAAAGAAAAGAAAAATCCTGTTAATAACATACAGTTTATTTATTTAAAGTAAAGTTGTAGTATTTTATACTTATTAATAAAATTATAACTAATTCACATAAAAAAAAAATAAAGATTTGCGTCGGGGCCTAAATTCCGGACCTAATTAGATCCGGAAATCACTGTCGTAATAACTATCTCGCCACGCACAGCCACTTCGTGACTTACGGCCGTTCCCAATATTCAGTCTATCTCTTACTTGAAATAAAAATCGTAACTATCTTTGACTTTTCTGTCCCAATAAACTTATCGACGGTAACTCGACTTATCCGTACACGCTGTCTGTCAATTGGACGACGTATAGTTTACCAGCGATAGAAGTTTGTATGGAAATTGCAATTCATGCGTCCCAATATAAGGGGATAATAATGACTTATCGGGTATATTGGGACAGCTTAATTACTGTAATTATTAATTAATTAGTAATTTATCTCTATCTGTAGATAGTTTATTGGGAACGGCCGTTAGGGGCCTACAAACCGAACGCATTTCAAAAGTCCGTCGCTCACGTCCCTTTTCAGATTCAATATTTTTATTTACTTTTCTGAATTCGTTTATAGTCTTCGAACTTCCGAACGCATGCTTTTCATATAAAAATGCTATACAAATTCTTATATTTTTCATTGAGAAAAAAATTCTGACATTCGCGTCTGTGTTCGGATTGCGATTTAGAAAAAACAAATCGAACCCAGTCTTCTCACACTATTAATATGTACCGCCACACACATTCATTTAAAATTCAATTTGACGGTGAATGTTTTCTATTCCACTTTGGAAAATTTAATAGGTTAACCAATGTGCGGTGAAAAAGAAAGAACGTTCCGAACGATAAATATTTGAACGTGTGAGAATCTTGTTCGTAATGCGTGTGGACTGCGAGTAACTGAATTAGTAGCGGACTTTAGATATCTTCAACTCTAAAACATCCACGACGACGAGTTATTTCTCAACCCCTGTGTGAGGGCGGAAGAAGGGTGTCAGTCAGGGCTGAGCCCTATACCCTGGCCCTTTTTCTTCCAAAACGTTGGGAGAGTCTTTGGGTAATGAGATTGTCGACGCTATTCGCTTGGAACACAACGTTATATATTTTTTTTTCGTTGTGTCCTTGCTAGTAGCTAGTCAATCAGTCAGTCCTTTGGCGTTTTCGGCTTCTTTTGGAATTGATTTCCTCCTCTTCGTTCGCTAAAAAGTGTGTGTGTGTACTTATGTATGCACGCAAGAAGTTATACTTCTTAGGCCTAACGAAGCAAAATGATTAAAATGATTTATTCCTCGTGCTATTCTACGTTTTTAGAAAGAGCAATTTTGTAAAAATCTTGCAAAGATGTCTTTGACAAATAATTATTAAATAATGAATACGGCTGTATGAGCTTGAACTCTTTGCCTGCCTGCCTGCCTAATAATGAACGAAGAAACCAAAAAAAAAATAACGAATGACGCAAACGTCAGATAATTTTAGGAACCAACTTCAACCTGTTACATATGTGTTTCAGTGATGCGCGCGCATCTAACTTATCACTCTCATTATTTTTTCATAACGCGCCTAAAGAAGTATAACTTCAAAAATGTAGGTACAAACAAGCGATACATAAGAAAATTTATTGAATTAGGCGTTACTTTGCGGAAATCCATAATTACACAAATGATTTAAGTTTTCTTTAGTGTTAATTCCGCCAATATTTGTTTTTAAAGCAACTCGACACGTATTTCGCCTCTACACGAGGCATCCTCAGGACGTCTTGTCCTAATAAAAAGAAAAGAGAAAATTTTAGATTTTGAGAGAGAATATTGGCCGGAATTAACACTAAAGAAAACTTAAATCATTTGTATAAGCGATATATACTCACGTGACCGGGGCGCAGGTGCTGCAAGTGGGCACGGGCGCCGAAGACGCGAGCGCGGGGAGAGGGGCGCGGCGGGAACACCGCGTGCACACGCACCCGCCGCAGCTCCAGCAGTGGTGCTGACAACACACAAAATCATTATAAAACTATCATCTCCGCAATTCAAAAACACTTTATTCATGTAGTAGGTCACGGAAATGACACTAATGAATGTCAAAAAAAAAATTGTTTCTTATTGAATTTACCGCTACTACGTAAAGGGTTGAGCTAACGAGAATAAGTAGCTAGAAACTCATTGCCACTCTTTTAAGTCAAGATGTACATTTTAATTGTTTTACAAATCATTTCAATTACAATATATGCAAAGTGACGCAACAAAAATACTCAAATGTCAAAAACTGAAAGGCTTACACGAGTAAGTCAAAAAAAGGAAAAAAAGTAAATTAATACTTATAAACACAAGAGTTATTGAGTATAGGAGATGCATCAATCCACACATACCGTAAATAAATAGCGACTCGAATGGCAGCTATGTGACGTCACATCCGGGCAGACACGCATTGACGTACTATAAACAACTAGACTATTAAAAGTTTGACAAAAAATTCCGAGCGACGTTTTTTTTTTTATTGACACACTTTATACACAAATTATCTTGTCCCAAATTAGGCATATAGCCTGTGTTATGGGTTGCAAGACAACGATATATTTAATACAATATACATACTTAATCATACATAAATACATATAAACATACATAAATATTTATATATATATCCATGACTCGGAAACAAACATCCATATTCATCATATAAATGCTTGCACCTACCGGGATTCGAACCCGGGACCTCTAGCTTAGTAGGTAGGGTCGCTGACCACTCGGCTATACAGGTCGTATTTAAGTATACATTAACTTATTTTACACCTTATATCGTGGCAGTGATGATCAAAGTCTATTGTCAGTAGTAAGACTACGTCACGCGCTAAAAGGACGCGAACACGAAGCAAGAACAATATGTTTTAGAATGTGGAATGTAATTATTTAGCAAAATGAATGAAAACGTCAAGTTTGTTATATAATTTTGTTAATTTAAACTAGCACTTGCCTTATGTTAGGATATGCTGTATTTTGGACAGTTTTCCACTGAACACTTTGTTAATGCGTGGCGAGTATTCAAAGCGCGGGCGAAACACAACTGAACGAAAACTCTGCCTAATAGACTGGTAAGCAGAGTTCGGCTTCAGACAATTTTTGAACGCGATTGTGATTCAAGTTGTTTAGTGTACGTCAGTGCAGTCACGTCAAAAATAGCAATCAAAAGTACTGTTTTACTACTATATGTACTATATGAAAGATAGCTGCTAGGCCGATAGGTTGAAATTCTACTTACACGTGAAGATACACACTTTTTGATTCTCCGCTATTATTTTGCCGCTTTTGGTGATAATGTTTCACTTTCGTGTCATACTGACAACGCTTTATTGCTTACTGCTAGTGGGCTCAGTTAGTGGCTAGAGGAATACTGAATGGCGCACACTGCCCTGGTTACGCGTCCTGTGGTTAATTCGTCGGCAAACCCTCAACAGGGTCTGTATTATGTCTGTTTGTATTACAGAACGAGTCTTTGTATGACATGATCAAGTAGGTATATTGTTATCTCTGAGGTTCTTTTTATGACAATTAGGGAAGAAACGAGCAGCACGTTCAGTTTATTTTAATTGATACGCCCTGCCCGTTTCAATGCAGTGTCGCTCAGGATTCTTGATAAACACAAAATATCTGAGCGGCACTGTTATTGCGCTCGTCACCTTGAGACCACGAGCGTGCATTCCATGTAGGCAATTAGGCAATGCCTACTTTAATAAGAAACTAAATTAATACATACCACTAGTGAGAAAGTTAATTAAGTTCCGTTATTCTATAACCAAATTTCTATTGAACACACACCCAGTAAGTTATGTGTGCAATACCTAAATTTCTTACTATTATGTTATTAGGTACTTGTAGCTGCAGCTGTGCCTACCATGCTAGAAAACCATTGCACGTCCCTGCTTGAGACAAAAGATGTTAATTTTTATTATTCTCATTTGGGCAGTAATTTCACTTGTTACGGTGCCCTGTAGACCGAAACACAAGAATGCTTACACATTACGGCTTCACGGCAGAAAGAGGCGCCGTTGTTGTACCCATAATCTAGCCGGCATCCTTTACAAAGAAGCCTCCCACTGGTAAATACCCTTAGTCGCCTTCTACGACACCCTTGGGCCTGGGACTTACCTATTCTTTTTATGTCCCGAGGATGCACAGTGGTAAAAAGAGACAACAGTATCACTTGATCGCCTTTTAGAAAAAGAAGAGAAAAAATGGTGATTCAAATTCTCACCTTTCTACTGAAGTGGTCCAGAGGCGTGGAGCAACTACACTCGGTGACGTTCTTGATGCTCTTCCAGTCTACAGCCACTGAGTTCATCTCTTCCTCCAACGCTGCCAGACTGGGCGGTATCGACGCGTCTGTTCTCTACAAAAGAATAAATTTGTATAAAATCTAGAGGATCTCTTGTCCTTCATATCTATATTCGACACATTTTTCATGGGAAGTTTTCAGAGAAATTACTAATACAGGAAGTTTGTAAAATCATATGCCAGCCGTATCAACAATATTTCCGACCACGAGTTATTTCACCGGGACACCACGGTGGCGCAACCAGTTGTGCCACCGTGGTTTCCGTAAGCTACCAAAGAAGACACCATAAAGACACCAGAGTCATAACGCGTCCAAGCTGGTCACGCCACCAAATTAGGACACCAGGTGAGTAACATTTTGTTTTTGAGAAATATATTTTATTTTAAATGATAAATTGAAATTTATTTATATGCGAAGTATGATACAAATGGTCTAGTTGACTAGTTAATGTCAAGGTGTCGAATTTGCGTGACGGTGTGCGCGCATCATAAAAATTCACTCTAATAAATTCTCCCTAACCGGCTCAAAGAAGTATAACTTTAAAAGTACAATGTTATTCTTGTATTATGTTACGAAATAATTTTTTAGATCACAATACATGCTCAGGACTTAATCTAACATAGTGATTATATTAATGTAGGAACTGTACCTCGGTGATGAGAGGAATGTGGTTAGGTTTGACAGGAGCCGCTTCCTTCAAAGGGTGGTCATCGTTGGCGCATTCGACTTCAGATAAGTTCGCACCCGACTCATAATTAAACCTATAAAATATATTATCATTACAATCAATTGCTCGCGACTTTCATTGGTTAGACTCTTAAATTGAATCCATAGAGAGACAAAATTATTATTCCATAAAATCAATGACGTTCTATACATATAGACAAATCACGTCGGATAATGGATTTATGTAACGAATATGATTAAGGAATTTATCGAACATAGGCTTAAAACACGTTTTAACTAATATAGCTTTATACCTTCGAAAAGCGTTTTATTATGATTAAGGCAGTTAGTGTTTATTGATAATTTTCGTTGCATCCCATTGCATTGATTGCATTTTAAAAAAGCTAGTGAAATTACTGGGCAAATGAGACTTAACATCGTATGTCTCAAGGTGACGAACGCAGTTGTAATGCCGCTCAGAATTTTTGGGGTTTTTCAAGAATCCTGAGCGGCACTGCATTGTTGTGGGCAGGGCGTATCAATTACAATCAGCTGAACGTCCTGCTAGTCTCGTACCTTATTTTCATAAAAAAATAATCTCGACTTTTCCGAAAAAAGTGGTAAATGCCAAAATTCTTTTGACATTCAAAAGTGTCAATATTTGACCTGAATGTGTCAAAAAAGAATATTACTTGTTATCGATGCTCAGTTGTGCCGTTCTCGTCTCAATCTCCACTGAAGCGAGGTTACCGTTCTGATAGTTGACCACGACAGAGCTTTCTCTTTCTTTCTCAACTTTCTTGCCCGATAGTAGTTTCTTGAAAGTTGTGATGCGCTGGAAATTAATACGTTTATACATAAAAAGGCAGAAAATATCTCCATACCATAAATTTCCAAATCTCATAATATAATATACTAGCTATTACCCGCGACTTCATGCGCGTTCAGTAGTTACCATGGGCAGCATTTTAATTTTTTAATATACTCACTTTGCAATACACACAACAAACTGCTGTGGTTAAAACCTTTTTTATAAGCTACCAACTATAGAGCTTTTTTCATCCCCACACAGGTCTAAAACTTAAAAACGCTAGAACAAATATTTAAAAGTTTCATGGTGTTATCTTCAATAATGACGAACTTTCATACAAATTTCCATCCCTGATTTCAACCCCACCAAGCCTTTATTCGCGATAAGCCTATGTCCATTCCCAAGCTCTTGTCTATCTCTGTACTAAATTTCATCAAAATCGGTTCAGTGGTTTAGGCGTGAAAGCGTAACTAAGAAAGTTACATTCACATTTATAATTTTTGTAGGAGTTTAAAGCTGCATCTGCAAATCCGTCCACAAAACCATAGCGGTGCCTGCTCATTGATATTACTGAGCTTTTAATCTGAATTGTAAATCTAATTTGATTTTGTAGGTAATTTTTGACAAAGTGAACGCATAAAACTCACAAAAAAATCATTCAGTTCAGTTAAATTAATGTTAAAATTCTGCTTGTCAGCGACGACTTATCGTTTTATGGACTTTTAAGTACGTACACACTACACAAGTCTGCCCTTATGTGAGTACACACTCAGTACCGTTGGACAGACTAGATGAGTACCACTGAGCCACCTTATTGTAATTACTAGGCTACCGAATTTTTTATTCTCGCAGGTAGTTAAAGTTTTATATTATTTATTTTAAACCGATCTAATTGCAGTAATTTAGTCGCAGCAGAACTGAGGAGGCGGCGGTATTTGACACAATTTATCAAAAGATTCGAGACATGTGAACACTAATATTATCAATCTTCAAATCGGTTTTTGAGCACAGCTTGGTTTTTCACGCGTTTTAATAGGCACTAAACTCTAGCCACTCCTTGTGATAAAAAAAGTTAGAGCAGCGGTAGTGCATAATTACATATGTAGTTATCAAATTTTTACGAGTTGTCTTAAGTTTATTCGACTAAGATTTGTCTTTAACCAATACGACACGTATTTCGCCTCTACACGAGGCATCCCCAAGAGATGCTGACTCGCGCAACTATGGATCGAGGGATCACTCTTGTTATGTGTCGAAGTGTCACAAAGCGAAGTGAGACAAATCTAAGTGGAATTAACACTTAAGACAATTCATATAATTTGAACGATTATGGCTTTCCGCAAACGTTGTACGTCCCGCGGATTATAACCGTTTAATTATCCTCTAAGTGACGTTGGCAAACAGTAGTTTTTCTGCAAACGGTACTTTGATTGGTGATTATTGAAAGCTATTGTCAAACAGACAGAGAACCGAAAGCGTGGCGAAGCGTATTCATTTTGTTATATTTTATCGTTTTAATCTAGTCACATAGAAAAGCGAAAGCAAACCGAATACGTGGCGAACCGAAACGCGTGTCATGACGGTACAAACCAAGGCGTCACGGGAAGCGAGGCGTGAGCGAGATAGTTGTATTAGCTGGCTTTGTATCATCATCATCATAGATCTCCATGACAATCGGTCCAACGTATTCCGACGATCTTGACCAAATCGTCGGTCCATATTGTGGGGGGCCTACTAACACTACGACTTCCGGTACGTAGTCGCCAATCGAGAACTTTTCGGCCCCAACGGCCATCTGTCCGTCGAATTAAGTGCCCTGCCCACTCCTCATTTCTGATTCGATCTCGCAGGGAAACTCCCAGCATAGCCCTCTCCATTGCCCTCTGAGCAACTATGAGTTTTCCATGGGTTTGACTTCTGACTAAGGCTTTGAATGCTCGAATCAAACAGAGAGGGAATGCGAGACGCGAAGCGCGACGCTTGTGTTTATTTACAAAACTTTGACACGAGTGGCGTCCCGGAACGCTTCGATTTGCTGTTCCCTTTCTCCATGCTTTTAAGTTCGGTTCGGTTCGCATTTATGGTTGACAACACCTGAAGTGTCAACGCGAATCAACTCAATGATATGACTCACGCGAGCTAAATAGTCGATATGCTGTTGCAGCGCTGCGGAGTGCTCGGTGGCGGCAGGGAGCAAGTCTTCCAACGGCTCGCGAGGATGTACCCCACTCTCATATCGGCAGTACATCCCGCGCCAGAACCTGCAACATACAGATCAGCTAGTGAAATTACTGGGCAAATGAGACTTAAGATATTACCCCCCTGATTCATAATAGTCTGCTAACTTAAAGCATTGCTAATTCTCACTCTGTCTTCTTCTATTGACCTAAGTCAGAATGAGAAAAAAACACTCCTAAGCGGCTGTTTAAAGTTAGCGGACCATTATGAATAAGGGGGTACGTCTCAAGGTGATGAGTGCAATTAGAGTGCCGCTCAGAATTTTGGGTATTTCAAGAATCCTGAGCTACACTGCAGTGTAATAGGTAGGTCGTATCAATTACCATCAGCTGAACGTCCTGCTCGTCTATTATTATCATCATCTATTAAGTGAAAACTTTAGGCCTTTGGCACACAATCTCTTTTTTCTTTTCACCTACCTTGATTGCGTAGGTTTTTCTTCATTAAATTTATCTGACTCAAATAAGCATCGCCACGGGTAAGGCTGCGACCCAACGATAAATAATATAGATGCGTCCTAACACATGTTTCAAAGATACAATAATAACAAAAAGAAAAATCAGCGGTATACAGTCACACACGCAAACATTCACAGATATAACGAATTATGCGCATTGATACAAAAGATACAACGGTGCAATGATAACTTCGAGTTTAATTTTAATTTTAAAACGCGTCTGAACGCAGCTGGGAAGCACGAAAATATGTCGATGTAAAGAAAACAATAATTATTATAAGATTTACACATTCTGTGTAAAATATATATTTAATACAATAACTATTTGAATCTGGTACTCTTAGTTTTAGTAGTCACAGTTCAACTAAGTGGTCTAATTGAGGGAACAAGATCCCCTTTACCATACCATACCATACCAGTAGTCAGGGTTAGTAAACTCTGAGTTTTCCAAAGGTGACAGTGCTCTGCATGATATCAATATATACTGTGCCTTATGTAGATATAAATAATCCAAGCTTCATGTTTCCGTACAAAGGCAGGTCTGTCACACTCTCCGTGTAGGTATCGAAATCGAAAGTACGAGCGGCGGCCGCTACAGAGTAGTTCAGCCAATAGGGACTCACGTTTCCTATATACAAAGTAGGTTTGACTATGTCATGGTCTTCCAACGCATACATTGCTATCTACAACTTATGTAGGTTTGACAAAACAAGAATATTGATTTAGATGTATAATTTATTACAATATTTAAAGAAGCACTTCCGCACATTAGTTTTAGTTCGTTTACACAAAACACAAATATCGCGAGAGATTTACAGATAACGCGCGAATTGAATGCAGAGTTCAGGAATGCGATAATACTTAAATATAATTGGTGATCATAATCATAGGCTAAAATGATGAAGGAATTAATAAAATAATTGTTTCATCATTTTAACCTAATAATTAATTTTTTCTTCAGCCTTTCTTCGACACACTTGTCTAAAACATTTTTCGGCATTTGTCGTGCTTAGCGATGAAAGAAAACATGTTTATTTTTGGTACGGAACCTGATGTACTCAAATCAGTCATTATTAAAATAAAAAAAAATGACACGGGACACAACTTTGTATTAACGCGATAACACGTTGAGCTATGACTACGAGACGTTGCCGCTCTTATCTAAGGACCCGACTGCATTCAACTCGCGCGCTAACTGTATGTCCGTTTTCTGTTGTCTTTAATATAGTACATACTTGATCGAAGTTACCTTATGCTCTGCGCGTGTAAATCTGGCTTCAGAACATCGGGATGTGCTTTGGGATTGTATAGCGGGTTCTTGTATTCGTTGAGGTGGCTCGCCATGTAGCCCCACAGCGAGAAAGTGCGCTCCGACAACCTGTTTGGATAAAAATATCAGATCGTCAGTAGTTTTTTTAATAAAAAAAGCGACGAGGTCAGCAAGGCATTCACTTCATGGATTTACCTAGTCTTGCCATAAATACTGAAACAAAGAAAGAGAAAAATGTTCTATTGCAAATAACATTTATTATTTTAGTTGAATACAAAAATATAAAATGCTTATTCAAAGTACATTCTTTTATCACATTCTTGTCCATTTTTTTAATACTTTATTATATAATATTGCAGACAAATAATTATTACTATTAAAATTATTATTGTTTCATTTTTTATTGTTTCCGAAGGTGTCCTTAGTTGACATAAAAAAGTTGCAATGGAAAAAAAATGCAATTTATGTCTTTAGATCCTATCTCTAAACGAACGAAAGCTTGCGAACGGTCTCACTTCTTTTTCATTCGCCTCATCACACAAAACCTTTCCCTCTCGTTTCTTAGCTCTTTTTGCCATTGTTCCTTATATTTGTGTCCAGCCTAAAAAAGACTTGACCGATTTAAAAAGTATTTCACCAATTGAATGCTATATTATCACTGTGTGACTAACATGTGGCTTGAGTTTTATTTAAATAAAATAGATATCCTTCCGTAAATTGTGGCAATGACAAAATAGGAAAAGAGAATACCCAATGTCGGTATACTTTGCAGTTAAAAAGGCAAGGCGTTACATTTTCCAACATATACTCTCAAATTCGTCCTGAATGAAGTCGGAGCGACATTTATAATAATAGTTATTTATGCAACTGTTGTGTAATAAGGGGTATTAAAACACGAATGTGGTTTAATGTATCACTCGTGTGATAATAGTATCACATGAGTGTTTTAATACCTAATTATCAACAGTTGCATACAAGACTTTATCTACACCCAGAATATGAATCCTCTAAAAGATTCTGACACAGTAAGCTTACTGCTAACCTTAAAACACCAGTCCTAGTAGTACAGTTTACATTTTGTATAGTGCAATAATTAAAATTCACTCGAATATAATGTTCTTTTGCAGCGTTTAAAATGAATCGCTCATTTTTTGTAAACAAAACAATAAAAATGGCGGGGATTCGAATAACCTACTTTATTTTTACGGCGCGCGATGTTCTGGTAGTGTGGAACGCGCGTAAACGAAAATGTTCTTTTATTGAAATACATACAGATACCACGCATCGAGCAATAAGAATGTGGCTGTCTGTCGAAACTATTTGCGCATGAAGGGATCGAAAAAAAAACATAGGAGTGTTGTAATGAAATTCAGTACAACATTACAATACTCGTTTGGATGTTGTAATGGTTATTAGAACATTGGGTGTTTTAATGATGGCAATATGCTGGTAATATGGGTGTAGATAAATAAATAAAAAGCGAACATGTAACCTGAGATCCCGTCTGTCTTTCTCGCAGTTACCGACGAACGTGCCGTACTGACATGCGTGCGCGTGGTCGTGTAGCGTCAGCAGAAATCTCTCGTTGAATTGGAATGCCTGCAAATCGTAATTATTCCAAAATTATATGCTGGGTTTTAATCTCATGCACAAGTCTGTACACAGTTTAGTGTAAGTACATTATTTATTTAGATTATACTTAATCAATAAAGGCATTTATTTTCTCAAAATTGATTCCTTTAGAATTATAAATAATCACAATTTAGTCCCAGGCTGTCCGATCATTTAGATATTCAGCTGTGAAGTAATAGAATTTACGACAGATCCATTTTTTTATAAAACATTTAAATTTATTTATAGATAATGCCTGAACAGTGGCTGGGACTTTATTATAGAAGTGTATACATTTACCCTTAAAGCTATTATGTATCTTATGAAGCCTCCTAGAATTAGTTACAAGCAATCCCCTATCTCTAGTGTTATAATAATGAAAATTACTATTAAGAGCAAAAAGGTGACGATTTTTGTGAACGTATATTAAATTTTCATAAATATACTGACAATGAACAGTCATAATATTTATTTCTTTAAATTTTTCTTTGAGAGACTGTCTATAACCAAGCTGATATATAGCACGAACAGCTCTCTTTTGCAATGGATCTCCCAACTATATCAATGGCAGCAGCATGACCCCATAGTAAAAGACCGTACGTCATGATGCTGTGAAAATAACTGGATAATAATATACTTTACAAACTGCCACAGTCCACAGAGCAAAATAGTAACACTGTCTTGGTTTTTTAATTCCGTGTAACTTATATATCTGCCGCAAAACAGGAGTGCATACTGAACTGTCAATATGATTATAGGCACATGTATCCATACGAGCAGGGTCGTATTGCGTAAAGCCTTATATCGTTTTGTGTTGCGTTACGACTAAAATCATACTGACAGTCAGATTAAAATATTTTTATTTAAAATAGGATATGATATCACTTATTGAAAGTCAAAAACCCATTCGAAATAATATGACGCAGACCTGAGAACGGGCGCAACCAACTCAGTGGGCTTCTTTTTTTATTCATAAAAAATGTTCACACTGTAATATGCTAATATATGATAAAACTTATTATTCGATAGCTTGAGGGCGTGCCATTCCCAATCTGTAGTATCATTAAGAAAGTCATTATGTTATAGTAACCTTTACCACACAAAGGTTTTTTAACAATTCTTTTGAAATTCGTAAGACATTTGTTTTGAACATTTTCTGGGATGTTGTTGTAAAAGCATATACATCGCCCCACAAAAGATTTACTAACTAAACTTAGAGTAGTAGGCATTATAAGTTTATGTCTGTTCCTAGTGTTAACATTATGGTTAGGAGATTTTCTAGCAAATTCATCTAAGTGCCACTGTTCCGGGTAGCTGGTGCTTCTTGCATCATCAGTTCGTTTTGGTACTTCCTCTAAATAAAAAAAGCGTTTGTATTCACCTCAGGAACTTGTCTCAACAGTTGCCAAGTACAGTCTAACAGCTGAGTGAAAACGGGCGAGCGCTCCCGCGCATCACCAGCGACGTGGCCGCACCGGGATGTGAACTTATGACCGAACGATAACCAATCCTTCTCGATCAGGGCCTGGAATAGAGTAATAATATTTTGGAATAGGTATTACTTAAATTGTATTAAGTATAATATACAGTGGTTGCGAAAAGTCTAACCAGTAATAAAATGTTTAGTTAACGCTAATAATAAGAAACTAGAAGTTTAGGTCCACCTTAAAATAGTTAGTGGATGCGAAAAGACAAACAAAAAAAAGTTTCGTTAGTGTAAGTATCCAGCTGTAAATAAAACCATTGGGGTACCCACACATAACACAGACATACTTTATTGCAGCTTAACAAATATTATAAAATGATAAGGTGTGTATATTTGTCCCACCCGTCGCTACAGTGCACGCACACACTCACACACTCACGCCGCTCTGTCAGTTCCAACCGGGAGCAGTTCTCCACGCACCTGGTATCCGTTGATGGTGCGGTAGTGCGGCTCCAGACAGAGCGCCGCCAGCGAGCACACCTGCGCCGTGCGGTCCCACCCGTCGCTACAGTGCACGCACACACTCACACCGCTCTGTCAGTTCCAACCGGGAGCAGTTCTCCACGCACCTGGTATCCGTTGATGGTGCGGTAGTGCGGCTCCAGACAGAGCGCCGCCAGCGAGCACACCTGCGCCGTGCGGTCCCACCCGTCGCTACAGTGCACGCACACACTCACACCGCTCTGTCAGTTCCAACCGGGAGCAGTTCTCCACGCACCGGGTATCCGTTGATGGTGCGGTAGTGCGGCTCCAGACAGAGCGCCGCCAGCGAGCACACCTGCGCCGTGCGGTCCCACCCGTCGCTACAGTGCACGCACACACTCACACCGCTCTGTCAGTTCCAACCGGGAGCAGTTCTCCACGCACCTGGTATCCGTTGATGGTGCGGTAGTGCGGCTCCAGACAGAGCGCCGCCAGCGAGCACACCTGCGCCGTGCGGTCCCACCCGTCGCTACAGTGCACGCACACACTCACACCGCTCTGTCAGTTCCAACCGGGAGCAGTTCTCCACGCACCTGGTATCCGTTGATGGTGCGGTAGTGCGGCTCCAGACAGAGCGCCGCCAGCGAGCACACCTGCGCCGTGCGGTCCCACCCGTCGCTACAGTGCACGCACACACTCACACCGCTCTGTCAGTTCCAACCGGGAGCAGTTCTCCACGCACCGGGTATCCGTTGATGGTGCGGTAGTGCGGCTCCAGACAGAGCGCCGCCAGCGAGCACACCTGCGCCGTGCGGTCCCACCCGTCGCTACAGTGCACGCACACACTCACACCGCTCTGTCAGTTCCAACCGGGAGCAGTTCTCCACGCACCTGGTATCCGTTGATGGTGCGGTAGTGCGGCTCCAGACAGAGCGCCGCCAGCGAGCACACCTGCGCCGTGCGGTCCCACCCGTCGCTACAGTGCACGCACACACTCACACCGCTCTGTCAGTTCCAACCGGGAGCAGTTCTCCACGCACCTGGTATCCGTTGATGGTGCGGTAGTGCGGCTCCAGACAGAGCGCCGCCAGCGAGCACACCTGCGCCGTGCGGTCCCACCCGTCGCTACAGTGCACGCACACACTCACACCGCTCTGTCAGTTCCAACCGGGAGCAGTTCTCCACGCACCTGGTATCCGTTGATGGTGCGGTAGTGCGGCTCCAGACAGAGCGCCGCCAGCGAGCACACCTGCGCCGTGCGGTCCCACCCGTCGCTACAGTGCACGCACACACTCACACCGCTCTGTCAGTTCCAACCGGGAGCAGTTCTCCACGCACCGGGTATCCGTTGATGGTGCGGTAGTGCGGCTCCAGACAGAGCGCCGCCAGCGAGCACACCTGCGCCGTGCGGTCCCACCCGTCGCTACAGTGCACGCACACACTCACACCGCTCTGTCAGTTCCAACCGGGAGCAGTTCTCCACGCACCTGGTATCCGTTGATGGTGCGGTAGTGCGGCTCCAGACAGAGCGCCGCCAGCGAGCACACCTGCGCCGTGCGGTCCCACCCGTCGCTACAGTGCACGCACACACTCACACCGCTCTGTCAGTTCCAACCGGGAGCAGTTCTCCACGCACCTGGTATCCGTTGATGGTGCGGTAGTGCGGCTCCAGACAGAGCGCCGCCAGCGAGCACACCTGCGCCGTGCGGTCCCACCCGTCGCTACAGTGCACGCACACACTCACACCGCTCTGTCAGTTCCAACCGGGAGCAGTTCTCCACGCACCTGGTATCCGTTGATGGTGCGGTAGTGCGGCTCCAGACAGAGCGCCGCCAGCGAGCACACCTGCGCCGTGCGGTCCCACCCGTCGCTACAGTGCACGCACACACTCACACCGCTCTGTCAGTTCCAACCGGGAGCAGTTCTCCACGCACCTGGTATCCGTTGATGGTGCGGTAGTGCGGCTCCAGACAGAGCGCCGCCAGCGAGCACACCTGCGCCGTGCGGTCCCACCCGTCGCTACAGTGCACGCACACACTCACACCGCTCTGTCAGTTCCAACCGGGAGCAGTTCTCCACGCACCTGGTATCCGTTGATGGTGCGGTAGTGCGGCTCCAGACAGAGCGCCGCCAGCGAGCACACCTGCGCCGTGCGGTCCCACCCGTCGCTACAGTGCACGCACACACTCACACCGCTCTGTCAGTTCCAACCGGGAGCAGTTCTCCACGCACCTGGTATCCGTTGATGGTGCGGTAGTGCGGCTCCAGACAGAGCGCCGCCAGCGAGCACACCTGCGCCGTGCGGTCCCACCCGTCGCTACAGTGCACGCACACACTCACACCGCTCTGTCAGTTCCAACCGGGAGCAGTTCTCCACGCACCTGGTATCCGTTGATGGTGCGGTAGTGCGGCTCCAGACAGAGCGCCGCCAGCGAGCACACCTGCGCCGTGCGGTCCCACCCGTCGCTACAGTGCACGCACACACTCACACCGCTCTGTCAGTTCCAACCGGGAGCAGTTCTCCACGCACCTGGTATCCGTTGATGGTGCGGTAGTGCGGCTCCAGACAGAGCGCCGCCAGCGAGCACACCTGCGCCGTGCGGTGCCACCCGTCGCTACAGTGCACGCACACACTCACACCGCTCTGTCAGTTCCAACCGGGAGCAGTTCTCCACGCACCTGGTATCCGTTGATGGTGCGGTAGTGCGGCTCCAGACAGAGCGCCGCCAGCGAGCACACCTGCGCCGTGCGGTCCCACCCGTCGCTACAGTGCACACACACACTCACGCCGCTCTGAATAGCGCACGCTATCCACCACGACGTATCGAGAATGGCCCTGAAAATTTATTCATTACTTATTTAGTTATTCGATGTTATAAAAAAGGTCCAGACACACAGCTTATTAACCCTTGCAATAAAATTATTAGCTGTTTTCTGGTTTTTGGCAAAAAATTCCGACTTGGAAAAGCAGTTACATCCTTTACATTTTTTATGTGAGAATATTTTAGTTCAAGAACCGGACTTATAATTAAATAAAATCCTACTGAGCATTCGACGTGCAATATGATGATAAATTTTTAATAAATTCACACACTATATCAAATAACCTTGTGATAGTTTCGTCACTTCAATCCCTTTTTTCTTTATAAATTTGTATTAATCATATTTCAGTAAACTATAATGTTAATTATTTCGAAAAACAGACGTTGAGACGTTATAAAATAAAAGGTTATAAAAAAAAGAAAAACCTTTTATACATAATTAGGAACAAAAAGGAGACTTCATAATATAAAAAATATAACTGGGACATACTTGATGTGTTTCAACCACCCGGATGATTCTAAACCACTCAGGAACGATGACATCGTGGGCGAGTTCTGCTCACAAGCTGAAAATCAAGCAAACGAAAATAATAAGTCGTTTTCGTAAAAGGTCTTACAAGGCTCTCACATTACATAGGTCAAAAAAACCCTATACGACAGTGATATGAGGTTGATGAGGAGACACCACTAAAAATAAAATAAAAAGCAAAACCCCTTAAATTTTCGTTCGTTTTTGCCGCCTCCCGCACGCCCTTCGCAGAGTTCATGAATGAAATGGGTGTGTGAGCGGGGATAAATTAAAATGGCTGCAAGGTACAGGTGTCCAAACTTTTATAATTGGGTACGTGAAAAAAAGTGAAAAAAAAGAGAATATTCTTTTTTTTTCACTTTTTTTTAATGTGCTTATTTCCTGAAAATCAATATTAATTTGTTCGCACTTCTTGATACCGATATATAGCGCAAGATTTTTTTAACATCCTGTATAACCTAAGGTTTAAGGAAAAACAGAAGATATTTTGGGAATGACAGATAATGTCAAGAAGTTTTTCAGTATTTGGGCATACGACGCAATTTTTTTTTCTTTTCTTCTTTAAAAATTAACTAATTTTAAATAATTTTTATGTATTGAATATAAATTGAAGCTACAACCACTTCTGAAACCTGTGCTCTGAGAGAGACGAAATGGCGCAAGAAAGAGAGAAAAAAGACTTCTGGTAATCGTAGCAAGGCCTTTTAAGAAATAGTTTGGCAAGATATAAAGTAACATATACTTTTTCATGACTTTCTGAAGTCAAACAGATGTCAGAGGAGATCCTCTGGATATGAGACAGCCGACAGGTGCAAAGAATGATTTTAAATTTATTTTTGGGCGTAAAATTTAGGACACATTTAGTAAACAGACATACTTTCGACAAGTTTCTGTAGGCTCTTGCGCATCACGTGTATGTTCCCAATGCCCAGAAACTGAAACTTCATGTTCTCGTAGAAGGCTTCGTTCTCGTAGCCCTTGCCAGCCGCACGGTTCACCATTGCGTTTATCTGTGCAATAAACAATAAGAAAAAATAAACGTAGTCATAGATAAAACAATAATTGAAATAGGGTAAATCTCAATTAAGTATGCTAAATTCTCTCAGCTATACTAAGGCATTAAATATTATTTCAGAACACTGTATAATTTATCTTAAAAAAAAACAGCAAATACGACTCTATTTAGAGGTCCTTCTTTAGTAAAGACTAGACGCATTAGGTGATCTTAACTAAGTCTACAAAATTCCTCTCAGCTATAATTCCTCTCAGCTATAATAAGATACTTATCAAATATTATTAATGCACAATGTATTCTTTGTACATTTATAATACTTTTTCTGGCTACCAAATGCCACTCTTTTACAGGGATCCCTCAAACTGACCAGCCTCTATAGAATCAGTAAAGTCTAAGATATATTAGGTAATCTCAACTAAGTCTACAAAATTCTCTCAGCCATACTAAGGCATCAAATTTTATTACAGAGCGATATATTCTTTGTTTATTTATAATACTTTTTATGACTACCAAATGCTATATTTCAAGGGTCACTCAAGCTAACCAGTCTCTATAGATTCAGTAGTCTTGATGCATTAGATCATCTCAATTAAGTATACAAAATTCTCTCAGCCCTACTAAGGCATTAAATATTATTTCAAAACGATGCAAAATTTTGTTTATTTAAAAAAAAATCAAACTACTAATTGCCACTCTTTTACAGAGGTCCCTCGAACTGACCAGCCTCTATAGAATCAGTAAAGTCTAAGATATATTAGGTAATCTCAACTAAGTCTAAAAAATTCTCTCAGCCATACTAAGGCATCAAATTTTATTACAGAGCCAAATATCCTTTGCTTCTTTATACTTAATAGAATGTTGGACTACCATGTGCTAAACTATTTCAGAGGTTAAAAATCAAGTATTAATGGTATCGTTGCTTGAAAAAAATAATGAAGTTTAACAATTTGTTATGTTTTTTAAAGTGATAACCCTCACTTCTAGGATTAATACACAAATAAAATTTGAAAAACAAAATTTTATGAACGATGCGGGATTCGAACCCACGACCTCCAGGCTATCAACTGTAAAGTAGATCCTGTAGATGAAGCCACAACCTGAGAGTTGAACAAAGCAAACAGAATTTTGTAACGAGGCGGTACTCGAACGGTTAGCTCAGTGGTTTAGAGCACCGGAACGGAACGCGCGCCGGAGGTCTTGGGTTCGAATCCCGCATCGTTCATAAATTTTTTTTTTTCTAATTTTATTTGTGTAATGAAGTTTAAATGATAAACACAAATATCCAATAAATATAATATTTACCCTGGGCCTCGTATCCACTACATACATATAACCGCAATTAGGATTTGCTCGCCTTATTATGTCCAACATTTGTTCATCCTCCAAGCATCTGAAAATTGTTTTGTTTACTTAGAGTTAATGTAATATTTTTTTTTGTATTGGGGGATGATAATCCCTCAGTTGAGCGGTACCCATGCAGTTTAAATCTATTTTGAAAGCTATTAATGGAATAATCTCCAAAACAAAATGCACGGTCACATATTAAAAATAAAATTACTTTTATGCCAATAATTACAAGGAGTAACCTAAGTAGGACTGCTCCTATTAACAGAATTGTAATGTCCTACAACAATATATTTAAAATAGCAGAATTGGACATATTTTGGAAGTCTGCATCGATTTTCAAGCGCAAAATTAAAAATCATTTAATTAAATAATATCATTCGTTTTTTCGTATTTAATAATAGTTGTATTTTAAATTTAGTTTATATATAAATGTAGTTTTTTTTTTGTTTAGAGTTATAAGTTTTTTATATTTTTGTGTAGGTAACTAATTTATAAAGTAATTTAGATAGTAAGTGAACGAGGAGTTTGTCATATGTTTGACATTATAGTTCACGATATATGATTGCTTTTTGCTTAAACGCTTCAAACATCTATGGCTAGGAATTAGATCGGCTCCTTGCCAGTACTATGTTAATAATGTTTTTAAGTAATTGTAATTTAATTAAGTAACTTTTTTTATGGAATAGGTAGACAAACGAGCGTACGGGTCACCTGTTGTTAAGTGATCACCACCGCCCAGAATCTCTTGCAACACCAGAGGCATCACAGGAGCGTTGCCGGCTTTTAAGGAAGGTGTACACGCTTTTTTTGAAGGTACCCATATCGTATCGTCCCGGAAACACCGCACAAGGAAGCTCACTCCACAGCTTTGTAGTACGTGGAAGAAAGCTCCTTGAAAACCGCACTGTGGAGGACCGCCACACATCCAGATGGTGAGGATGATATCCTAACTTGTGTAATTAATTGCATGTCGAGTTAGCCCGTAAATGGGGTATACGATGTTAAATAATATAAGTAATTAATATGTAAATATACCATAAGGTAATACATTGTATACAACGTGGGTTTCCTATTAAATAAACAAATAATACTGTTTAGGCACTGTGTTCTAGTATCAAGTTATCGCACACAAGGCTAATTGAATGTTAATACCTGGCTGAAAACCCGCTGAGCGGTTGGCTACATCTCGTGATTGCGGCTTTATTGTGATGCAAATAGGCGAGAACTGGAAGTCTTCCTCGCGATCTAAACCTGGCACTGCCGAGGAGTACTGATGACGAGGCACGAGCCGGCACGTACACAGCACTCGGATATGTGTCACACAACTGTTGAGAACGGGAACGAAAATAAGGGACGAGACGTGCAGGACGTTCAGTTGATCTTGACTCTTGAAAATCACAAAAATTCTCAGCGGAAATACAATTTCGCTTGTCACCTTGAGACATAAGATGTTAAGTCTCATTTTTCCAGTAATTTTACTAGCTTCGGCGCCCTTCAGACCGAAACACAATAATGTTTACACATTACTGCTTCACGGCAGAAATAGGCGCCGTTGTGGCACCCATAATCTAGCCGGCATCCTGTGCAAAGGCGCCTCGCACTGGCCATTGTACTAGCACGTTAGCAGAGCTACTTAAATGAGTGAATCGAGTTCTTTCCGTGACGTTTCCAGGTCGATATGGCATATACATATATACCTATTCCAAAAAAAAACGCGATTAAGGTGTTTAAGTTGAGTGTAGTAAGTCCCAAATTCGAATTGACAATGAGGATTTTTGATTTGTTAGGCCAAAGAAGTATAACTTCTTGCGTGCATACTTAAGTACATACACACTTTATTTTCTTCATGAGTTACCTCGTACTCCCTATTGGCATTGCACAGCACCCAGTGTTCGTTGGGAACGTTCATTCTCTGGTACTCAGTCTGAATATTGAAGAAGTTCCAGCCAGCAGATCTCGGCAGGTCATCGGGCGACGACTTATAGTTGAAGCAGTACAGCTCTTCTATATTCACTGGAATTTTTTTATTAATTAATCACCATTTTTGTGTCTAATTTGAACGGATATCTAACTACGATTTAGGGATACGATGACAGACAGACAGACCGACGGGCAGCTAAGGGTTCTAAAAGTCTAAAGAACTGACTACGACATTAAATACAAAACAACATGACCAACAATTTTTATGAAGTTCATCATTTCAACCGGAAGACGTCCACTGTATGTTTTTTACAATGTAAGTTCAAAAATGGGACAATTAAATGGGCGTTCGAAAACCGTTCGTGAATCACTCTCGATATAAAGTATATCAGCCGGAAGACGTGCACGGCTGGACACAGGCCTCCCCCAAAGATCGCCATGACGATCGGTCCTGCGCTGCCCTCAACCAACGTATTCCGGCGATCTTGACCAGATAGTCGGTCCATCTTGTGGGGAACCTACGTCTTCCGGTACGTGGTCGCCACTCGAAGACTTTACTGCCCCAACGGTCATCTGCATGTCCACCTATGTGCCCTGCCCACTGTCACTTCAGTTTCGCAACAGTTTATGAAGTAATAAATTTTGTGCCAAGACTACATTTAATTTAGAAAATTACAAATTGGGCTGATGAACCAACACTGGCAAATAATAATATTAGGGTGTCATCGGTGGTAGGGAGGGGTGAATATATATACTAGTGGACCCGACAGACGCTGTCCTGTACACACGTCTTAAATTTGAAAAATCGGTCCAGCCGTTAGGAGGAGTTCACTAACATGCACATGAACAGGAGAATTATACTAAATGGACGGAATTGAGAATCTAAACCAATCTCATATTCACTGGAACACACAAAAAGTTCAGCTGTGAATATAAAACAATCTTGAATCCATCTGAAGACACACAAAAAGATTCAGAAATTTTATTTTTTGAGAAAACTTAAGATTTATCAATCTACATAAAAATAATCTGATAAATAGTTAGCAACTGTAGTTAATCTATCAACTACTCGTATAGTTACATAAAATTAAGTTTAGTTTTTACCTCCTGAGAAAGTTGAAAGATATAAACATGTATTCTAATTAGTTATTCATTTCAAACTATTATTTTAATTTGATTTCTGAACGACGGGGCGTACAAAGGAAAATCAAAATCGTTGTTTTTATTTAATTCCGAGTATATTCATATTAATTCACATTTTAAACCTTCTCTGGACTTTCACAATTAATTTATGACCAAAATTAGCCAAATCGATCCAACCGTTCTCGAATTTTAGCGAGACTAACGAACAGTAATTCATTTTTATATATACAGATATATATCCTTAGTGTGAATAGTTACCAGGTTGGCTGAGTCGCAGCAATGTCTGATGCATCTCGTGGCAGTCCCGTTCTCTCGGTATCACGAAGAAGACGGACTGGAACGTCTTGGTGCGCACCACGAGTGGCGACCCGCTGGTTGTGATCGGCAGACGCTCCATACTCGATATGTGAGTAAGGAGAATCTGGAAGGGACAATATAACTAACTATAAAATCTTGAGGATATGGATGATGCGAAAAGAGGCAGAGGCCGCCCACCAGCCACCTGGACTAGAACCGTTAGCAAAGACATGACGATGCTAGGCCTAACCCAAGATCTCAAACAGTGGCGAACTTGTATCAGGAGGGCCGACCCCAAATAGGGAATGTGCCAGGGTAATATAACTATAAAATCTTAAGGCGCGACTGTATAAATCCATTTGTTTATCTTTTTTCTGGCGTATGCAATAAAGCTATTTAACCGTAGTCATAAAAACATTCCTGCCGCCGAAGTCCACCTGGGTACGACAAGCCACAAACTATGATATCATCCCCACCATCTGGATTTGCGGGCTGATTCGTTCCTCCGCCGTACGGTTTTCAATGAACATTCTTCCACGTACAACAAAGCTGTGGAATGAGCTTCCTTGTGCGGTGTTTCCGGGATGATACGACATGGGTGCCTTCAAAAATAGCGCATAAACCTTCCTTAAAGGCTGGCAACGCTCCTGTGTTTCCTCTGGTGTTGCAAGAGAATGTGGGCGTCGATGATCACTTAACATCAGGAGACCCGTACGCTCGTTTGTCCTCTTCTTCCATAAAAAGAAACAAATAAAAAAAACATACTTCAACGAAATAAATCATCTTTCCATAATATCATATCGGAAAAAACAGTCAGTAAGCTAATAGACGAGCACTAGCGTAGACACTGACGCCTACTTGTCCAAAGCCGGGCCGTAGCCGTTCAGAAGAGCAAGCAGGTGAGTAGTGTGATGATTAAGATTTTGTTTTATAAATATATGATTGAAATTTTATATTGCATATTTTATATTGTTTGTTTCAAAAATTCATATTGTTTTAAGTACTTTAATTTTTAGTTTTAATTTTTAATAATTACAGTTACACGGAACTTACAGGCTATGTCATAAAAAGTGGGTTACAAAATTGCATCTTAAAGCGTATAGTAAATACATAGTAATAAAAATAGGCAGCTTATATAAATTTCTAATTTCTACTACATATTATAATATTTTATAAAAATTATAATAATAGTGGGTACTTTTAAAACACCATCGCATCAAAATCATACCAACGCGGGACTGTCGACGACGACAGTTGACGCGAGCCACAGTTGAGTCACTAATCGCTACTCAGTTACTCACAACTAGAGACCGGATTATATGCAAATGCATATTGCATATGCTTTTGCATATTTAGTAACTTTACAGCGGTAGTTGCATATTTTAGAAAAAAAAATAAGCATATTAACGTTCGATGCTTTTCATAGTAAGCCCAAACATTGCACCCAAATTTAAATTCTGCCCAGTAGGTAACCTAAGTAGACGTAAAACGCTCCTTTTCCGCTTACAAAAATTTACTTAACGATCGTAGACACAATTTATCTACAGAACATTTAGAACAGTACTTAGTAGTACATATTTCAAAAGGTAAATCTTAAATTTCATTGTTACCTAAGTTGGTAAAAGTTTTTTTTTACAAATACGATTGTCAGTACAAGCTTTTATAAAATAAAATAATCAAAATAAATAAATAATTTTTTCCTGTTTAATTGTATGCATATTTTGGCCCTTTTTATGGATTTTCGTGCATATTTTAGCTATTTTACTTGCATATTTTGGGCATTTTTTGAAGCATATAATCCGGTCTCTTCTCACAACTCACTACACAAGATTAGGTACGCAGATATAAAGATTATACATGTACTAATAATGAGAACAAAAAACCAACTGTACCGAACTAGGAGGATATTCAACAAAAATATATGAAGGTATATGTGGGCCACGCATGTACTAAGTAATGGATAGGTACACAAAAGGCATGGGACAATACCCAATCTCGTCAACCCTGAATAGATAAATCAGTCACCAAGACTCACCCATGTCTCTTTCCTCATCTCATGATCTACAAATATGAGGTGTGTTGTCGCGAAGTACAACGTCCCCCTCGAAGGGTTTCGCAGGTTGTACTTATCTAGGAGTTGCACATTCTCCAGCTGAAACAAAAGAATATCATTAGACCTTAGAATTACGACTACTACTTTCGCTTCATCGAAACATCAAAAGGCCCAACAAGCATGCCTATTGCGGGACCTCCGTAGTTTTTTTTTTATGGAATAGGAGGGTAAACGAGCGTACGGGTCACCTGTTGTTAAGTGATCACCGCCGCCCACAATCTCTTGCAACACCAGAGGAATCACAGGAGCGTTGCCGCATGAAGCGACGTCTCTACGCAACGCCAAGTGATCCAGCCGTTCACAGAGCACTGGGTCCCCGACAATTCGAGCTGCTCTGCGATGCACGCGGTCAAATGGATCGAGCTGATACTGGGGTGCGCCAGACCAGAGATGTCAGCAATACTCCATGTGAGACCGGACCTGCGCTTTCTAGAGCGCTAGTATGTGTGCCGGCTTGAAGTATTGCCGTGCTCTATTTATGACGCCCAGTTTCTTTGAAGCCAATTTGGCTTTACCTTCCAGATGACCACAAAATTGGCAATCGCTCGAGAATTCGAGGCCCAGTATCCCGATACTAGGCGAGGCTTTAAGGGAAGTGTTGTCGAAGAGCGGTGATACGACAAATCGGGTTTTCAAATGTTTCACTAAATAGCCTAAAAATTATAGTTGAAACACTTAAAAACGCTTTCTCCATATTAAAAAAACGTGTTGCACTCTGTGAGTGGCGGCAGAAGTTAAAACTTGAACATTAACGTTGTGCATTTTTGAATATTTTGAAATGGATAGGGAATAATTTCGCACGAATTGCTTTATTTATCAGTATAAAAGTATATATATATCCATTTAAGTGTTTAAATACAATATACATTAATTGCTCTATGTATTGTACACAAGAATGACAATTTTTATTACATAAATAAATACACTTCAGAACTATTACAATTATTTCACATTAAAAAATTTTATCTCTCTGGAAAATCAAGTTTCATCCATAATTTCAACGACAGTCTTGCGAATTTTCGATCAGGTCACGTGTCGTGACGCGAGTTAACATTTCATACCCATCCCGAGAAAAGTTCTCAACGCCGCAAAAGAAGTTATCACTTCAATAATTAAACTGTAAATATATAACACAGCTAAGATTCGATCCTCGATAATTAGAAGTATAAATCTTTCATCCATACTTAAAACGACTGTCTTGCGAATTTTCGATCGGGCCGACGAAATGTACGAATTTTTCAGTAAAAAAAGGGCAATTTTATACTTTAATTTCTTATATAAAGCAATATATATATATTATATGCTTTGCCGCATTATTTATATATTTTGAATGGCGATATAAAAATATTTATTTTACTGCATACTTTTCTATTGATATATATATATATATATATATATATATATATATATATATATATATAGATATATATATAATATATGCAAAGCATATAATATAACAGTTAATGCGTATGCATGCGCAAAATTGGCGCGCTTGGTGCATCACGAAAACAAATCAGCTGAGAGAGGACTGGTTGAACATTTACATATTTTGTCGCCATTATTTTACTTAATGTTCGCTCTAACCGTTTTTACCGTAGCATCGTTTTTCAAAAGTTTGAAATACTCTTTAAAAGATAATTGATTTATTTGCTATTTTAACATAAAAAGTACTAGATGTGCACTTAGTAATTATTATATGTTGGCGCTAGATTTAACTTTATTTAATTAATTAATTGTAATACTTCTAAAAATGTCGTTAGTTATAATTTTATATAGTTAGAATAGTATATTACGCACCTATAGAGAAAAGTAGATCATTCTCACCCGCGGAATATTGACACAATCGCGGGTGACAATGTCCTACTTATCTCACGTGGCGCGTATACGATTTTCTCCCTTGTACCAGTGACTAAAAGCGAAAACTTTTAAAAGAGGTGGGGTAAAAAAAAATTGTTTGCTTTTAATTGACCTTATGTTTATTCACAATATGTTTTAACTGTATTGTGTTTGTCGCTGTAATAAAATAAAATAATTTGTCGCTCAATATAACATTATCAGCCAAAATATTACGTAGACATACCTAGCAAATTCTAAATTTACTAAAAATATATTCCAAACTACCCTCGTAAATTATTTGTCTTTTATTTAGTCTGAAATCCTTTGAACGTTTGCGTGACTGCTTCAAATGAATGTAAAACATTCAACAGTCTTTGTACCCGCGCAGTCAACTGTCTAATTTAGACAAACAAAATGTTATATCAAACGTAAGTACATTATTTTGTAAAATGGCTTTGTTCAGCTCAAAGTATTACAGCTGACCCAGCAAACGTTGTATCGCCAATTAAAGTTATTAAAAAAAAACAATAATCATTATATTCGATTGCCATCTTGCAATATGCGTATCTGTGGATGGAATAGAATAATATTAAAATCGCGATACAAAAATAGGTGTTGATCGTAGACCAGTAGATCAGGTGTAGTTCTTAATGCCGAATCATAATAAAAAAAAAATAAAAAAAATGGTCAAAAAAAAATAAAAAAATATATTTAGGGGTGGGTATATGATACTTGCCCTTATCATTTAGGAGTATGAAAAATAGATGTTGGCCGATTACACACAAATTTTCAAACAAATTGGTTTAGCCGTTTCGGAGGAGTTTGGTAACAAACACCGGGACACGAGAATGTTATTATAGAATATTTTCTACAATGTATACAACAACTTACCAACTTATATCGTATCGTACCTACCAAAAATGTATTGTTACGATAGTCACGGCGAAAGTTGAATTTTCACAAAGAATAGAATTATAGATTAGATTATAGAATTCGATAGGTACATACCAGCGTAAAAAGATATAGACCTTATGACTCACACACAAGAGTCGAGTATCATATACCTGGCTGCATTATAAACAACTTGTTTACTCTTTCTTGTGGAATGGAAAATGGAATGAAAATAAAAATGGGGCAATCGTTAGTTGTTAAACAACAAAAAAATTATTGAACCTTAAACAAATAATCCATTCCCGACACTTGTTTACTTTTACGTTTACATATTAAGTAAGTCGTCATCATCTCTGGTGACGTGTGTGGAGTTGGATCCGGAACCTTTGTCATTTGTTCTGGAACTAAAGCCTGGTCGATGAACTGGTTTTGCTGACAAATTTTGACACGGTTTCATTATAGCATTGTGCAACAAACTATTGTGTTTCTTTAAACATATGCGACAGCGATTTTCCGAGTAACCATTTTAACCAACTAATAGTAGAGATCCGCGTCACCAGTAGAACCATTAATTATAGTTATTTAGCAAGTATCATAGATAAGTTTAGTAACATAAGTAAATAAATACTTTTACCATAAAACCAATATATATATCTAACCCTAAATGCACCCCTTTTCATGGCCAAAAAGGCCAATTCGCCAAACCTTAAGCCTATAAAAATCTTTGGATGTTGTTGAAGAATGAAAGCTGTCGCCTTTTTGAGTAATGTGGAATACAGTAAGAAATTAATGAAAACTGCCTGAAACGCACTCAACGTTGAAGACAGTCGTAGACGTATATAGTCAAGTTTTATTACACACAGCGCCCGGGAAACGTTGAGCTTATAGGTTGTAAAACATTCAACAAATGATTTCTCCAGACACTCGCAAATTGAGATCAATATTAATTAATTGGATACCAACTTCTAACTAATAAAGTAGGCTAATGATGAATGCTTCGCAAAGTAATTAATTAATGTTATGTAGCTCTGTTTAACGAAAAAACTGTGGGCGGAAATTTACCCGCTTCATTAAGAAAACTCTTAATTTGTTTCGAACAGTTGTTTCTACAAGCACCGTGGGTGATATTAAGTTTATTTATTACAAAATACAGAGAATTTCAAAGGTTTAATATTGTGCAAAAGTCTGGTGTTTTTTGCTATAGATTTATTTTAATCGTGTTTCGCCTTTCGAATATTTTGAATTTAAGTCTGTAATAAATAGTGTATCATAATAATATAAAGCAGTATATTTTTCAGAGTCAACTTCCAATTTATTGAGGACATGATCCTCTGTAACCATGCGAGTTGGCCGTACCTGACACGGCTAATAAGATCGCCATGAGGCGCAACCGTCCTGTTTAATAACTACCACTTACTACTTTAATTACATGACATGTCTTATAACTATTACTAATATAATATAGTAAACCACACGGGGATAAAGTAAGATATTAGTTAATTCCTGCCGCCGAATTCCACCTTCGCACGACACGCCACAAGTTAGGATATCATCCTCACCATCTGGATGTGTGGCGGTCCTCCACAGTGCGGTTTTCAAGGAGCTTTCTTCCACGTACTACAAAGCTGTGGAATGAGCTTCCTTGTGCGGTGTTTCAGGGACGATACGACATGGGTACCTTCAAAAAAAGCGCGTACACCTTCCATAAAGGCCGGCAACGCTCCTGTGATTCCTCTGGTGTTGCAAGAGATTGTGGGCGGCGGTGATCACTTAACAACAGGTGACCCGTACGCTCGTTTGTCCTCCTATTCCATAAAAAAAAAATCTAATTATCTTAGCGGTCCCAACTAATCCAGTGAGTCTACCTAATTAGTCACAAATTGTCACTTTCAATGTTGTATAAATGTTTTTATTGTGCTAATCTATTGTACAATATTGAAAAATTAGTGCTCTCAATATTAATATAGGTATATGGTACTAAAAAATATATGGGATATTTTTCGTGATAAATCCTGCAGTACGATTGGGAAATCGTAATGGTATTTGACCTACTAGGAGCTATAGTACAAACTTCTGGCTTAAAGGCCGCAGCTTTGTTCTAAACCGTGGCCACCAAGTGACTAGTCTAGCTCGTTTCTGTTCTATTTTATAACAAAGATAAAGCCATTCAATTTAAATAAATTTATTAATATCAAATTATCTGAAATACGTTTATTCAAAGTTTCAAAAATAAAACATTACTTCTTCCTGCGAGTGGTAGACTTTTTATTCAGTGAATTTACTTTGGTATCCTTGGTTATGTCGCTAACTATACGTAGCAATGGCGACAGCAATTGATCTGCCATCCCTAGTATTAAATTCCGTCTAGAATCAATAGCTGCTAAGGATTTTGTCAAACATGGATCTAGCATTTCTGCAGCCTTCAACAACATAGAACTGTGCTTGGTGGCTTCAGCTGATGCAAACTTACCATCTTCAAGAGATAGCTTTAGGTTTGATATAAACTCTAATGTGGAAATCCTGGCACATTGCAATTGCTCTTTTACCATCGTCTTGCAGTTCTCACTTGCTACCTCTAGAGAATCCTTGAAGTATTTGTGGAGATTAGCAAGGCGAGGGGCATAGCTAGAAAACTTTAAGTTCTTGATTTCTAAGTCCAGACTGTTGAGTGTCAATAACTCATCAATGTCTTTTTTAATTTTTTCAACCCAATAGCATAATGGATACAATTCTGGAGAGTCCAAGTATATACACTCTGACGCTTTTACTGGTAAGGTTTCAACCACATCATGGATTGCCTGAATGTGAGAATTGATTCGACTATCGTGCATCTTCAATTCAGCTAATCGCAACTCATACGCAGCTTTGGCGCGCTCAGCTCGGACACTATGAGACATAAGTTTAAGGGAATAACGCATATTTATCTGAATAATATGATCATCAGTCCATTTGCGCATTTGGGAATTTACCTTATCGGCCACTAACGACATGTGACTAGATAGGGACTCTAGGAAACCATTGCGCCAATTATTCAACGTATTATCGTTTAGGTGCGTCTGCAAAACTATTTCAGGCAAAGGAGTCCGTAATGCTATTAATATATGACGCCTACTCAACTCTGGAGTTGCGGTAAGGCTTTGATTTGACGTCATATTAGACTTTGGATATTTTTCCAATAAACAATTATATTCTGCTTTTAAAATGTTACACATTACCGGAGGTAAACTCATAAAATCTTCTAGTTTTTTCAACTCTGTCTGATTATGTTGGTGATAAAACTCTAACGCACGATCTAAGAATAACAAAATGGCGTTATATTGTGTTCGTAGTTTATCTACATCAGGAGCACCGCGTAACTGCTCTAAAGTGACATTGAAATTGACTTCATTTAATAATTCCGACGAATCATGAACAGTCATCATATCTTCAATACCAGTCATAGTTAATTTTTGAACAAGAGCAGAACGCAGAATGTGAGCATCCCACAAGTGACCAGCATCATACAAAATAGAATAAGTACTTTGAAGACGATCACCGAAACTGCTTAAACACTTTTGCATATTGATTACTTCGTCATGTGTGATGTCTAAAGTAGTGTTATTCAATTTCTGGTTTCCGCTAGCATTATTACAGATTTTCTTGAAGGCTAAATCAAGAGCACTTTGAAAATCCATTACAACTGAATCGCGTGGTTTGTCGATAAAAGTACTATCATCGAATTTACTGCGCAAATTTTCCAAATGCCCACTAAAATCTAGGTAAACTTTTAATACGGCCTTTCGATAAGCTTGAACTAACTGTGAAATATATGTTATAAACTGTTCCGTATCAAAAATTTTCTCCATGGTTACTTGGGATGATTTCTGTGCTATTGCACAATCCAAACTAGTAGAACGCTTTCTTTGGAATGTACGATTTGAACATAATCCTGCGCTGTGTATACGTTCTTGCTTTGTTTTGGGAATGCACAGTTCATTGAGATATGACCTAGCACGAGCCACACACTCTTCCGCCTTATTGCGTAACTGAGCTTCTAGTTCTAAATATGCGCGACAGTTACTGCTCAGCTGTTGGTTTATCTCAAAGATGCGTTCATCGAAATGATGTAAAACATCTTTAGGAGGCATGTGTCCCACCTGCACTACTTTATGGAAATTATTTTTCAACACCAATTTCAACTTTTCTTCTCGTTGTCTCTCAAGAGCAAGCGCTTCTTGTTTGAATCTCGATAAATCACGCATCCATGCGGAATATGTTTGAGTAATGCTTTTAAAACATTCATTATGCTTGCTACTTTCAAGAACTACATCTTCTGGTATAATTACTTTAACAAACTCTTCGATGTCATATTGATGTTTTTCAATTTCTGTTAGAAGAATTTCTCCCATAGTTTTTATTTTACAGTTAATTTCCATATTAATAACTTGGGCATCATTATAACTAACTTTAAACATTAACTCATTGTACCTGTATTCACGATCTTTGAGATAATCCTGTAGGATAGGTCCACTGCGACGAGGCGTCCAATCATGCGGCAAAGCTGCTACGGCACACGAGTCATCTGAACATCCAGGGACAGCTACCACATACTCAACGCTGGAATTGCGTTTACATCTACATATTATATCCTGAAAATTCCCTCTGCGCTTTGGGATCATTTTTATTGATATTAATAAACCTCAATAATAACACTATACTAAATAATTAATTAAAAATATAAGAGCACAATTCATATAAACTTCATAAACACATTTTTACGTATAGTTTTTGACAAACAATATGCCATATGTCAAATAAATGAATGCCGTAGCTCATGTATTATTGATGTCAGTAATCAACAGATTATCTGGGACCTACTTAACAATAGGCCGCAATGAAAGCTCTCTTTACATAAATACAACGTGCGTTGTTTTTTAATTTTCAATATCAGGCAGACATGACACGTTGCACGGCATGTATTTATCACCTACTAGCTAACACCCGCGACTTCGTCCGCGTACACACATGACTAAGCACGTAGTACTTACAAATATCTTTATTTCTTAAAACTTTATTAACTTTATATTAAATGAATATGTCGCCATATTTTTTTCCTAGATTTGAGCCAAGTGTCTAAGGAATAAAACTTAGAAGACTTATTAATTAAAATATATCCAATAGTTTTTCCACGATGCGCGCACAAATGAAAACCTCTATCATTTGATTTAACTAATATATAAAATTCTCGTGTCATGGTGTTAAACTTTGAACTCCTCCGAAACGGCTTGATCATATCTCATGATATTTTGAGTGCATATTGGGTAGGTCTGAGAATCGGACAACATCTATTTTTCATCCCCCTAAATGTTAAGTGTGGTCCACACGAATTTTTTTTTTAATTTTTTTGACTGCTTTTTTTAAATTTGTTTGATTATGAGTCAGCATTAAAAATACATACAACTTGTACAACAAGCTAGTATTGATATATATTACTTGGTTGTT
The DNA here is from genome assembly GCF_905404315.1 of Leptidea sinapis. NCBI lineage: Eukaryota > Metazoa > Arthropoda > Insecta > Lepidoptera > Pieridae > Leptidea > Leptidea sinapis. The sequence continues at coordinate 5,415,784 of NC_066311.1, read as the reverse complement.
TTTTTTTTGAGTGGAAAAGAGTCATACGACAGTAACAGATATGAATATAACCAGCCTAATGAAACTCTCTAATATAAAAGCGATTCACGCGACTGTATGAAACGTGCAGTCATTGATAGATTGACAGATGACGGATATGATCTTGTAAAAAACGGAGATAGCCGAACTCCACTACGTTTCAAGCAACTGTTCTTCTCAAACATTGCCGGCTTATACATCGTCGCCAAACGCCATACTGCACTCATCTGTATAAATTTTACTGGACAGGCTGTTCCATATCTTTGACAGCAATTTTTTTGTGCCTATTTGAAGTGCCACTCGCGAGCGTCCAGAGAACTAATTTTGACGTATAATACAAATGGCTGCGAAGGAACGTACAATACTCTAAAGTATTTTTGCATTTTGAATTAATTTCGTTCGTTTTCCGTGTTATTTATACTTCAAGAATCAACATACATACATAGTAATTATTTTTTTGTAAATAGTTTCCCACCTATCGATGTTTGCTGAGGTTGTCATCACTAGTTTTAGTACCGCAGACTCTCGCTACATGGCTAACAGATCCTAAATATCAATATCAAACAGGCACAAAAGCACTTTGACGGCTGCCAGTCCAGTGGTATAAATTAGAGGTCAGTGCCATACTGTAATTACTACTCTTTCAAACTTATGTCAAATCACTGCACATTTCATACTAAACTAAATTTCAATTTTTACTTAGGCAGTCCCGCCTCTTATTACGTAGTATTTACATCCTCTTCGATCATTAAGTTGAAACGTGTGTGACATTGAGAACGGTTGTAATCCGAACATCTTTCGGGAAGTGTTCCTGTCGCTTGGGATCAGTGAAAACCAAGATAAATACCTTCCCAAAGGAGTTTTTACTCAAGCTTACGGTTTGATTTTAATTTCTTAAGATAAACGCTAGAAATCGGGTGAAGGACGAAAGATTACACTAAGAAATACCCTTTTATAAATGTATGCATCAAATCAAGTATATTCTGTGTGTATATTTTTGTTTGAACTAAATGCCGCATTATATATAGATCATCTAAGTTTTTTATGAGTAGATTCTGTGCTAATAATAATTTTACTTCACTCGTAATAGATGGTACTGCAGCGTATCAACTTTTACTATGTTATTTAAGGAAACCAAGTGAACTATACATTGCTATTTTTAGGCACTCTTTGATCAAAAACTACGTAATGTTGCCACTATCCCAGTGCCGGACTAATAATAATAGATAGATATACAAACAATCTTAACTTAATTTAAATTAAATTACATAACATTCTTAATTTGATTAATTAAATTACAGATAAAATTACAGTTAAAAATTTAAGATAAGTCATAATCACAATTAAAAGAAAATAATTAATAATAATAATAATTTAATTCAGAAAAAAAACATAATAATTGTTAGTCCTTAATCATGTTAGTATAATTATAACTAAACAGGCATATGATTAAGCAAGCGCGGATCCCGTAGCAAATTCTTTGAAAGACCCCTTAATCTACATTGAAAATAGTCTGTTACCGAGAGTCTGACGATTGTCTTGGTAGGAAAAGTTGTAAAGTTTGACGTTTTTGTGATATCAAGTAAGTTCAATATACCAAAAACTTTAAAAAAAAAATACGCTCAGTTAGAGATGAGTGGGTTTAAATATGCGGGGCCCCCTTTCGCGCGGGGCCCGTAGCAATCGCTACTCTTGCTATGCGGTTAATCCGGCACTGCATTATCCAAAGACATTTACTTCTGTTCTAGCAGCATTAACAACGAGATGAGACTTGAGCTTGATACGCAGTTGATCGCTTTATTTGTAAGTATATGTGATAGACTTCTTCAGCATTTATTAATTATCTATTAGATATTTCAGACTATTAATAATTCATAAACAAAACACAATATATTGTATGAAAAAACTCAGATGTTATTAACGGAGGCTTTATTACTCTGAAAACTTTCAGAAGGCTTGCCCGGCAGAGATCTAACCTTCCGATGACCCCTGACTGTCCATCATAAAATAAAATCAATAACTTGCACGCGAAGCAACTACCAATCATACAAATTACGTGAAAATATTTTTCAATAAAGCGCTCCAGTTTATTGCGCAGCTGTTGCCTAGTATTGGCTAGATTATCAACGATTTCACTGCAATATTGGAGATAGCAGTGACCTACAGCGTTGTTATTTGAAGTCTTCTGCGTTTCTAAGTTATATATTATACTAGCTTTTACCCGCGACCTTGTCCGCGTGGAATAGTTACTCAGAGCAGTTATTTTTTATTTTTTTAAATACTTTGCCAATAATACACATACAAACTGCTGCGGTTAACTATAATTTGCTTATTTTAATACACTTTTATAAACTACTTTATTTTCTTTTTCCATCTTTTGCAAAAACATTGTGCATGTTTGATATTTGTTTCCTATGGGAAAATATTATTTTTCTTAATGTATTCGTGAAACTTTTAAGCGTTCTATTTTTGTATCAAATATAATCAAAATCGAATTCCCAGCTATCACAAATTTCAACCCCACACTGGTCGAAATTTCAAAAACGCTAAAACAAATATTTATTTATTTCTTATCCATTGCCAATATACAAAATTTCATAGTGTCACCGTTGATAATGACGGACTTCAATACAAACTTCCATCCCCTATTTCAACCCCTCCAAACCGCTTATTCGCGATAAAAAGGTAACTTATGTCCTTTTCCAAGTTCTAGTCTATCTCTGTACTCAATTTCATCAAAATATTTTCAGTGGTTTAGGCGTGAAAGCGTAACAAAGAAAGTAAGACAAGTTCTTAGTTAAATCATAACTGAAGTCTTAAGTTAAAGATATTTTTTGAAAATAATGAACAAGTTTGAAGCAAAAGCAATATTATATCCTTACCATAGCATCTTAAATAACAGGCAGAAATTTTGGGCATACTCGTGTAGATATCCCTCGTGTTTTAAATAAATTAGAATGAGCCCGGGGTAGGAAAACCAATTGAAAACAAAAGTACATGATAATGGAGCAGGAATTCCTCGGCCTCCCTTCCTTCCCTATAACTTATTTCGGCTGGGTTACATAAACATACTTAAATTTCGGCAAATTAGGGCTCTGAATAAACCTTGTAAAATAAACAAGGTAACTTATCATAATACTTTTACAACTTACAAAGAGAGATAGATTTTTCTGCATTGTTAGATAAAATTTATCAATTCGTAATTTTATTTTTACAAAATCGGGCAATATGTAAGAAGGTCCCTTGTGCGGTGTGTCCAATTCTCAAAAAAAAATACGTAAAAGACGGGTTACGCTCATGGAATTCCTCTGGTGTTGGGAAAGTGTAGGCAACGGTGATCACTTAGCATCAGGTGACCGGCAAGCTCTCTATCTTCTCCTATTATTAAACAAAACACAAACGAAAAAAAAGGAAGTGAAACAAATACAGAATTAAAATCCCCTTTTAATTGAATGAGTGAATTATTAACTGACTTCAATTAATAATTCAGTCAAATTGTAATGGACAAAATTATATCCACATTTTCCTTTGCCTAGCTAATAACAATATCGACAAACCGATGAGCAATTAAAAATCCAGAAATAGTATGCGCTGATCGATTAATACACATCAGTGGGTGCTCTAATAGCAACTACTTAGCTCACACTGGCCATAATAATGCCACATAATACGTTTATGTTGATGATTAATGACAATTTCCAAAAGAATTAAGTTTTGTAAATTCGGAGTAAATGAGCATGCGGATGTAATGACGGCAGGAGATTATAGCCCACCCTTGCTTTTTTTTATGAAAATAAGGGACGACACGAGCAGGACGTTCAGCTGATGGTAATTGATAAGGGTCGCCCATTACAATGTAGTGCCGCTCGGGATTCTTGAAAATCCCAAAAACTCTGAGCAGCACTGCAATTTCGCTCGTCACCTTGAGACATAAGATGTTAAGTGTCATTTGCCCAGTAATTTCACTAGCTACGGCACCCTTCAGATCGAAACACTATAACGCTATCACATTACTGGTTCACGGCAGAAACCTAATCTAGTCGACATCCTGGGAGAAGGAGCCTCCGGCTGGTAAACCCACTTAGCTCACACTGTTAGATTCCGGCTGCTCATTAATAATGCTACATATTACGTTTATGTTGATGATAATTGACAATTTCCAAAGGAATTTAGTTTTGTAAATGCAGACTTAATGAGCAGGGTGTAATGGCGGTGGGAGATTATAGCCCACCCTTGCTACTTAAGGAAGAATTAGGCGTTGTCGCACTTTAATTAAGAGAAAATAATTTGAAGGAAACTTAGACATAATATAAGTAACGTTGATGATTAATGATAATTTCTAAAGGAATTAAATTTTGTAAATGCAGAGCAATGAGCATGCGGGTGTAACGGCGGTAGGAGATTTTACCTTGCTACTCAAGGGAGAATTTTTAAGGCGCGAAGAGAAACTAATTTTAAGGAAACTTAATATAAATTGTTTGGTGAATCATAAGTCATGAATGAATAATATCTTGTACTAGGTCATACTGTAAGTGAATGGATTCTCATTAACAACGAAAAATATTATATGTTTAGACTCAAGATTGGAATTTCTTTAGTCTAACTCAAGAATTTTTGCAATTTCTTGTAATTATAAATTTTTAACATAGAAATTAAAACGTTGACGTATTTAGAACAGTAGACAATTTGTTAACAAGAATGCGGGTGTCAGTGATAAAAATAAATATAAAAATACCCTCAGCACGAAACATATTTGAATCATTTTCAATACTATGATTTGAGACATTGCTATAAACAAATGCATGATGCGAAAACATTACGTTTATAATATATTTATTTGTTTTACAAAGGATATTCGCCTCTCTATTTACACACTTTTGAAGGTATTCTTTGGAACTATTGCATAAAACAATTCATCGTGTACTCCTAAGGGACGTCTTGAATGATCTCTTCGAACGCATTCACTGCCTTTTCAGGGCTTGTAAATCGTATACCTTTGTCTACCTTTAATTTTCCTAGAAAATCGCTATTTATGAACATTTAAGTATTTTTAAACAACTTTTACGTAACTGATACATCTCCTAGCAGTCATTCAGGTGAACAAGGTTATAGATGTCAATTCCAATCGTTTTATTAACATTAACAACACCCTTATAGAGTCCTGTCATAAAATATTAATTCGAACGAAATGGAAACTTTAATGTAAATGTTATGTTTTTGTCAGCATAACCTTGTATGCACTAAAGAATAATGTTAATAGATTTATTGTCATCAGCAGTGCAGTTACTTTACTTTTGCGTATATTCCAAATCAAATAGTGTGTAATCTTTGATAAATTTGTTATTTTTAAAGTGATATCCCTCACGTCTGGGATTCATTAAACTAAATGAGCGACACAAGCGTTCAAACGGAACCAGACGGGCGCGTGTTCGAGATAGTTAGTTAGTTATCATTGATTTCAGTCATTATATTTATATTTATTGAGAAAACTTCATCCATAACATAATACGCCAATATAAATCGGATAGTGGTTTAGACGAAATGGCCATGGGGCGTTTAACAAAAATTATGAAATAGAGTGTGATGAGAGTGAAATAGATAATCATTAGAGATATACTGATCACTTTTGCTGACTAGCCGATGAGTCGGTTGTAAAGATGCTGACTCGGCAGCCGACTCGTCGGAATTTATTGATATTAATATTGTTTAAAAAATTTCATAGATAAGATTTTTTTAACAAGTATATTATAGCTCATTCCAAACATTAGCTCAGTTGGCAGAGCACTAACGCCAGAGGTCGTAGGTTAAAGTCCCGCATCGTTCATAAAATTTTGTTTTTAAATTTTATTTGTTTAAGTATATTATAATTTTGGAAACTGATTACCAAAGTAAAGTTAAATTTTGAAAAGACTGATTTAAAATAAAAAATTTAATAAACATACAAGGTTTTTATTTACTGCAATTCCCCCTACATCATTTTTATTGACAAATAAGTACATACAATGTAAGAAGCCGGATAGTCGTCGCTTTTTGCCGAATAATCGCCGGCTGGTGGCCGATTACGATATTCAAATATTTTTATTCAAAATAGAATTTAAAATCACTTATTGAACGTCAAAAACTACCACCCTTTCAAAAGAGACTGCCTCAGACCTGAAAAGAATGGGCGCAAGAAACTCAGCGGGTTTTTTTTTAATATAAAATATGGATTACAATGTAAGATCGTACAATAAACATTTATAATTAAAGAGCCTGAGGGTGTTCGCTTTATTCCCAGTCCGTGGTGTCATTAAGAAAATCGTTTCCCACACAAACGTTTTTTAAAAATTCTTTTAAATTTCGTAACACATTTGTTTTGTACATTTTCTGGGATCATATTGTAGAAGCATATACATCGCCCAACAAAAGACTTGCTAACTCGACCCAACCGAGTAGTAGGCGTAACAAGTTTATGATTGTTCCTCGTGTTAACATTATGAATGTCACAGTTTCTAGAAAATTCTTAATATGCTTATGAACACACAGAACATTATCAATAGTTCCAGATAGTTCCGGATAGTCGGCTTCACCGACTAGTCGGCACATCTCTAATAATTACACATTAATAGCAAGTCAATCACGAGTATGCAGTAGAGAGGATAACAATGAAAACTATATTATATTCAACAACCTAATTGAAATCAAAATATTCAAAAATCATTTTCACTATAATTGTAGTAAAGATAATTTTTCTGCAAATAATACGAGATTCGAAAATAGCATTACTGAACGTGTCATCTTGTGACGAGATTTATTCAATGGACCCATTAATTGAACAATCAAATTCAGTCGCAAAGCGAGAGATAACTTCGGACGTTTTCTGCGCCCGCTAAAGTTTATCAATACTTCCTGCAAAATCGTTTAATGGACTCTCAATGGCTGGCTAACTTGTCTGACTGTTTGTATTTACTCGTGATTATTTAACATATTTTACGATGATAATGAATTTGAAACGTTATTAGTACCTGCCATAAAACTCACATTAGTAAGATTATCTTTAATACTAACTCAAAAAAATCAAAAAGTTTTGACTCGTAAGAATAACACAATTCGATTGACATAAGAATTATCAAAGTCGGCCCATTAATACTGGTCCCTAAAATAAGAGCAGGAAAACACTAAAGAAAGGCCGAAAGACACCTAAAAAAACCACGTAAGGTTATTTAAGCGTTTAGTTTTTGTCGCTAAAATATTTGAACTAAATAAAAGTTAGACTATACCAACTATACTTATCAAAACAGATAAATTACTGTATGATAGTTATAATGCTTATACCATAAGATCCCTAGCAACACGACCTAACTGCAATTCGATAAGGATAGGTTGATTTTAATTAACTACGCGATAGGATAGTTCAATACAACCAATAGGTAAATCTAACCTTACATTCATTACTCTACAGTAGATAAAATAATTACAAGCCCTGTTGCACGAGTCCTGACATGAATTTGGCGCGGGTCCACATTAATATCTGTTGGTTGGCTGATTGGATCCATTTATTTCCCAAGGAACTAAGTTTTTTAAATGCGGAGCAAATGAACAGGCGGGTAATGAAGGTAGATTACCGCTAAAGCTCTCGACTCAAGGAGGAATTTTTAATACTAATTGATAATAACTTTATATCCCAAATATAAATAATAGTATAACAAGTAAAAATTGTGTGTCTTCTACCGCATTTATCACGGGGAGTGTTCCGCATAGCTGTTTAACCTGATTCCTGCCGCCGAATTCCACCTTCGCACGACACGCCACAAGTTAGGATATCATCCCCACCATCTGGATGTATGGCGGTCCTCCACAGTGCGGTTTCTAATGAGGTTTCTTCTTCGTACTAAAAAGCTGTGGAATGAGCTTCCTTGTGCGGTGTTTCCGGGACGATACGACATGGGTAACTTCAAACAAAGCGCGTACACCTTCCTTAAAGGCCGGCAACGCTCTTGTGATTCCTCTGGTGTTGCAAGAGAATGTGGGCGGCGGTGATCACTTAACACCAGGTGACCCGTACGCTCGCTTGTCCTCCTATTTCATAAAAAAAATAAGTTTCTAAATTATAATTAATTATTTACATACAATACAGGAAGCAAAGACAGCTAAATTAGTATGAACTGTGTTTCAGCTGTCAGTGACTTCTCGGTACCAGACATAATTATCTACATAGTCAAATCAAATTATTAAAATCAGATGAAATAAGATAAAATACTGTCTAAATATAAAATAAGTTGACGCTCTTAAGGAAATCATATGAAGGAAGCATCATAAAGAAGAAGGAACTTCAAGTACAATGGTTATGAAAAGTTAAAGTTAGTTTTTTTTTATTGAATAGGAGGACAAACGAGCGTACGGGTCACCTGGTGTTAAGTGATCACCGCCGCCCACATTCTCTTGCAACACCAGAGGAATCACAAGAGCGTTGCCGGCCTTTAAGGAAGGTGTACGCGCTTTTTTTGAAGGTACCCATGTCGTATTGTCCCGGAAACACCGCACAAGGAAGCTCATTCCATAGCTTTGTAGTACGAGGGAGAAAGCTCCTTGAAAACCGCACTGTGGAGGACCGCCACACATCCAGATGGTGGGGATGAAATCCTAACTTGTGGCGTGTCGTGCGAAGGTGGAATTCGGCGGCAGGAATCAGGTAATAGTTGGTTGGTGCATCTACAGCGATAAACGAATATGTTGTAACATAGGTTAAAACTCGAGAATCTCCAGGAACTCCAATTGATGAGAATTTATATATAATTATTAATTATACCCACCACACTCACCCTTATGAAGGACCTACGAACGGTCCGAAACTAGTCGGTACCGACACCGATAAGTCGTGAGTAAAGCCGTATTTATAAATAACAATGTCTGAAATTCATTATAAGAAAATATCACTTGTCATTCCACGACCCTTTCGTCTATAATGACCGAAAAAGGTTCGTCTAGAAACAAAACAAGCAGTTGGATATTGTTACAGATTTAGCGCAACCTTGACGTAGAGTTCAAACAATAGGCTTTCGTCTAAGCTATTGGGTATAATATCTTTCACAATATATTTTCTAATACTTCGATATTGTTTCTCAGATACATAAGATACATAATAGCTTTAAGGGTAAATGTGTACACTTCTATAATAAAGCCACTGTTCAGGCATTATCTATAAATAAATATAAATGTTTTATAAAAAAATGGCTCTGTCGTAAATCCTATTACTCCACTGCTGAATATCTTAATAATCCGACAGCCTGGGACTAGATTGTGATTATTTTATAGCGATAGAAATGACTGTACAATCTATACTAATATTATAAAGCTGCAGTGTTTGTTTGTTTGTTTGAACGCGCTAATCTCTGGTACTACTGGTCCGATTTGAATTATTCTTTCAGTGTTGGGTAGTCCATTTATCGAGGAAGGCTATAGGCTATGTTTTTTTATCAAAATTAGGGATCCGTAATAAAATTGCTATTTTGTAACACAAGGTGTAAAATCGAAAACCTATTTTTGCGTGCGCTGCAAAAACTATTGACAATAGAACAAAATGATGTACAGGCTATAATATAGGCAATATTTTATTACTTATAAAACTATCGCGTAAATTATACTTTATATGGCAAAACAACGTTTGCCGGGTCAGCTATATTGTATATTTTTATTGAAAAGAGCGCAAAAAAAGAATGCTGGGAGAGTTTCTTGCGCCGCTTCTTCACTCTCAGAGCGCCATTTGTTTACGAAGCGGTAGTAGTATCTAGTAGTTATTAGAAATGACATCAAAAAGAATTCTAAAGGAATCAATTTTGAGAAAATAAATGCCTTTTATGTCTTTTTATACCAGATAGAGCAGGTTGTTCACTTGACTTATCTATTGGGCGTTTAAATCAGTGTGTATTTAGTATTTTCTTTGATTAACACGAGTGTTACACATTTAAATAAAACACTTTAAAATGATTAAAACGCGTGTAATTGTAACGGTTTTATTAGATTTCAATGTAAAATTACATGTAGCGTATCATCGTATGTTACAAAAATTTAAAGATGCCATTGAGTGTCAAAATGCCACGCACACGAACATCTAACAGTTGCCGTAATAAAAAAGCTATTGTTCTTAGGTAGTGCGGTAACTAGTTGGATCAATCCTTAACCCAAGTGTTTAATATTAAATGAACCTCCGAACTCCCGTATCCCAATAATTCTATTTGTATCCCCGTTAATTAAATATAAACGCAATCCTAATTAATTGGAAACGTATTGAGGCTTACTAAGTTAATTAATTAACTATTAATTACTTATATTTAATTTAAGCGTTAGATATCTACGCTTATTTACTTTCATTAACTATATTGTGGTGGAACGATTATTTTTTTTTATTTTTTGTGACATTTATATTTTTGTTAGTATTTGAGATCTGCCACACATCGCATAGGCTCATTCTTATAGTATAACTAGCGGCCCACTCCAGATTCGCACGGGTAGGCACGCTACCGCCGCTCCGGCCGGCCGGAACCGCCGCAAACGCTACGTCCCGCAATTTTTAAATCTGTTATATCTTCGAAAATATTCATTTAAATCACATACTGTAAAGGGCCATATAGATCTATATTAAATCAACAATGCATTTAAGGTATTTAATAAGATAAGGATTAATGCTGTATTGGTTAAAATCGCTTCGAAAATTAGTCATTATTTGTCGTAAAAGTAAATGACAAAAAAATGTTATTGTGGGATATCCATAAGAGATAGACATATGACATAGCGGAGTTTTCTGTAGACCTTTTCAATGTGTACAATAATTAGTACATTATTTTGATAAATCTCGTAGGGTTCAGCCTCCGTTTGCAAGGTAAGCGAAAAAATTGAAATTATTTTCGACATCACAGTAGAAACCTCAAAAATATTTATTAAAAATATGTATTTCTCCACTATTGAATGGATGTTATTATACATATAAACCTTCGTCTTCAATCACTCTATCTATTAAAAAAACCGCATCAAAATCCGTTGCGTAGTTTTAAAGATTTAAGCATACATACGGATATAGGGACATAGAAAGCGACTTTGTTTTATACTCGTACTATTTTTTTTTTTTGGAATAGGAGGACAAACGAGCGTACGGTGATGAAATGATGAGATGGTGGGGATGAAATCCTAACTTGTGGCGTGTCGTGCGAAGGTGGAATTCGGCGGCAGGAATCAGGTTAAACAGCTCTTCGGAACACTCCCCGTGATGGATGCGGTAGAAGACACACAATGAAGCGACGTCTCTACGCAACGCCAAGAGATCCAGCCGTTCACAGAGCACTGAGTCCCCTACAATTCGAGCTGCTCTACGTTGCACGCGGTCAAATGGATCGAGCAGATACTGGGGTGCGCCAGACCAGAGATATAGACTATGTAGCGATACCTAAACAGCAACCATGCCGAAAAATTGGTACTAATCTTATTCTTACTATTATAATTTTTTATAAATATTTTAACTACCTTATGTATATTATTGTGCATTGTAGGGTAACTTTGTTGTACCAGTAATAATTGATGTATGTTAGTTTAATAATTATTATAAAATTTAACCATTGGAATATTTTTATCTTTAGCTGTCTGTCAAGACGAAACATGTGCCTAGTCCAAATAATTTGTTATGTTATCAAAGTGATAACGATCACTTCTAGGATTAATACACATATAAAATTTGAAAAACAAAATTTTATGAACAATGCGGGACTCGTGCCAACTGTTTGAGTGACTCATCGTCATAAATCTTGTATGCTTTGTTCAACTCTCAGGTTGTGGCTTCATCTACAGGATCTACTTTACAGTTCATAACCTGCTCAACCCCAATATATGCACATTCGGAAATTGACTTGAAATGTCGCTCTTGTAAATCTAACATTTTTAATAATCTAACAGATTAGAGGTCGTGGGTTCGAGTGCCGCATCGTTCATAAAATTTTGTGCCTATTGTTAAATTTATAACAACTTTAGCTGTAAATGTTTGTAGCAAATAAAGAACTTATCTAAATGATCGGACAGCCTGGGACTAGATTGTGATTATTTTATAGCGACTGTACAATATTGTATATTTATATTGAAAAGAGCGCATAAAAAAAGAATGCTGGGAGAGTTTCTTGCGCCGCTTCTTCTCTCTCAGAGCGCCATTCCCGAAGCGGTAGTAGTATTAGAAATGACATCAAAAAGAATTTTAAAGGAATCAATTTTGAGAAAATAAATGCCTTTTATGCCTTTTATAAAATCATCAATATGAGTTCCGCCATTGTGGAGTCCATACGCGGTTTTTGAAGGTCCCTCTGTCGTATCACCCTGAAAACACCATGTCAGGAAGGTCATTCAACAGTTTGATTGTAAGTAACAGAAAGCTCTCACGTTCTTGTTGCACGAAAGCGGAATTCGGTGGCAGAAATCAGGTCAAACAGCTATTCGGAACACTACCCGTGCTAAATGCAGCGGAAATTACAATGGATGACGTCTCTATGCTATGCCTATTGATTGAGCCGATCTCAGTTTTTTTTAAGAAAATAAGGGACGAGACGTTCAGCTGAGTTTAATTGATACGCCCTGCCAGTTACAATGCAGTTTCGCTCAGAATTCGTGAAAAACCCCAAAAATATGAGCGGCACTGCAATTCCGCTCGTCACCTTGAGACATAAGATGTTAATCTCATTTGCCCAGTAATTTCAATAACTACGGCGCCCTTCAGACCGAAACACAGTAAATCCTACACATTACTGCTTCACGGCAGAAATAGGCACCGTTCTGGTACTCATAATCTAGCCGGCATAACAATACATAATAGCTTTAAGGCTAAATGTTATATACTATTAAATAATAAATTCCCATTCACTCTGTTCAGGATATATCTATAAATAAATTTAAATTTTTGATTAAAAAGTAGCTCCCTACTTCTTCACAGCTGAATATCTAGTAAATGTACTTAGATCCCGGATTAGTCCGAACCTGTACGATCACTTAAATTTTAAGTGATCGGAGAGCTTGGGACTAGGTTATGATTATTTTATAGCAATAACAATGGCAGTACAATATTGAATATTTACTAAAAAGAGCGAAAAAAAAGAATGCTGGAAGATTTTCTTACGTCGTTTCTGCTCACTCAGAGCGCCGTTTGTTTCCGAAGCGGTGGTAGAAGTGGCATCAAAAATAATTCTAAAGGAATCAATTTTGAGAAATTAGATTTATTAGATAGATCAATTTTAAGAAGTATTTGCCTAGATAATATAGTTAAGTTTATGCGAGTTTATAAAAAAACCAAATACGTTTAAAAAACTGAAAAGTATCAAATAACTAAAAATTTAATTTAATACACCTGTAATGCAAACATTTACCTTTAATATTAATATAATACTATTATTTATATATTTGCTACCTATAAAATACCGATCGAGTGGAGAACATTCTCCTTTTTGAAGTCGGTTGAAAACAAACCACTACAAAAGGCGGAGGTGAGCAGCTACTTAACAATATTTCCATCGTAAAAAAATATATAAAATCCGAGCGTATCGGTTTCCGATGTCACATAAACAAGACACCGCTATCGTGTTGCTATCTCTTTTAATAATTCAATAACTTGATCTCTGCCCGTAATGAGACGACACATATAAAAAAATTGTGAAAAGAAAGAAAATATGTACTAAGGTAGCAGCAATTTATGATAATATATTTTTTCGTAAGAAATCTTTTGTAAAACAGTCTCTAACAATCCTAACTAATAACACAAATGAATTTGTTTCATAATCAAAGTTGTTCTCAAGGAAATAGAAATGGTATATTTATTCCAATTTTTTTTATCGAGTAGGAGGACAAACGATCGTACGGGTTACCTGGTGTTAACCGATCACAGCCGCCCACATTCTCTTGCAAGTTGCAACACCAGAGGAATCACAAGAGCGTTGCCGGCCTTTAAGGAACGTGTACGCGCTTTTTTTGAAGGTACCCATGTCGTATCGTCCCGGAAACACCGCACAAGGAAGCTCATTCCACAGCTATGTATAATTGTATAAGAATCCCATAGTAAGAGCAATATAATTGAATTCCACGAGGACAAAGTTGCGAGATGAAACTATAGCTTTAGTATAACATGTTTTTTAAATGCAATCAATTTTGCAAGACTATTAAAGAAAATTTATTGAATTTACTTTGCGGAATTAATTCCGCCAATATTTGTTTTTAAAACAATTCGACACGTGTTTACAATACACGAGGCATCCTCAGATCAATTCTTATACATCAGATCAATACATTTACGAGACTATAAGTCTCGTGCCAGATTTTGGCGAGACAACACGTCCTGAGGATGCCTCGTGTAGAGGCGAAACACGTGTCGAATTGTTTTAAAAATAAATATTGGCGGAATTAACACTAAAGATAACTTGAATCATTTGTATAAGACTATTAAAGTAAAGGCGATACACCATCTTATATATATTTGTCAATGGTTAGGGGTTTCAGAAGTAGAGACTATCTAAAGTTTTTGTGAATTTATGTGTAAAATAAAAATAAAAATTTAAGCATAAAATATGAAACTAGTATAATGCGACATCGCGTACATTTAAAATTTATGCTTATTGCAATATGACTGACGACCCATACAGCCGAATGGTTAGTGACCCTGACTACTAAGCTAGAGGTCCCGGGTTCGCATCCCGGTAGGTGCATTCATTTATATGATGAATATAGATGTTTGTTTCCGAGTCATGGATGTTTATATGTATTTATGTATGTTTAAGTAAGTATATTGTATTAAATATATCGTTGTCTGGCAACCATAGTACAGGCTATGCCTAGTTTGGGGCCAGATAATTTGTGTGAAAGTGTGAAAAAAATATATATATATATTGTCTTTAAAAGCGGCCAAGTGCGAGTCGGCCTCGCCCATGAAGGATTCCGTAGCAACAAGTAACAGAATATAAAAGTTCTTGTAGTAAGTTGTAAATTTGAGCGATTTTTTAATAATAAGTGTTTCTTTTTTCAATTAAGTCATTAATAATTACACATTACAAAACAAACTATTCAAATAGTTTAGAAAAAAATGATATTAGAAACCTCAATATCATTTTTGAAGACCTATCCATAGACACCCTACACGTATGGGTTTGATGAAAAAAAAAATTGAGTTTCAGTTCCAAGTACGAGGAACCCCTAAATTTTGTTGTATTTTTCTTTTTTTTGTGTAAAAATCTTAATGCGGTTCATTACCAAGTTTCAAAGTATAATTCTTATAGTTTCGAAAAAAAGTGGCTGTGACATACGGACGGACAGACATGACGACTCTATAAGGGTTCCGTTTTTTGCCATATGGCTACGGAACCCTCAAAACAAGATGAACTTCGGCTGAGTACATAGCGCCCATTCTTCTCGGGTCTGAGCCAAGTGGGTTGCCATGTGGGATGGTAGAACATTCTTCAATAAATTATATAAGCAAAATTGATCTGTCAGGATTAAAACATAAAGGACCCGCCAGCTCCTACGGGAAAAGACACGGTGACGTTATATAATGTCTAAAGGTAGAAATGAGGGTAGATTATAATGAAATGAGTGTCGTTGAACATAATTTACATTATCCGAGTAAATATTGGACGCCCATTATCATAATTGCTCAACTGTTTATGTAAATTGTAAACAAACAACTCTATCGATTGTTGACTCATGCTATTCTTCGTGTTATAAACACACAATCGATAGAGTTGTTTGTTTACAATTTACATAAACAGTTGAGCAATTATGATAATGGGCGTCCAATATTTACCATGAGCCTTTTAGAAGTCTATGTTTGGAAGTCCGTCTGACACTTCCGTCCAATGAGTGACCACCAATATGTGCC
This sequence comes from Leptidea sinapis, assembly GCF_905404315.1. NCBI lineage: Eukaryota > Metazoa > Arthropoda > Insecta > Lepidoptera > Pieridae > Leptidea > Leptidea sinapis. The sequence continues at coordinate 5,399,898 of NC_066311.1, read as the reverse complement.
CATTGCCACTTTAGCTCCGCAACCGTTTTTATAAAGAAAATAAGGGACGAGACGAGCAGGACGTTCAGCTGATGGTAATTGATACGCCCATTATAATGCAGTGCCGCTCAGGATTAATAATCCGCTTAAGACATATGATGTTAAGTCTCATTTGCCCAGTAATTTCACTAGCTGCAGCGCCCTTCAGACCGAAACACAGTAATGCTTCACGGCAGAAATAGGCGCCGTTGTGGTACCCATAATCTAGCCGGCATCCTGTGCAAAGGCCTCCAATTGGTAAAACCCTACGGCTATATTGGTTAAAAGCACAACGAGGGACATGAGTTATACGTCTAGAAACGGTTTCCTTTAGTTGCGTCACGTTACGTAATATAGTTGGACTACAATTCGCAACTATTCACGAAATACTGCCGCCAAATTGAACCATAGCTCCACACAACTTGGACATGATACCAGATCCTCGCAAGATTCAAGGAACTTTCTTCAATGTACAACCCAACTGGAATGGCCTTCCATGTTGGAAGATAATGTAGGCCGCGGTTGTCGCCTACCATCAAAGGACCTGGACCCATGTGTCTCTTCTCTCCTCTCCTTAATCATAAAAAAATAATTCGAAGAATTTTTGGCCAATATCCAGCCAGCCCCATGCCATTTGTCCAGAGAGGAGATCTCAAAGAATTTAATTCAGCAAGAATATTCCGAAAAGAAGCTTATTACAGCTTACTAAAATTATAGTTGCCTAAAGTCGATATCTAAATATCCCTTTGATAATATTAAAATAAAAAGAGACCGATAAGTTGTAAAAAAACAACGATTTAAGATTTCTTGTTTCATGCCAAATCTCACGGTTCTGGGTCAAGCAGTACCTAGTACTATAAGTAGCAGTTGGAATAATTTGGTATTGATAAAATAAGAGGCGTGAATGTTCGAATTTTACTGCGTTCACTTAAAGTTTTGACTGTTTTGCAACTCCAAGCGACTGTAGATGTATTTGATTTCAACTTTTAAAGACTTGTACAGTTATCTACTCATAAGAGTGATGATCCGAATTGAACGCATCATGCAAACCTAAAGCGTAGCGTACGTGTATATGGTACAATAATAGTATAATTTCCTCACCTTTTCCGTAACGGATAAACCCTCATACTCATCAGCCTGAACGCAGTCACCTTTTAGCCAATTAGCGAATCGGCCCAATTCACCCAACATATTCAGCGGAGCCAAACTAAATGCCATTTTGCTGCAGAATTCTGTATATATATTTCAAATCATATTCGAAAAATGACTTATAGGATCCACAGAACTTATGGGAAAAATTGTTCCAAACTACAAACTTTTTGCAGTTTCCTGTAAACTTTTCGCGAAACCACTTGGGTATTTTAAAAAAACGCCGTTAGCTTCGGCGGTAACATTTACCGAAACCTACCCCAATGGCGGTATACCGGGGACTGATAAGTCTTGTCTTCGGAAATAGAGCTCTTTATAAATTTTACGAGAACGAGTCACCTTATTCCCTCGCCATAAATCTCAGATTCGAATGTCAGAGGTCAAGATTACTGAGCATGCGCGTGCAGTGCTGAGATTAAACGGAAATGAAAGGATGGGCAATAAGCTTATTTTTGTATTCATGTGCTTGAATTCACATTGCATGCTCAAAGCCTTTCAATGAAGCTTTCATGTTGATCTATTGCTACAAAAGTAGCTAGCTACGCAGCTGCGTAACTATCATGCATCTACACACACACACCTAATAAAGGGCTAACACATTCAGATACAAATCCACAGTAGCCAATAGCGATTGTTTACGATTATTACTTGACCAATTATGATACTTTGTGGTCACCTCAGCGCTCACCTCAGGTGGTTCTAAGTTTTACATATATTTTTTTATAATCGTTAATAAAATGTTCTTATTTATTTATAAACAGTGTGTAGATTGATGCATCAAGTGTACTCAATAACGTAGTAGATAGTCGACGTAGTGCGAAAGCGCTCTAAAGCCTAAAGCTTCGAGTACTTGTTTGAGTATTTTTTACATCGCTGTATAATATGCATATATATTGTATTTAAAATAATTTATAAAACGATGAAGCTGTAAATGTATATGTAAAAGAGTGGCAATGAGTTTCTTGCCACTTATCCTTAAAACTCAACCTTTTCCTAAATAAAAAGAAATTACGTTTGAGTGATTTTAATTTGATTCAGGTATCTAATGGGTAAAAAGGTTGATGCTATCATAAACTACCGGGTGGTAGGGCTATTCACAGCAAATCAAGGGTGCAACTGCAATAGAAACTTAGTTATAATTTAAAGCACAGAGTTGACGTAAGAGCTACAGTAGTCGTTTGTAAAGCTCGTAGAAATAAAGTTAAATCGACGTTGCTGGAGAGACGTTTAAATAAATATATCCACTTGTTTTCATTGTACCCTAATAAAATACTATTAAACTAAACGTTGGTTTAACGTGTTTCATTACTTTTTACTAACAAAACAGTTAGGGCGCTTTCGTACTACGTCCGATCCGTACCCGTGAAAATACAGATCTAGAAATATCCGACCGAATTCGGACGAAGCCACAGAAGAGCATTCGCATCATTGATCATGAGTCCTTTCAACTTCTGGCAATGCTCTCTGCTAGTAAGGCGCACTCTTGGTTTTGGAGTTTAAAAGGAGTTTCATAAAATCAGCGCCCCGCTGCCTCTCTGCACGAATGCATCTCGGAATCTCGGATTCGGACCGGACGCATTGCTCGAATTTTCACACAAATAATACTATGGCTACTTCGGTCCGTTAATAATCTTCTCCGGAATGGAGATTGTCGGTTGTAAGAAACAAATCGAATGACGGGAACCATAACTACCACTACCGGACCGCATTTTCACGGGTACTGATCGGACTCTGATCGGAAGTAGTGCGAAAACGCTTTTAATGTTAAAGGACCTCAGTCTTTTTTATGGAAAAGAAGGAAAAACGAGCGTATTGGTCACCTGGTGTTAAGTGATCACCGCAGCCCACATTCTCTTGCAACACCAGAGGAAACACAGGAGCGTTGCCGGCTTTTAATGAAGGTGTACGCGCTTTTTTGAAAGTACCTATGTCGTTTCGTCCCGGAAACACCGCACAAGGAAGTTCATTCCACGGCTTTGTAGTACGTGGAAGAAAGCTCCTTGTAAACCGCACTGTGGAGGACCGCCACACATCCAGATGGTGGTGATGATATCCTAACTTGTGGCGTGTCGTGCGAAGGTGGAATTCGGAATCAGGTTAAACAGCTCTTCGGAACTCTCCCCGTGATAAATGCGGTAGAAGACACACAATGAAGCGACGTCTCTACGCAACGCCAAGTGATACAGCCGTTCACAGAACACTGGGTCCCTGACAATTCGAGCACGCGGTCAAGTGGATCGAGCTGATACTGTGGTGCGCCAGACCAGAGATGACAGCAATACTCCATGTGTGGCCGGACCTTTGTAGAGCGCTAGAATGTGGGCCGGCTTGAAGTATTGCCGTGCTCTATTAATGACGCCCAGTTTATAATAGTTGAGTTATTAAAATGAAATGAAATGTTATTATCATATCGCCTGGATAAACAATTTTGTTATTGTAAAAGGGATATCCAGAAGTGATTGTGGAAGAATTTGTGCACCAAAATTTAATTTGTATAATCATCAGGCTAGCTTACCCGCCTATGATGTTAATTATGGAAAAGAAAGCTGAAAAATTACAGCTCCGTTCAGGTTTGGTCAGGGTTCCGTAAGCATGGTGCAGATTCGCTAGAGTATTCATCCAATCTCCCATATCTTATATCTTTAAACAAGCAATTCTTGTATATATATAATCTGAATCTCGGAAACGGCTCCAACGATTTCAATGAAATTTAGTATACAGGTAGTTCAATTTAAAAAATCTATCTGATAGATGATCTAATGAGCTATCGACCATATTTTTAGGACCTTTATAAAGACTGTTAGTATTGTTTTTTTTTAATGGAATAGGACAAACGAGCGTACGGGTTAAGTGATCACCGCCGCCCACAATCTCTTGCAACACCAGAGGAATCACAGGAGCGTTGCCGGCCTTGTAGTAGAAATGATGTGTTACTTATTATAACTATTGTTATTATCTATTGATAATGATGAAAGTTTCCGCTCATCTATGTTTTGGGTATACCAGAACATTGCCCGTCTATTGTCCTTGGCGAAAGCGGTTCTGTCCGATCAACGACCGACTGGTGCCTCTACGTACAACAAGAGCAGAAATGTTAATTATGCTTTCCATAATTTTGGAGACCAGAAAAGAAATAGCAATAGGCCTGTAGTTAGCCGGACCCGAGCATTTACCTTTTTTAGGGATTAGATTGACAAGGGCTGAATTCATGAGTCCGGGATTACACCTTTTATGTAATAGTGCCGGAATAAACACACCAACACCAGCGCAAGATCAGTATAACAAGGAGATTTGCTATTTCAATCGCACAAGCCATCTGACCGTTCAAAGAGAATCATTGCTGCAAGGATAAGATTCAAAAAATCATTCTTTCCAATTCTGCTGGCTTGTAGTACCATACTCAGAGGGTAGCTGGTGTTCTACGACATGGGCTTCTGATATGCACTACACTTGTGACCAGGCAATGGTCGGACATACAACATGACAAGAGGACAAGAGGGGTGTCAATGGATGTTGGAACTATCGGCATGTGTAAGATCAAAATGAATGGTGTATGTGACTGGGAGCAGTAACAAGGCAACTAAAACAACCGGGACAGATCCAACCAATTAAAAAAATGCACAGCATAGAGCCCCGATTATTGTGGTGCTCAACCGACGCCATTCATTTAACAAATAACACTAATACACTCAGGCCAAACAATAATTTGCCAATTTCAAGTTTCTATTTAAATAACAAAAACATATTGTTCCTACAACATTTCAGAAATAATAAAATTTTATAGAACTTATATTTGGTATGTTTCTTACTTATTTATTCACAAATAGTGTTTTCTTTGTTTCAGACAGACTAAGTAAGTTGAAGCAGAGACACAGAAAACAAATCCATTTCCAATCAACTTCACTAAGATTTTATTAAGGACTAGCTGACCCGGCAAACATTGTTTTGCCATATAAAGTATAATTCACGCGATAGTTTTATAAGTAATAAAATATTGCCTATATATATATATTGTACATCATTTTGTTCTATTGTCAATAGTTTTTGCAGCGCACCCAAAAATAGGTTTTCGATTTTACACCTTGTGTTACAAAATAGCAATTTTACTACGGATCCCTAATTTTGAAAAAAAAACATAGCCTATAGCCTTCCTCGATAAATGGACTACCCAACACTGAAAGAATCATTCAAATCGGACCAGTAGTACAAGAGATTAGCGCGTTCAAACAAACAAACACTGCAGCTTTATAATATTAGTATAGATAAGAACTCATTTATGAATCAATTTGGAAAGTACCTTTTATTAATATTATATACCAACAGAACCATAATCATAATACACACATTTTAAGTCTAAGCCTACCATAAAGAATGTAAGGCTATTTTAGTTGTAGAATATAATAATACAGATTGTAATGTTAAGAAATATAAAAGAAAAGAAAATATGAGGAAAGTAGCCTACCTAAATAAGTTTTGTCTACCTAAATATAACAATGTATATGGTAAAAGAACCTGTAACTACATATTACCTAGGATATTAAACACATTACCTAATGATCTAATAGATATGTATCTGCAAAAGAAAAATTTCAAAGTAAAGCTAAAAAAATACTATCTAGAAGTTAATAACCAGGAATACCTATGATGTATATTTTTAATAATACTACTATATGTTATATTAAGTCTTAAGTAATTAAAACAATTATTGTAATGCGAACTTACCGCTCGCACATAAACCTTAGAGGTTTTGCGAGTATGTCTTTATTATTATATATATTAAGATAATTTTGTTCATTGAATAAATAAATAAATAAAATAAATATGGAGAGGAGTGAATCTACCACTTAATACTCTAGAAGGAGAAATCATTTGTATTTAAGTAGTCTTATTGGTATTGAGCAAAGTTAAACTTCTAAGAACCATTATAAATTAACGAACTGACTTGGCAAAACATTATAAAACTATATTATTGCATTAAAAAAATTGGGGTAGGTCACCCTTATCACTTAGAGGTATAAAAGTATTTACGACCTTACAAAATAAATTAATAAAAATTGGTCAAGTACAAAATAAAAGTAATAATTGTTCTACCTACCTTACAGTACAGATATACCTATCATTGGCATTATGACAATTTTAGTTTTCATATTCGTGAGGGATTTTTATAGTCCTTCCTGATAGAACCCAATACAACAGTAACAAAATAAAGGTTCAATATTTTCTTGTTACAATACTTATTGAAAGCATAATTTAACAGTAAATAAAAACACCACATACCTTAGGTGTTTGCACGATATCTGTATCACTCATGTTATTATTTTATAAGAGTAGGTAATCAATACAATACACAAGGCACACACTTCATACAAAAAGTAAATAATAACAATAGGTTCGCTTAACAATTATAATGACTTGGTCTATAGACACAACACAGTATTTAGATGACCAAGATTATCTTTCATGCACAATTCACAATCATAGAAATGTAAAAGTTCATAATAATTTATTAAAATGAAATAATGAAGCACTTGTACAAGAATAATGGGTAGGCACTTTATAAATCTATACTATTTATTATTAACTCTTACGAGAAGAAGTTGACATTGACATCAACCAAAAGATGTCAATGTCAATTTGTCTTTCTTCAACAAGGATGCACCAGAAATATCTAAAAAAGGGGGGGCGAACAACAATTATTCTTACATGCAGTAGAAACAATACTACAATAACAAACAATAATACAAAGTTTACTAAATAATGTGCTACATTCTGGAGTCTTTCAGCAAAGGCCTTCTCTAAGTATTTCAATGTTTCCCGTCCCAATTCAATAACCTAGCCTAACCTAGATCGTCAATCTTTAAAAACAATAAAATTACAAAAATACTTTTCGTAAGCTCAAATCACCAATGACATGACAGTTCTTGTGCTGTTTGTCGCAAAGTTGACATTGTACCAAACATTATTAAGGGTTACGCGATGGAGATTCAATATGAATAGTTTTGTCCCATTCTACTTTTCGCAGTACTCATAGAATCTACTTACTCATAGAAGAAGAAATTAGTGACTTTTGGTTACTATGACTACAAAGCAGTTATTACGTTGTCATGCTTATAAAAAGTTGTAATTAATTTATATAATTGTTTTCTTATATTAAATAATGGTGAATGCACTGATTTGCTCATAGTCTACTGCTGATACTCTGCTCTATCTCATATAACACGCAGGCTAATCGCCAATCGATGAAATGACAGCTCTTGTACGGTTTGTCGCAAAGTGATCATTGTGACAAAGATTAATATGGGTTACGCGATAGAGATACAATATCAATAGCCTTATCTCGTTCTATCTCACCTTCTAAGTTGTCGTTTCTTTTTGTAATTTAGTCACCAATGCTATTTTTGTAGCTATTCTAAGATGTGGTAGCCACACGCCATATTATCACAAAAAATTTAATTGATTGTTATTCTATTGTATAGAATCAAGTTGACATTGATGGTAATAGTGTTCTGTAGACGTCAGTGTCATTCATCCTACACGGTGCCATCAACATTTTACCTATCCAATAGCTATTCAATGATTCAGTGAATATCAAAATAATATCAGGTTTTCCAATTTCCAGTTGTGAATTATTGTGATCAAATAAATAATTTTTATTTGCCTTAATTGTTTTTTGTGACTTGAGAGCATTTGTCATTGTGTATTTATAGAATAAAGGCTTTAGAAGAACGAATTCTTGATTCAATTACTAATTAGGACATTCGCCGTGCAAGATGACTACAACAGCGAATGAAAATTCCGAGGAAAGACGACGACGGGTAAGTAGTAAACAATTATTATCTTAATAATAACAGTGCAATATATAAATTCATTGAATACCATAAGCATCGTTATGCTGTAGCCCTTCAATCGCTTTTTTATTCGTAGTTATTAGCGTTGAAACAAGCAATTAAATTTCGCTTTGTTAATGTATCAAGTATTATTTCTCGATTATTCTCTTGCGGAGTATTCCGTTTGCGAAGGAATCGTAACTAATGAAAATATTGTTTTGATATTTTTACTAGAATGAGTCACTGTTATGATATTCAAGTTTGAGATAATTGCACAATACAATAAAAAACATAGGTAAAATATATTGAATTAGTACCTATATTTGCAACAATTTTAGATTAAAGATTTGCGTGTAGTATTTTAGTTTATTACAAGTAGCTGTTAGCTGACGAGACTAGCTCTTGTATGCAGCAAATAATTTAGGTTTTATTGAGGTTTTATGTTAATTGTACACCAAATTATAACAGTTTATATATTATGGATCATACATACAAATTTGTAGTTACAATATTAAATTATCTATAAAATTAATTTTATATATTATTCTAAGTATTATATTATAAAGGTCTACTATAATTATACAAATGCAATGAATTAGTTCAACCTGCAATATAATATTTGTGTATAAAAACCTTGAAGAGTAGATAATAATGCACATCTTTGTTGTAAAATATAATTGCATACATTTGAATACTGTGTTTGTTTCCAAACTCATGGACTTAGGTTGATCTATAGATAGGATAGAGTAGGCAAAGATTACAGACACTTATAGTGAAAGATCATAAGGAAACTTGCTCACATCTGTGAAGAACTCAAAGGTTGTGTGTAAATTTAACCAACTAGCACAGTGCTCATGAAGGGGCTTGATGCGGAGAGTGTTTTCTCGTAAAATTGGTACACAGTAGGAGTTAAGTTGCAGAAACTATCCTATGAACATATCTATCTATTCAATGTTGATAACTTGACAACCTGTATAGCTGAATGGTCAGTGTGACCCTGACTATTAATCTAGAGGTCCCGGGTTCAAATCCCGTTAGGTGCAATCATTTATATGATATTGATGTGTATATGCTCCACACTTGCATTGTTACAGTTTTAAAACAGTGAATAAGTCATATTTATATACATTTTGTGTTGTCTTAGGTTTTATTGGGGCCTCTCCCAGATAGTTTCTTGAGAACAGACTCTGGGCCAGATACACTGGATGCAGACTACCAAGCAGCGCTGGCGCTGCAACAACAGCTATGTGGTGCCGCGGTATGTTTTTATTAATTTTAACGTAAACTTAAATATTATATAATTTTATCAAGTGTGAACTATTTTAAAGTAAATTTAAATGTTTCTACCTTTTGTCTTAGTAATTAAGCATTATGTTTATTAATGTTTCAATGTTTACATCTTGCTGTTATAAATATTATCTTTGTAATTTGTATTCAATGATAGAAATATTTTATATATTCCAATGGGGACAGAACCACCATTTACAAATGTAAGGGCCATTAGATACGAGTTGGCTATCAGACTGTGTGAACAGACATCTGAAAAGAAATCATGTTCACTTGGCGTTTTGTAGAAACATCACTTTATCGTGTGTATTCTACTGCATTTAAAATGAAGAGCCTTGGCCTGATTCCTGCTGCCCCATTCACTGCGCTCGTCACCTTGAGACATAAGATGTAAGTCTCATTTGCCCAGTAATTCCACTAGCTACGGCACCCTTTAAACCGAAACACAGAGATGCTTACACATTACTGCTTTACGGCAGAAATAGGTGCCGTTGTGGTAATCTAGCCAGCATCCTGTGCAAAGGAGTGTCCTGTTGGTAGAAATCCGAAATAACTTTCAAATTACATAATATTATCGAGCTTAACAATAATTGTATTGTTTACAGCAACCAACAGGAGGCCCACCCCTTACAGCAAGACTCAGTGTCACAATAGTGCAGGCCAAATTAGTAAAGAACTACGGTATGTATTCAGCACTGTTATCAATATTATATAATAACTTCTTATTAACTGATAAACCTTTGCATAATACCTCTATTTATTTATAGTGTGTATGGACTGATGCATCTACTGTACTCAATAGTTCTTGTTTGTTAAAGTTCATGTATAAACCACAGATGAGTAAAAAAAAGAAGGACTCCGCGCCGTGATATTAGCAAGTGAAGCACCGTTATGTTAGTGTGTGTGCGGTTACGGGGATACTAGTTACACAATTTTTTCTCCTCGTTTATATTTCGTGCTACACTGTTATATAAGGTGACACGGAGTCATTTTTTTACTAGTCCGTGGTTCAAACGGCCGCCGTAATGTTGAACGCTACAATATTTAGGCATGAATATCTTCCTATATAGGGTGTACCTACGCTAGCAATGTTTTTAAATGATGAACAAAAAACAGTTTTACTATCTCAGTATCCTACTTATCTCTAAAAATATTTTATTGAGGTAACCATTTTGACGTTTGTTCGGGGATTACTCGTTAACTAGTATTTTTAAAAAAAGACGCGGGAGAAACCGTTGGGTACAAGATATAAAAGCGTGTTCAATCAATCTTGTGTTTTTGTAAGCCATTTTTTTAGCACATTTTTATACAAAAATTCGTTTTCTCATATAAAATTGTTATTGCTAAAAAATACTTTCTCATACGTGTCAGGAATGCGCCTCATCGCATTGGGTAGCACCTGTTCATGGCCTTTAACCTACTTCGACTAGTTGAATTACTTTACTACTTTTACTTATATAAAAATATTTGAATTTGTGCCAGTTTCTGTAAGAGGGTACTCTATTTTTCGTACTCTTAGTGCGGTCGTCAACTACTAAAGTCGTAGCTATCGATGCATTTTCTGGAATAGAGAAAAAAATCCACAGAGTAACTTCCCACAACTGTTGATATTTAGTAAAATAGTACAAAAACTAGTAGAGGCACATATTGAACCTATTACTGTAAGCTACGAACTTGAAATTAATTTCTTTATTAGCATCGCCATCACAATAATCATTAACTAATTACATTAAATCTATATATTTAATACTGGCTGACCCGACAGACGTTGTTCTGTGCATAATCACTAAAATACTGATTTTTTATGAATTTGTCAGTAATATTTCATAACACCAAGTATTAATTTGTAAAATATGCTCTGTAAATAACGTTCTATATTACGTATACAACGTCATTGCTCCCTGTTATAATGAAATATTTTCACAGCAGAACTGTGAAACCGTGCGTCAATAAATTCTCTCATAGAAAATTTTTCCATAAAAAACAAATATTGGAAATTAAAATAATTATGGGTCCCAAATCGAAATAAAAACTATCCTATCTCTCAAGTTGGACTAAACTGCACTCCATTAAGTAGTCCCCATTAAAATCCGTTCATTAGTTTAGGGAGTCCATCGCGGACAAACAACGTGTCACGTAATTTATATACATAATAAAATTGTTTTTGTTTGGGGCTCTTTCACGCCTAAACCACTGATCGTATCGACATGAAACTACCACCATTCGATGTGAAGTTTATCCTCATTAATTTATTCCCTTTTAAAATTTGCCCAGCGAAGCGGGCGGGAACGGCTAGTTCTAAATAATTTTAAATCTAAGTGTTATTGCAATTACATGCCACCACCATAATATATGAACTAATACTAAGAAATACAATATAATTGGTATAAAGTGGAAATAATTTAAAATTAACAAAACTTATTTTTATAAGCAGCACTAAATTATTTAATAAAATGATAAATGTTAAACAGTAAATATTGCTGTCCAGCAACATAGCAGTTTCTGAGGTAATTGTTCCGAAACGCAGAAAACTTTTCATTAAAAATGTCTGTTGCAATATTGGTTTGAAAAATATCGTGTCTGCTAATCCTCGGGAGTCTCGAGGGATTATTAGATTATTTACAAGGGATACATTCCACTGTTATAATTTTATATAGAAAGAGACAATCCAATATATTCCTCCTATCGGGCTTAAAATATCGCAAGCGTTAACTGCGGTGAAGAGCAATACGTACGACTCAGCGCTAATAGAAGAGAATATAATGATCCATCCCTTGTTCGTCAAGCGTTGCCTCTAACAACTGGGTAACTCTGCAATGGTTTAAGGACACAGCAGTTCTTTGGAGAATGATGCAGCGGATGAACTTTCAAGGCGGAGATTGACTCAAGTGGCTGGCCCATTGTCACTCCTGCCGCTGCCTTTCAGTCAAATGAATTAATGGATACGCTCTCTCACCAACAACCTATACAACACCCCATGGATAAGTGTCTCAAGCTGTAGACAGTCGAAAGAAGCGATACCTGCACTTTCGCCCAAACTGACATGTCGACTTATTTTTAACCCTAACGGGTTTTACATCGCCTAAATAAGCATCTTGCAGTTATAAGTGCAGATGATGCCTGGCGCAGGACAAAACGGTCACTCATATGTGGTCCTGGAATGTGCAGTAGTGGCCAAGCAAAGGGCAAAAACCTTGGTAATACGAGGTCGCTCCGAGATGTGTGTGACCACCTTAGCAGTGTTTTGAACCTGGTTGGAGTGACTGGCCAACACTGGACCCAACTGCTTTAATTACCAAAACAGGATTCCCTATACAAATACGAATATATTTTTGACAAATTATAGTATTTTATATTTTTCTATTTATGATAGTATTTTTCCTATCTTTATTTAGGTTTGACTCTAGACCTGCTAAAAAACTTTAATTATAGGCACATAGAATGATTTGATAATTCAATAGGCACTGATGAATAAAAATGATTTAACTTGTTATTTCCTTCTATATTCAGGTCTGACCCGTATGGATCCGTATGTCCGCGTCAGAGTCGGGCATTGTATATACGAGACCCAGACTGACCCCAGCGGTGGTAAGACTCCGAAGTGGAACAAAATTATACATTGGTAAGTGTCAAATGATTTGATTAGTCAAACCCAAGAAGACGGATATATGGTATAGATTCGGATTACGTCGCGATCTGATGGTTGGATTTAGTTTACAATTATACCAATTTGTTATTTTTAAACTACCCTCACTTCTGGAATTAATTATACAAATAAAATTTGTAACCAAATTTTATGAACGATGCGGGACTCCCAGCTTCTCGTGTTGGTTCAGTTGGTAAGAGCGCTCGGACGGTCATAAATTTTGGTTAGGTACAAATTTTATTTGAACATTTTAATAAGTTTTAATTTTTCCCATTTTATTCTCATATCCTTTTAGATGTTAGGTTTCGCGCTATTTTCCTCAAAGCAATGTCTTCTCTGTGCCTATTTTGCATGAAAACGCCCTTGCCTTAGCGTTTAAGTCCAGTGTCAGTTGTACACTTCATACACAAACTTTTGAATTTCTTCTTAGGTTTACATTGGTTTAATAGTCTTACAATGAGTGCTTTTGAATCGTCACAACTTACGCATTCTAACCAGGACACTAACGGGGCACTGCAGATTAAACAAACACTTATAAATCCTAGGTCCCACAGATTATCTATTGAGCCTCCTTACGAGACAACAGGACACGTCTTCACTGCTTGTATTGAAGCTTGCTTGTCCTAGGAAAGACTTTAGTACAGATCTTACCAGCTCAAAGTTTTAATAAAAGTTCACACTATACAAATATACAATATTTAATCAATGATATTTAAAAGTATAGATAGGTTACGTAGACAAAATTCGGTGTTTAAAAATGATACAATAACGCACACATGAATAATTTAACATTGCAATAGTACACTACATTACGATTACACGTTAAAGAAGCAAGCGAAAAAGAGATAACTCTAATTTGCTAATTGCTTCGTATTTGTATAGAAAAAATAAATTTAATTCATCAGATATGATTTTTTACCGTACACTGTGATTTATGCCTAAATTACTATTCATTCATGAGTTCATGAAGTAAAAGCTATAAAGTAGTAAAACTGCATTGAACTTAGTTATTTAATGTGTCATTGATTTTATAAAAAAAATATTTAATATTTATTATAATATAAAGCCACATTGATGATATCAATTATTTATTCATAAAATAATAAAAAACATACAGATACCAAAACAAAACCGAAAGGTAATCTACAGTAAGGGTCCCATTTTTACAATTTTACTTACGACCGCGACGGCTCCCAAAAAGTTTTAAGATTACAATTATTATTTTTTGTATCTTATATTATTTAGGAATGTCTTTTTGTTGAGGGTTTATTACAATAAGGTAATGGGAGAAGAAGAAAATGATGCATTGATTCTTCTGCAGTTAGCAAGGTATATACTGAAAGGGACAGTGTTACTGAAAAAACTCCTACGTAAACAAATAGCACTCACTGTCTACATCCGCTACCTACCCTAAAACTTGTTTTAGTAGTTTGATAGTTCAGCTAGCTATATACGCATTTGTTTATTAAAAATTATTACATTTCGTATTACATTCACTGCAACAACGACTTTTTTACATCACTTCCTAAAATATTCTACCTCGATCATCCCGTAACAGACAGCATCAATATTTTGTCATTTCTGTACGTTAATCTATGATCGGCTTGGCGGCGATCGGCGTTGTCATGGCGACATATTTATTTTGTTAGATAAATAATGAAATCAAATAAAATGTTATAATTCATAATTTCTTAACTGTGGTATGTAATTCTATGATTTTTTTTTCTTTTCCAATTAGTGCATCCTACCATAACACAAGAGGGCATTTGAATGTTGTACCTATACCAAATTGTAAGCAATTCTGTCAACAACAAACGCGTGTGTACCGTTTTCGTATCGAGAGAGCGACTACGACCAAATGAACCAATTGACTCAATTTAGGCGATTGATTTTCGTCGCGCTAGTGACATATCTACCTCTTTTAATACTATAATATTATTGTATTTAATCAGTTTGTCCCGTTTGGGACAGGCAAGGGTCATAGACCATACAGCCAAACAAAATTCCTTTCTTTGACATTTATTCGCGAATGCCAAGCAAATGAATAGTTATTTGTTTGTAATAAGTTAACTACGTAGCCAGTTCTGACTACGTTGTCATAGCAGGCATTTCTTTGCTTTTATTGTATGGTCAGTTGGTAAAAAAAACAATAGATTAGAGACAAACATATTTTTAATGCAACAGTTCAGCTCTTCAAGTATCGTACTTGTTATTCTTTTGTGCAAAGGAATATGTAATGGCTGTTGAAGGAACTTTCTGATACTAAGGTTAAATTAATTCTATAAATCCTATTAAAATAACATTTTTTGAAGTAAAAACTTCTTTAGCGGCGGCGGCGAGCACTTTTCTTGGGATGGGTATAAAACGTTAAACTCGCGTCAGGTGATCTGATCGAAAATTCGTAAGAATGTCGTTGAAATTATGGATGAAAGTTGATTTTTCTGAGAGATAAACTTTTTAATGTAACACAATTGTAATAGTTCTGAAGTGTTAAATTGTCTATGTAACATATATTGTCTTATTGTGAACGCTATAAATGAATATTGTATTTAACCACAGATATGCTTGTATTTTTATTCTGATAAATAAAGCAATTCGTCCGAAATTATTCCCTAACGATTCCAAAATATTCAAAAACGTTAATGTGCAAGTTTTCACTTCTGCCGGCACTCCCGGAGTGCAACCCGTATTTTTTTTTACAAATTTAGTCTTCATATTATGTGAAGACTAAAGAACTAATAAATATAGAACAGTTATACGTTTGATTCGCAGTCGTATGATAACTTGCAGTAGTTCGTACCTACTGCAATTCGTCAAGGCTAAGAAATATAAAAATAATATAATAAAATTGTTTTGCATTTTGCAACACCGTGTTTCGGAATTCCTGCATAAGAAATAAGTGTTTCTAGAATATCAAGTTACCGAATAACATTGAAATATTTCTATATTTTTATACTTACTAATTATTATGTTATTTTGACACGCAACCCATGACTTTAATATTGTAATATTATTCAAGATTTTATTAAACACAATTGACACTATGAAGTTTTGCGGCATTTATTGCCTCGGAGTTGGTATTTGCTGTAGACAGATGGTTTTTGGCAAAGTTTACTGACAGTGTCTGCCCTTTTTTGTATGTGTGGTTGAGGGTTTTAATTTAGAGATTATTGGCTAATTATAACAGACCGTCCAAACCACTACATTCGCTTCGACCAACCAAAAGTTTTGGTAAAAGAGAATAGATTTTTCCCTAGGCTGCTACGTGAAGCCATTGAAATTAATAAACAATTTGTTATGTTTTAAAGTGATAACCCTCACTTCTGAGATTAATTACACAAATAAAACTGAAAACAAAATTTTACGAACGATGCGGGACTCGAACAGTAACCTCTCCTCGCGTTCCATGCGAGCGCTCTAACCTACTGAGCCAACCATTCGAGTGACGTATCGTTGATTAAAATCTGTAATGTATAAAATCTTGTATGCATTGTTCAACTCTCAGGTTGTGGCTACATCTATAGGATCTACTTTACAGTTGATAACCTGCTCAACCCCAATAATTGCGTAATATTGACTTGAGATGTCGCTCTTTCATATCTAAACAATCTGTTATGTTTCAAAGTAATAACCCTTCCTTCTGGGATTATTGGGGTTGAGCAGGTTATCAACTGTAAAGTAGATCCTGTAGATGAAGCCACAACCTGAGAGTTGAACAATGCATACAAGATTTTATGACGATATGTCACTCGAACGGTTGGCTCATTAAGAAACACCAAAATTTCAATAGAAAAGATGGTCTAAAATTATCTAACAATTGGGATCCAATAATCTCTCAATTAATACCCAAAACTACACACACCAAAATAGAAGAGGACACTGTCAGTAAGATTTGCCAAATACCATCTGTTTACAGCAGACACAATTAGATTGAAAACTATATCAGCAATGTTTGGAAGGTCCTAGATGGACTTTTGCTTTAAAACAACGCAGACAAAAGGGGAAATTGCCTGTGGGAGGCTCCTTTGCACAGGATGCCACCTAGATTATAGGTAGGTACCGCAACGGCGCCTATTTCTGCCGTGAAGCATTACTGCTTCATAGTACACTATTACTATGTAAACATTATTGTGTTTCGGTCTGAAGGGCGCCGCAGCTAATGAAATTACCGGCCAAGTAACACTTAACATCTTATGTCTCAAGGTGCGAACACAATTGTGAGGTACTGCATTGTAATGGGTAGGCCGTATCAATGACGTTCAGCTGAACGTCCTGCTCGTCTCGTCTTATATTTTCATTAAAAAAAATCTAATTGTCATAAGATTATGGCTCCTACAGCGTTCTTGAAATGAGAATATGATTAGATTAAATAAAAATGAACTTCTATTGCGACGTGTATAGTACCTATATGGTTATTGCGAGAGCATCTATTAGTAAATTAGTAATATGCGTGTCTTATTCCCAGAGGATGTTTACGTTAGTGTTTGTTGTTGAGTGAGAAAATAGTTAATAGATAGTCGATCTTTTCCTTGCAGTGGGACGACAACTTTGGAACGGGTAGATTTTCAGAGTTGGCTTTGTGATTGTTTGTTGATATTTCTTAATGTATACTTCGAACGGAATAATATACAGCCTATTGGTTGAACTGTTGACTCTCACCACAGAGCCCCCGGTTCGATCCTCGCCCGTCACTTACCAATGTGTCTTGGATTTTCCATTTGATAGGTACGTTTATTCTTTTATCTACACCTGAACAGGTTCCCAAAAAGCTCCTCTAGTGGATGCGAAATAAAACAATCCATACAAGACTAGAGATCGATATATTCCCAAACCAAATATTTGAACCATACAAAATTTATACAAATATTGTGTGATTTCAATTACAACTAGCGCCATCTCTTATCGACTAGCAAGCAAAATGATCTATACAAATGAAAACTTAACTTGGACCAATATATGTCAAACTACCCACATATTTGGTATTTGATTGTGGTGGGACGGGATAAAGTTCTGAATTAATTAAATGTTTTTGTTTATTTTTAATTAATTTGTTCACTAACTGTTTTGTATAGCCGTTGGAAACCGCGATTTGGTATATTGTATTAAGTTCTTTCGCGAAGCTGTCACGGGACAGTGGGACTGACATTAATCTGTGAACATAGCAGCGGAAGGCCGCTAGTTTATGTTGTACGGGGTGGCAGGATGACGCGGGAATAGCAATTTCTGTATATGACGGCTTTCTATAGATTTTGAATTCTAATTTATTAACTTTTAAAACTTAACTTATTAAATCTGAACATTCCGCCCACCATGGACAGATTGTCTATCTAAGTTCAAAGCAAACAATATAAAAAAGTACAATTTGTTTAACATTACCAGTCACCAAACCAAACAACTTGTATAAACCTCAAGTAAACTATACAAATTTGATTACAAAATACTCTTAAACTCTTTACAACCAAAATAAAATCTCAAACTAAATCTAAATGGACTGTATACATATCTGTAAAAATTTTGTAAAGGTCTTAAACTGAGTTTGTAACATTAATTGTCTAAAAACTAGTTGTATAAAGTACACATTATAAAGGAAAACATAAAAATCACAAAATAAAACTAAATAAACATAACCATAATTAACAAAAAAATATGCTGTAAGGGCCCAAGCGTGATCAATTGCAATCGGTACCAATTATTCGGTCACGGGTAAAATGCACAATTTCGAAATAGGGCGTTAAATAACGCTACTCCTGCATTTTAGACTTACAACGCGCGTAAGATTATCAAGCCCGGGATGCTTGTTCACAATGACACCGAAAAGCCATCTTGCCGGAAGAAGACCGTCCTCTTTAACTAATACCACATCTCCAATTTTTGGTTCTTCTTCCTGACGACTCCACTTGTGTCGTTGGTGGAACTGCACCAAATATTCAGATGACCAACGACGCCAAAAATTTTGTACAAGTTTTTGTGTAAGTTGCCATCTGCGAATGGTGCTGATATTTGACTTTTCAAAGTTACAGTCAGGTAGAAGAACAATTGGTTCGCCGATTAAAAAATGACCTGGAGTCAGCGGATACGGATCACTCGGATTCGAGTTGGCCTTAAGAAGTGGCCTTGAATTAAGGCAAGCCTCAACTTGCGACAGCACTGTTGACAATTCCTCAAAAGTAAGCTTATTGTCGCCAATAACTCTTTTGAGGTGATGTTTTGTCGACTTTACCCCTGCCTCCCACAATCCTCCAAAGTTTGGAGCATGCGGAGGTATAAAGTGCCAGTTAGTGCCGTTATTGCCTAGCCACTCAGCAATTTCACTAATGACACTAGATTGTTCGTCGTCAAAAAGTTGCCTCAATTCACGAGCTGCACCTACAAAATTTGTGCCATTGTCGCTCCAAATATCGGCACAATGTCCACGTCTGGCGACAAAACGTTTAAATGCCGCGATGAAGCCTTCTGAGGTTGACCACCTCTAAATGTATGGCACGAGTGGCCATACATACAAAAAGGCAAATGTAGCCCTTGTACGCATGGTGTCCCCTACCCTTTGATGTCCGAATACTAATGGGTCCTGCGTAATCGACACCACATTGATAAAAAGGTCTACACGCAGTTACTCGAGATGTTGGCAACTGTCCCATAAGTTGTTGAGGAGTCTGAGCTGCATATCTAACACAATTGACACATCTTCTAACAAAATACTTGGTTAGATTTTTTGCATCTAAAATCCAGTACTTGGTACGCAAAAAATTCAACATAAGCTGTGGTCCACCGTGCAGCGTTTTGAAGTGAGCATCAGAGATTATTAAGTTTGTGAGATGACATTTCCTAGGCAGAATCACTGGATGTCGCATATTGTCACTGATGTCAGCATTCTTTAAACGTCCACCAACTCTTAAAATACCGTTCGCATCAATGAATGGAGTAAAAGAATAAAGTTTACTCTTCTTTTTTACGGCAGCGTTTTCCGTAAGACTGCATATCTCTTCACTAAAATGCTCTCGTTGAAAATGACGAATACACACATTAAGTGCGTCCTGTTGCTCGTCATGACTCAGCCAAATACTCGTTTTTGTGTCATCTGACTTTCTTAACCGCAAAAACCTCCTACAATAAGCTATAACGCGAACTAACTTTCCTAAAGAAGAATACTTAGTCCACAATTTATTTTGTTCTCCGATATCAATTGCAGAGTGAAAAACCTTTTTTTGCTTTTCTTCTAAATTACTATCCTTTCTTTCTTGATTTCTGTAAATAATTTTCTGGTCTCTTAACCATTGTGGCCCTTCTATCCATAGCCTGTGCTCGGTCAATTCTATAGCCTTTAAACCCCTAGAGGCACAATCCGCAGGATTATCTTTGGAACTGACATAGTGCCACTGCGTACTCTCCCAAACCAGTAGTATTTCCGATACACGATTCGCTATAAATGTTTTCCATCGACTTGGGTGACTACTAAGCCAAGCCAAAACCACAGTCGAATCTGTCCAGGCGAAAACGTTTTCCTTGGAAATTGACATAACCTCAGCTACTTCGATCAACAGCTTGGAGAGCAATACAGCGACACACAACTCTAAGCGTGGTATGGAAACTTGTTTTATGGGAGCTACCTTGGTTTTGGATGTGATGAGACTAACGGCTACTTCACCACTCCTCTGCACAACTCGTAAATACACAACAGCAGCGAAACCATGATTTGAGGCATCACAAAACCCATGGAGCTCTCTACAAACGTCATCTTCACTCGTTTGATTCCATCTAGGCAACTTAAAATCCTTTAAGGTTGGTAGACTCTTTCGATAAGCCATCCAGTCATCCGATAATTGAGCAGGTACTTCCTGATCCCACCCTACACCCGACATCCACAATCTCTGGATGAACATTTTCGCCACAACTATGGTTGGGGCTATCCAACCTAATGGGTCAAACAACCGCGAAATGTCTGATATCACTTTACGTTTGGTGATTGGTGTAGAGATGTCTGGAAGTGTTACAGAATACTGAAAAGTATCCGTATTTTTATCCCATCCTAACCCAAGAATTTTTCTAACTTCATCTACCTTTAGTTCCATTTTATCCTTGCCCTGTTTTCCCTTAATTTTTTCCATTAGTTCTGCACTATTGCTCGACCATTTTTGGAGTTCAAAACCACCTTTCTTCAATAATGCTGTCATTTCTTCATATATCTTGACTCCTTCTTCCACTCGTTCACATCCTGTCATAAGATGTTCGACGAAATAGTCCTTTAAAACTCGATCCTTTGCTAGGGGAAACTGATCACCTTCATCATAAGTGACTTGATGCAAGGCTCGCACAGCTAAATATGGAGCAGAAGCGGTTCCAAAAGTGACCCTTAATAATCGATAGTGCTCCAATTCAGCTTTAGGAGTGTCACGCCAAAGGACTCTCTGAAAGTCAACATTATCGTTTGAAATCTTAACTTGCCGATACATTTTAATTATATCAGACGTAATACATATTGGATATTTACGCCAGCGCATAACAATGTGACGTAAATCTGATTGAAGAGTTGGCCCAACCATCAAATCTTTATTTAGAGACACTCCATTGGTGCCTGAACAAGAAGCGTCAAAAACGACCCTTAATTTGGATGTTGTTTTGTCATCTCTGATAACAGGATGGTGTGGCAAATAAACAACATCTGAACGTTCACGTTCCTGAACTGGGACACGCTCCATATGCCCTAGCGAGAGATATTCCTGCATGACATCTACATGACACCGAGCATGTAAATCTGGATTCCTAAGGAATCGTCGCTCTAACAAATGAAATCGTCTTCTAGCAATATCTTTCAAATTGCCCTCACAGCAACTGGGAGTAGGGTCCCGAAAAGGGAGTTTGACGACATATCTTCCAGAGTCGTCTCTAGTTGTGGTAGTAGAGAAGATTTCTTCACAACGTTGCTCCTCTTCGGTGGGAGATGATTTTGTACTACCAAGCGAGTGCTCTGATTCCAGCTCCCAAAACCGTTTTAACATCTCGTTGTCATTTTGAGCAGCATGCAAATTAACAATACTAACTGTATGACAAGAATTATTTGAACTGTTTTCAGAGGTAACGTAACCCGACAAAATCCAACCCAATTTGGAATTTTGCGCAACTGGACATCCAGGTGTACCTCTGTAAAAACCATCCAATAAAATCTGGGCATAGACTTCGGCACCTAACAGTAAGTCAACCTTATTAGGTTGATTGAATGTCGGATCAGCTTATTTAAATTAAGGGGAAATTGGCCAAGGACTTTATATCAATTTTCTTACCAGGAAGAAAACTTGTTATTTTACTTAAAACATGAGCCTTAACATCTATACAAAAACTGGGATCTTGGAGCGATTGAATTCTTAAATTTACCACCCACCGTGAGGACATTCAAGTGCCTCTGTCGCTTCCAAGCCCTGAGATCAGGCTCTTACTTGGTATTCTTTGCAGTCCTAGCAATTGAACCGCTGACTCCGTAATAAACGAAGCCTGAGATCCTTGATCCAGCAAAGATCTTAGTGTGAGATCACCTGTTTTGTGCGACTGCACCTTAACTAGAGCCGTGGCCAGCAACACTTGGCTATGGCTGGTCGCAAAACAGGAGACTACATTTATCGTCTCGTTATCCTGTGACGTTGTTGCAACATTAACAACGTTGTTATCAGTTGGTTGAGATAAAACCGGTGAAAAGCCAACTTATTGAGCTTTATTGGGATGTATTAAGGAATGATGTTTCTTTCTGCAAATACGACATTTAGTATTTTGACGACATTTGTAGACTGAATGATTTGTACCGAGGCAATTGTAACAAATTCGGTTAATTTTTACAAAATTACGGCAACCAACATTTTCACCAGCAAATCGTTTACAATTACACAATTTATGTCCTTCTGAACAAAACGGACAATTCTCAGTGGCAACGTGCAGTGACTTAGTACTATTTATGTTTCGTTGATGCTGTTTAGGTGATTTGGTGTCAAGAAACTCTAATGACCTGAACCTTTGTTCTAGAAACTCTGTGAACTGACGCAACGTAGGCAATGTATCTGTTGCATCACTTATTTTGCATTCCCAATGTTTTCTGGACTCAGTGTCTAATTTTAAACTGATAATTTGGATAACTATAATGTCCCATGATGATACATCTACCCCAATATTTCTTAAAGCATTTAGACACTCAGTTGTTGTATCTAACAGCTCTTTAATAGCGTTAGAATTTTCAGAACTTAACGATTTTTGACCTATAAGACGATTTAGGATTGAGTTGGATAAATGCCTTTTGTTATTATATCTATTGTCCAACTGTGCCCAACATAAGCTGTAATTACTAGAAGTAATAGGTACGTATCTTAATAGTTGTTCTGCTTCCCCAGTTAAATAAGCTTTGAGGTAGTGCAACCGTTGTACATCATCTAAAGATTTGTTATTATGTACTAAAGATATAAATAAATCACGAAAACTGCTCCATTCCGTATATTTTCCGGAAAACATAGGTATAGATATTTTGGGTAATTTTACCGGGCAAAATTGATTAGTTTCGGAAACCTGTGACTTTGAAGGAACTGAAATAGTCTCAGTTTTCATTAGAGCTTCTCGCAAATCTGACTTATAATCTAAATAGCATTCCTCAGTAACACCATAAACATCATTTGAACAATAACTAGATTTTTCATAAATATCCTGTGCGACTTCACAAATTTTTTTACTATGGTTATCTACAAAAGTACTCCACTGTTGGTCAAGATTTTCCAATCTTGACTCAATGTAACATAGTGTTAGTCTAGATTTAGGTGTCTTTTTGAAATTAATTCTACCTTTTTCTATTTGATTTTTTAATTCTAATTGTAATTTATCTAAGTTTGCCATTTAAACGATTAATTTAAATTGTAAAACACCTTCAAATTAACAATGTTATTGTAAATAAAGTCTTTAAATTTATCACTGTAGATTCCTTGATTTTTTCTAAGATGAATATCGCACACAAAATATTCTAAGTGTTTGAGACTTCTAGGCAAACACGGGCATGGATTCCCCGTCACTTCACTTTTTGCCCTAAATCCAACTAAGTCCCTGGCTCAATACTTAGAAATTTTCTAAGTTGAAATTTTGATTAATTTCTTATAAGTCAAAGTAGATATTGAAAAAGTACTCACAATTTGTCGTCACTCACACACATAAACCACTTAACTCCTTGTTGTCGTCAGCAGTGACAGCTCCCCGCAATGCCCTGGCCTGGAACCACTCACGAAGCGCCCTTTGTAATGTTCCACGACAGCTTCAGTACTACAGACCGGACACTGATCACTGCACTCGCGAAGCGCCCTCTGTAGCGATCAACTACAGCTTCAGCACTTTAGTTCGGACACTAATCACTGCACTCACGATGTCGCGATTGTACTATTAATCCGACTCTGGAGGACCATGAACTGGTTCCCAATAAGCTCCTCTAGTGGATGCGAAATAAAACAATCCATACAAGACTAGAGATCGATATATTCCCAAACCAAATATTTGAACCATACAAAATTTATACAAATATTGTTTGTGTGATTACAATTATAACTAGCGCCATCTCTTATCGACTAGCAAGCAAAATGATCTATACAAATGAAAACTTAACTTATTAAATCTGAACAACACCCATGCTTTAAATCCTCTATTAAAGATTCTGACACAATTAGCTTATTGCCAACATTAAAACACCCAATGTTCTAATAACCATTACATCATCCAAACGAGTGTTGTAATGTTGTACTGAATTTCATAACAACACTCCTGTTTTTTTTTCGATCCCTTCATGCGCGAAGAGTTTCAACAGTCAGCCACATTCTTATTGCTCGATGCGTGGTATCTGTATGTATTTCAAAAAAAGAACATTTTCGTTTACGCGCGTTCCACACTACCAGAACATCGCGCGCCGTAAAAATAAAGTAGGTTATTCGAATCCCCGCCATTTTTCTTCGATATTTTTATTGTTTTGTTTACAAAAAATAAGCGATTCATTTTAAACTCTGCAAAAGAACATTATATTCGAGTGAATTTTAATTATTGCACTATACAAAATGTAAATTACTACTAAAATAAATAATTGTTTCATTAATACTTAGTTTATTTGTATATTATCAGTAATGAATGATATTAGGCTAGGTACTACTAGGACTGGTGTTTTAATTTAGCAGTAAGCTTACTTTACCAGAATCTTTTAGAGGATTCATATTCTGGATGTAGATAAAGTCTTGTATGCAACTGTTGATAATTAGGTATTAAAACACTCATGTGATAATAGTATATGTATATATATTATAACACAACAGTTGCATAAATAACTATATAAGATCGGCAACGCTCTTGTGATTCCTCTGGTGTTACAAGAGAGTGGTAGTGAGTGGTGATCACATAGTATCCGATAGCCCGTTTAAAGACAAATATTGGCGGAATTAACACTAAAGAAAACTCAAATCATTTGTAGATTTCAACTAATTGAACACATTATTTGACTCATCTCTGTCTATTCCAGTCTTCTTCCGCCAGGAGTGAACTCCGTCTACTTGGAGATATTCGACGAGTGCTCGTTCACCATGGACGAACTGATAGCGTGGACCCACATCACCATACCGACTGCTGTTCTAAATGTAAGGATCATCTGTACTAGATGCTCATTTAAATTAAATAGTATACTGTTTTCTACTACTTTAAAAGGATTAAAAGGCTCGTAATTGTAACTGTGTGTTTGTACTAGATATTTGCGTAAAATTTACATTTTTATTTTAGTTAACCTGACGTTTTAAGACCTTTCCAGATCTCGCTTTCAGGGGGACGTTTTGATCTGGAAAGGTCTTTAAACATCGGGTTAGCTAAAATGAATAGAAAAAAATAACTTTTACACAAAAATCTAATGCAAAAACACAGTTACTATAACACACGTTTGAATCCATTAAAAGTGTTTCATTTAAATGTGTAGCACTCGCGTTAATGAATGAAAATACTTTATGTTAAGTTAAGGTGTAAGAAATTACTTAATGTTTTCAACTAGACATTGGTTTTTAAACTTTATCTGCCATTAAATATATATCAATATAGTCCCATAAGTATTTAAGTATTTTTCAGTAGAACTACAACTATTGCTAAAAAACCTGAAAAGTGTCTCAAATCATTGTCCGAGTACAAAATAACTCCCCAAGCCAAGAAATCGCTGTTGGAGTAACGCTCTCGTTACGCATTCACCAGCTAACTCCCCAAGTCAAGAAATCACTTTTGGCGTAACGCTCTCGTTACGCATTCACCAGCTAACTCCCCAAGTCAAAAAATCACCGTTGGCGTAAGGCTCTCGTCACGCATTCACCAGCTAACTCCCCAAGTCAAGAAATCCCTGTTCGCGTAACTCTCTCGTCACGCATTCACCAGCTGACTCCCCAAGCCAAGAAATCACTGTTGAAGTAACGCTCTCCTTACGCATTCACCAGCTAACTCCCGAAGTCAAGAAATCACCGTTGGCGTAAGGCTCTCGTCACGCATTCACCAGCTAACTCCCCAAGTCAAGAAATCCCTGTTCGCGTAACTCTCTCGTCACGCATTCACCAGCTAACTCCCCAAGCCAAGAAATCACTGTTGGAGTAACGCTCTCCTTACGCATTCACCAGCTAACTCCCCAAGCCAAGAAATCACTGTTGGAGTAACGCTCTCGTTACGCATTCACCAGCTAACTCCCCAAGCCAAGAAATCACTGTTGGAGTAACGCTCTCGTTACGCATTCACCAGCTAACTCCCCAAGCCCAGAAATCACTGTTGAAGTAACGCTCTCCTTACGCATTCACCAGCTAACTCCCCAAGCCACGAAATCACTGTTGGAGTAACGCTCTCGTTACGCATTCACCAGCTAACTCCCCAAGCCCAGAAATCACTGTTGAAGTAACGCTCTCCTTACGCATTCACCAGCTAACTCCCCAAGCCAAGAAATCGCTGTTGGAGTAACGCTCTCGTCACGCATTCACCAGCTAACTCCCCAAGCCAAGAAATCAATGTTGGAGTAACGCTCTCGTTAGTAGTAGGGATTCGCCGGTTCTGGCTCACAGTAGTAGGGATTCGCCGGTTCTGGCTCCTCGATTCTGGCTCACTTGCTCGTGATGCCTACTAAAAAAAAAAAAAAAGAAGTTTGGTGTCAAACTGGGGGTTTTGATGTATTTCCGAGCGATTGCGCTGATCCGTTTTTCGATATCTCTTATAGTTTCAAAGTTAGCATTTTAAATTAAACAGATCCATAATCATTAATAATCACTGGTCATTTAGCTAATGATTGGTGAGCGACTCAATGTCTAAATTTCCATGAACGTGATACAGGTAATTTACTAATTACCTCTATCACATTCGTTACTACGATTAAAAAGACAGTTTCTGTATTTATTATTTATTTTTAAAACATGATTTAAATAAAGTATATAATAAAACATCATTGCAGATTGTATCATTTTCAAAATATTTGATGAAATCATTCAAACTCTTCTTATTAAACTTAAAGTATAGATACATTATACAGTACTCGCCACACACTGCGGTATATTCATTCTGTACTCTTGCAGTATTGTAGTTATACATTCTGCAATTCCTTTGTAAAAACATCAGCTGGAATCCCTGAGGTGGACGACCATATGAATCGAAGTATTGTCCAATACCCTGCTCATCAATGTGTATTGCAACCCAGTGAGTGCCTGGCTTATTATCACTATCTAAATTGCTGACAATATAACAGGGCGTTACAACATATATCGGCAATCGGTTTGCCGCGTAAACATTATTTTTAATACTGGGATCGATTTTGTTCAAATAATTCTGTATCTCGATTGTATTCATATTAGTTGAGAACAGGGTCTTGTCAGTTGCGAGGATTGAATAGTTATGTGGATCATAATAACATAAGCACTCAATAAATAAGGCTTTAATGTATCTTATTCATGTATTTAAAACTTATATGGTTACAATAAAACAAAATATCATTACAAGCGATTCAAATATAAATCTATGAACATTTGATGAAATTATATTTTCATCAATTTTATTATAATATAAAAGCTGATTGAAAACGAACTTTGTACCTACATACTTACGTAGTCATTAGTACAATCTGGAAATGTTGACTCCATTAAACTATCAATAATTGAACTTATCATTTAAGTGCCATTATGTTTCACCATAATAAAACAAAATATCATTTTATATACATATTTTTATTATATAAATTTATAAGGTAATCTAGTATTTAATCAACATAAAAAATACACAAGGATACAAACGATTCAAACATTAATTATTATATTCTAACTGCTGTAATCTACAGAAATATTACGATTTTTATCAATTTCAATAACATTATCGAATTCCGCATAAACAATACAGTTAATTGTTTGTGTAAGAGCTGATTCAAAACGAACTTCTAATCTTACACTACCATGTTTTATAAGATTCCAATGACTTGAAGAATTTGCTGATAAATCGGGTGTTAAGTCGAAGGCTAGCAAGCAAAACCCTTTGGCATATTGCTCTCTTGATACTCCATTGCCTTCATTTAGGAAATGTATACCTGTTCCTGAGAATAACGTATGATAGACCGTAGTAAAAATATTATTGTCAAACGATGGCTGTAAGGCTTTTGAAGGTATCTGTTGTCCATCTATGTATAAACAAAATGTATTAATATCATAATTTTCGAAATTGAATGGGTTTTTTGTGAGACTACCATTAAAGGATGCATTATTTACAAAACCGACTATACACCTTTTGGGTATTTGACCAAGGAATATGTTATCAAGGGTTTTCCCCTGAATGCCTGATGGTATAGTTAAAACTTTGACTTCTGCTCGCGTGATTGGATATTTTGCTGTGGTAGATGATAAAACTTTTTGATGTGCAAGTAGCACAGTTGGGTTGATTCGTGCTCTTCGAATAATAAGAGTTGCATCTGTAATAGACACTTTAAATTTATGGTCAGTTGATGAAGCCATGAGATTGAAATTTTCTCTAGAACGAACTAACTTTACGCACATGTCAACGCCATTAATCAAAAATTTTTCTTGGTTGAATAAATCTCCATGTAAATGTCCTATCATTTCTATTTCTTTGCTTTCACTAGCCAATTCTTGTCTTCTAATAAATCCTTTATTTTGTTCATCAGTTGCATCCATTTTTCCAGCTGTATCTTCATACCATAGACCACAAGTGAGATGAGATTCTTTTGCAGCAGGTGCATAATTCAATAGAGTTTCAATATAAGCTCGATATGCATATGTATTATTCGGTGGCGATACAAGTTTTTGATTTAAATATACATCAAGTTGACTGAAAAGTGTATGTAACCAATTATTAACTGGGGCCACAACTGTCGGTACTGTCAGTTTTGTATAATCTTGATTCAAAACTTTAGCTTTTATATGGAGTAAAGTATGGGATAAATCCACATAGTCATCACCTGCCCCAGGTACTTGAAATTCTATTGGTCCATCATCAGCAAGTGATGAAATGGGCTTATAATGAATCCATAGTCCACTTTCAATGCTAGTTTGAGTTGATGGTAATGCAAATAAATCCAATTCGGACTTAATGCATTCACAAGACTGACTATGTAAAAATGACATATTTAATCAGTAAATATATCTTTGATTTGTTTTTGATTCAATTTTAATTTCTTAATAGCTTTCGCTTTCGCAGTCAATGATGGAATGATCGCAGAACGACGTTTTCGTTTTGTTATATACCCAGATCCAAACATGTTGATATTATCTATTTTAGCATCAGCTTTTCGTTTCAAATTTGAGCTGACTTCTTTTAGACGAGTTTTTATTGAATCTTCCATGGGGCGTGCATTAACCATATCTGATAATATACCTACACCGGTACTTAATGCTTCTTTACCAATAGTTCGAACACCACTAGACAGTAGTGGTAAAATAGATCTAAACAGCCCCCCAAGAAAACTTCCGATTCCATGACCTCTTTGATACGGTGCTCCTTTATAAATAACTCCGATACCCGATCCGGCCTGGTGAGTATAATAGTGTTCATATGGACATGAAATATTATCACGTTTGCCGTACATTATAATTTTTGAAAGTGGAGTTTAATGCACACTGTTCCAAATTGGAATGGTATCTTTTGACCGGTGCTTGTTCTTATATCTATTTCAATTGTATCAAATTCTCTACGCATCACAGGTAGGTAATGGGGAGGAGAGAAAACGTGCATTTTGTACGCTCCATATATGTATTTTGAGGGATCCAATGGTATTATTCGTAAAAGGGGTGTCATAACATCTCCAACGATTTGAGGCTCCACTATGTCACAATAAACAAATAATTGAGACGGTAAACCCAAATGCAAATTAGCTGGACACTTTCCAAAATTTTTTTCAACGAGGTTCCTGTTTGGTTCGAACCCTAGTTGAAGACATAATTTAGGTGATAGAGTTACAGATTTTATGGATTCATCCGTTATCGTAGCAACTACAATCCTTGAAACCTCATCGCATTTAAATTTAATTTTTTCTCGAGTGTTATTCAGTGCCATCAAAATATGATTTATGTTATCGTAATTTGTGGCTGGAATATGTGTCTTGTAATAAACATATGACGGTTTACTTTCATCGGGTACTTTCATCAACTTTGTTATATAAATAATGTTTTCATGTTCTTGAACGGTGAACATAGTGCATGGGTACTGAAATTCTACTACTCCAACCCTCCATTCACCTTCTAGTATTGTTGGTTTTGGCAGTTTCGTAGAAAATAATGTTGTTGTATTATCAGGAAAATAATCCATAGAACTATTGCTTAGTAAAGTTAAATAAAAACTATCTTTATTCATATTTTTTTCAAAGTAGAAGCTAATATCCAGCTATTAAATTTATTTGGATAACCTCTCCACTTCACCAACAATTCTTTTCTGTTACCGGTATATCGAGAGCGTATTATTTTATCTATTTTGTATTTAGTAGTGGGGTCGAATATGATTTTTTGTAACTCTTTTTCATAAAAAGTACCAACTATCTCTTCGCCTTCTAAATCCTTTAAAGTAAATACTACAAACGGAGATCGGTGTATTATGGTAGATACGATGAATATTTCGTCACTCCAATTTGATTCATATCCTTTTTGGAAAATATGTTTATGTTTTGTTATTCTAACATAATCTCCAACGTGAATTCTTGGATTCACCATACTAATTGATGTTTTTATCTTACTTTCTCTATCATATAAATTTTGCCATACACTCATTATATTTGTATTATTAACATCACATGGACACATTTTTATACTAGAATGAAAACTATGATTATATGAATGCACTAGATCTTGTAAAACATCAATGTATTTATGAGTATTTTTGTGTGTAAAATAGCGCCACATTTTCGTTTTAAGAGTTCTCTGAAATCTTTCGACAATACTTGCTTTAATATCTGGATTATTGGTTGTATAATAATTTATGTTTTTTAATTTAAAATATTTTTGTACATATTTGGAAACAAATTCAGTTCCTTTGTCAGACTGTATATGTGTAGGTGTAGTATTAGCTTCAGCAAAAATACTTTCAAAGCATTCCTTAACTGTTTCAGAGTTTTTCTTTTTCATTGCTCGAACATACGCATATTTACTAAAGACATCAATAACACAAAGTATGTATTTGAAACCATCATTATATTCAGAATAAGATCTCATATCACTTAAATCGGCCTGCCATAACTCATTAATATTAGACAAAATATATCTGTTACGAGAAAATTTTCT
Organism: Leptidea sinapis; assembly: GCF_905404315.1. NCBI lineage: Eukaryota > Metazoa > Arthropoda > Insecta > Lepidoptera > Pieridae > Leptidea > Leptidea sinapis. The sequence continues at coordinate 5,368,204 of NC_066311.1, read as the reverse complement.
TTGAACAGGTTTATGTAAAGTATATGTTTCTTGTGATTGTAACCACTTTAAGACACTATTTCTGTCCATTTTACCCTTCATTGCTTTTGACAATTTATCAATAGTGCTGTAGCCAGCAGGATGTGATGCATCATAATAAATTTTATTTATTTCTAATATGGGGTCCATTTTTCCCAGTCCGATCTTTTTTTTAGTTTCCCTGTGTACTTATTACTTGTTGGTGTAGAAAATTCCTCGTCAGGTACTGATTTAGATTCAACCTCTTTTAATTGCAAATGGTTTATAAAATCCACTCGCTTTGGGTTCCCGATATAAGTGAGTGGTACTTTTATTTCCTTTAAAGTTGTTGCGAATTTTTCCCAACCTATAGGTTCACTTTTCTGAAGAGCTCTCAAGGTATCACTCACCAAGTCCACAATATTACTCCCAGGTATTTTTTCATTATCTATAATCACGGTACCAGATTCATCCCAGCTTATTTTATTTTTATTCAAGGAAATCAAATTTAGTAAAAGTTCACCTTTTTTAGCATATGTTTTCGGTATTAGTTTCAGTATTTCAGAGCTCGTGTATATTTCCCCAATATTTTTGTTAACCTCCACTGATGTTTGAGAAGGAACTACATTTATTTTATTCACATCATGATTTATATAATCAGTATCGATTTCATTATGACCTTGATTAAAACCAATATATGAATCATTATCATTTATAAGTGGTATGTGGTATGGTTGTCGATCCTCTTTGACGAAGTTTAGATATCTTTGAAGGGTTTGCAAATATAAAATACATTTCTTTCGATCTTCTATATCACTGCTTAAGATATTTTGCATATCAGTATCTAATCGAGATCTTGGCGTATCATTTTCTTTGTGTTGTTTTAACTTCTCCAATAATGATGGTTCAATAAGTAACATTTTTTTAGCATTATCCATTTTCTTAAATAAATGAATTAATCAACTCACTTAGAATAGAACCCAATATTATCGGTAGAAATGAACCTCCTTTTTGTACAATTATATTTTTTCTAATTTTATTCGTACCTTTTCTTACCAATTTTCGAAGAATATTTTTATATTTCTTTAATTTAGATTTTTCTTTCTCGGCCAATTCAACGTTACCCCGCAGTACGTTATGAATACATTCACAAATGTAATTTATTTCTGTTTTATTACATGATTTTAATAAAGCTTTTTGATATTTTGGCTTCAGTTTATGTAGAGCAATTAACAAATCTTTATGCGTCTTTAAACGTCTATGCATCATTTATAAATGATCGAAATTTCTTGATTCTTACCATATTTAAACCCTTTTGTGGGTACATAAACAGTGCAATATCCATCGGATGGAAATATCTTTGTCTTAACGCGACACAATTCATTTGTTTCTTGTTTCAAATCAATCATTAAATAACCATGAGCTTCATTGGTAGCATCTCTGTAAGAATCTTCCAAATATTTCGGATTTTCAGGGAATACTTGACGAGATAAGTATCGAATTTGGGTTTTATCTCGAGGATTTTTGAAATATATTATATAACTTGAGTTGAGTGATATATCTCTTTGTCCTTTACCTTGATGAAACAAATTTTGAGATAAATAAAACACACTTAAGTTTCTATGATGACTTCCTTTCGTGAATATATCAACAATACGACCATCTGATTCCCTCATCAGGTCATCAATTATTACAAGTTGAGGATTTTTTCCGTCAAACATAGATAAATCAGGTAAACCTTGAAGATAATTAATGTGGTTGAGATTATATAAAGGCTGCATTTCATCAAAGCACCAGGTGATTTGGGTAAAATTTGCATCACAGATATCATTCAAAAATTTTATAAAATTATTTACGAAAACTGATTTTCCACATCCACTTGGACCAGCAACTATTGCAGTGAATGGATGATTGAAATGATGCATTATCTACTACGTCTATGTGTGTTAAGGTTTAGTATAGTAATGAAACAATCTGTTATTAAACCACCATTTATTTAAACAGAAAAATCTATAATTGAAACAATATACAGTACATCATGTTTTACTCCGCAACTTATACATCTAAATACAATAATCTCTCATTTGGTTTTTTAAAACTATAATAATTTATTCTTAAAATTTAATATAATATTTATTCTATTTTATGATGACCCCAAGCTAAGGTATCAATATTATTTGGTAAAATGTACCGTTTGGTATCATTAAATGACAGACTAGATTTATTTATTCTTTGAGTAAAAATATTATGCTTTATTGACTTAAATCTAAGCATTGAACAATATTCGTTCTTATTTTCAAATAAGCAAGTCTTATAATTTTCCATTTTCATATTCTTAGTAACACTTTTATTAACCCCCTTAGCTTTAGCTGTGAATTTTCCCTCAACATCTAATGCATACATTTTAGATCTAAGTCCTACAAATTCATTAAATATGTTACCATTGTTTTCATCTTTAAAGTAGCCTAACTTCTTTTTATTGAGTTTTGGATAGCCAAATATATTTTTTTCTGTATAGTCAGAGGTATCGAAACGCAAATGTAAATCAGGTTTTATATCTCTGTAAAAATCATCTGTAAAAATTTGATATATTAAACTATCAGTATCTGTGTACAATAATTTTAATTTGTTTTGAAACTTTTTAAACATATAGTTATAGTGAAAGTCGTACATTAGAGTTTTAGAAATATCCAATATACAAAATCCCAAATAAATCGGTTTATTATGGAACAATTTCGTCTTTCGTAATTGAACTGCAACCAAATTTTCATTAAAAATAGATAAACTATGGAATTCTGGCTTAGCAATTAAATCTTGTGCGCCTAGAATTTTACCCTGATTTTCCCAATGACTCAATAATTTTACATTTACTCTTTTTTCGATATTTTCCATTGTTTTTCCAAACACTGAGTTATTCATTAATTTATAAAAATCTTTTTCGAAATCAGATGTGGCTAGTTTACGCATGCTTGTATTTAAATCTATATAATATTGTAACCATGCGCATTGTTTGAATTTTAAAATTCTATGAATTTTTTGTAATTTTAAACCCATTGTCAGACATTGCTTTAAATTTCTGTAGTGAATCACATATTTAATTTTATTACGAAGGTTTGGAACTAATTTTATGTCTTTTGTATTACCAATACATATATTCTCGGGACATAAGGGTAGGTCAGAATGTAAATCATGCAGTTCAATAGGATATTCTAGATCTACTTCCAAAATAAAACCATATTCATAATCATCAGGGACATCAAAATTAGTTGTGACATCTACCCACTCAAAACCTCCTGTAGGAAGGAATTGAGACATGGCCCATCCGTAAAGGTTATTAGCATCAAGATAAGCTAAAAATGAGTTTGGTGTGTCTTTATCATATTCTCGCATATATTTGTTATTAGCTTTGGCATAACGATTGCTACATTGAGATACACCTCCTCGAATGCCCGATCTAATAAAAGCTATTTGTTCAAAGTCTTGAAGTAATTCTAATTTAATTTTTGTGCATTTTAACATAGCATCCCAACTTAACCCAGGTGCTGTATAATAATGAGCTGGATCTAGACCATATGTTTGCAAACATAAGGCTCGGAAATTTTCAAACACATCTGTTAAAAGTAAAACATCGGTTTTAAGATATAAATCAGAATAATCTGACATATTTTGACAATGAAAGTGTTGCCAAACATCCTTGGCATGTTCATAATCTTCATCGGAAATATGTGTGTCGGTTAATGTATTGTAAAATTTATCGCGACTAGGGAGTGCTGAAAGTTTTAAGGAATCATGTGATGACATAAATTCATATGGATAAATTCCTTTTTTTCTAAGACGTAAAAAATCATTATTATTTGGAAAATTATATTTTAATGTTTGAAATTGTTCTTCCTTCAAATTTTGAACAAGTTTGTCTAAACTACAAGGTAAAAATTTAAACGAATCAACGAATCTCAATTGAATTTTATGATTATTTAATTTTATCGTTTTTGTGAAAGAAATGTACTTTTCTTTCGTTTGTGGAATAATATCAATTTCCCCTTCAATAGAATTTAATGCATGAACAATAAAATGAGAGTCATATTGACTAAGATTGTGTAAAAAAACTGGAATGTGATAGGGGATTCTAAACTTTGTCTTACATACTTCGTGTGCAACTCCTCTAAAATTTCCTGTATGCGAGTCAAAGTATAATGCACATTCACCATTTAAATTAGATTGACATATAAAGCAGTCTTTACATTGTGAAATAATTTCATTATCATTGGAAGTCAAAGGTTTTGGACTTATGACAAAATAATTTTTTGTGCAAATCACTTCTAAATCTTTATACAACTGATTCATAAAGACATGAGTACAATGAGGACCACTATATGTTTCATATTTTGATAAACTATCATCATATGAACATTTAATATAGTACCCAAAACTATAAACTTCGTGTTTGTGAACATTAGTTGTATAAGGTTTTGATGGATCGTTAAAGCATGTCTGAATTGGATTAAGGAAAGCTTCAAAATCCGCGTATATAACAAAGGGTATTTGTAACATCTTATTAAATTTATCAAATTTTAAGACATTGTTTGAAATTGGTTGTTCAAACCAATCTTTTAAAGTTTTTTCTGTATTAGGCAATTCCACTTTAATATGACAACAATCATTCAATTGATGAGCTGATAACTTATCATTTGTTGAGAAGTGTAAAAGACAACCGTCACAGATGTAGATTGCATGTTCATGGTTTGAAATTTGACCACTTACTAAACGCGATAGGTTTTTAATGTAGCAAAAATGATTAATTGTTCCGTGCGAAATAAATAATAAATTGATATGAACAATTTTCCGTGATTTTGTTAAATACAATGGACCAACTAATTCATGTACTTTCTTTTTACAATTGTATTCAAGACCAAAAACATTTACACTTAAATTATTTAACCTTTCTACTTTCTGTATATCTGTCATTTTAACAGGAAACGTAACTCCGTCAAAATTTAATTTATTTGAATATTTACTGTAAGATGAAACTCTCTGAGAGTTCTTAGTAACTGGATATAATGCAGAAAGCAAAGCCCATTTAAAGCATAAATCATCCGAGTTTTGTACATTTATAACACTTTTTTTTAATTTGATTTCTTTAGGTAATTCAATATATGATTTTCCACGTAATGGATTGAATTTGTTTATATTCATGTCTAATGCATTTATTTTCTTAAGACTCCAACCACTATCTTTTTTCTCAAATGTGCTAATTTTAGTCATCAACATATCACATAAGGACGAAAAGAAAAAATTTAAATCCTCACCCTGCATTACAGTATAACTACATGTTTGAAATTCAAATTCATTAGAAATATTTTTTGTTTCTTGAACAAAATTAGCGTGCAGAATAAAATTAACTTTAAAAATTGTAAGCAATCGAACAGATTCCTCAAATAGTGAAATAATTTCATTTTTAATAGAATTCAAAAACATTTCTGGTGTTTCGAATGTTTGTAATTGGTTGGATTTACTCTTTATTTTATATGAGATAATTCTATTACCAAAAGCCGATTCGTGTACTGTGACATTTTTTAAAGTACTATGTAATTGCATTACGTTATTCTTATGGAGGTTACTTCTAAGATGATTTGCATAATATCTTTTCCGTATTAAGATTTGACATAAAGAACAGTTCACCATTTCATCGTTCACACTGGTGAGCCCCGATGATGTGGATGGTTCCCCTTGTCTTCCTCTCTTTGTACTTGTATCATTGTCTTCACTGCCTTGTAATACTGCACTTCTTCTCTTAAAACCTCCTCCACTTTGTAGAACAGGTTGACTACAACATAAGTGAATGATATTAGCCACATTTCATCAATAATATAATACTAAATAATTTACAAAGAAAATAACTCACTTGATCATTTTTTCAACCTCATTACATACAAAGCAGAGTTCCATATCGTTATGTTTAATTTTCCAAATGATGAGAATATAATAATATTATTTGTATAAGAGAATAAATAAACTAATAACTAAACTGAACTAATATTTATGTATTTCTTCATAGCTACCTACTTATTGTTAAAATTATATTTCTTATAATTTTCTGTTTCTAAAATTTTCTTCGTAACATTGTATAAAATCTTTTTTATGTCCTTATAACTTTCATTATTGTCGATTGTATAATATTTTAATCTATAATCAGCGTATTTCCATTGTTCTTGTGCAGGCGTGTTTTTTATTTTATTGAGATCATAGATTTCTATTTTAACCAAATGTGATGCATTTCTTCCGTCATCTGCATTAGTTGTAATGTAAATACTTCCATTCTCATGTGCTCTGGATATTGATGATGATATTTTCTTTTGTTTTGTTTTTTTCACTTCGAATAATGCATCTATATTTTCATTTGAGCTGGCCCTCTTCAAGGATTTAAGTTGAGGAACTTTTAATGAATCCTGACTATCTTCAGATAATGGATAGTAAAATGTTTTATATGTAGTTTCTTCCATTGTTGGGTTGAATGCATTCTACAACAACAATAAGACTGCTTTAGAATAGTATTATACATACATATCTTAATATAACAAATGATATTACTTTTTAATTTCAAAGTGAATAATAGATAAAACTTACCTCCATTGCAGCAAATCACTCAACAATTACACAACACACAAAATATATAATAATTTGACTGAATACGCCACTTCAATGATTATTTTTCTGAACAGTTCTAGCATTTTATACTAAAATATCGTAAAAGTAAATTTGTTTATGATTAGTACTGGTTTTTAAATATTGTGGTGAAACATAATGGCACTTAAATGATAAGTTCAATTATTGATAGTTTAATGGAGTCAACATTTCCAGATTGTACTAATGACTACGTAAGTATGTAGGTACAAAGTTCGTTTTCAATCAGCTTTTATATTATAATAAAATTGATGAAAATATAATTTCATCAAATGTTCATAGATTTATATTTGAATCGCTTGTAATGATATTTTGTTTTATTGTAACCATATAAGTTTTAAATACATGAATAAGATACATTAAAGCCTTATTTATTGAGTGCTTATGTTATTATGATCCACATAACTATTCAATCCTCGCAACTGACAAGACCCTGTTCTCAACTAATATGAATACAATCGAGATACAGAATTATTTGAACAAAATCGATCCCAGTATTAAAAATAATGTTTACGCGGCAAACCGATTGCCGATATATGTTGTAACGCCCTGTTATATTGTCAGCAATTTAGATAGTGATAATAAGCCAGGCACTCACTGGGTTGCAATACACATTGATGAGCAGGGTATTGGACAATACTTCGATTCATATGGTCGTCCACCTCAGGGATTCCAGCTGATGTTTTTACAAAGGAATTGCAGAATGTATAACTACAATACTGCAAGAGTACAGAATGAATATACCGCAGTGTGTGGCGAGTACTGTATAATGTATCTATACTTTAAGTTTAATAAGAAGAGTTTGAATGATTTCATCAAATATTTTGAAAATGATACAATCTGCAATGATGTTTTATTATATACTTTATTTAAATCATGTTTTAAAAATAAATAATAAATACAGAAACTGTCTTTTTAATCGTAGTAACGAATGTGATAGAGGTAATTAGTAAATTACCTGTATCACGTTCATGGAAATTTAGACATTGAGTCGCTCACCAATCATTAGCTAAATGACCAGTGATTATTAATGATTATGGATCTGTTTAATTTAAAATGCTAACTTTGAAACTATAAGAGATATCGAAAAACGGATCAGCGCAATCGCTCGGAAATACATCAAAACCCCCAGTTTGACACCAAACTTCTTTTTTTTTTTTTTTAGTAGGCATCACGAGCAAGTGAGCCAGAATCGAGGAGCCAGAACCGGCGAATCCCTACTACTGTGAGCCAGAACCGGCGAATCCCTACTACTCTCGTTACGCATTCACCAGCTAACTCCCCAAGTCAAGAAATCCCTGTTCGCGTAACTCTCTCGTCACGCATTCACCAGCTAACTCCCCAAGCCAAGAAATCACTGTTGGAGTAACGCTCTCCTTACGCATTCACCAGCTAACTCCCCAAGCCAAGAAATCACTGTTGGAGTAACGCTCTCGTTACGCATTCACCAGCTAACTCCCCAAGTCAAGAAATCCCTGTTCGCGTAACTCTCTCGTCACGCATTCGCCAGCTAACTCCCCAAGCCAAGAAATCACTGTTGAAGTAACGCTCTCCTTACGCATTCACCAGCTAACTCCCCAAGCCAAGAAATCGCTGTTGGAGTAACGCTCTCGTTACGCATTCACCAGCTAACTCCCCAAGTCAAGAAATCACTTTTGGCGTAACGCTCTCGTTACGCATTCACCAGCTAACTCCCCAAGTCAAAAAATCACCGTTGGCGTAAGGCTCTCGTCACGCATTCACCAGCTAACTCCCCAAGTCAAGAAATCCCTGTTCGCGTAACTCTCTCGTCACGCATTCACCAGCTGACTCCCCAAGCCAAGAAATCACTGTTGAAGTAACGCTCTCCTTACGCATTCACCAGCTAACTCCCCAAGTCAAGAAATCACCGTTGGCGTAAGGCTCTCGTCACGCATTCACCAGCTAACTCCCCAAGTCAAGAAATCCCTGTTCGCGTAACTCTCTCGTCACGCATTCACCAGCTAACTCCCCAAGCCAAGAAATCACTGTTGGAGTAACGCTCTCCTTACGCATTCACCAGCTAACTCCCCAAGCCAAGAAATCACTGTTGGAGTAACGCTCTCGTTACGCATTCACCAGCTAACTCCCCAAGCCAAGAAATCACTGTTGGAGTAACGCTCTCGTTACGCATTCACCAGCTAACTCCCCAAGCCCAGAAATCACTGTTGAAGTAACGCTCTCCTTACGCATTCACCAGCTAACTCCCCAAGCCACGAAATCACTGTTGGAGTAACGCTCTCGTTACGCATTCACCAGCTAACTCCCCAAGCCCAGAAATCACTGTTGAAGTAACGCTCTCCTTACGCATTCACCAGCTAACTCCCCAAGCCAAGAAATCGCTGTTGGAGTAACGCTCTCGTCACGCATTCACCAGCTAACTCCCCAAGCCAAGAAATCAATGTTGGAGTAACGCTCTCGTTACGCATTCACCAGCTAACTCCCCAAGTCAAGAAATCCCTGTTCGCGTAACTCTCTCGTCACGCATTCACCAGCTAACTCCCCAAGCCAAGAAATCACTGTTGGAGTAACGCTCTCCTTACGCATTCACCAGCTAACTCCCCAAGCCAAGAAATCACTGTTGGAGTAACGCTCTCGTTACGCATTCACCAGCTAACTCCCCAAGTCAAGAAATCCCTGTTCGCGTAACTCTCTCGTCACGCATTCGCCAGCTAACTCCCCAAGCCAAGAAATCACTGTTGAAGTAACGCTCTCCTTACGCATTCACCAGCTAACTCCCCAAGCCAAGAAATCGCTGTTGGAGTAACGCTCTCGTTACGCATTCACCAGCTAACTCCCCAAGTCAAGAAATCACTTTTGGCGTAACGCTCTCGTTACGCATTCACCAGCTAACTCCCCAAGTCAAAAAATCACCGTTGGCGTAAGGCTCTCGTCACGCATTCACCAGCTAACTCCCCAAGTCAAGAAATCCCTGTTCGCGTAACTCTCTCGTCACGCATTCACCAGCTGACTCCCCAAGCCAAGAAATCACTGTTGAAGTAACGCTCTCCTTACGCATTCACCAGCTAACTCCCCAAGTCAAGAAATCACCGTTGGCGTAAGGCTCTCGTCACGCATTCACCAGCTAACTCCCCAAGTCAAGAAATCCCTGTTCGCGTAACTCTCTCGTCACGCATTCACCAGCTAACTCCCCAAGCCAAGAAATCACTGTTGGAGTAACGCTCTCCTTACGCATTCACCAGCTAACTCCCCAAGCCAAGAAATCACTGTTGGAGTAACGCTCTCGTTACGCATTCACCAGCTAACTCCCCAAGCCAAGAAATCACTGTTGGAGTAACGCTCTCGTTACGCATTCACCAGCTAACTCCCCAAGCCCAGAAATTACTGTTGAAGTAACGCTCTCCTTACGCATTCACCAGCTAACTCCCCAAGCCACGAAATCACTGTTGGAGTAACGCTCTCGTTACGCATTCACCAGCTAACTCCCCAAGCCCAGAAATCACTGCTGAAGTAACGCTCTCCTTACGCATTCACCAGCTAACTCCCCAAGTCAAGAAATCCCTGTTCGCGTAACTCTCTCGTCACGCATTCACCAGCTAACTCCCCAAGTCAAGAAATCCCTGTTCGCGTAACTCTCTCGTTACGCATTCACCAGCTAACTCCCCAAGTCAAAAAAACTCCGCGTAACTCTCTCGTCACGCATTCACCAGTTTTACTTCACAAATATTTTTTATTAATTTTGTAATGATGTTTCGCTATTTCAGCAGTTTAATTTAGTAATTTACAGAATCGGAAATAGTAATAGATTTCATTTTTTAATTCGTCGTTTCGCGTGCCTTATAGTTTGCATGGTTGCGAGCAACTTAAGCGTTTTAATCCTTCATAGTCAAGTGTCAAACTCGCAATTATAAAATGAAGGTAATACATGATTGTGTTGTTCGAACGAAGCAATTTGGAAAGATTGAAAGAATAGTAGTGGTTGTGTATTTCAGGGCGAGACCCACGAGGACTGGTATCCGTTGAACGGCAAACAGGGCGACGGCGTGGAAGGAATGATCAATCTGGTTCTCAGCTATTCGGTAAGTTCTGTTAACTGGTATAAAATACTAGCTTTTGCCTGCGACAGCGTTCACGTGCAAAATGTACCGCGCTCCGTTTAATACCATGACAAAATGTTGAAAATACAAACATCAGACTTGTGGGAAGGCTAACTTTAAAGTGGCAAGATAAAACTGACTATGGAGTAATGACGAGACAGCAAGATCATCCATACACCACGAGTGATATCATCCGGAAGACGTCCACTGCTGGATAAAGGCCGATTCAGTTAGGATATCATCCTCACCATCTGGATGTCTGGATGTTGTGGTCCTCAACAGTGCGGTTTTCAAGGAGCTTTCTTCCACGTACTACAAAGCTGTGGAATGAGATTCCTTGTGCGGTGTTTCCGGGACGATACGACATGGGTTCCTTCAAAAAAAGCGCGTACACCTTCCTTAAAGGCCGGCAACGCTCCTGTGATTCCTCTGGTGTTGCAAGAGATTGTGGGCGGCGGTGATCACTTAACGACAGGTGACCCGTACACTCGTTTGTCCTCCTATTCCATAAAAAAATTCCTCCTCCAAAGATCTCCACAGCGATAGATTTTGCGCTGCCTTCATTTTACGTATTCCGGCGATCTTGACCAGATCCTCGGTCCATCTAGTGGAAGACCTAAAAACACTGCGCCTTCCGGTATGTGGTCGCCATTCCAGGAATTTGCTGCCCCAACGGCCATTTATCCGTCTAACTACCTGTCGAACGCCCGTTTAGCAATATTTGAACACATGCAGTAAAATATTATAATTTGTATCAGGTTGGTCCGGCTACTGTGGCACCGTTCCAACCAATGCTAGTAGTACCCAGCACCGGCATGGGGTACGCCGCTATGCCGGTGTACCCTCAGCCACAACAGTACCCTATGGCGCAGCCACAACAGTACCCTATGGCGCAACCACAACAGTACCCTCACCCACAACAGCAGCCTCCACAGCTTACTGAAGAACAACTCCAACAGGTAATCGCATACATATTTATTTAAGTACACCACATCATATAGGTACAATACAATTTTCTAAGTCTTATGTTAAAATTTGTTGTTCTAAAGTGTAGAACAATTATGGCGAACGTAATTACTAATAATATGGTTTCAATAAAAAAAAACAAAATCTATTAATTAAAATAAAATAAAGAAAAATAGATAAACTACTTATTTGACTCATGATATAAATCATGCAAGACACAATGTGATCCGGTCCTGATATTGCGGCATAGGATATACCTACTTGTACAAGCGGCCATCTTGTGACGTCAGGATCTTAATTTTTTTTTAATTAAACCTGTTGGTTTGTGCGCTGTGCTGTTGCAAATAAAAAGTAAACTAATTACAAAGCTATTATGCACGGCCGAAGTAATTCTCAACTACTCGTTTACAAAACTAACGGCACTTTTCGAAGTGGAGTTCAAACATTTTATTGGATATAAATACGTGAATATTTTTAAAGTGAAACTTTAATTACATTGCCTCAATTTTTTTCGCCCATCAATCGCATGTCGCATTACAATCGGCCGATTGTAGTAGGAGTTAAGTTGTATCATTAATTTCAACTTGTATATTATTTTGTTAACTTTATATGTTATTTTGTGACAAATAAATTCATTTGCATCGTCGCGTGGTTTTATGAAACCACACCATTGCTTTTTGCCTTTTTTAAGGATTATACAAAAAGTTAGTTACAATGAGTTTTTGCCTCGCTCAGATTGTGCCTTTTTTTACATGCGTGCATAAATTCAGGATTTAATTTGAAAACATAAATTTTCAGATCCAAGAAATGTTCCCGAGTATCGACAAGGACGTGATAAAGTCTGTTGCCGAAGCGAACCGCGGCAACAAAGAGGCCACCATCAACTCTCTACTGCAAATGTCTGAATAGAAGACTATTAATATTTAGATGGAGCGTTGCTTGTTAGCTGTATGTAATCAATAAGGTTTTGCTAGCCAAGCATAATACGTTGTAAAGACGCCTTTCATGTGAATTAACAATAACGGGCTATAAAGAAATATTTTTGGTAGTTTCAAGCGACATCATTACGAAAAATTTCGCAATCATGATTCATAAATCTTCAAAATTTATAGTCTATAATATACCTAAGTCGTGGAAACCTTGACGTTTAATATTAGATAATATTGGAGATGTGTTAAAATTTGCTAGTTTTGTACTAGCAATAGAAATTCTATGTTTTATCAATCTTGTATAGTGCCTAGAGTATTTATGTAACCATTAACCTCTAATATGTCTACGGCGCGCCCGCAGAAGCCTTCTGATGAGCTGTTTTGGCGCTAAACCCGGCGGTACCACTTGAAAAATGATACCCACTTGTGTTTATAATACTCGAGGTCTCGTTATTCGGTTCATGTTACGGGTTGCTATTTTAGCTTCGTTATTGTATCGCCGCTCGTAGAGAGGGTATGGGAGCTTCAGCCGGTTTTTTATATAGGTATATAGCAACACATTGCTCCATCTATTCGCTACCTGATCTGTGTTACCCGTGTATACATGCAACACACGCCTTAAACAAAAATATTATGTATTTAATAAAAAATGAAAGATATATATTGATGCAGTTTGCTTAGCAATAGCTATAATTTTATTATTACTAAAATTTATAAGATAATATTCAACTACGTTAGTATCGATGGAATTTTTTTATATTATTATTATTCTTACCCATGTTTCCCGGCCTGTGCTTAACAACAGCTACGTGCCCCGTACCACAAGACGTCGCAATAATTAAGCGACAGTCGTCAATCAAATTTTTGATAATATTCATTAACTCTCTCCAGATAGTCTAAATAGAAAACATGAAAATTGAATCGATAAACCAAACCTTCATACTACGATGTGTTTTTATTTAATATAATAATTAATTATCCTTCTTATTGATTACTAAACAATGCCTTAAAACGAATACTGTATAGATTAGCGATGCCGTTTGCTTAGTTATAGCAAGAATTTTGATAATATTAATGTTTAAAAGATTATATCCAGCTGTATACTTATAGGTATATTAATAAATAGCAAAAATTAAAATAATTTGCACTATATTCTATCCAACATTCCAGTTAACGTAAATACATTAATTATAATTCTCATCACATTAATTGTCTATATCAAATTATAATGTATTCATTTCTTATTTGTGATATTAAAATGTAATATTATGTCGAATTTTAATTCAAGCTTTTTATCAATGAATTTGTGCCAAATAATGGCATGTGTTTTATTGGATTTGTATTTAATTGTATTATAAGTATACTTTGTGTTATATTTTGTTTATGAATAAATTATTGAAAATACCAGAGTGAAGTTTTTATTTTTCTTATAATTTATGTAGGAAAACATATTGAATTCGGTGTATTTTACGGAAATCTATAATTGTCCAAATGTTTTGAGTATTCTTGAGTGGTAATTCCGCCAATGTTTGTCTTTAAACTATTTGAAACGTGTTTCGCCTCTACACGAGGCATCCTCAGGAGATGTTGACTCGCCAAACTCTGGCAAGAGACTCTTTTTTGTAATTTGTTTTGTGTTATGTATTCAGTCAAATAGGGTATCACAATAATAAATAAGTTGTGAACGATAAAGCGAAATTAAGGTTTGTTTTTTTTTTGAAGATGACGAGATGAGCAGTACGTTAAGCTGATGGTAAATGATACGCCCTGCACATTACAATGCAGTTCGTCTCAGGATTCTTGAAAAACCCTAAAAGTTCTGAGCGGCAGTACAATAATTGCGCTCGTCACCTTGAGACAATATTTTAAGTCTCATTTGCCCAGTAATTTTACTAGCTACGGCGCCCTTGAGACCGAAAAACAATAATGTTTATACATTACTGCTTGACGCCAGAAATAGGCGCTGTTATGGTACCCATAATGTAATGGAGCCTCCCATTGGTACCTTGAATGTAGGTGATCTCCCTAATCGCAGATCTAGTACCATACCATTTGTTTCCTGCATGTATACCTTATATATTTCAGAAATTATATTTTATTTTTCAGAAAAAACCTTAATTTTGGGAATGTCAAAATACATTTACAAACACAATGATTTATGTTATAATCACGAATAAAATTCGCTTTACTAACATTAGAAGTATTTTATATAAGATGTACTTATGCGATATTGTATTAAACTAATTTCTGTGTGTGACTAATAAATTATTATTGTAATACCAATTTGTGTGTTAGCGTTGAGAGGTGTATAGTAGAGATGAAACGGATATCCGGTAATTGTCCGGCGGCCTTAATACTAGCCGGCCGAATACCGGATAACTACCTACTGTTCGGCCGGGCATTAGGCCGAATTAAAAAAAATCTGTATAAAAAAATATATTTTTAAGTAATTATTTGCTTTATTTAGTTAGTTTTAGTATCACTTAAGAAATATAATTAGTTTTAGTTGTAAATTTTTAATCACACCATAGTAAATGAATGTAATAGAAAAAAAAATAATTAATTAGTACTCATACTGCACTAAACGCAAATTATGGTGGATAAATACTAATTTCTCTGCATTGAGAGGTTGCTAACTTCGCTCATTAACGAAAAGAACCGAGTCTACTCGATAGTTCGCGCGCCGCCTACGCAAGTTTGTGTGCGATACACCAAACGGCTAAGTACCGCCGGATATTCGGCCACATGGTATCCGGCCAAACAGCTATCCGTTTCATCTCTAGTTGATAGTCAAGTTTCTTTCGTCGTAAGTGTATTGAATAACGTCATATGAAACGCACGTTGCGCTTTGATCGTGACACTCTCGCTACCCTTATCGCACTCGTCAGCATCACCAATACAGCATACTAGTTTAAAAGTTGGTAAATATATCTTTCAATAAAACAAGTTCAAAGGATAATTAATATATATTAAATTTATTTAACTCCCTTTTTCTTCTTAGAGTCTCCATCTTTCTGCCTAACTCTCTCAGCTTTCCGTTTTATTTTACTGATCTTTCCAATCACATTCTTAAACCGTTCATCTTTCTTCATCAGCGTTTTGTTCACTTTTTTCAAACCCTGTTTGATTGATACGTCAATATCTTCCGTCTCATTATTTTGTAAGCGTTCGTTTTCTCTCTCTTCCTCTTTCTTTGTTTGAGCTTGAATCTCCTTTATTTTAGCTAATTTCGCTTTCTTCGCTGCTTTAATTCGCTTACGGCGCATCTCTTCCAACCTGTAAGAAAAAAATATCAATATATATACTTTTAATTCCAACACTTAAATAAAGAAATCACATCAAAATTGAATAGGCAGACCTTATAGGTAATAAGTATAACGAAAATAAAATCTTCATTTTTCAATATTATTTGACAGAACCGTTTTGACGCGACGTTACACTTGAAACTAAAACTAGGTAATTAATACGCCCTGTCCTGATAATATTCTGAGCTGAACTACAATTGCGCTCGTCACCTTGAGATATAAGATGTTAAGTCTCATTTGCAATATTTTCTCAAAATATATTTGAAAAGGAATAATTATTAAGCAGTACTTTCTCGTAATTGTATGCTCATGTATCATGCTCACCCCTGTTCCATCTCGTCCGGGTCCACTCCGGCCATGATCCATCGCTTGACCCTGTAGTTCTTCTTTCTCTGCTCAAACTCTTCGTTGTCAAGCTGAGCTTCCTGTTCTCTGCGAGTTACGCTCACTGTAGTAAATACCTTCACCGCTTCCTCATCTGAAAAAAAAAAGAATAATTTTGAAAATACTGTACTTAAAACGTTTTTTTTAATTCTCTAACTATAGAATGAAATGAAATTTCTTTATTCATCTTCAACATCATCGACCACAATCTCTTAAGGACAATAAAATTATTTTCGAAAAGAAGTTTATGCATGTCAGCTATTGAGGCAATTATTATTCTTCTATGAAGATCCATTTCGTATGAGTACCAGTGAACTCCAAAACTAATGAACGGATTTTAATAGGGTTTATTTCATGGAGTCAATTAGGCTAACATGAGAGAAAGGATAGTTTTTATTTCGATTTGGCACCCATACTTTTTTTATTTCGAATATTAGTTTTCTATGAGTAATTTATTGATATTTGATACACAGATTGACAGTTATGCTGTAAAAAAATTTCATAATTATAACAACAGGAAGCATATTTTACGAAATAATTCTTAATTTTATGAAATAGTATTGCCAAATTCATAAAAAAACAGTATTTTATTTATTATGTACAGAACAACGTCTGTCGGGTCAGCTAGTTTTATTTATATACTAATAATCCGACAGCTTTATAGTATAACATTACAATAGACTTACAAATATGCCAATTAAGGGTTAAAAATAATAATTACTAGTATTATTTAATAATAATAGTATTTAAGAGGTGTGTGTATGTATGTATAAGTGTAGGCGAGTGATGGTGTGGTTGATTTAGTGTTTTCGTGTTTATATTATACAATTTTATTTTCGTCTGAATGTAGTATTGAGATTTCGTATAAAACGCGTTGCTTAGACATCGCAAAAATGTCAGTAACTGCTTACTCACTATTATATAAGTATGTTATACGTTATTTATTAAATTGTCTCGTTTATGAAATCTTAAATTTGTTACCATCAATCTTATATTCGCTCAGTTTAGTTTTGATGTTGTCTTCAATTTCTCCGAGCCGCAGTATATCGTAGGGAGTTATCAGTGACACGGCCAGACCGGAGCGACCGGCGCGCGCCGTACGACCAACTCTGTGAACACAATATCAACTTAATTATTTCTTAAAAGGCATTTATTTTCTCAAAATTTATTCCTTTAGAATTCTTTTTGATATCATTTCTACTATACTAGACACTACTACCGCTTCGGAAACAAATGGCGGATATGGAAGAAGCGGCATCAGAAACTCTCCCAGCATTTTTTTTCGCTCTTTCTATTCAAATTTCTATTCTATATGTTGTCATTGCTACAGCTATAAAATAATCATAATCTAAACCCAGGCTGTCGGATCACTTAGATATTCAGCTGTGGAGTAGTAGGATTTACGACATATCTATTTTTATATAAAAAAATTAAATTTATTTATAGATTATGCCTGAACAGTGGCTGGGACTTTATTATAAAAGTGTATACATTTACCCTCAAAACTATTATATATCCTATGAATGAAGAAATATGTATCTTATGCTTAAAGCTATCCAAAGGGATCCAGTAGTATCCTACTATTGTCAAACATAAATGCGAACCGAACCGAAATGAAAGCATGGAGAATGCGAACCGAAATGTAGACGTCATACTACAAAGTAGACACAGCAAACCGAAATCAAAGCGTTCCGTGACGCCACTCGTGTCAAAGTTTTGTAAATAAACACAACCGTCGCGCTTCGCTCTTGCTTCGCGTCTCGCATTCGCTCTTGCTTCGCGTCTCGCATTCGCTCTTGCTTCGCGTCTCGCATTCGCTCTTGCTTCGCGTCTCGCATTCGCTCTTGCTTCGCGTCTCGCATTCGCTCTTGCTTCGCGTCTCGCATTCGCTCTTGCTTCGCGTCTCGCATTCGCTCTTGCTTCGCGTCTCGCATTCGCTCTTGCTTCGCGTCTCGCATTCGCTCTTGCTTCGCGTCTCGCATTCGCTCTTGCTTCGCGTCTCGCATTCGCTCTTGCTTCGCGTCTCTCATTCGGTCTCTGTTTGACGTCGTGCATACAAACACATAGTCAGAAGTCAAAGCCAAGAAAGCTCATAGTCGCTCAGAGGGCAATGGAGATGGCTATGCTTCGAGTTTCCCTGCGAGATCGAATCAGAAATGAGGAGATCCGTAGGAGAACCAAAGTCACCGACATAGCCCAAATTATGAAACTGAAGTTGCAGTGGGCAGGGCACATAATTCGACGGAAAGATGGCCGGTGGGGTAGAAAATTCCTAGAATGGCGACCACGTACCGGAAGACGCAGTGTTGTTAGGATGCACAAGATGGAGCGACGATCTGGTCAAGATCGCTAGAATTCGTTGGATGAGGGCAGCGCAGTACCGATCGTCGTGGAGATCTCTGGGGGTGGCCTTGGTCCAGCAGTGGATGTCTTCCAGCTGATGATGATGATACAAAGCCAGCTAATACAACTATCTCGCTCATGCCTCGCTTCGCGCGCTCTCATATTTTGTTTTGTACGGTCCGTGACACACGTTTCGGTTCGTCACGTATTCGGTTTCCTTTCGCTTTGTGACTAAATTCAAACGATACTATACAAAACAAAATGAACACGCTTCGCGACGCTTTCGGTTCGCTGTCAATTTGACAATAGCTTTATGACGGGGAGTGTTCCATTGAGTTGTTTGACCTGACACCTGCTTACGAATTCCACCATAAGACCACTTAAATAAAATTATCCCCATCATTGAAGTGAACGTCAGTGTCAACGATTGTAAGTCATTCGTCTTTGATTGGATTCACATTGAAGGTTTAAGAAAGAAGCATATTGTCGGTTAACCTGTGGCTTCGTTGACAGGCTATATTAATTATTAATATTAAGAAGATCACGATACTTCATAATACTTATACAACCATTTAACTATTACAGAAACCTAACCAACAACAGAATCATAACCTTACTAGCGTATAGACGAACAAAGCGTGAAAGAGATGAACATCTCCAACTGAAACACAGCAGGAATACCTATAAAGTATATTTGATTATTACTACTTGTTATATAAAGCCTTAAGTAATGAAAATAATTATTGTAATGCGAACTTACCGCTCGCACATAAACCTTAGAGGTTTTGCGAGAATGTCTTTATTCATATATATATAGAATTTATGGTTATGTCAACATTTTCTAACTCTCTGAATTTATCGATTTTAAACGTACTTTTTTCCATTATCACTGTCATACCTGTGGATGTATTCCTTAGGCTCCAATGGAAGCTTATGATTGACCACAAGATCTACGGAGGGAATGTCAAGTCCTCTGGCCGCTACATTGGTTGCTATCAGCGTACACTTGAGATTACTCCGGAACTGGGTGAGAGCTGCCACCCTCTCTTTCTGCCTCATGAAGCCGTGCAAACACACATTGTCCATACCGATTGCGTTCAGCATCATTGATAGTACTTGACACTCTCTAGAAGAAGATATTTGTATTTTTACTGGATTTGATAAGACACTAAAAATAAGTCAATATCTTCTACGGCGTTACTCGGGGAGTGCTCTGAAGAGCTGATCCCAGCCCGAATTCCACCACACTTTACTAAAATGTCACTGTCTGGATGTATGCCGTTCCTTGACAGTGTGGTTTTCAAGGAACTTATTCCACCTAGACTCATCAGGTTTCTTGTACGCGCGCTTGCTCATTCATAAAAATAAATATAATTTAATTTTAAAATGACTTATTGTTTATGTTGACTAAAAAATATGCTCCCACCTTGATTACATCAGAAGTAGAGAATATACCACACACACACCCATACCCACATAGAGCCCATGTTTAGTTGGTAAAGTAGGTTTTAAGTTTGTAAACATTACAATCAATATTAATACATAATATAAAACTTACTTCTTTGTGTCCGTAAAGACAATAACATGTGAACTGGGTTTGGTTTCCCGATATTTCCTCAACGTCTGCACTAAATACACGTCCCTGGCGTACGCAGGACACACCACATACCGTTGGTCCAGGGTAGATACAGTCAACTGGGTATCAGTTTCCGACCATGTTGTTAATTTCTAAAATTTAGTGAATCTCTTAAAAGAACAGGAAGCTAAGGATTTAGGTGTTGTTAATTTCTGAAATAACAGAATTGATAAAGATAAAATATTGTTAGCTCATACAATAAGAATTGATCCTTCAGTTCACCAAGAGATAACGAGTTGCGGAGAATAGCCCGTGATTACCTATAACCTATACTGATGCAAAGGTGATCTCTTATACTCTCTTATCGAGTCCAACTATACTCTGGTTGATCAAAGTACTTCAACACTGATGTTAATATACGGGCATGGCGTGGTATTTGAGGCGTTTTTCACCTTGGACATCAATAAATCGTTACGGACACGTGCTCCACTGAACCCGCGTCTGTCCTTACCCATCACTTCCAGCTCTCCTACTCATCAGGCGTTATCCTAGACTTATGGAGACTGATGAGCTTTAGTGCACCGGATCCCTAAAATATTCGTGCACTCAGATGCGAGCATTCTCGTTCTAATCTAATTCTAATTTTAAATAGTGCAGTGATACGGACGATAGGCTTAGCGGAGACAGCGTTCAAGTGTGGCAAGCATTATGTATATCGACTCCATCCAAACATTTTCATTTCATTTCTTTTTCATTTCATCATTTATTTGTAGTCATGGGTATAAATAAGATGTTACAAATCACAATAAAGTTCTCCATTACTTGCCCGCATGCAATGGCGTATAAATAATAATTAAAAACAAGTTGTCAAAGAAATATAAACATACACAATGTCAGTAAATTGATATCTTAATAATTATTGGTAAAAACATTAGTAAGTTATTAAATTAATTGAGTGAAGCATCTGAAAAGAAGTCTTTTATAGAATAGTACGATTTTGTAAGTAGAAGATTAAATAGTTTCTTTTTAAAATACGTCAAATTAAGTTCTGTGATATTGAAAATTTATTAAAGTAGGCGTTATTTTGCGTAAATCCATAATTATCCAAATGTTTTGAGTTTTCTTTAGTGTTAATTTCGCCAATATTTGTCTTTAAACATGTCTCGTGCCAGATTTTCGCGACTCAACATGTCCTGAGGGTGCCTCGTGTAGAGGCGAAACACGTGTCGAATTGTTTAAAGACAAATATTGGCGGAATTAACACTAAAGAAAACTCAAAACATTTGGATACATCTGTGATATTGGTTGGTAGCTTGTTAAATAATCTCGGTGCCATTTCAAGAACCCTATTACAGTACATAGAAGCTGTGTTGCTACCATGTAAACGTAATCTATTCTTGCATCTCAAATTGATGTTGTGGATTTCACATGTTCTGACAAATATATCATGGTTATTTTTTACAAATAATGCTATTTCATAAATATAAAGTGAGGTCAAAGTAAGAATTTTAAGTCGAATAAAGAATGGTTTATAACTATCCGGTATTTTAAGACTACTTACACATGGACCTAATGCAGCTCTTTTGGGGTTTAAAAATTATCTCTTTTCGTCAGAAAATTATGCCGTAACGTAAGTTGGATACAACGAATCCATGATATGCTGTCAGTATAGTTATGTCTATCAGCGACTTTTGAAAGCTCATAAAGTGTGTACGAGAATTTACTTATCTTTTTACTGAGTTCTATTGTATGTGCCTTCCAATTTAATTTACTTTCAATGTTAAGTCCTAAAAATTTCGAAACTTTCTACAGCACAGTCGTTATATTCGACGTTAATTTTTTGAGGTGTGATTTTTGGCTCTCGCAAACGAAAGATCCTAACTTTAGTTTTCTGTGGGTTTGTTTGCAAATTATTACAGTTAAGCCAGTGTAGTGTCTTTGCTAGATTGTCTTTCGAACAGATTAAGATTAAATATTAT
Organism: Leptidea sinapis; assembly: GCF_905404315.1. Taxonomy (NCBI): domain Eukaryota; kingdom Metazoa; phylum Arthropoda; class Insecta; order Lepidoptera; family Pieridae; genus Leptidea; species Leptidea sinapis. Next base: position 5,345,968 of record NC_066311.1, on the reverse strand, counting down.
TACCAATTCCCAGAAGAGGGCGCTTATGCCTAACAACCAAACATACGTTTCACAGATAATTATGAATAAAGATAAAAATTAATATTATCAAAATAACTTACCTCCTTATTTAGTGATAAGTATTTGGAGTTTCTAACATCCTCTGTGATAGTAGCAGAAAACAACAGGTTTTGATGATTTGCTGACAGTGCACCGAATATTGTCTGCAGATCTTCTTCAAATGATTCACTGAACAATCTGAAAAATATGACATGGGTTTATTAAAAAAATTAGGAAAAAGGTTGACCAGTGTTCCTTTGCACAGGAAGCCGGCTAGATTATGGGTACCACAACGGCGCCTATTTCTGCCGTGATCTGAAGGGCGCCGAAGGTAGTGAAATTACTGGGCAAATGATACTTAATTTTTTATGTCTCAAGGTGACGAGCGCAATTTTAGTGCCGCTCAGAATTTTTGGGTTTTTCAAGAATCCTGAGCGGCACTGCATTGTACTGGGTGGGGCGTATCAATTACCATCAGCTGAGCGTCCTGCTCGAGTCGTCCCTAATTTTCATAAAAAAACCCTAAAGGCCATCCCTGCAACTTTCGGCTAATTCCATACCTAAACGCTGCAAATTGTACTTATGACGATTTTGAGCTCTTTTAGCTCGAAAATAGAATTTTTTCGTGTTTAGATTTACAAGAGCGACATCTCAAGTCAATTTACTTATATACAAATATTGGGATTGAGCAGGTTATCAACTGTAAAGTAAATCCTGTAGAATGTAGATGAAGTCACAACCTGAGAGTTGAACAAAGCTAACAAGATTTTATGACGATGCGTCACTCGAGCGGTTAGCTCAGTTGAGAGAGCACTGGCACGGAACGCCAGAGGTCGTTCATAAAATTTTGTTTTCAAATTTTATTTGTGTATTAATCCTAGAAGTGAAGGTTATCACTTTAAGAACGTAACAAATTGTTTAAATATAATTTGTGTTAGCTCGAAGCGCTTAAAAGTCTCATAAAAGTTTAGTAAAACACTATTTTTTTAATTTTAAAATGGCAATAAGTAACTTTTGAATGAATGAACCGATTTTCACGCGGTTGGCGGTATTCAACGCAGATTTTGATCCTCCTAAAGAATCTTTTAGTTTCAATTCATCGAACTCGGAATTTCGAAGTAATTTCGGAAAAAAACACTTTTATTGATTTTCTTTTGTCAACGATATCGGCTTAGTGGCGATCGACGGTTTTTTTATGTTAAGAGCTGATTAGTTTTTAACCGATCGGTAAAGCCGTTCAAAAGTTAATAAAAAAACACATAAATAAAACTCTTTTCGTAGTTTTTTATGATTTCTTAAAATCTACCGGTCCGAATTGTATTCAAGTTTGGTCAAGCCCTTTCGAATTATTTATATTATTATTATTATAGGATTATACAAGACAAATTTACACTGATACTAGAAACAAAAAGGGTCGACCTCACTAACGAGTACAGCAACAAATGAACTACATGGCACTGCATGATAAGGAAATCTGACCCCATGTAGCCCGTTAAGGCAAGGCCAAAGAAGAAGACTTAGTTAAAAACGCTTTTATTTTATAATTCAAACTTTTTGCTTGAAACAATAATTAAAGGAATCATTAAAGATGTCCAGAGTTTGTTCTGCCTGTATACTGACATTAGCCATTTTTATAAGTGGATTTGATTCACAATTAAGGCGACACTAAATGCCAGCGACCTTGAGCGATATGAGTTGACGGCTGCCTGCCCGCCATCTATGTAAAAAAGCCAATATTTTCAAAATTCTTGCGTGGAAAACAGTTTATATGCTTACAGTCCTCGTTATTCACTACTAATCTGAATAAATTAACATACACAAAAAAGTACAAGCTATAAGAATAACTTTTCTGAGAGAAGTACCAAAAAAATGCGTCATGCCATGCCAAAAAACTTGTTTAACTTCAAAGAAATGTGGTAGTTCAAAAAGGCTCGGCAGTGTTAACTATAACCAACAGCAAGCATTAGCAACCTAAAAATAATACTTAAGGATATGTGTAACAGGATTAAGTAGTGTTCATAGTTCGAAATGCTATACTTTCACCACAAAACTTGTCTAAAAACACCATGTTTGCGTGTTTTCTGCTTACTCTTCGCCTTAAATGTGGAAAATGTGTTTTTTGCAGTACCTAGGATATCAAGGTTGCTATACAAATATTTATATTAAACATTTTACGATACCGGTAAAAATAGCTTTTTGATGTATAAGCACAGTAATTTTCGTCGATGACAAAGTGTTATAATTTAATAATTTTGGGACCTTCAATTATTTGGGTATCTGTGCGAGAAGTATGGGGTGATAAAAGTGAAGCATCTTGTGAAATATTATTATAACACTAGAAATAAGGGATTGCTTGTAACTAATTCTAGTAGGCTTCATAGAATACATAATAGCTTTAAGGGTAAATGTATACACTTCTATAATAAAGTCCCAGCCACTGTTCAGGCATTATCTATAAATAAATTTAAATGTTTTATAAAAAAAATGGCTCTGTCGTAAATCCTATTACTCCACTGCTGAATATCTAAATGATCGGACACCCTGGGACTAGATTGTGATTATTTTATAGCGGTAGACTAGATATAATATAGATGAAGATATGACATAGAATGACTGTACAATATTGTATAATTTTATTGAAAAGAGCGCAAAAAAAGAATGCTGGGAGAGTTTTTTGCGCCGCTTCTTCTCTCTCAAAGCGCCATTTGTTTCCGAAGCGGTAGTAGTATCTAGTAGTTATTAGAAATTACATCAAAAAGAATTCTAAAGGAATCAATTTTGAGAAAATAAATGCCTTTTAAATGTTTCTGGAATTTATGCAGTTTACAATTGACGTACAATAAACAACTAGACTCACAATCACGCTCACAAATTCTTTGAAGCAAAACTCAGCCTACGTGTCTATTAGGCAGAGTTCTTGTTCGGTTGTGTTTTGACCGCGCTTTGTATACAACGCCACGCAATGACGTAGTGTTCAGTGAAAAACTGTCCGAATAACAGTGTATTTAACCTTAAAATGGATGGAGTGACGTATTTTATTCGTATTATGTAACTAATTGAAGTTTTTGATAATTTTGCTAAGTAATTACATTTCAATTGCTCAAACAAAATACAGCCGACCGCTGTCTTTCGCGAATTTCGCACCATAATCAATGAGGTTCTTATGAGCATATACAATTGGTATTATTTTGAATGAATGTTATCTGTATATGTTCATACAATACCTCTCCTACATTTTTGACGACCTTTTAATAGGTGATTTGGAGTCTAGTTATTTATAGTACCTACATCAACAAGATAACATCATAAATTCCCATGGTGTTGTATGATTGGCATGAACACTTATCGTAAATAAATAAATACCGGCAAATTATCCAGACACTCATTTATACTCCATCTAAGTATATATACAATATGTAAAAGAGAATGTATGTTTGTATGTTCCCTAATAACTCCTAAGCTATTCGACCAATCCCAATGAAATCTTTTGTAATAGATTCGTTGAAGCTCATGGAAGGTTTACATCTATAATTTATATGGCAAAACAACAATGTTCCTCCAAAATTAATAAGAAAAAATGCCTATTCGTTGTGTGTAGTACCACGATCTAGGACTAATCTGGGTCAAAATGCAACTATTTCTAGGCTCTGTATGTCATATAACCCACTGGCCAAATCGCAGAACATTGATTTATTCATTCCGCTTGCTCAATATAAAAAGATAATACTTAATTTATTCTTTATTTATTTCTACTCTTATCTTCATTTTATTATTATATTTTAAGTTTAAGCATGTAAAGAGTGTAATTTGTTAGTTGTCCAAATATATAAATAAATAAGTAAACATTTTTCAGGTCAGCTAGTATCAAATAAATGGCAACTTATGTCTCAAGGTGATGAGCATAGTTGTAGTGCCGTCGCTTCAGCGCTACTGGAGATAAAGGCAAGCCCGCAGGACAGCCGACTATCGAACCAGTAGCAGGCGGTAGTAAGCCCCAAAAAAGGCCACGAGGGAAACGCGCCGGCCGAAACGTTCAAGAGAGGGCGGAAGCTCGTGCTGCTTCCGGGCAAGGTCCACACCTACCCAAGGGCAGCAAAAGAGCTCGCCGTGATGACACTCTGTCACCCCGCGAGGACGTTAAGCGTACGCGAACAAACCCGCGGCCTACTCCCAAAAAGGGCTCTGTAAATTACGCCGACATGTGTAAATCTAACGATTTACTAGTCGCGATCATGAATGGCCCTTCAGGGACATAAAAGCCGAGCAAGCCCAGGAGATACAGTCGGCAATAGAGGGTGCGATAGACGCAGAAGTCTGCGCCGCCACCTCTTCCACTGATCCCTTCAGGCTGCCCAGCTTCACAGGCAGAGCCAACCATGGTGAGGGTACTCTCAAGCTTTGGTGCGAGGACACTTACGCCGTGGAATGGCTAAAGAAGACTGTCTCCAAGATCACTTCGCCACTTCCTTACACCAGACTCGTGGTCAAACGCCAAGCCGACATCCCTAGGAAAGTCAAGGCGACCATGATCATCCCAAGGTTTTCCAAGGACGAAAATCTTAGCATGCTGCAGACCAGATTCGCCGGGCAGAATCCGTGGTACAACGTCCGCACTTGGAGCTTGTACCACATCCTAGAACCGGACGAAAGTGGCAGGGTGCGCATAGTCCTTGGGATACCTGAGGCAGATGTAGCTGAGCTCAAGAAGCGAGATCGCAGGGTCTCGTACAAATGTGGCTCAGTGTACGTAAATTTCCCCGAAGAGGAGGGTAAAGGCAGCGAAGCACCGAAACCAAACCCGGACGTGGCAGCGCAGCCAATGGTACCAACCGCGACCGCTCCTGAGGCGGCGCCCGACAACCGCATGGATGTCGTGCCGGAAGGAGGGCAGCAGCCCTCAGGTGCAGCCCCTGACGCTACACATCAGAAAATTCGTTCGGACTCCCATAGAGACCAAATCGCGCTCCATAGACTGGTGGCAGCAAGGGGCCAGGGAAGAGGATCAGACAAAGGAGCTGGAGGACAGTCTACTGCACAGCGATAGCAGCCCAGACCGATCCACCTCCACTCCTTAAACTCATACAAATCAACCTCCAGCACAGCTACACCGCGACGGCTAACCTGCGACGTTTGCTAGAGGGAAACACCATAGCCCTAATCCAGGCGCCGTGGATTAGGAAAGGCAATATATGTGGTCTCAACAACATCGGATGCAAACTTTTAACAGCTACCGAAGGTAAACCACGTTCATGTATTTATACTCCAAGACATGTAACGACCACCATTATAAATGAGCTATGTTCCAGAGATCTAACCGCTGTGAAGCTTCAGGCAGATGAACGCCTAGGCCTATCAGACGTGGTCATAGCGTCGGTCTATTTGCCGGGGGAAGAGGAGGTACCAACACCGGAGCTCACCGCGCTAGTCAGCTACTGCGAGACAGAGAGGCTAGAACTCATCATCTCCGCTGACTCCAACGCACATTACACCATCTGGGGCAGTCAAAATACCAATAAAAGAGGTGAGGACTTACTTACATACCTTTTCTCAACTAACCTTAATATACTTAACAGGGGCTCTGAGCCTACCTACGTTACGGCGCGAGCCCAAACTATAATCGACCTAACACTGGCAACCGACCATGTCTCTTCTCTCGTCAATGACTGGCTTGTGTCAGACGAACCTTCATGCTCGGATCACAGATGGATTAGGTTCAACCTTCGCTTAAACATCAAACCTGCCCTGCCAAAAACGGACCGCACCAAATACGACAGATTGGTGAGAAATGAGCTTATGGCCATTTCCCTACCAGACGATTATAACGGTACCGCAGGTATAGAAACTCATGTAACTAACATAACTCAAACACTTATCAACAGCTATGAACAGACGTGTCCTCTTACTTCGACAAAGCCCAACTCAATCGACAAAAGTGTGTGGTGGGGTCCAGAGTTAGATAGGCTGCGCTGCAAAGTAAGGAAGCTGTTCAACAGAGCCAAAAATACCCGGGCACCAGACGACTGGGATGCATACAAACAGGCCCAATATCGTTTCAAGAGGCGCATCCGCGAAAGGAAGAGAGAAAGCTGGAGACGCTTCTGTACTAACATTGAATCCACAAACCAAGCGGCTAAAGTAAAAAACATCCTTTCACGTGACCCAGAGCGTAATCTAGGTTGCTTGAAAAAATCTGACGGCACATACACCAAATCCGACCCCGAGACCTGCGAACTACTCCTGCAAACTCACTTCCCTGGATGCCGCATCACCAACAACCAGACGTGGGAGGAAGTGGCGTCGCAGAGCAACACACCGGATCAAACGGATTGGACCACAGCTCACAGGGTGGTAGACAAAGACAAGGTAATGTGGGCAATTAACAGCTTTCTTCCATTTAAATCAGGAGGCCTGGACGGGATCTTCCCAGGACTGCTACAATGGAGCGGTATGGGGCTGCTAGCAGCGCATTTAACTGCTATCTATAGGTCATGCCTGGCCTACAAATACATACCGCTCCAGTGGAGGGAGGTAAAAGTGGTATTTATCCCTAAGCCAGGCAAAAGTGATTACACAAATCCCAAATCGTACAGGCCAATCAGTCTCACATCATTTTTGTTGAAGACTCTAGAGAGACTCTGCGATAGGGATATTAGGGAAAATGCCCTCATACAAAAACCGCTACATGACAACCAACACGCCTATACTCAGGGCAGATCAACCGAATCCGCACTCTATTGCGTAACATCTCTCGCAATGAAAGGATTATCACGTAAACAATCAACCTTAGGTGCTTTTATTGATATCGAAGGCGCCTTCGACAAAACCTCTTTCACTAGCATAGGCCGAGCGCTAGCCGCTCATGATGTAGATCCTACAATTGCCGGTTGGATAGACAGCATGTTGAGGCATAGGGCGATACGATTCACTGTGAACACCAGTACTAGATGTGTGGTGGCAACGGGCTGCCCACAAGGAGGGGTACTCTCGCCGCTGCTCTGGAACCTTGTGGTAGATGAGCTCATCACAAAGCTAAACAAAAAGAAACTGTACACGGTGGGCTATGCTGACGACCTCGCCATTCTAATAACAGGACCAGTCGAGAGCGTCTTATGTAGCCTCATGAGATCTGCTTTTAAGATTTTGGAAGAATGGTGCGCGCAACACAAACTCACAGCTAATCCGTCAAAGACGGAACTAATACTATTCACTAACAAACGCAGCCTTGGTAATCTAACATTACCAAAGCTGTTCAACACCGAACTAAGCCTTACTAAAGAAGTTAAATACCTGGGGGTTATACTGGATAGTAAGTTGCTTTGGAACAAACACCTTGAAAAAAAGCATGCATCATCTTTTGGCAGTGCAGAAGACTCATAGGCAGAACCTGGGGTCTTGCTCCAAAGATAAGCAGATGGCTCTATACAGCAGTCATCAGACCAATTATCTCCTACGGAGCAATAGCGTGGTGGCCCAGGACAGAGCTTGTGACAGTACAAACCAAGCTGCAGCGTTTCCAGCGGCTGGCCTGCACAGCCATAACAGGATGCATGCGCACCACGCCTTCCTCGGCCCTTGAAACGATTTTAGGGCTAACACCACTCGACATACACTTTCAACAAGAAGCGACAATGGCGACTCTACGTCTAAAGCTGTTGGGTGTATGGAAGAATGAAGACGGCCTAACAGATAAGCTCTGCAATAGGGTAACAAAGGATTATCCACTCTGTGAGGCACCATGTGATAAGATATCTAAAACAAATACCTTCCATAAAAACTATCACATACAGCTATATGAGAAAGATGCTGACCAGTCAGGTGTAAACGAATTAAGAATTTACACAGACGGCTCGAAAATGGCTACTGGAACTGGTGCCGGCATATTCTCACAGGAACTAAACATACACATTTCCATACCCTTGGGCACACACAGCTCCATCTTCCAATGTCAGTGCGTAGTCATCAAGGAAGCCGCCAGCGCTATATTAAGAAGAAAGGTATATGGCCACAACATCAGATTTCTTTCTGACAGTATGGCGGTACTAACAGCGCTGATAACACACAACTCAGCACTAATACACGAATGTCACCAAACCCTGGAGCAAGTTGCCTCTTATAACCAGGTAACTCTGCAATGGATCAAGGGACATAGTGGTTCGTTGGGTGATGATGCAGCGGATGAGCTTGCAAGGCGGGCATCGGCAAATATAGTGTCTGGTCCATTGCCACTTCTGCCACTGCCCTTCAGCCAAATGCGCTCATGGATACGCTCTCTCACCAACGACCTACACAACACCCGATGGATGTCTCAAGCTGTAGACAGTCGAAGGTGGCGATACCTGCACTATCGCCCAAACTGACACGTAGACTTATGAGCCTCAACACACATGACATCCATATAATGGAGGGCACCCTAACGGGTCACTAAACAAACACCATTTCACAATCGGCGTAACGGACAGTCCTAAGTGCAGAGGTTGTCTGAAAGAAGACAAAACGGTCGCTCACGTAATCCTGGAATATGCGGGGGTGGCCAACCAACGGGCAAAAACCTTAACCAATACGAGGTCGCTCCAAGAAGTCTGTGAACACCCCAGGAATGTTCTGAACTTCTGGAAGGAGCTGGGCTGGTTGGAGTAACCGGCCATTACTGCATGCAAAATGGACCCATGCTAGTGGTTTAATTGCGGAAACAGGAGCCCCTATACCATACCATACCAGTGCCGTCGGTTTTGGGGTTTTTCAATAATACTGAGCAGCACTGCATTATAATGGGCAGGGTGTATCAATGACCATCAACTGAACATACTGCTCGTCTCGTCCCTTATTTTTATTTAAAAAAATAACAGCAATATAACATGTCAAATATTGCACTATTTATGTATAGCAAATTAGTTTTTTGAAGTTATATTTCTTTAGGCGCATTATGAAAAAAAGATGAAAATGAGTGAAATTTAAAGATACACATCACTGTAACACAAAAGTAACTGGTTGAAATTGGTTCCTAAAATTTTCTGATATTTGCGTCATTCTTTTTTTTTTTGGTTTTTTCATACATTATTAGGACAGGCAAAGGGTTCAAGCCCATACAGCCCTATTCATTATTTAATAATTATTTGTCCTTTGACATCATCTTTGCAAGATTTTTACAAAATTGTTATTTCTAAAAATATAGAATAGCACGAGGAATAAATCATTTTAATGATTTTTGCTATGTTAGGCCAAAGAAGTATAACTTCTTGTGTGCATACAAAAGTACACACACTTTTTTTAGAATGTCTCTCAAACTATAACTTACCTATCAGCTTCATCCAATACTAAATATTTTATCTTTTTTAAAGAAAATGTATCACAGCCAGTAATATGATCTGCCAACCGGCCTGGCATAGCAACAACAATGTGAGGCCTTTTGGCCAGCTTCAGAGACTCTTCAAGTTGGTCTGATCCTCCTGTTACTATACAAACTCTGAGTTTCAATGGCTGCCCAAGAATACTGAATTGATCAGCTATCTGTAACAAATGCCATTGAAAATTCATTGTTATAGGTACAATTAATTTAATATCATTGTTGTTCAACATATTAATGTTCCAAGCATATTAAATAAATGTTAGTCAGATCCAACTATCAAGACCTGGAAGGATATAACAGCTGTGTATTATTTTTCTTTGGTCAAAAAGTTTTATTGATAGTAATTTGTAAGTGACCTTTTTTAGGATCAAATCACATCAAATTTAACAAAAATGTCAAAAAATAACACTTATGAATTCATTATTTTATAGAAAACATGACTAACTAACACTAGAAATTGTAATAGTGTTGACTTTAACTTTACTATCATCCTTCCTTAAATTAAATAATAGATATAACATTTGGACCATTGTGTAGTATCATTTTTTTACTGCATTCATAGGTTTTGGAGAAAATTTTTGTAATATTCGACAAATTAATAACAAAAGAACTTTTTTAATTTGACAGTTGTAGGTAATTATTTTCACAAAGCCTGCAGGTCCTCTGAACATGCAATGTTTTTCACAAACATAAAGTAAACCTTATTAGTTAAGTTTCACATTTTTTACATTACTTTATAGTTTCACATTTAAATTTTATACACTAATTGTTCACTAAAGATTTTATTTGTACAGCCCAACCTGATATGCCAGTTCGTGGGTAGGTGTAAGAACCAAAGCAAATATTCCAAACGGATCTTCAGCCAGGTGCTGCAAAATCGGCAATGCAAAGGCAAAAGTTTTACCAGACCCAGTTTTAGCTGCACCAATACAATCATAGCCTTGGAGTACTTGAGATATGCAACCTTTTTGAATAGGCGTTGGAGTTCTTATTCCTGTAAACAACATATTTAAGTAATGGTCCAGATATTTCTTTTAACTTCAGATAGGAGCAATACGATTAACTACCTAAAGTGGCTAATTGTTTTATCAACCAAGGTTTTACTCCTAACTTAACAAAATCACTTTCCTCGTAGTTTTCCATTTTGTTATTTCGATTACCGTATATATAATAAAACACAGTTTTTTATTTTTACTTTAGTATTAGGCTCAGGCAATCTAATAAATTGTAAACAACAGAGCATGTTTTTAATTGTCAAATGTCAAGTGCAAACCAAAAAAGACCACAGAGTACATTTTGTTTAAAGAAAACAAATAAACATGCGATGATAATGATAAATACGAGTCTCGGTAATGAGAGTATTCTACTAATCCTCCACAGTGTCCACACTGTAAGTTCACTGAAGTGAGTATTGTGTATAGGTCCAAAAATTATATAAAACAATCAGTTTTTTCCTATACAGTAGTTGGACTGAGTTATTCATTCTCTGTCAACTACTCGACTCAATATCAATACTAATTACAATTTAAATTTTCATTAGTCTGTGTGGGGAAGCAGTTGTTAGGAGTTGTATTTATTTAATTTTTATTTTTTATTAATGCCTAATCCCTAGTGCATACTGCTTGCTTAGTATTAAATGTTTCAAATCATAGCAGAAATCTGTGAATGATTAGAAAGATATTATATACCTATATAAATTCAGTGTAAATAACAATAGTTCACAACATAAAACATTATCTGTTTGATGCACTGTGTTGCACATTTCAACTTCTTGTAAATTTTATCGTCTAAAAATTTAGGTCCAACGTGTTCGACGTAGACTTTCTTCTAACCTACTACTGTATAAGAAAAAGTAATTGTTTTTGTTTAGTTAAGCAAGCTTTCAAGGTACGTGAATATATACTATGCTTAAATAAATATTATTTGGACTCTGAACCTATGTGAAATAACTAATAGACATAGATTAGGGAACTAGATCCCAATTCGATTATATTTTCGTTGTCCTTAATCTTAATCTAAGTTATTAAATAAATAAAAATATAAAATTCTCGTGTCGCGGTGTTTGTTACCAAAGTCCTCTGAAACTTCGAAAACGATATATATGAAATTTTGTCTCTGAGAATCGGCATAGATCTACTTTTCATACCCTTAAATGATAAGGGTGAATCCACCCCTAAATACTTATTTTATTTTATGACAATTTATTTTATTTTATTATGATTCAGCATTGAAAAATATATACAACTACAAATATTCACTCTTCTACGATCGTAGTACCTCCTACGATAAATTTTATGTACTTTTTATTTGGTAGGTCTGAGAATCACTCTTCATCTATTTTTTATACTCCATAAATTTTGATTATTGAATATTTTTTTATTATTTTACTTGGCAATACAATGTTTGCTGGGACAGCTAGTAGTTCAATAAGTTTAATATTTTTAAGAATAAATATTTGATTGAAGTTTTGTCAATAAACAAATTAACAGGTTGAGAAAAAAAGTTAGGTGATTTAAAAAAAAACCTTTATCATTTGTTTCAGGGGAGCAGCATCAACAATGAGGCTGTTCAAATTTCTTTCAAATGGTGCATTTACTGCTAGTATTAAAAATGGAGGCAATGTGAGTAAAAAAAAATTCCTTATAACACTGATGCTTTTCAGCATTTGCTAGAAAACCATATTCAAATTCAAATATTATTATTCAAAATAGGATTCCAAATCACTTATTGAACGTCAAAAACTACCGCCCATTCAAAAGATACTTTTTTTTAAATATAAAATGTGGATTACAATGTGATATCGTACAATAAACATTTATAATTAAAGAGCCTGAGAGTGTTCGCTTTATTCCCAGTCCGTGGTGTCATTAAGAAAATTGTTTATGCTATAAATTTCGTAACACATTTGTTTTGTACATTTTCTGGGATCATATTGTAGAAGCATATACATCGCCCAACAAAAGACTTAAAATATTATTCAAATAATTATTTACATAATATTCATATTTTTAATACAATGTAATGTACTTACTGTGAAAGTAGTTTCCGTTCAAATAGAAATGTAGTTTAATTATTTTATTTAGAGGTCAAATAAAAAATATTAGTCACATTAACTATGTAATCATTACTTTTTGAAAATATAAAATAGGCCATTTTAAATGGTATCTTAATATAAGCAGGATTCTGAATGAATTCTCTGGTTCAATACAAAACCCAAAAACTCTGAGCAGTATTACAATTGTGCTCATTACCTTGAGACATAAGATGTTAAGTCTCATTTACTCAGTTATTTCACTAGCTACGGCTCTCTTCAGAACGAAACAGAATAATGCCTACACTACTGCTTCAGGGCAGAAAAAGGTGCTGTTGTAGTACCCATACTCTTGTGGGCATCCTGTGCAAAAGAGCCTCCCACAGGTAAATGTACTGTTTGATAATTATCTACTAACAACCATTGTTATTAACTTTTATCAACTTAACAGTACAATCAGCTTATTGAACTAGTTTTAATAATAAAAGACCATTTCTACCTTGTATTGGCTATGTTTTCAAACCCCCTTATTCATAATAGTCTGCTCACTTAAAGCATTGCTAATTCTCACTCTGTCTTCTTCTATTGACCTAAGTCAGAATGAGAAAAAACACTCCTTAGCGGCTGTTTTAAGTTAGCGGACCATTACGATTAAGGGGGAAAATGTGTAAGCTGTGAAGTGTAGATTTGTAAGGTTTAGTCTTTATTTATGAATCTCCTCTTAATCAAAAAACATGTGGTAGCACTACATTAGGAGTTTTTGAGTTTATCATATTGAAACATTAAGAAATACTTATTTCGTTGTTCCGCTAATCCTTATTGCAAAACACTTCTTCTTCTGTGTTAGATAAAAAGATAATAAGGTGCAGAAAATGTGTATTAATTTAACAATTAATTGTTTTTATCCTACTAACATTATATTAATGAAAGTTTGTTAGAATGTATGGATTTATGTTTGTTACTCTTTCACGTCAAAACTACTGAATGTATTTTGATGAAATTTTACAATAATATAGCTTACACACCAGAATAACACATAGGCTAAAGCATAATATATAAAACAAGGCATAAAGATATTGTGAAAGATTGTGTTTAAAAATATAAAAACAAGTATGAAGTAAGTAGGAAAAAAAAACTGCCATCTGTAGGCTATTCTGGCGTGCGTGGCGAATATCGTTGGAGTTAAACATAAATAATGTATAATGAAAATGTTTATCTTAAAGAGTCATACAAAAAACACGCGACAGGATACCTATATATCTATCTTTTATCTGTAAAGCAAAATAGTGAATCATAAATACAATAAAAATTTATAATTTATTTTTAACGCACAGTTGGTGGTAACAAATTGATCCTTATATCAAATCGAATACTTTTGTCGCATCTGGTATTTAATGTATAGTACTATTTTAAATAGTTAGGACGATTAGCAACCGAGTGCGCGATACTATGGTGCGGTCGGGCGGTGGACGAACTACTGAATAAATTTAATTCAAATTTGAAATTTTAACATGATATCGTGACAAGATATAGGCTAGATGCAGTCATATACATATTTTTGCTGTTTTAAAGCATTCACGTGGACGACGTCACGGACAGCGGTCTAGCAGGTAGTATAGCCATAAGTAAAGTAATAAACATTAAAATATACTGTTGATGTTCTTGTTTAACCGTCCATAATATTTATTAATACTTACAAGGAAGTTATTAATTTTTATTTAAGTGTAAAATGTTCATATGTAGCTCAAGTACAATATACACTGGCCTGCAAAAGTAAGTATCACACTTTTCAAATTAATTTTTTTTCTTAACTATAGAAGGTAGAGATTTAAAATTAAAAACGTTTTGTTGCAAATTTTATAGGCTTTAATTCTTAGAAACTAAAATTATACATTAGTAACATTTTTAACTTAAAAAAGATAAAACAATGAAAATAGACATTTTTAGTTTAGTGTAAAAAAATTCAACTAAAATGTATTACATGTTATTTAATTTTTAATAACCGGTATTGCCTCCTCGAGCTCTGATTACAGCTTCGAGCCGGTTTGGCATACTGAACACTAGGTTTCGGAGCCGATGTTGGGGAATATTCTCCCATTCTTCTACCAGGGCCTGCTTTAGTGCTCTGAGGGTAGTAGGTGGTCTGCGATTTCTGACAAGCCTCCCAAGCTCATCCCAGGCGTGTTCAATCGGGTTGAGATCAGGACTTCTTGATGGCCAAGCCATCACGCTGATACCGACCTCCTGAATGTACTCTTGTACGATATGAGCCGTGTGTGGCCGGGCATTATCATACATCAGCATCGATCCATCACCCATATTTGCTAAATACGGCCCTACATACTCATTGAGAATCTCTTGAGCATATCTTTGCCCAGTGAGGGTGCCATTTTCTATGGCTACTAGCTCTGTGCGACCTTCTGAAGATATGCCAGCCCATAGATGTACACTGCCTCCACCGTATTGGACTCTTTCTGAGATGCAGGCTTGAAGGTATCGCTCACCAGGTCGCCTGTAAACACTTCGCCTTCCATCAGAAGTGTAAAGGGAGAATCGAGACTCATCTGCAAACAAAATTCTTGACCATTCGTCTTCATCCCACTGCATGTGTTCACGGGCGTATCGCAGTCTCGCTACTCGATGCTGTCTCGAGTTTTGGGCCACTCGCTGGTCTTAGGGGTTTCAAATTTGCTTCAGCAAGTCTTCTTCTCACTGTACTGTCACTAATGTAGTCCCTCCGGGTCTGAAGTAGCTGTTGCTGGACTTCAACTGCATTTTGGTGGCGATTTCTTAACACAGTGGAAATAATATAACGATATTCTCGGGCACTGGTGCACTTGGGTCTGCCATTACAAGGTCTCCTCAGATGGTGTCCAGTCTCTTCGTACCTTCGCTTTACCTTCTGGACCGTTCGTACCGTCACACCCACCATTCTTGCAGTGCGACGCATACTGATGCCTAGTTCCAGAAAAGCCATGATCCTAGCACATTCTTCAACTGAAAGAGGCATCATAAATAAATGTTATGTGCTTTTTAGCATAAATTTTTAAAACAAGACCCATCGATCTTGAAAAAAATTTAAAACAGAAAGAAAAATGTGAATGGTAAAATTGTAATTCGGAAACGTCCACTTTGAAAAAGGAATGGTTTTAGTTTTGAAGGTTTTTTTCAGCCAATTCTTAAAAGAAGGTTACCGACTATAAAGTTTTTATGTCCTTTTTATTTCGAAAGTATATCTTGTGAACTTAAAACGTTATCCCAATTTTAAAAGTGTGATACTTACTTTTGAAGGCCAGTGTAGTATTTGTCATTATAAATAGTGCATTTCATTAAAACTGGTATGATGCACTAGTGTGGTAGAACACTATGCCTTTTCAAATACTTTTGACTTTTTTTTTCAAATACATGATTAGCATTTTGGAATTAGTTTTTGAATCTTTGTTAATTTAATTTCTAGCTTTTACCCGCGACTTCGTGCGCGTGCAATACTTTGGGCAGCATTTTTTATTTTTAATATATTCACTTTGTAAATAATACACTACAAACTGCTGTGGTTAATACATTGTTATAAGCTACCAACTATAGAACTTTCATCCCCCTTTTCACCCCACACATGTCTAAATTTTAAAAATGCTAAAACAAATATTTATTTATTTCTCATCAAGTGCCTAAATACAAAGTTTCATGGTGTTATCTTCGATAATGACGAACTTTCATACAAATTTCAACGCCGCCAAGGCTTTTATTCGCGATCACAGGTAGCCCATGTCCATTCCCACGCTCTCGTCTATCTCTGTACTAAATCTCATGAAAATGGATTCAGTGGTTTAGGCGTGAAAGCGTAGCAAACAATCTTACATTCACATTTATAATTTTAATAGTGATTTTTTGTCATAGCGGCAATTTTAGCAGTCTTGTTAATGTTGTTTATAAGATAGATAACTTGGTGATGCGTAGATACGTCACTACAATGTATGTCATTTACCGACTACCGCATTTATCATGGGGAGTGTTCTGAAGATTTGTTCGATCTGATTCCTGCTGCCGAATTACACCTTCGCACGTCACGCCATAATTAGGATCATCCCTATTATCTGGACGTGTGGCGTCTTCCATGTAGAACTAAGCTGTGGAATGAGCTTCCTTGTGCGATGTTTCCGAGACGATACCACAAGGGTTCATTCAAAAAATATGCGCGGGGACACCTTTCTAAAAGGCCGGAAATGCTCCTGGTATTCTTCTGGTGCTGCAAGATAATTGGGGCGGCGGCTTCCATAATAAAAAGATACAACTGGACGACTAGATCAGTGCTGAAGCCTTTGAAAATGGTAAAAAGTGAAAAAAAAAATAGTAGGATGAAACCCATTAGAAACGGAAGAGATTTTTTTTTTAATTTTTCACATAAATTTTGTGGCTATGTGAAAAAATTGTAAAAACAAAAGTTTTAGATCTTTTTATTACCTACAACTTTGCCATTTGACTTATTTCCATAGGAATTGCAGTTTTGCCGGAAATCGAGATAAACCGTTTTTTACCCTTAATCACCCCCGCTTTTCCATTTCCCGACCTCAGAATTTATTTTTCCTTTCATTTTTGTTATATTCTCTTTCATTTCCAATGGGTTTCATCCTACTATTATTTTTTTTGGTTTCAAAAATTATCGACACTGGTCTAGACAATAAAGCAGCATCGAATTCGCGTTTGGAACCATAAAAATACAAACAGACCCAAACCTAGTTTTACAGTATTGTGAAACAATTAATGTATATTAGTGTTAGTAAGTAAAGATATTGGAAACTTAAAACCATTAAAATACTTAATATTATGATGACAGTACAGCTTATAGGCTGACAGTGCAGCTATATATGTATATATATTTAGGCGACACTAAATGCCAGCGACCTTAAGCGATATGAGTTCACGGCTTCCGGCCCTCCATCCATGTAACAAAGCCAATATTTTCAAAATTCTTGCGTGGAAAACAGTTTATATGCTCACAATCCTCGCTATTCACTACTAATCTGAATAAATGAACCTACACAAAAACGTACAAGCTATAAGAATAAATTTTCTGAGAGAAGTACCAAAAAAAAGCGTCACGCCATGCCAAAAAACTTGTTTAACTTCAAAGAAAAGTGGTAGTTCAAAAAGGCTCGGCAGTGTTAACTATAACCAACAGCAAGCATTAGCAACCTACAAATAAGACTTAAGGATATGTGTAACAGGATTAAGTAGTGTTCATAGCTCGAAATGCTATACTTTCACCACAAAACTTGTCTAAAACCACCATGTTTGCGTGTTTTCTGCTTACTCTTCGCCCTAAATGCGCAGCCACTTCTAATTCCATTCTTTATTTGTATATATAAGACGACGAGCTTGTTATTCGAGACTTATGTATGTACCTACTACTCGGTTGCATTATGGCACTAAAATACGATGTTGCATAGAACGGCACATACCAGTCACTAGAGCATCTATTTGCGTTAGTACTGACCTTGAATCAAATACTGTTGATAAATACGAACGAACGAATGCACTTTGTAAGTTTTGCGATAGGGCTGCCAACTCTGATAAAAATAACGCCATAAAAAAAACAGAATCAAGTCTATTAAGTAGAGAGATATATCGAGAAATCTTTTATATCTAAATATATATAAATTACGTGACACGTTGTTGGTCCGCGATGGACTCCTAAACTAATGAACGGATTTTAATGGGGATAACTTCATAGACTGCATTTTAGTCCAACTTGAGAGATAGGATAGTTTTTGTTTTGTATGGACATATTTTCTATGAGAGAATTTAGTGACGCACGGTTTGACAGTTCCGCTGTGAAACAATTTTATTATAACAACAGGGAGCATTTTTTACGAAATAATTCTTGATGTTGGCAAATTCTACAGAACAACGTCTATCGGGTCAGCTAGTGTATTATATTTCTCTATTTAATAATGTTATTATGTTTGTTGCATCACTTTACATATTATATTGTAATTGAATTGATTTGTAAAACGATGTAAATGTAAATCTTGATTTATAAGAGTGGCAATGAGTTTCTTTCCACTTCTTCTCAGTAGCTCAACCCTTTACGAAGTAGCAGTAGTTTATTTACGAAAATTGTTTTGTTTTTACATTCATAATTGTCATTTCCGTGACCTACATGAATAAAGTGATTTTGATTTGATTTGGTATCCAGTTTTTATTATTTTTTTTTGTAATTACTATGTTGCAAGAAAAAAATATATAAAATTTGGATAAACTAATTAATATCAATGACTAGAATTATGACCAAAGCAGTAAAAATAGAGTAGTCTTGCCGGCATTGCAAGTTTAGTCATCATCCTACCTACTGTTTTTTGTAAAATGTGTTGGCAACCCTTGACAGTGCACGCCGTGTCACGTTTTTTGTGTCATAAAATGCATCTATAGATACCTTCCTCTTTTATAATTATTGTTCACGCTTTTAGAGCAATGTTCCGGCTGACGATAAAGCCGAAGAGGATGTTTATACTACGTAATAAGAGGCGGAACTGCCTAAGTAAAAATTGAAATTAAGTTTAATAAGAAACGTGAAGGCATTTGACATAACTTTGAAATAGTAGTATGTAATTACAGTATACTTAACAAAAATAAAGCAACACCATTTGCTAGAGCAAATGCATCGTGCGTTTGACAACAAATGTTAATTTTTATCCTAAATTCACCATTGTTTATTTATTGTTAGGAACTATGACGTCACAGTATAGTAAATCTAAGCGCGCCAACGCGCCTTTAGTTTTAACAATATTTTAAAATATTAAAAAAATATATGCATATCCCTGTTGTCGTATGCTACCTTCGGCATTGACACATTTATAGCAAGGTCATGGTCTTGTGCAGTGGTCAGACTCGGCTCTTATCGTAGATTACCAATTAAGAGGGACTTTAAGGCGCTATAGTCCTAAAAACGAACACTTTTGAAAATCTTCTTAAAATACTACTACAAATATTTACATTACGCGTTCCTTCCGGAGTGGGGGTCGTTGACCCGCATCGCTCGGTTCGTGTCTCAGCCAGGCCCGTGTCTATGAGTACCTATCGAATCTTATAGATATACGTCCGAGCGATTTTTGTCTAAAGTGTTGGGAATACCTTGCTTTAATACGGATCAATGAACGTGCCTATTATTGCGTCCATTGCAAGATGAAGCAGAGATTCGCGCGCCTCCGCCTTGAGTACGGACTCAATAAGATTTTTCGTTAAAATAGAGGTTCGAGTGAACTATCGCAGTGTGCGTCAAGTGATTTATCAATGCCTTATGAAAACAACGAGTTTTATACGTTTTATATTAGCTTCACGTGTATGTTTGTATGTATGTTTGTAACTGACTCCCTTAGACGCGATTTTGACCCACTTTAAACGACCAGATTTCATTCAAATTTTGTAGATTTATCAATGACGGATGACAATACACTAATTTGGTAAGATTATTCCAATTTTCAATTTGCAAATTAAGATTTTTGTCAATTTATATAAATTTATCTATAGTCGATAAGGCAGGAATTGATGTTAAAGTACTTAATAGTTTTAAAAATACGCTTTTATAGAATATTAAACTAAAAAATTAAAAATTAATAATACTTAAAAGAAACTAAAAAGCACGCTTTACATAAAATTCAACTAAAAATAGAAAATAAATTTAAATTGAAAATAGTGTAAAAAAATATATTTTATTGTAAAAAAAGCGTGGGATGCTTTTTTAACAATAAAACACATTACAAAATACAAGCTTTACGCCCCACGCTTTTTTTTACAATAAAATATATTTTTTTACACTATTTTCAATTTAAATTTATTTAAATGTGTAACTAAGTGAAACTTCAGTAGTTACTATTTATTCTTCCTTATTCTGTGTTTTAATTAAACAGTTACGCAAATGATATAAGTTTTCTTCAGTGTTAATTCCGCCAATATTTGTTTTTAAACAATTCGACACGTGTTTCGCCTCTACACGCCTCGTGCACAAATATTGGCGGAATTAACACTAAAGAAAACTTAAATCATTTGTATAATTATGGATTTTCGCAAAGTAAACGCCTACTTCAATAAATTTTCCTTTAACAGCTACGGCTCACTTAAAAGCAGGCTAAGAGGTCGATGACCGCCGCATAGCCAGATGATGAGGGTGGTAATTCTGTTTGTATGATGCTGGAATCCGACGGTAGGGACACGTGAAGCTCTTCTTTACAGTCCATTATTTAGTAAAGCCTCTGCTCGAAAAAGACTTGAAATGACAGCGGCAATAGTAGATGATACACACGTCATAATTTTAGCCATCTTACTTTTTTTTTATGGAATAGGAGGACAAACGAGCGTACGGGTCACCTGGTGTTAAGTGATCACCGCCGCCCACATTCTCTTGCAACACCAGAGGTATCACAAGAGCGTTGCCGGCCTTTAAGGAAGGTGGACGCGCTTTTTTTGAAGGTACCCATGTCGTATCGTCCCGGAAACACCGCACAAGTAAGCTCATTCCACAGCTTTGTAGTACGAGGAAGAAAGCTCCTTGAAAACCGCACTGTGGAGGACCGCCACACATCCAGATGGTGGGGATGATATCCTAATTTGTGGCGTGTCGTGCGAAGGTGGAATACTTACTATTCCGGTTTGAGATTTGGCTGTTGATAGACAGACAGACAGACTGACGGACAGTGGACATTATTAATTATTGGGCTCCCGTTGATAACCCTTTGGGCCGGAATCCTGAAAACCGATTTGTAATCTTATTACTGATCAGATAACCTTCAGAAATTATTATTATTAATAATATAATTAATTGTAATTATGTATGTTTGTAATGTTTTCACACAAACACTGCTGGAACAATTTCAAAAATTCTTTCACCATTAGAATGCTGCATCTTCACTCAGTGACAAAGGCTATATTACATTTTTAAAACATAGGCTATATTACATTAAAACATCCCTGATAAAAATTCAATAATATAACCCGAGATGTGAAAAAAATAGTCTTAAAAAATCTGTAATCGCGTGCGCTGCGGAAACTATTGATATTGATAGAACAAAAAAATTGTTCAACAGTATTATAGGACGTATCAATCAATTTGCAAAAATGTCCACAATACCATTTTAATATTGACACACTAATATTGACACACTTTTTACACAAATCTTGCCCCAAGTTAAGCATAATATATAGCCTGTGTTATGGGTTACAAGACAATGATATATTTAATACAATATACTTACTTAAACATACATAAATTCATATAAACATACATAGATACATTTAAACATCCATGACTCAGAAACAAACATCCATATTCATCATATAAATGCTTGCACCTACCGGGATTCGAACCCGGGACCTCTAGCTTAGTAGGTAGGATCGCTAACCACTCGGCTATACAGGTCGTCAAATTATATGTCGAACTACTGTAGTTAAGCCACTATAACTATTTTTTTACACTTTAAAAGTTGATATTAATGCCGACAATAATCGAACCATATTATTCATACCACTGTATTAATCCGTATACAATTAAGTGATAATTATTTAAAGACCGTTTCAACACCTATCAAATATTTTAAAACTATTAAAATTGGACATTCCATTCCAAAGATATAACGAATTTAAAATTAAAATGTCAATCGAAAGAAAATAATGCAATAATAAACTAGTAACTAAGTGAAATAGAAGTTTTATATTAACAAAAATAAAGCTACAGTCCGTCATAAGGCCGTTCCCAATATACTATCTACAGATATAGATAAATTACTACCTTCTATTGTCAGTAATTAACTGTCAATGATCTGAAGCTTTCCCAATATACTCAATAAGTCATTCTTATCGCCTTATATTGGGATGCGTTAATTGCAATTCCCATACAAACTTCTATCGCTGGTAAGCTATACGTCGTCTCATTGACATACATCGTGTACGGATAAGGTGAGTTACCGCCGATAAGTTTATTGGGAGAGAAAAGTCAACGATACTTATGGTTTTTATCTCAAGTAAGACAAAGACTGAATATTGGGAACGGCTGTTAGTAGACTATTTAAGTGAGTGAAACCGCGCGGCATTGCTAGTGTATATAAATAATTGATTCTGATTGAGTTTTCCATCGATCATATTAAAACAGGACTGGGACAGACTCACTTATTCTCTCACTGAGCTCTTGTGGGAACTGTTGTTGTTCTCTGTTGACTTCTTCGGAGTTTACATAATATTGATTAGAGATAAGTTCTTCGCGTCATAATATTATCAGAATTAGCATAATATATTATTATGATAAATAATTCATTCAAGTCTGGCTTGAAATAACGTGAATCTTAAAAATAAATAATCATTATGCAGTCACGTGTTACTTGATTATGTCATTGAGCTATGACATAGTAACCCGTAATGAAGTAATTAGTTTTATTTTGTAAAGTAATTGTAATTTAGCTTCTGAACTCCTAATTTATTTTTAATTTAGCTACTTGCCAGTTCGCCTCCTATTACACTGGCCTGCAAAAGTAAGTATCACACTTTTCAAATTATTTTTTTTTCTTAACTATAGAAGGTAGAGATTTAAGATTAAAAACGTTTTGTTGCAAATTTTATAGGCTTTAATTCTTAGAAACTAAAATTATACATTAGTAACTTTTTAAACTTAAAACAGATAAAACAATGATAATAGGCATTTTTAGTTTAGTGTAAAAAAATTCAACTAAAATGTATGCCTCCTCGAGCTTACAGCCGGTTAGGCATACTGAACACTAGGTTTCGGAGCCGATGTTGGTGAATATTCTCCCATTCTTCTACCAGGGCCTGCTTTAGTGCCCTGAGGGTAGTAGGTGGTGGTCTGCGATTTCTGACTAGCCTCCCAAGCTCATCCCAGGCGTGTTCAATCGGGTTGAGATCAGGACTTCTTGATGGCCAAGCCATCACGCTGATACCGACCTCCTGAATATACTCTTATACGATATGAGCCGTGTGTGGCCGGGCATTATCATGCATCAGCATCGATCCATCACCCATCCACCCAAAATCTCTTGAGCATATCTTTGCCCAGTGAGGGTGCCATTTTCTATGGCTACTAGCTCTGTGCGACCTTCTGAAGATATGCCAGCCCATACATGTACACTGCCTCCACCGTATTGGACTCTTTCTGAGATGCAGGCTTCAAGGTATCGCTCACCAGGTCGCCTGTAAACACTTCGCCTTCCATCAGAAGTGTAAAGGGAGAATCGAGACTCATCTGCAAACAAAATTCTTGACCATTCTTCTTCATCCCACTGCATGTGTTCACGGGCGTATCGCAGTCTCGCTACTCGATGCTGTCTCTCGAGTTTTGGGCCACTCGCTGGTCTTCGGGGTTTCAAATTTGCTTCAGCAAGTCTTCTTCTCACTGTACTGTCACTAATGTAGTCCCTCCGGGTCTGAAGTAGCTGTTGCTGGACTTTAACTGCATTTTGGTGGCGATTTCTTAACACAGTGGAAATAATATAACTATATTCTCGGCCACTGGTGCACCTGGGTCTGCCATTACAAGGTCTCCTCAGATGGTGTCCAGTCTCTTCGTACCTTCGCTTTACCTTCTGGACCGTTCGTACCGTCACACCCACCATTCTTGCAGTGCGACGCATACTGATGCCTAGTTCCAGAAGAGCCATGATCCTAGCACATTCTTCAACTGAAAGAGGCATGATAAATAAATGTTATGTGCTTTTTAGCATAAATTTTTAAAACAAGACCCATCGATCTTGAAAAAAAATTAAAACAGAAAGAAAAATGAGAATGGTAAAATTGTAATTCGGAAACGTTCACTTTGAAAAAGGAATGGTTTTGTTTTTGAAGTTTTTTTTACAGCCAATTCTTAAAAGAAGGTTACCGACTATAAAGTTTTTATGTACAAAATTAAATTCTCTTTGGAGTCCTTTTTATTTCGAAAGTATATCTTGTGAACTTAAAACGTTATCCCAATTTTAAAAGTGTGATACTTACTTTTGAAGGCCAGTGTAGTATAAAAAAATACCACAAACAGAAGTAAACCTTTTTGGGAGAAATTCCTTTCGAAAAGAGAACTTTCACTCGCCCCGCTACACATCTTTCACTTTTTTTTATGACAATAAGGGACGAGACGACCAGGACGTTCAGCTGATGGCCCATTACAATGCGTAGGATTTTTTAAAATCCCAAAAATTCTGAACGGCACTACAATTGCGCTCGTCACCTTGAGACATAAGATGTTAAGTCTCATTTGCCCAGTAATTTCACTAGCTAAGGCGCCCTTTAGACCGAAACTCAATAATGCTTATACATTACTGCTTCACGGCAGAGTCTCATTTACCCAGTAATTTCACTAGCTAAGGCGCCTTTCAGACTGAAACAATGATGCTTACATATTACTGCTTCACGGCAGGAATAGGCGTCGTTGATGTACTCATAATCTAGACGGGATCCTGTGCAAGGAGGCCTCCCACTTTCGTTCGTTGTTCAGTAACTGGTTAGATGTCTTTCGCCGATTAGTTTTATGTGGACCCGATTGTATAACGAACGTTTATTTAAAATTTAATTTCTCTCGCACACACCGTAGAATTACAATATATTGGCGTACGTACAAAAAAGCGTGTGAGATACAACAACATAGTATGTAACGGACACACAACAAGATAGAAGAGGATAGCAAAGCTATTTTTACCCACTGTGACTGATATTGATTGACAAGTCGAAAACATTCAGCCACGCTTTTAGTAATTTTTATGTTAAGGCGACAATAAATGCCGGCAACCGTGAGCGATATGAGTTCACGGCTCCTATGTAACAAAGCCAATATTTTAAAAATTCTTGCGTCGAAAATGTAACATTTTTACAGGCGCAAACAGTTTAATTGCTTACAATCCTTATTATTGATTACTAATCTGAATAAATGTACCTACACAAAAAAAGTAAAAGCTATAAGAACAACTTTTATGAGAGTAGTATATTAAACAAATGCATCATTCCGAGAAAAAACTTGTTTAACTGCAAAGAAAACTGGTAGTTCATAATAGTTCTGGAGTGTTAACTTTAACCAACAGCAAGCATTAGCAACCTACAAGTAAGACTTAAAGGTATGTGTAACAGGATAAAGTAGTGTTCATAGCTCCAAATGCTATATTTTCACCACAAAACTTGTCTAAAAACACCTTGAATGCGTGTTTTCTGTTTACCCTTCGCCTTAAACCACTACCTAACGCACACATTGACAAATCAAAATTGTTCATGCATTATCGGGTTGTCAGGTGGTGTATATACATGTATAGTACATTCTAAGTCGATGTTTATTACTAAGTTGTACTACTAACAAAGAATATACATATAATAGTACAAGTGTGAAAGTCTCACTCCGCAACATCAATTAAAGAAATAGGGACTCTTGAGGTCATACAATAAGGTGTAATTCAGATCGCACAGCGCTACTAACTTAAATTTTTATTCACCTAGATGTTGCCTCTCTTTCTATCGCGTGACTCTTACCTCTTCTGACGACATTAGGGTTGACTTTTATACATAAACTGTACCTACCTAGTACAAGGTCAATTTATAAAAATAGCTCAGTTTTTCTATAATATAAATAATCGTAATTTTAAATCAATATTCTTTCGTTGTAAAACCTACATTAGTTGCAGTTGCATGTATGCTTTGGAAGACCACGACGTAGTCAAACCTACTTAATATATAGGAAATAAATTGTTAGCTATTATGAATGTTAATTTCATTATAATAATGATCACTTTGAATTAGATTGTTTCATCGAACTTAGGAAGTTTAAAAAAAATAATTTTGGATCGCAACGAGCTTTAATATGCTTTGCTTTTGTTTTTTTTTTTCAATTTTTAAAACATGCATCGGCCGGATCTGTGAAGTTAGGTGACAACAATGATCGCGGGTGCGTCACTTCTCGCTCGTGAGACCCTACTGGCTGGCCTACTGTGTAGAGGCCGCCGCACGTACTTACGAAGTCAAACAAATCAATCTAATCAAATCAAAATCAGTTTATTCACGTAGGTCACGGAAATGACACTTATGAATGTCAAAAAAAAATAAAATATTTTTCTTATTGAATCTACCGCTACTTCGTAAAGGGTTAAGCTAATGAGAAGAAGTAGCAAGAAACTCATTGCCACTCTTTAATATCAAGATTTACATTGACATCGATTTACAAATCATTTCCATTACAATATAAAATGTAAAATGATGCAACAAACACACTCAAACGTCAAATAGTCAATGTCTTACACGAGTAAGTCAAAAAAGTAAATGTAAATTAATACAAAAGTTGTTGAGTACAGTAGCTGCATCATCCACATACACCATAAATAAATAAAGGTAAACTATCATTTAATCCGGCCTTTGTATCGTATTCTGTATCATAGGCTTATCGTGTCATATTGTATTAGGAAATATTGATTGTAATCCGGACTCGAACTAATCTATTTCAAAACATTTGTTCGTGTTGTATCTATTTTGCGGTACTAACATTACTCATACATCGATATGTTCATTATAAACGCATTAAGTCCATAATAACAATAGATTATACTATAATATTAGTTAATAGCTTATGTCAAGCGACGTTGAATTTTGTGGGAATGATGTCCTAATTTCCTAATCCTTATGCGAAGGTGGAATCGGGTGGCAGGAATCAGGTGAAATAGCTCTTCGGAACACTCCCCGTGATAACTGCGGTAGAAGAACACAATGAAGCGACATCTCTACGCAACGCCAAGTGATCCAGCCGTTCACAGAGCAGTCATGGGTCCCCGATAATTCGATTGCTCTGCGTTGCACGCGGTCAAATGGTTCGAGCTGATACTGGGGTGCGTCAGACCAGAGATAACAGCAATACTCCACATATGTGGCCAGACCTGCGCTTTGTAGAGCGATAGAAGTTGAACCGGCTTGAAGTACTGCCGTGCTCTATTTATGACGCGCTGTGGTACCCATAATTTTGCCGGCATCCTGTGCAAAGCAGTCTCCCACTGGTAACAACTATAGTAACTAACAAGTAACAACCAAAGTGCATTCACTTATCGGCTTGTTTTTCTATGGTAATGGTTCTCATGCTTATCACACACTTACTGAATTTCAGACTTGTTACATTTTGGAACTGAGGTTCCGATATTACCGTCATTCGTTGCAAGCGTGCGTAACAATGTTATTAATGTTTTTATAAATATAGGCCACAGTCGTCAAGCACTTATTACATTTCTATTTCGTTCTTATTTAGATTTCTACACTATTTCTTATATTCTAGGTCAATGAACAGCACCGTACAGTATTTGATTTATCAGCGAATCTTATTGTGTCTCAAATGGCTGTATTTTGATTGGTTTGGTTTAGGAGCCCGCTTTTTTCACAACTTTTTTCTGGCTAGATTATGGGTACCACAACGGCGCCAATTCCTGCCGTGAAGCAGTAATGTGTAAGCATTACTGTGTTTTGGTCTGAAGGTAGTAGTAGTAGTAGTGAAATTAGTGGGCAAACCAAAACTTAACATCTTTGTCTCAAGGAGACGATCGCTATTGTAGTGCTGCACAGAGTTTTTGGATTTTTCAAGAATCCTGCGCCGCACTGCATTGTAATAGGCAGGGAGTTTCAATTACCACCAGTTGAACGTCCTGCTTGTCTCGTCCTGTATTGGCATAAAAAACCACCTACATTCCTGCACAAGTTCTTTTAAAAAAAGCGTCTGCACTTTAAACTAAATATTCCTATTTAAATGATCCACTCTGTACATAAGTAATTAATTTCCAGAAAGAAAACGATGAAATTATGTTGATAATTTATACGATGATAAATTATTTCCAATAGCTATTGAGATCCGCCAATGTTCACGTGATCATCACGAGTTGCCAATTGATGCAAACATTGTATAGTGTCGTGGCTGCCCACTATACCGTACCATCTGTACTAACAAGTGGTGAGCCGTATTTTCGTTCGCTTATACTGCGATAACTACTGAACCTATCGGAATAATACTTACACCATAACATGCAGCGTATTTCAGAGAAGGTTTTATATTCGCCATACAAATAATTCAGTCAGTGACATTTCGTTACGAATGACAATTCATACAGTTGGCGCGATGTACTTAATTTATATGGCAAAACAACGTTTGTCGGGGCAACACTTATATTATTATATGGTAGCATGTCTCATTTTGTAATAGGAAACATAGGCGGTGAGGAATCGGTTTAATACGCATAGACGCATAATAAATTTATTGAATTAACTTATTAAAAGTTAACATAAAAACTATACCTATTTTTAAACGAAGTATATACATATATTTGCCTGACTCGTTCCTAGCGCCGTCATGGTATGATGCGTTGTAGTGGCAGATATCTTTATGTTGTCAATATATAATATATACTACTACTACTTATGCAATAAGATCTGGCTATACAGACATTTCGTTGTTTTTATGTCAGTCTCTTTGGCAAGGAAGCTTTTAATTAGATTTCTAATTCACTGATTTTGCAAGAGATTTATCAACGTTCTGAAAGTAACAATGGGCAGTGAGTGATGACTGTTAACAGATGTGCAAGCTACTTTGAAATAAGCAATCTTGTTTTGGATATTCAAAATTATAGCAATACCTAATTTAAATTTAATTTTCATTATGAGATAAATAAACTGTTTAACATGTAAAGCATCGAATGCGCATATCGTACGCGTATTAAAGTTAAATATATCAGTAAATTTCTCTTCCATTAAAGACAGGTCGATATTATAGTTTATAAATAATAATGTACCAAGTATTGAACCTTGTGGAGTACCAATCCTTACACTGTGGCTATTTGATTTGATGCCATCACTATTAACTAAATTTTGTCTATATTCTTGCTATGACGACATTATCTTGAGAGATATTGCATTTTGACCATATCTAGCTAAGTTTATTTAAAAGACTATTAAAATCTATTCAATCGAATGCTTTTAATAGGTCACAAGTATAGTTACTGAAACCTGCAAACCTCCCTAAGATAGCGAACGAACGATACTTGTTTGACAAGGACAACCTCTGCATCAATTGAAGATCTACTACTGATGAAAAAAAATGATGAACAAACAGTAAATGTTAAATTAGTTGAATGATAGTTTTTCTCCTGGACGTACGGAAAATTACTGTACGGTCTTAGTACTGATAGATACCTACGTATAATTTCCCGATTTTAACCCCTTTCGGTACGGAACCGTAATTAATCGCGATTATTTTATTTCACAAATAAAATTTGAAAAACTAAATTTTATGAACGATGTGGGACTCGAACCCACGACCTCCGGCGTTCCGTGCCGGTGCTCTAACCAACTGAGCTAACCGTTCGAGTACCGCCTCGTTACAAAATTCTGTTTGCTTTGTTCAACGCTCAGGTCAGTTTCTGGCAAATTCACTTATGTGCCTATGAACATACATTACATTATCAAGAATATATTGAGAAGCAACAGTCAAGATGTTAATTTCTTTGAATTTTGCTCTCAATGATTCCCTAGGACCTAGGTTATAAATAGCGCGAATAGCCCTCTTCTGCAGCACAAATATTGTATTAATATCGGCAGCGTTGCCCCATAGCAATATACCATAGGACATAATACTATGGAAATAACTAAATACTAATATGGAAATAAAAAATGAATGCAATGAATGTTGTTATATTAATGGTCAAGGTTGAATCAATTTCTATTACGCCAATCTAATAATATAAATAGCCTTGACTTTGAGAGGTTCTCGAACCTTATAGACACGTTTTTTATTGCACATGGCGAAGTATTTGCTACCGCAAAAAAAAACGAACTTGTCTATTCCGTGTGTCAAGCGAACCTAATGATCCTTCAAGCTGTCAGTTATATTACCAGATAAGATTTGATGCTGTCCATCATAGAAGTTCCTTCACAATGCTATTTGTTTCCAAAGCGATGATATTGCTTCTAGCTGATAAAAAGAAGAAGAAAATAAATGTTTGACTATCCTTCCGATATCGGCAGTGCCCCAGGGCACTACATTTTTCGGATTCACCAAAACCTAGAGTGCCATACGGCACACTATTACCTTACCAAGTTCTGAGCCTTATTTTATTTAAAAGATGGTTTATTTTGCATGCAATAGCTTGTTTCAATAGCTTTCAGATACATTCACTCAAATCATCCTTACTATAAGCAATCTATTAATACGCCAGAGAGGCCATTCACTACATACACGACGATATTTTATGAATAATATTAATAATAATAAAAGTGACGAGACAACCAAGATTTTCCCCTGATGATAAAAAATACCTACTGCCCTTTATACTGCAGTCCCGATCAGGATTCTTGAAAAACTCACAATGCTGAGTCAGTAATTTCACCAGCTTATTTCCCCATCAAACCGGAACAGAATAATGTTTTGAAGGCAGACAAAAGGTCCGCTATGGTTCTCACATCGACGGTATTCTGTGCAACGAAGCTTCTATCTGGTGTAGTAGATCTTTTTACATTTTCGATAATTTGGTGCAAAGAAACCCTAAACAAAGTAGGGTACTCCCTAATGTACCTCACGACGAGTAAGAATTTCATCAAGGCGAGATTAATAATACGAATAGAAGTTATATTTGTTTAGTCTTTATTCATGCTATATTACACATGATTTCCGCCGCGGAATGCTAAAAGATAAGAAAGATATACTATGTGTAGAAGGGGCCGACCTACATTTATGCAATTAATATCTACTAATTAATTCTTCGTAGAGTAATAATAAATACTAATATAGGTACTTAAATTATGTATATAAAATACTCTGGGTATATTTTCACTGACTGATCGTGCTCCCTTAGTAGACTTTACTAGGGTAAAGTAAGTAGCTAGGGCTAATTACATAGCCGAGCTGTGCTGTCACAGCTCATTCAGTGATTCCTACAAAAATGTCTCAACACGCCAGTCTTCACTTCAAATGGGAGTTGTGTTTTCATAAATGAATATTGTTTTCAGATGCGTCTCCGGCCGCTGCTGTCGTGTGCGCCCGTCGCGGTACTGGGCGAGCGTGGCGCTCACACACAGGACGTTACGAAGAACATCCAGTACATCACCAATGAGAAAGTCAAGCTTAACACGGATCCGAAGACTTTGAAGTAAGCAATTGTTTACTATGACTGTTTTATTTACAATTAAACCGACTGCTTAATTAATCTATTTTACTTATGAATCTATTTTGTCCCTTTTTCTCATATCACAGAGAGATGGGCGACATACATAATAGCCAAATTTTCGCATCACACCACATGCCACGAACTTGAAAAGTTTTAAAAATTTTCCACAAAATACACTGGGATACCTTCTACGCTATTTCCGAGTTATATTTATACTCAAATATCAGAAACCCTCTATAATGCTTTTGTATGTAATTAAACGAGAGTCAATTGCCAACTAGTTTATTTTACACGAATGCATTACTTTTATTTGCTTGTTGAACTCACAATGATTTTACACACTAATTACGCATGTATTAGTTCAAGAATCGCGCATTCAAAATAGACTGTTTCGTTAGAAAAAAATTGTAATCCGTAAATAATAACAACGATTTCGATAATATTATAATAATACTAGTGGACCCAACAGACGTTGTCCTGTACACACGTCTTAAATTTGAAAAATCGGTCCAGCCCTTAGAAGGAGTACACTAACATACACATGAGCAAGAGAATTATATTATATGGACGGATTTGAGAATCTAAACCAATCTCAAATTCAGTGAAACAAACAAAAAAATCATCAAAATCGGTCCAGCCGTTTAGGAGGTAGTTTAATTGTGAATCTAAACCATTCTCGAATCCACCTGAAGACACACACCTATCTCAAATTCACTGGAACACACAAAAATATCATCAAAATCTGTCCAGCCGTTTAGGACGTAGTTCAATTGTGAATCTAAACCATTCTCGAATCCACCTGAATACACACAGAAAGTTTCATTAGAATCGGTCCAGCCGTCTAGGAGGAGTTCAGTGACATACACACGCACACAAGAATTATATATATAATCTCAAAAAAAAAAATTAGATTCTAATATCAGTCGAGATGACGTGTAATTTGAAATGAAATGTCAATTTGCAAATAAATTTGATAAATTTTGCACTAACAGTAAACTAGAAGTAACTAAACTTATCTGTGAACTGATGGGTGTCGCTTCAGTGTTGCTTATTATTAATTCCAATGAGCACAAAAGCTTTCGGTATATTTAAAGCTTAAAATTCAGAAGTAACACAATAATGTTTTATTCACGTGTGTTCACGGAACACTCGAAAACAGTAGACACTGTCAGTCGAATGACATTTCAACATGGCGACCGTAGTTCCTATTTTGCCACTTCACGGTTAAGTTGGTATTACTGTAATATGTAAGATATCGATTTGTATGATAGTTGGGGCCGACTCTAGTTTGTCTCTGAATTAAAAAGAACTATGACAGCTGGCAGCAAACTTATCATTACGGTTTAAAATTTATGGTGGTCTTAATATGCGGCTCCTGAATGCAAGATGTCATATGTGGGTAGATAAGTCACATAAACTACATTTTTGGGCTTTTTTTTTCATCGAAAAAATATGTTTACAAGGAAATATTGTACAATTAAACTTATTATTTAATAGCTTGAGGGCGGTCGCTCCATTCTCAATCTGTGGTATCATTGAGAAAGTCATTTATGTTATAGTTACCTTTACCACACAAACGTTTTTTAACAATTCTTTTGAATAACGTAATACTTTTGTTTTGGACATTTTCTGGGATCTTGTTGTAAAAGCATATACATCGCCCCCACAAAAAACTTACTAACTCGACTTAGCGAGTAGTACGCATTATAAGTTTATGTCTGTTTCTAGCAAATTATCTTATATTACTTATAGGTAAAGAAACTCACGTGCCATTCACAATTACAAATACATCTAAAAGGACAGCAACACTGTAGTTCATCGCTGTTACGAGAGACTATTAGCAGCGATAATCATTTGCCACCAATAATTATAAAAAAAGTACTGTTATATCCCCTATAAGGCGGTAGTGTGGTTCCGCATTACGTTACGTTTCTACGACCCCGTAATTCGTAATAATAATAATATACAAATGATTTAAGTTTTCTTTCGTGTTAATTCCGCCAATATTTGTTTTTAAAACAACTCGCCAAAATCTGGCACGAGACAACACGTCCTGAGGATGCCTCGTGTAGAGGCGAAGCACTTGTGGAATTGTTTTAAAAACAAATATTGGCGGAATTAACACTAAAGAAAACTTAAATCATTTGTATAATTATGGATTTCCGCAAAGTAACGCCAAATTCAATAAATTTTATAATAATAATAATTAATCACAATTCGTAAGAAGTATGTCCAATTGTTTGCTTAGTTTTTATTAAGATTTTCAATACACAGATTTAATAAAATAATTTAATTTTGTAATAACACAATTGATACACGTGCAAAGGTACGCGAAGCTAATTATGAACTGTACAAATAATTGTAAATTTCACAGTACACAAATATGTATGTAGGAAATGCATGCGTTATATGGAACATTTAAAATCTCGTAATATGCAAACGTGTTATACGTATTCCACGTTATAGGAGATTACTGTAGTTGTAGGAATAGTTTAGTTAATCGATATAGACTCTGTTAACCACATAGTGTTTAATTTTATTCAAATATTTCATTGTCTTTACTTGTCCTAGTTAATTAAATATAAACAAATGTCGAAATCGCATTTAAATGAGGCACAGTTAACCCTTTACTGCATAGGAAACCATATACGGTTTGACATGGTTTGAAAAAACAAAAATTTATGAACGATGCGGGACTCGAACCCACGACCTATGGGCGTTCCGTACCATTGCTCTTACCAACTGTGCCAACCGTTCGAGTGACGTATCGTCATAAAATCTTAAATGCTTTGTTCAACTCTCAGGTTGTGGCTTCAAAACCATCGAGCAAATCAAACTTCGGGTCCCGCATCGTTCATAAAATTTGGTTTTTCAAATTTTATTTGTGTATTGATCCTAGAAGTGAGGGTTATCACTTTAAAAACATAACAAATTTTTTAGTTAATTTATTCTAATAAAAAATAAAAAACTGGCGTAAAAATCCTAATGGGGATTGTTTTGTCATATATTAGGAATTACCAAATCAACTCTTGTCTGTGGTCACAGTCCACTTGGATATAAGCTCACTTTTCTAGACATTGTCAGTGAATTAAAAAAAGAATAAAAAAAAAAAAGAAAAGGGGTTCAATTTACGGATTGAAAGGACAGTTGACAGCACTAAATTATAACCTTAATTTATTATGTAACTACTAATCTGGCCGGAAATACATGTTACAAATCAAATCTTCAAAACTTTTATTTTTTTGAATTCAAATTTGGAACGTGTTTTATCATGTTAGGAGCTTCGATCAGTTCCCGCCAATTCACATATTTACTTCGAGATTAATGTTAAGTCACAATAATGAAATGGGTGCTAGAAATCGGAATGGCATTGATTGCCTTGCACAAAATGCGAAGCGCTCTTCCAACTGAGCCAACCGCTTGAGTGAAGTAAGGTTCATAAATAATGATGTCTTGTTCAACTCTCAGGTTGTGGTTTCATCTTTCATGGTACTAGTCCCGCATCGTTCATAATTTTTTTTCTAAAGTTTAATTTTTGTTTTGTGTGTGTTGTTTTTCAGATTGGACAAACAGATGAACAGACCTCTATGTGTGATGATAAACTGGCTGCTGGCGCGGCAGAAGCACGTGATGAAGTACGCCAACATATACCTGGAGCAGGGCTTCGACGTTCTCTCTGTATCATGCACACCGTGGCAGCTCATGTGGCCCCTAAAAGGATCACAGGTATGGTAAAAGTATGGAAGGAATGGTGCAATAAAAGATACTAGAATTTCCATTGTTTGTGCCTCTTTTAGGGATAGCTAGAATGAAAAAGTCTCTCAACTTCAACGATTTTCTGCTCTATAAGAATGGCCAACAACTCAATTCGCGATATATATCATATATCTTAATACATATAAATCCAATGTCCTGATGTTTCTTTCCAGTGAACTCCTAAACTAATGAACGGATTTGAATGGCGATCACTTCATGGAGTGCAGTTTAGTCCAACTTGAGAGATAGGATAGTTTTTATTTCGATTTTGGATCCATAATTATTTTTATTTCCAATATTAATTGTTAGGTATGGTCATATTTTCTATGAGAGAATTTAATTGACGCACGGTTTGACAGTTCTGCTGTGAAACAATTTCATTATAACAACAGGGAGACTTACGAAATAATTGTTTGATGTTATGAAATATTATTGACAAATTAAAAAAAAAACAGTATTTTATTTATTATTTACCGAACAACGTCTGTCGTGTCAGCTAGTATATTATGTAATGGTTTTGAAATAGAAATAGATTTATTTGCAGTAGGTATAATGAAGTTACGTGTACATCTAATATAGTCATGTGTATCAGTGTCTGTTCCTTTATGAACTA
The DNA here is from genome assembly GCF_905404315.1 of Leptidea sinapis. Classification (NCBI taxonomy): domain Eukaryota; kingdom Metazoa; phylum Arthropoda; class Insecta; order Lepidoptera; family Pieridae; genus Leptidea; species Leptidea sinapis. The sequence continues at coordinate 5,310,029 of NC_066311.1, read as the reverse complement.
AAACTCATTAATTTTTACGATTTAAAGACTCGCACTCGGGGACTGCCGCGGTGAAGCTATTGCATAGCATTTTTTATCAACTTATGCAATTATAATTACTTATTTATTTTATTTATGCAGTATTTTTTTTAATAAAATAAATTTAAAAAAAAGCAAACGGGAACTGAGTAAAATTTAACTTGCAAGATTTGATACCAGACAGACAACGGGACAGGTGAAACTAAATAAAAATGCTTGTCATAATAATAAAAATTTAAAAAATGCCGAAATATCTATATACATCTAGTAAGTAAGTGTTAGGTTTATATTCGTTACGGAATTTCTGGATTCGGTCCCCACGCTCAAGGCCCGCGATAGAAGCTATGCAATAGCTTAAAAATTGGAAAATCCAAAAGTGCACGCCTCGAACACTCATATACACTATATATTTTTTAAAGTAAAATTTCGAATAAAATCGAATCAAAACGAGAATGCCTACAGTAGTGATTTTCGAAAGGAACCTTTTCTGCTTAATTCTGAAAATTGTGAAAAAACATAAGTCGTTTCGTCAAGTCGTTCTCGAGATATCCTCATACCATGCCGTTTTTTTGAACCACTTACTAATGGACGTCCACGATATTTTTTTTTAATTAACTTTTTTTATATTAATAAGTATTCGACAACATAAAGAAAAGTATCAGGATTATTCATTAGTGTCTCAGCTTTTATATTGATGTGCTTTTTATAATATACTAGCTGACCCAGCAAACGTTGTATTGCCGATATTAAAATCACGATACAAAAGTAACTGTTGATCGTAGATGGGTGAAAATTTGAAATTGTATGTATTTTTTAATGCTGACTCATAATCAAACAAATTTAAAAAAAAATGACAAATAAAATTAAAAAAAAATCGTATGGACCACCGTTAACATTTAGGGGGATGAAAAATAGATGTTGTCCGATTCTAAGACCTACCCAATATGCACTCAAAATTTCATGATAATCGGTCAAGCCGTTTCGGAGGAGTTTAATGTTTAACACCATGACACGAGAATTTTATATATTAGATGAAAATATGCAGTTTAAAGAGCGGAAATCGTGTGACAGGTCGGTTATAAATCACAACTTCGCCGCTTCGCGTTCGAGGCGTGCAATTTAATTGACGATTCACAAGTGCGTTTTTTGGATTTACTTGAATATTTGTCTTTGCCTTTTTGGATTTAATTAAAAGTAATATTATGTTAATTTGAACAGCTGGTTGCGGGTGACCTGATCAAGTTCATGGCGGCGAATGAGAACGATCAACCCCTGGTGGTGCACGGGTTCTCCGTGGCCGGCTACATCTGGGGAGAAGTGTGTGTCCACGCTATGAACAACCAGCAGGCGTGAGTTTACCACAACTATAATAATAATAAGAGAGGTATCGTCAAATAAGAATTTCTCATCTAAATTGAAAATATACCTTAGTAAAAACTGCTTATATTCATTAGACGAATACTTCCAACTAAAAACTTAACTATATACTATATAATACTGCTACAAATCTTTTGTTAAATTTATATTATTGTAATTAATTTTTTTTTGTATTGTAAGAAATGTATTTTATAAAATTTGCACGTCATAAATGTGGCAAACATGTACTCAATAATATTTATGTAACATCAATCTAACATGTTTATGCAAATAAAAACTTTGACTTTACAGTTCACGCTTGTTTGGTCAGTATAACTAACGACATAGTTCTTCCGAAACTTTCTTCTACCACAGCTATTTAAAGCACAAAATAACAGTGCATAGTTCTGTTGTGTTCCGGTCTGGAGTAGGCCGCCATATACGTCGTACGATAATACTCCGAATATATCGCAACTATCCTACTCTAACAAATGTTCGATTTCCTTATCGTTTATTGTTACCATAGACTAATATTTAGATTTATTTACGATGTTAGTGTGAATGAAATATGTTGAAACCTAAATATTATCTGTGCTATATCGCTTTTAAGTGTCAAAAGTCAAAACATAGTTTAGGCGCTAAGGAAAATGCCAGACTCTGCACCACCAATTTGGTATTATTTACACATAATGTAAATATTAATAAGTTGTGCAATGAATATAATATGACCATTTAAAATTGAATAAATAAAATGTAAAAAAAAATAACTCAGCCCTTCTCGTCGACTTCCTATTTCTCAGGCGGCCATTTGCATTATTTCTACGCATAAACGATCAACAAAATGACTTAAATGACTTGGTGGTAAAAAAAACCTCTTGAATAGTAAATCACATATCATTATTTTAATAATATTTATTAAGTATGTATATTGTATGGCAAATATATCTACACAACGTGAAACGATAATAGCATCGACAGCCTAGAAGGTGTCGTTGAGATTATCGTAAAAGTGACGTTTGATAATGTATGAAAATGAGATTCTTTCGTTGATTTTTTTATCATTATAATAATAATATACCACCTTTAAAAATTAAATCATTGTTTATTTATTAATAATAATATCCTAGTGATGCTTGTTTTGCACACCGTAAAAAGCGACGGGGTGACGTCATCGATGACAGGACCATAATGAAGACGAATGTACTTCTCATCTCTATGAGTATCCAACTTTGGTCTAGTTACGTGAATAAATACAGTATTTGGCATGGTTAATATTGAATTGTTCCTATCGTTGTAGTTACCAGCCAATACTGGACCGCGTGGCCGCACAGACCTGGGACTCGGCTGCTGACATCACGGAGATCACCATCGGAGTGCCGGCCGCTGTCTTCCCCAAGAACATGATCATGCAGAAGACTCTCAAGGCTTATATGGAGTGAGTATCAGTTGGAACAAGAATGATACGTCCTGTTATATACTTGTATCCAATATCTCATTACAATTGCTTGGATTATATCCATGAGATGAACTGTGGTGGCGAGTGGTATATGGAATGGACATACTTTCAAATATCTTTAAAATCGATTATACCAATGGAAGGCTCCTAACGACACCTATTTCTGCCGTGAAGCAGTAATGTGTAAGCATTACTGTGTTTCTGTCTCAAGGGCGCCGTAGCTAGTGAATTTACTGGGCAAATAAGACTTGACATCTTATGTCTCAAGGTGACGCGCAGTTGTAGTGCCGCTCAGAATATTTGGGTTTTTCAATAATCTTGAGTAACACTCCATTTTAATGGGCAGGGCGTATCAATTACCATCAGTCCTGCTCTTCTCGTCCTTTATTTTCATAAAAAAAGGAATAAAAGTCAAGTAAACTTTATTGTGTATCATATTTATGTTCGTAAAAAGTAGAGCTCGTGAGAAGAACTTACAAGCAACTCAACGGCCTCTCTTTTCATTCAAACAGAGTATTTTACAATGGCTGTAATATACATAACAGTTTGTAAAGTGCTGCATCTAATATATGAAGCGAGTTGAATCTTAAAAGCGTTTTAAATATCAAATTTTTAATTTATTGACTTTACTAAATGTGATACTTTTAGATCACGTTTTGAACGTAAAATCACCCATTCGAATAGATATGCCTTGATAGTAGAATATATAAAGTCGGTGTTCTGGGGGTTAAACTGAACAATTTTCGTTTTGCCTTCTTAAGAGCAGCGCTAAGTTTCTTTTTGGATTAACGTTTGAGGAAAAAAAATCTGTAAGGGTAATACTTTAAGATCGCGAATTGGTATGGTGAGGCGGTAAGGGGGCGTCCATTAATTACTTAAGGTGTTTTTAGGTGGGGGGATTAAGCGAAATCTTTCCAGCTCACTTATGGCCGTTCCCAATATACTATCTATAGATAGAGATAAATTACTACCTTCTACTGTCAGTAATTAGCTGTCAATAATCTGAGGCCGTCCCAATATATCCGATAAGTCATTCTTATCGCCTTATATTGGGACGCGTGAATTGCTATTTCCATACAAACTTCTATCGCTGGTAAGCTGTACGTCATCCTATCGACAGACAGCTTGTACGGATAATATGAGTTACCGTCGGTAAGTTTATTGCGACAGAATTGTCAACGATAGTTACGATTTTTTTATCTCAGTTAGGCCACAACCGGAGATAGACTAAATATTGGGAACGGCCGTTAGGAGTCTTGGCAAATATTGCGTAATTATTTTTCTAGAGTTTCTTTATTTTGATTTTATTGAAAATCACTTGGAGAGGTTGGTTCCAGTAGGCACTCTTGAGCCCGTGCACGAGTCACCATGGATTGAATTAGAATAAATACTTTCTTATTTTTTTGTTTAATATTCATTTATTATTTTATGACTGTGATTTTAAATTACGGTTATATTTACAAATACTAGTCTTTAATATGAGTAATAGAACAAGTTGGGTTTTTTTTTCTCTCACTAATCCAACACATTTACAGTCTATACATAGATTTTTAAAAATCTCGCGTGAGATTAGGGGTAGGAGGAGGGAGTTAAGAAAAATCTTACAATATCTCACCAAGGGTCGAAAAATTCTCGACGCCCCCTAAACGTGATGCAAAAATAAATATAAACAAACCATATCCATTGTAATTACAGCCAAAACATAGATTTTAAAGAACCTTCGCACGACACGCCACAAATTACGATATCATCCCCACCACCTGGAGGTGTGACGGTCCTCCACAGTGCGGTTTTCAAGGAGCTTTCTTCCTCGTACTACTAAGCTGTGGAATGAGCTTCCTTGTGCGGTGTTTCCGGGACAATACGACATGGGTATCTTCAAAAAAAGCGCATACACCTTCCTTAAAGGCCGGAAACGCTCTTGTGATTCCTCTGGTGTTGCAAGAGAATGTGGGCGGCGGTGATCACTTATCACCAGGTGACCTGTACGCTCGTTTGTCCTCCTATTCCATAAAAATTGGGAGGAAGGAGTTGAGGAAAGTCTTACGATATCTCACCAAGGAGGGGGTCGAAAAATTCTCGACGACTTCTAAATATGATACAAAAATATATGTAAATATGATGTTATCAGGTACCACATGAAGACGTTCCATGATGCAGCCACGGTCCACTACATTCGCTCTTCGCAGTTGTTCCACACCAACCTGTGCCGCGCGCCCGCCCTCTTCCTGCTCTCATCATCAGACCCCGTCGGCGCGGAGACCAGCAACCGAGCCGTCTGCGACTCCTGGCTCAAGATGGGGATGAAGGTGACTGCCGATTGCATGTTTTGTATTCCACACGAACCACTGTACGAACTTACAGATCCACAAATTAAATTTGAAAACAATTTTTAGTTGAACGATGCGGGACTCGAACTACTCGCGTTCCGTGCGAGCGCTCTTCCAACTGAGCCAACCGTTCGAGTGACGTATCGTCATAAAATCTTGTATGCTTTGTTCAACTCTTAGGTTTAGATTTTTTTAATTAAGCAAGTTGTTTAGAATTACAAGAGCGACATCTCATGTCAATTTCCTAGTATGCTAATATTGGGGTTGCGCAGGTTATCAACTGTAAAGTAGATTCTTTAGGTGAAGCCTCAACCTAAGAGTTGATCAAAGCATACAAGATTTTATGACGATACGTCACTCGAACGGTCAGCTCAGTTGGAAGAGCACCCGCACGGGACGCGAGAGGTCATGGGTTCGAGTCCCGCATCGTTCATAAAATTTTGTTTTCAAATATTATTTGTGTATTAATCCTAGATGTGAAGTTATCACTCTTAAAAAACATAACAAATTTGTTTAACTTACAGATCATTTGATGTTAAGTGATCACCCCCGTCCATACTCTCTTGCAACTTCAGAGAGATTATGCGAGGGATGTCGGCCCGTAATTTTTAAAAGTATCAAAGTAATATGCAATACTTAGAATAATAATAATTATATTGACACACTTTTAACACAAATTATCTTGCCCCAAGTTAAGCATATATAGCCCGTGTTATGGGTTACAAGACATGATATATTTAATACAATATACTTATTTAAACATACATAAATACATCAATAAATCCATGACTCGGAAACAAACATCCATATTCATCATATAAATGCATGCACCTACCGGGATTCGAACCCGGGACCTCTAGCTTAGTAGGTAGGATCGCTAACCACTCGGCTATGCAGGTCGTCGTATAATGTACTAACGTTTTGATTAGATAATGTGTGACCAATGTTGATTTGTCAGTGTGTGCGTTAAAAAATACTAGCGGGCTAATGTCAAGTGTGGCTGACTGTTTACGACTTGTCAATCAAAATCGGTTACACTCAAAATAGATTTGTATTCCTTTTCTATCTTGCTGTATCTACGTTAGAAGTTCTCGATGTGATAGTATATTTGTAAGTCTGGGTTATTTACCATAGGATATTCCTTTGCCATGAATTCCTTGAAACTCCCACGTTGGAGACACGCCGGACAACCAGACTGCGAGGATAATATTAAAGCTTAGATCAATTATAACACGTCTAAATAGACTAAGACGGGTGTGAAAAACGTCAAAAAAAAATTGAGTTTAGAATTACCCTCTATTTTGAGCGTCTCCGTCTTATACTTGCGGTTTGTTTGTCATTTTTTGAATGAATGAATGAATGAAAACTTTATTAATAACAAACACAAACCACACAGAACAATAAAAGTAAAAAAGAACTTACAAAGGTAAAAAAAAAATAAGAACTAATAACATAAAAATAATACAAATGACAAAAAAAAACAAGTATTATATATTATAGGGATTATCTTAATTTAAAAGTACTGTGCAGCAGTTATTGTTATCAAAAGGAGCTGACTCAGCGTCATGTTACGTTGGTATAAGACCAACGCAGTGCTGATTTTCAGCAGTCCCTTGGTGACCCATTGAGTAACTTCTATTGTTAAATATTTTTTATTTTATTAAAGGTTCCGTTAGTTTATTTATTTTTAAAAGATGAAATTTGGTACAACTGTTCTGAAATTTCAATTTGACTTATATTTAATTAGAAAGAAAGAAAGAATTTTTTTTATTTTGAAACGTATAAGTAAGTAGTATACAAAGACATAACATAAAAAATAAATATAAACTTAAGATTTATAAACAAGCAAAAAAAACAAAAAGTCTGAAACATTTCTATTTATTTATATACGATTCAAAAAAATGGTCCCAACTCAGCAAGTTGCTGGTTTGAAAACCAACGCTGGTCTTCCGTTGGGCCATTTTGTGACGTCACGAAAAATATCTTTATATATATATAATTCTTCTGTGAGTGTGTATGTCACTGAACTCCTCCTAGACGGCTGGACCGATTTGGATGAAATTTTTTGTGTGAGTTCAAGGGGATTCGAGGATGGTTTAGATTCACAATTGAACAACCTCATAAACGGCTGGACCGATTTTCGTGATATTTTTGTGTTCCAGTGAATTTGAGATTGGTGTGTGTCTTCATGTGGATTCGAGAATGGTTTAGATTCACAATTAAACTACCTCCTAAACGGCTGGACCGATTTTGATGATTTTTTTGTTCGTTTCAGTGAATTTGAGATTGGTTTAGATTCTCAATTCCGTCCATATAATATAATTCTCTACGTCCATATAAATAAGAACTCCTCTTAACGGCTGGACAGATTTTGGAAATTTAAGACGTGTGTACAGGACAACGTCTGTTGGGTCCACTAGTTTATATATATAATTAAAAGCGAAACTTTTTACTGGTAGGAAGCTAAGAGTAACGTGGTATAAAAACTAAATCTTATAAACTTACATAAGGTAACTTAATTTAAAATTAATTTCATAAGTGTTTCTATCTGATTACCTGTCAACCTCAATTTTTTTCGACATTTTCACAGCTGTCAGTGTCTACTACCGAAATGTATCAATGATCTTTTTTTTTATGGAATAGGAGGACAAACGAGCGTACGGGTCACCTGGTGTTAAGTGATCACCGCCGCCCACACTCTCCTGCAACACCATAGGAATCACAAGAGCGTTGCCGGCCTTTAAGGACGGAGGTGTACGCGCTTTTCTTGAAGGTACCCATGTCGTATCGTCCCGGAAACACCGCACAAGGAAGCTCATTCCACAGCTTCGTGGTACGAGGAAGAAAGCTCCTTGAAAACCGCACTGTGGAGGACCGCCACACATCCAGATGGTGGGGATGATATCGTAACTTGTGGCGTGTCGTGCGAAGCTGAAATTCGGCGGCAGGAATCAGGTTGAACAGCTCTTCGGAACACTCCCCGTGATAAATGCGGTAGAATCTAAGTATTTATGTTATAAATGTTCGCAGTGCACGTGGCAGTGTTGGGACCGGTCGCCTCACGTGCAACACTTCACCAAGCACCGCGACGAATACGTGTCGTTACTTCGTGCGCACCTGAGGGAGAACGTGCAACTGGGTGACTCGGTGCTCAAGGGGCGTGTCGCTGTTTGACTGATGCGGGTACTTAAATAATTTATTAAATAGTTATATATTTTGTTGGTAGCGGCGACTGGTTGCGCCACCGTGGTGTCCCATGGTGAAATATAGCCATTAAATATATAATATGATTTAAATTATATATATATATACCTGGTGTTAAGTGATCATCACCGCCGCCCACAATCTCTTGCAACACCAGAGGAATCACAAGAGCGTTGCCGGTCTTTAAGGAAGGTGTACGCGCTTTTTTTTAAGGTACCCATGTCGTATCGTCCCGGAAACACCGCACAAGGAAGCTCATTCCACAGCCTACCTCATATAATATAATGTCTTGAAAACCAATACAATACATTTTATTTAAGTTCAGTAAAAATTATTACAAAAAAAAAACATCAATTAAAACAACTAAAAAGAAGTAAATACAATATGAACTATAGATTATTTCAATAATCTGTATATAACAAAACAAAATATAAACAATATGTTATGTTTCTAAAGTGATAACCCTCACTTCTAGGATTAATACACAAATAAAATTTGAAAAACAAAATTTTATGAACGATGCGGGATTCGAAAGCACGACCTCCGGGGTTCCGTGCCGGTGCTCTAAACAACTGAGCTTACCGTTCGAGTACCGCCTCGTTATAAAATTCTGTTTGCTTTGTTCAACTCTCAGGTTGTGGCTTCATCTACACGATCTATCTATCTACTTATCTATCTATATATCTACTTTACAGTTGATAACCTGCTCAAACGCAATATTTTGCATATTAGGAAATTGACTTGAGATATCGCTCTTGTAAATCTAAACAATATGTTATGTTTTTAAAGTGATAACCCTCACTTCTAGGATTAATACACAAATAAAATTTGAAAAACAAAATTTTATGAACGATTCGGGATTCAAACCCACGACCTCCGGCGTTCCGTGTCGGTGCTCTTATTTTATTTGTGTATTAGAACAAAATATAATATATATAATTATTCTTATACTTTTGCCCGAGGATTGGAAAATGAAAATAAAACTAAGTGGTTATAGTATATGTTCATACAGAAAAATTCGTTTGTTCTACCTTAAATGACAGTTTTACACGTTGTGGTTATTTGACTTTATTATAAAGATTTTGTTGATGAACGGATTAAGAACGGTTCTTCGATCGCCGAGACTTCATTTTGGTGATGATGGGCTAATCAGGTTTAAAGAAAGTATTCTTAAGCACTTACCTGACACTCACTTTGCATAAGCCAAATAAGTGGTTTTTCTTTTTTTTTCTCTCTTTTATTTCAATTCGCAGATTAAATTTAGTCATAGTATTATTTTTTCGTAAGTAATAAGGGAGTATTTTTCTTAATTATTATGTTCACCATAATTGTCATACACTTTGGAATATTAAATTGTGTATGATGTGGTCTACTTTGATAAGTAAGTAAGATAATACACACATCAAAAAAGTCTGAGCAAAATGCATGATATTAGTAGTAGGGATTCGCCGGTTCTGGCTCACAGTAGTAGGGATTCGCCGGTTCTGGCTCCTCGATTCTGGCTCACTTGTTCGTGATGCCTACTAAAAAAAAAAAAAAAGAAGTTTGGTGTCAAACTGGGGGTTTTGATGTATTTCCGAGCGATTGCGCTGATCCGTTTTTCGATATCTCTTATAGTTTCAAAGTTAGCATTTTAAATTAAACAGATCCATAATCATTAATAATCACTGGTCATTTAGCTAATGATTGGTGAGCGACTCAATGTCTAAATTTCCATGAACGTGATACAGGTAATTTACTAATTACCTCTATCACATTCGTTACTACGATTAAAAAGACAGTTTCTGTATTTATTATTTATTTTTAAAACATGATTTAAATAAAGTATATAATAAAACATCATTGCAGATTGTATCATTTTCAAAATATTTGATGAAATCATTCAAACTCTTCTTATTAAACTTAAAGTATAGATACATTATGCAGTACTCGCCACACACTGCGGTATATTCATTCTGTACTCTTGCAGTATTGTAGTTATACATTCTGCAATTCCTTTGTAAAAACATCAGCTGGAATCCCTGAGGTGGACGACCATATGAATCGAAGTATTGTCCAATACCCTGCTCATCAATGTGTATTGCAACCCAGTGAGTGCCTGGCTTATTATCACTATCTAAATTGCTGACAATATAACAGGGCGTTACAACATATATCGGCAATCGGTTTGCCGCATAAACATTATTTTTAATACTGGGATCGATTTTGTTCAAATAATTCTGTATCTCGATTGTATTCATATTAGTTGAGAACAGGGTCTTGTCAGTTGCGATGATTGAATAGTTATGTGGATCATAATAACATAAGCACTCAATAAATAAGGCTTTAATGTATCTTATTCATGTATTTAAAACTTATATGGTTACAATAAAACAAAATATCATTACAAGCGATTCAAATATAAATCTATGAACATTTGATGAAATTATATTTTCATCAATTTTATTATAATATAAAAGCTGATTGAAAACGAACTTTGTACCTACATACTTACGTAGTCATTAGTACAATCTGGAAATGTTGACTCCATTAAACTATCAATAATTGAACTTATCATTTAAGTGCCATTATGTTTCACCATAATAAAACAAAATATCATTTTATATACATATTTTTATTATATAAATTTATAAGGTAATCTAGTATTTAATCAACATAAAAAATACACAAGGATACAAACGATTCAAACATTAATTATTATATTCTAACTGCTGTAATCTACAGAAATATTACGATTTTTATCAATTTCAATAACATTATCGAATTCCGCATAAACAATACAGTTAATTGTTTGTGTAAGAGCTGATTCAAAACGAACTTCTAATCTTACACTACCATGTTTTATAAGATTCCAATGACTTGAAGAATTTGCTGATAAATCGGGTGTTAAGTCGAAGGCTAGCAAGCAAAACCCTTTGGCATATTGCTCTCTTGATACTCCATTGCCTTCATTTAGGAAATGTATACCTGTTCCTGAGAATAACGTATGATAGACCGTAGTAAAAATATTATTGTCAAACGATGGCTGTAAGGCTTTTGAAGGTATCTGTTGTCCATCTATGTATAAACAAAATGTATTAATATCATAATTTTCGAAATTGAATGGGTTTTTTGTGAGACTACCATTAAAGGATGCATTATTCACAAAACCGACTATACACCTTTTGGGTATTTGACCAAGGAATATGTTATCAAGGGTTTTCCCCTGAATGCCTGATGGTATAGTTAAAACTTTGACTTCTGCTCGCGTGATTGGATATTTTGCTGTAGTAGATGATAAAACTTTTTGATGTGCAAGTAGCACAGTTGGGTTGATTCGTGCTCTTCGAATAATAAGAGTTGCATCTGTAATAGACACTTTAAATTTATGGTCAGTTGATGAAGCCATGAGATTGAAATTTTCTCTAGAACGAACTAACTTTACGCACATGTCAACGCCATTAATCAAAAATTTTTCTTGATTGAATAAATCTCCATGTAAATGTCCTATCATTTCTATTTCTTTGCTTTCACTAGCCAATTCTTGTCTTTTAATAAATCCTTTATTTTGTTCATCAGTTGCATCCATTTTTCCAGCTGAATCTTCATACCATAGACCACAAGTGAGATGAGATTCTTTTGCAGCAGGTGCATAATTCAATAGAGTTTCAATATAAGCTCGATATGCATATGTATTATTCGGTGGCGATACAAGTTTTTGATTTAAATATACATCAAGTTGACTGAAAAGTGTATGTAACCAATTATTAACTGGGGCCACAACTGTCGGTACTGTCAGTTTTGTATAATCTTGATTCAAAACTTTAGCTTTTATATGGAGTAAAGTATGGGATAAATCCACATAGTCATCACCTGCCCCAGGTACTTGAAATTCTATTGGTCCATCATCAGCAAGTGATGAAATGGGCTTATAATGAATCCATAGTCCACTTTCAATGCTAGTTTGAGTTGATGGTAATGCAAATAAATCCAATTCGGACTTAATGCATTCACAAGACTGACTATGTAAAAATGACATATTTAATCAGTAAATATATCTTTGATTTGTTTTTGATTCAATTTTAATTTCTTAATAGCTTTCGCTTTCGCAGTCAATGATGGAATGATCGCAGAGCGACGTTTTCGTTTTGTTATATACCCAGATCCAAACATGTTGATATTATCTATTTTAGCATCGGCTTTTCGTTTCAAATTTGAGCTGACTTCTTTTAGACGAGTTTTTATTGAATCTTCCATGGGGCGTGCATTAACCATATCTGATAATATACCTACACCGGTACTTAATGCTTCTTTACCAATAGTTCGAACACCACTAGACAGTAGTGGTAAAATAGATCTAAACAGCCCCCCAAGAAAACTTCCGATTCCATGACCTCTTTGATACGGTGCTCCTTTATAAATAACTCCGATACCCGATCCGGCCTGGTGAGTATAATAGTGTTCATATGGACATGAAATATTATCACGTTTGCCGTACATTATAATTTTTGAAAGTGGAGTTTAATGCACACTGTTCCAAATTGGAATGGTATCTTTTGACCGGTGCTTGTTCTTATATCTATTTCAATTGTATCAAATTCTCTACGCATCACAGGTAGGTAATGGGGAGGAGAGAAAACGTGCATTTTGTACGCTCCATATATGTATTTTGAGGGATCCAATGGTATTATTCGTAAAAGGGGTGTCATAACATCTCCAACGATTTGAGGCTCCACTATGTCACAATAAACAAATAATTGAGACGGTAAACCCAAATGCAAATTAGCTGGACACTTTCCAAAATTTTTTTCAACGAGGTTCCTGTTTGGTTCGAACCCTAGTTGAAGACATAATTTAGGTGATAGAGTTACAGATTTTATGGATTCATCCGTTATTGTAGCAACTACAATCCTTGAAACCTCATCGCACTTAAATTTAATTTTTTCTCGAGTGTTATTCAGTGCCATCAAAATATGATTTATGTTATCGTAATTTGTGGCTGGAATATGTGTCTTGTAATAAACATATGACGGTTTACTTTCATTGGGTACTTGCATCAACTTTGTTATATAAATAATGTTTTCATGTTCTTGAACGGTGAACATAGTGCATGGGTACTGAAATTCTACTACTCCAACCCTCCATTCACCTTCTAGTATTGTTGGTTTTGGCAGTTTCGTAGAAAATAATGTTGTTGTATTATCAGGAAAATAATCCATAGAACTATTGCTTAGTAAAGTTAAATAAAAACTATCTTTATTCATATTTTTTTCAAAGTAGAAGCTAATATCCAGCTATTAAATTTATTTGGATAACCTCTCCACTTCACCAACAATTCTTTTCTGTTACCGGTATATCGAGAGCGTATTATTTTATCTATTTTGTATTTAGTAGTGGGGTCGAATATGATTTTTTGTAACTCTTTTTCATAAAAAGTACCAACTATCTCTTCGCCTTCTAAATCCTTTAAAGTAAATACTACAAACGGAGATCGGTGTATTATAGTAGATACGATGAATATTTCGTCACTCCAATTTGATTCATATCCTTTTTGGAAAATATGTTTATGTTTTGTTATTCTAACATAATCTCCAACGTGAATTCTTGGATTCACCATACTAATTGATGTTTTTATCTTACTTTCTCTATCATATAAATTTCGCCATACACTCATTATATTTGTATTATTAACATCACATGGACACATTTTTATACTAGAATGAAAACTATGATTATATGAATGCACTAGATCTTGTAAAACATCAATGTATTTATGAGTATTTTTGTGTGTAAAATAGCGCCACATTTTCATTTTAAGAGTTCTCTGAAATCTTTCGACAATACTTGCTTTAATATCTGGATTATTGGTTGTATAATAATTTATGTTTTTTAATTTAAAATATTTTTGTACATATTTGGAAACAAATTCAGTTCCTTTGTCAGACTGTATATGTGTAGGTGTAGTATTAGCTTCAGCAAAAATACTTTCAAAGCATTCCTTAACTGTTTCAGAGTTTTTCTTTTTCATTGCTCGAACATACGCATATTTACTAAAGACATCAATAACACAAAGTATGTATTTGAAACCATCATTATATTCAGAATAAGATCTCATATCACTTAAATCGGCCTGCCATAACTCATTAATATTAGACAAAATATATCTGTTACGAGGAAATTTTCTTTGAACAGGTTTATGTAATGTATATGTTTCTTGTGATTGTAACCACTTTAAGACACTATTTCTGTCCATTTTACCCTTCATTGCTTTTGACAATTTATCAATAGTGCTGTAGCCAGCAGGATGTGATGCATCATAATAAATTTTATTTATTTCTAATATGGGGTCCATTTTTCCCAGTCCGATCTTTTTTTTAGTTTCCCTGTGTACTTATTACTTGTTGGTGTAGAAAATTCTTCGTCAGGTACTGATTTAGCTTCAACCTCTTTTAATTGCAAATGGTTTATAAAATCCAATCGCTTTGGGTTCCCGATATAAGTGAGTGGTACTTTTATTTCCTTTAAAGTTGTTGCGAATTTTTCCCAACCTATAGGTTCACTTTTCTGAAGAGCTCTCAAGGAATCACTCACCAAGTCCACAATATTACTCCCAGGTATTTTTTCATTATCTATAATCACGGTACCAGATTCATCCCAGCTTATTTTATTTTTATTCAAGGAAATCAAATTTAGTAAAAGTTCACCTTTTTTAGCATATGTTTTCGGTATTAGTTTCAGTATTTCAGAGCTCGTGTATATTTCTCCAATATTTTTGTTAACCTCCACTGATGTTTGAGAAGGAACTACATTTATTTTATTCACATCATGATTTATATAATCAGTATCGATTTCATTATGACTTTGATTAAAACCAATATATGAATCATTATCATTTATAAGTGGTATGTGGTATGGTTGTCGATCCTCTTTGACGAAGTTTAGATATCTTTGAAGGGTTTGCAAATATAAAATACATTTCTTTCGATCTTCTATGTCACTGCTTAAGATATTTTGCATATCAGTATCTAATCGAGATCTTGGCGTATCATTTTCTTTGGGTTGTTTTAACTTCTCCAATAATGATGGTTCAATAAGTAACATTTTTTTAGCATTATCCATTTTCTTAAATAAATGAATTAATCAACCCACTTAGAATAGAACCCAATATTATCGGTAGAAATGAACCTCCTTTTTGTACAATTATATTTTTTCTAATTTTATTCGTACCTTTTCTTACCAATTTTCGAAGAATATTTTTATATTTCTTTAATTTAGATTTTTCTTTCTCGGCCAATTCAACGTTACCCCGCAGTACGTTATGAATACATTCACAAATGTAATTTATTTCTGTTTTGTTACATGATTTTAATAAAGCTTTTTGATATTTTGGCTTCAGTTTATGTAGAGCAATTAACAAATCTTTATGCGTCTTTAAACGTCTATGCATCATTTATAAATGATCGAAATTTCTTGATTCTTACCATATTTAAACCCTTTTGTGGGTACATAAACAGTGCAATATCCATCGGATGGAAATATCTTTGTCTTAACGCGACACAATTCATTTGTTTCTTGTTTCAAATCAATCATTAAATAACCATGAGCTTCATTGGTAGCATCTCTGTAAGAATCTTCCAAATATTTCGGATTTTCAGGGAATACTTGACGAGATAAGTATCGAATTTGGGTTTTATCTCGAGGATTTTTGAAATATATTATATAACTTGAGTTGAGTGATATATCTCTTTGTCCTTTACCTTGATGAAACAAATTTTGAGATAAATAAAACACACTTAAGTTTCTATGATGACTTCCTTTCGTGAATATATCAACAATACGACCATCTGATTCCCTCATCAGGTCATCAATTATTACAAGTTGAGGATTTTTTCCGTCAAACATAGATAAATCAGGTAAACCTTGAAGATAATTAATGTGGTTGAGATTATATAAAGGCTGCATTTCATCAAAGCACCAGGTGATTTGGGTAAAATTTGTATCACAGATATCATTCAAAAATTTTATAAAATTATTTACGAAAACTGATTTTCCACATCCACTTGGACCAGCAACTATTGCAGTGAATGGATGATTGAAATGATGCATTATCTACTACGTCTATGTGTGTTAAGGTTTAGTATAGTAATGAAACAATCTGTTATTAAACCACCATTTATTTAAACAGAAAAATCGATAATTGAAACAATATACAGTACATCATGTTTTACTCCGCAACTTATACATCTAAATACAATAATCTCTCATTTGGTTTTTTAAAACTATAATAATTTATTCTTAAAATTTAATTTAATATTTAAATTATTAATATAATATTTAAATTTTAATATTTATTAATATAATATTTATTCTATTTTATGATGACCCCAAGCTAATGTATCAATATTATTCGGTAAAATGTACCGTTTGGTATCATTAAATGACAGACTAGATTTATTTATTCTTTGAGTAAAAATATTATGCTTTATTGACTTAAATCTAAGCATTGAACAATATTCGTTCTTATTTTCAAATAAGCAAGTCTTATAATTTTCCATTTTCATATTCTTAGTAACACTTTTATTAACCCCCTTAGCTTTAGCTGTGAATTTTCCCTCAACATCTAATGCATACATTTTAGATCTAAGTCCTACAAATTCATTAAATATATTACCATTGTTTTCATCTTTAAAGTAGCCTAACTTCTTTTTATTGAGTTTTGGATAGCCAAATATATTTTTTTCTGTATAGTCAGAGGTATCGAAACGCAAATGTAAATCAGGTTTTATATCTCTGTAAAAATCATCTGTAAAAATTTGATATATTAAACTATCAGTATCTGTGTACAATAATTTTAATTTGTTTTGAAACTTTTTAAACATATAGTTATAGTGAAAGTCGTACATTAGAGTTTTAGAAATATCCAATATACAAAATCCCAAATAAATAGGTTTATTATGGAACAATTTCGTCTTTCGTAATTGAACTGCAACCAAATTTTCATTAAAAATAGATAAACTATGGAATTCTGGCTTAGCAATTAAATCTTGTGCGCCTAGAATTTTACCCTGATTTTCCCAATGACTCAATAATTTTACATTTACTCTTTTTTCGATATTTTCCATTGTTTTTCCAAACACTGAGTTATTCATTAATTTATAAAAATCTTTTTCGAAATCAGATGTGGCTAGTTTACGCATGTTTGTATTTAAATCTATATAATATTGTAACCATGCGCATTGTTTGAATTTTAAAATTCTATGAATTTTTTGTAATTTTAAACCCATTGTCAGACATTGCTTTAAATTTCTGTAGTGAATCACATATTTAATTTTATTACGAAGGTTTGGAACTAATTTTATGTCTTTTGTATTACCAATACATATATTCTCAGGACATAAGGGTAGGTCAGAATGTAAATCATGCAGTTCAATAGGATATTCTAGATCTACTTCCAAAATAAAACCATATTCATAATCATCAGGGACATCAAAATTAGTTGTGACATCTACCCACTCAAAACCTCCTGTAGGAAGGAATTGAGACATGGCCCATCCGTAAAGGTTATTAGCATCAAGATAAGTTAAAAATGAGTTTGGTGTGTCTTTATCATATTCTCGCATATATTTGTTATTTGCTTTGGCATAACGATTGCTACATTGAGATACACCTCCTCGAATGCCCGATCTAATAAAAGCTATTTGTTCAAAGTCTTGAAGTAATTCTAATTTAATTTTTGTGCATTTTAACATAGCATCCCAACTTAACCCAGGTGCTGTATAATAATGAGCTGGATCTAGACCATATGTTTGCAAACATAGGGCTCGGAAATTTTCAAACACATCTGTTAAAAGTAAAACATCGGTTTTAAGATATAAATCAGAATAATCTGACATATTTTGACAATGAAAGTGTTGCCAAACATCCTTGGCATGTTCATAATCTTCATCGGAAATATGTGTGTCGGTTAATGTATTGTAAAATTTATCGCGACTAGGGAGTGCTGAAAGTTTTAAGGAATCATGTGATGACATAAATTCATATGGATAAATTCCTTTTTTTCTAAGACGTAAAAAATCATTATTATTTGGAAAATTATATTTTAATGTTTGAAATTGTTCCTCCATCAAATTTTGAACAAGTTTGTCTAAACTACAAGGCAAAAATTTAAACGAATCAACGAATCTCAATTGAATTTTATGATTATTAAATTTTATCGTTTTTGTGAAAGAAATGTACTTTTCTTTCGTTTGTGGAATAATATCAATTTCCCCTTCAATAGAATTTAATGCATGAACAATAAAATGAGAGTCATATTGACTAAGATTGTGTAAAAAAACTGGGATGTGATAGGGGATTCTAAACTTTGTCTTACATACTTCGTGTGCAACTCCTCTAAAATGTCCTGTATGCGAGTCAAAGTATAATGCACATTCACCATTTAAATTAAATTGACATATAAAGCAGTCTTTACATTGCGAAATAATTTCATTATCATTGGAAGTCAAAGGCTTTGGACTTATGACAAAAGAATTCTTTGTGCAAATCACTTCTAAATCTTTATACAACTGATTCATAAAGACATGAGTACAATGAGGACCACTATATGTTTCATATTTTGATAAACTATCATCATATGAACATTTGATATAGTACCCAAAACTATAAACTTCGTGTTTGTGAACATTAGTTGTATAAGGTTTTGATGGATCGTTAAAGCATGTCTGAATTGGATTAAGGAAAGCTTCAAAATCCGCGTATATAACAAATGGTATTTGTAACATCTTATTAAATTTATCAAATTTTAAGACATTGTTTGAAATTGGTTGTCCAAACCAATCTTTTAAAGTTTTTTCTGTACTAGGCAATTCCACTTTAATATGACAACAATCATTCAATTGATGGGCTGATAACTTATCATTTGTTGAGAAGTGTAAAAGACAACCGTCACAGATGTAGATTGCATGTTCATGGTTTGAAATTTGACCACTTACTAAACGCGATAGGTTTTTAATGTAGCAAAAATGATTAATTGTTCCGTGCGAAATAAATAATAAATTGATATGAACAATTTTCCGTGATTTTGTTAAATACAATGGACCAACTAATTCATGTACTTTCTTTTTACAATTGTATTCAAGACCAAAAACATTTACACTTAAATTATTTAACCTTTCTACTTTTTGTATATCTGTCATTTTAACAGGAAACGTAACTCCGTCAAAATTTAATTTATTTGAATATTTACTGTAAGATGAAACTCTCTGAGAGTTCTTAGTAACTGGATATAATGCAGAAAGCAAAGCCCATTTAAAGCATAAATCATCCGAGTTTTGTACATTTATAACACTTTTTTTTAATTTGATTTCTTTAGGTAATTCAATGTATGATTTTCCACGTAATGGATTGAATTTGTTTATATTCATGTCTAATGCATTTATTTTCTTAAGACTCCAACCACTATCTTTTTTCTCAAATGTGCTAATTTTAGTCATCAACATATCACATAAGGACGAAAAGAAAAAATTTAAATCCTCACCCTGCATTATAGTATAACTACATGTTTGAAATTCAAATTCATTAGAAATATTTTTTGTTTCTTGAACAAAATTAGCGTGCAGAATAAAATTAACTTTAAAAATTGTAAGCAATCGAACAGATTCCTCAAATAGTGAAATAATTTCATTTTTAATAGAATTCAAAAACATTTCTGGTGTTTCGAATGTTTGTAATTGGTTGGATTTACTCTTTATTTTATATGAGATTATTCTATTACCAAAAGCCGATTCGTGTACTGTGACATTTTTTAAAGTACTATGTAATTGCATTACGTTATTCTTATGGAGGTTACTTCTAAGATGATTTGCATAATATCTTTTCCGTATTAAGATTTGACATAAAGAACAGTTCACCATTTCATCGTTCACACTGGTGAGCCCCGATGATGTGGATGGTTCCCCTTGTCTTCCTCTCTTTGTACTTGTATCATTGTCTTCACTGTCTTGTAATACTGCACTTCTTCTCTTAAAACCTCCTCCACTTTGTAGAACAGGTTGACTACAACATAAGTGAATGATATTAGCCACATTTCATCAATAATATAATACTAAATAATTTACAAAGAAAATAACTCACTTGATCATTTTTTCAACCTCATTACATACAAAGCAGAGTTCCATATCGTTATGTTTAATTTTCCAAATGATGAGAATATAATAATATTATTTGTATAAGAGAATAAATAAACTAATAACTAAACTGAACTAATATTTATGTATTTCTTCATAGCTACCTACTTATTGTTAAAATTATATTTCTTATAATTTTCTGTTTCTAAAATTTTCTTCGTAACATTGTATAAAATCTTTTTAATGTCCTTATAACTTTCATTATTGTCGATTGTATAATATTTTAATCTATAATCAGCGTATTTCCATTGTTCTTGTGCAGGCGTGTTTTTTATTTTATTGAGATCATAGATTTCTATTTTAACCAAATGTGATGCATTTCTTCCGTCATCTGCATTAGTTGTAATGTAAATACTTCCATTATCCTGTGCTCTGGATATTGATGATGATATTTTCTTTTGTTTTGTTTTTTTCACTTCGAATAATGCATCTATATTTTCATTTGAGCTGGCCCTCTTCAAGGATTTAAGTTGAGGAACTTTTAATGAATCCTGACTATCTTCAGACAAGGGATAGTAAAATGTTTTATATGTATTTTCTTCCATTGTTGGGTTGAATGCATTCTACAACAACAATAAGACTGCTTTAGAATAGTATTATACATACATATCTTAATATAACAAATGATATAACTTTTTAATTTCAAAGTGAATAATAGATAAAACTTACCTCCATTGCAGCAAATCACTCAACAATTACACAAGACACAAAATATATAATAATTTGACTGAATACGCCACTTCAATGATTATTTTTCTGAACAGTTCTAGCATTTTATACTAAAATATCGTAAAAGTAAATTTGTTTATGATTAGTACTGGTTTTTAAATATTGTGATGAAACATAATGGCACTTAAATGATAAGTTCAATTATTGATAGTTTAATGGAGTCAACATTTCCAGATTGTACTAATGACTACGTAAGTATGTAGGTACAAAGTTCGTTTTCAATCAGCTTTTATATTATAATTATTTTAATTAAAATTATTGATGAAAATATAATTTCATCAAATGTTCATAGATTTATATTTGAATCGCTTGTAATGATATTTTGTTTTATTGTAACCATATAAGTTTTAAATACATGAATAAGATACATTAAAGCCTTATTTATTGAGTGCTTATGTTATTATGATCCACATAACTATTCAATCCTCGCAACTGACAAGACCCTGTTCTCAACTAATATGAATACAATCGAGATACAGAATTATTTGAACAAAATCGATCCCAGTATTAAAAATAATGTTTATGCGGCAAACCGATTGCCGATATATGTTGTAACGCCCTGTTATATTGTCAGCAATTTAGATAGTGATAATAAGCCAGGCACTCACTGGGTTGCAATACACATTGATGAGCAGGGTATTGGACAATACTTCGATTCATATGGTCGTCCACCTCAGGGATTCCAGCTGATGTTTTTACAAAGGAATTGCAGAATGTATAACTACAATACTGCAAGAGTACAGAATGAATATACCGCAGTGTGTGGCGAGTACTGCATAATGTATCTATACTTTAAGTTTAATAAGAAGAGTTTGAATGATTTCATCAAATATTTTGAAAATGATACAATCTGCAATGATGTTTTATTATATACTTTATTTAAATCATGTTTTAAAAATAAATAATAAATACAGAAACTGTCTTTTTAATCGTAGTAACGAATGTGATAGAGGTAATTAGTAAATTACCTGTATCACGTTCATGGAAATTTAGACATTGAGTCGCTCACCAATCATTAGCTAAATGACCAGTGATTATTAATGATTATGGATCTGTTTAATTTAAAATGCTAACTTTGAAACTATAAGAGATATCGAAAAACGGATCAGCGCAATCGCTCGGAAATACATCAAAACCCCCAGTTTGACACCAAACTTCTTTTTTTTTTTTTTAGTAGGCATCACGAGCAAGTGAGCCAGAATCGAGGAGCCAGAACCGGCGAATCCCTACTACTGTGAGCCAGAACCGGCGAATCCCTACTACTGATATTACAAATTTACCATTTATATTAATTAGTTTCTTAGTCTTTATTCACACAAAGTGCATAGGTATGTAAACTTTTTTGTTATTGATGACATACTGGCTGGTTGTAAAAAAAAAATTCGATTATGTTTTTTTTTTCATAAAATTAAATGAATGGGAATTTGTTTGAATTTAAGTGCGGTTTTATTGCTATTTTGAGTTGATTTTATAATTTTACCAACCATTTAAATAAAGTTAGCGACAAAATTTAATTGTTAGATATTCTTTACGTCATGGAGCGACGTCATTTGACGGCAAATGAAATGCAAAGAGCTGTAGGGATGTTGGAAGCGGGAAGTAATCAATCTCAGGTATCTCGGCATTTTGGCATTCATAGAAGTGTTATTTGTCGTCTTTGGCAGCGCTACAATAATACAAGGGAACCCCCTGAACAGCATTCAGGCCGTAAGAGGAGTACTCGGCAAGACCGGTACATACAACTGACTGCAAGACGCCAGCCGATGTTAACGGCTCGAAAGATAAGTTTGAGGCTACAAAATTCAAGTGGTGTTGATGTAAGTCCCCAAACTGTGCGAAATCGACTGCATGAGTACGGCCTACGAGTTCGACGCCCAATTAGGTGCCCATCGATACGTCACGGGAATCGCGCTCGTCGGTATGAATGGTGTAGAGAACGCAGAACATGAACCCAGGAAAAATGGGATAAAATTATGTTTTCCGATGAGTCGCGATTCGGGTTTAGGCCTGATACAAGAAGGATGCGAGTGTACCGTCGGCCCGGAAATACTGAAAGGCTCAGGTGCATTCAGGAAGTTCATCCATACAGCGACTCAATATCGACTATGGTATGGGCGGGTATTATAAAGAACAGGCGAACTGTTTTTGTTCGAACGAAATTGCACAAACCTTTGGCTCCGATTTTACGTTAATGCATGACAATTCGCGTTCACATACAGCTCGACGAACTAGTCAATACTTGGCAACGGAGAACGTCCGGGTATTGCCCTGGCCTGCACAATCGCCAGACCTCAACCCCATCTCTTGAGACGTGTTTTGAAGGACTTGGACGGAGTGACAACAACCCAACAGCTGAAGGATTTGTTACAATTCCATTGGGAGCGAATACCGCAAGATGACATAAAAAGTCTCATTAATTCAATGAATAATCGTTGCCGACAAGTTCTGAATAGCAGAGGAGGCCATACTTTGTATTAAATTATCCTATTCTTTCACAATAAATTAATTTTCTTTAGAAATTTCATTTCGTTAAAAAATGTTTAGTTGCTTATGTACCTTAGTTTCTACAGTATATTCTAATATTGTTAATTTCTGTTATTAAAAGAACTTATAAAGACAAGAGTTGTTATTTTTACATCATAGGTCCCTAAAAATATTATTTTAAAAATAAAATACAACGTTATAATGTGAAAAATCATCCTAAAATTTAAATTTGTACATGTTGCTTAGACTTTTTTGATATGTATAATATATAAATACTAACGGAAGGCTCCTTTGCACAGGATGCCGGCTAAATTACCGGCACCTATTTCTGCCGTGAAGCAGTAATGTGTAAACATTATTGTGTTTCTCTCTGAAGGGCGCCGTAGCTTGTGAAATTACTGGGCAAATGAGACTTAACATCTTATGTCTCAAGGAGACAAGTGCAAGTGTAGTGCTACTTAAAATTTTTGGATTTTTCGATCATAAAAAATAAATAAATATATTAAATGATGGTTTGGTTCACGTAATAATATATTTTGTGTTTATTTCAGTGACAATCGGTGTGTTTATCAACTCTTCAGTCCACTCAACTTAATTTTACTAGAATAATGAAATTTATAGTTAAATATATTTAAAATTTGTCAATTATATGTGTACCCTTGTTTATTCATTTGTACGTTTGTCAAAAAGCAAACTGGACTTTGGACAGAAGTCGTTGTCTATTAGATATAAAATGGATATCCAGTAAATATCTATTATGTGACCAATACAAAGTAGGTAGTCCACTATAAGGTCATATATTAAAACAAATATTAACTTCTCTTAAAAAGAAGCTAAATCATATCCCACATTTGCTTATAAATAGCATTTATACATATATGCAGATACAACATTTGATAAGTGTAATCATATTAAAAAAAAAAAAATTAGTCAGTACTCAAAATAAAGAAAAAGTAAATAAAATATATATTTATGTATTACGTTATCACGGTAAAGTATAATTACTTCTGCGGCTTGATTCAAATCCAACAAACACAATAAACCGCCTTAACTTTTACTGCCTTATTCATAATAAAACGCTTTTAGAAGGTATTAAGCTATATTTGTTAAAACGCGTTTTAAGCCTATCGAACGTTCGATAAAATTCCTTATTCATATTCGCTAGATAAATCTCCCATAACTAATACGTCTCTATAGTACGCAATGTTGCCATTTCGTACAAAAAAACACGATTTTATCTAATTTAATGAGGAACTGTGAGTGGAAACAGACATCTTTTCAATGTCAATGGTTTGACAGTTGTCAAAAGTCGATGTCAAAATAATTTCAAACTTCAAAAATCAAAGTTTTGAAGTCTGTCAATCTATGACGGATTTGCAACAACTTTGAGCGGGAAGCTATTTATCACATTATTTAACGAACAGCTGATCGTTGTCGGCCATGTTTTTCTGCGTTCGAGTGTTTAAAATAGGTTTATAGAAGGGTCATAGCTACTAAAGTCACGTCAGTTTTATTGAAGAGATAACGAGCGTTTTAGCTCTAACATGCGATTATGAATACCATTTTTTAACAAGCGTATATTAGCGATGTTTTAAATCTCCGGTAAGTCATTATGAATAAGACAGGTAATATATCCGTACCGATACCTCAGTTCCAAAGTGTAACAAGTTAAGAAAATGTTACATAAAAGATAAATCACAGAGAAACAAGGCGATAAGTGTATGCACTTTAGTTGCTACTTCCAATACATCTACATAAGTCTAAGATAATTTCGCGTCTTACAGTCATAATACGGTTGCGGTGATAGTAATGTACGTAATAAGTATCCATCCATCTACTTTGTAGTTAATGTCTTTCATAGCGGTTGAAATCATCCCAGCAACATGTACCAGGACTTTATATGTAGTTTAGAGGTTCATGCACAATGCACATCTTAAAATTATTATACAAGTGTTGACCAGTTGGTGTTCTGAAGTTATGTATGAAAGTTGTTTTTCTCAGAGATAAACTTTTTTTCTGAATCGTTAATTTGTTTATGTAATATAAATTGTAATTTTTTGTGTTTAACCACATATTTGCTAGTACTTTTATTCTGATAAATAGAGTAATTCGTGCGAAATTATTCCCTAACAATTCCTAAATATTCACAAATGCACAACCTTAATGTTCAAGTTTTCACTTCTGCTGGCACTCCCAGAGTGTAATTCGTATTTTTTTTAATTTTGTTTGAAATACCTTTTCATTCAGAAAAGGTTTTTAAGTTACTCTTTGGAAGTGAGGTATCGTTACAATCCGTTTCGTCTCTAGTGAAAAAAGCTTAAAACAATATGCACTCACGGACGCCCCCTGTCATCTGAAAGAGTGGAATGGAAAACGAAATCCACAGGGACTTTTATACTGTCCTTACATATTTGTCGACAATTTGTGATTTTGTCCATGAAATATAAAAGTAGTTAAGTTATGAAATATCCTATATTATAAGGTAAATATCTACTGTTAACTGTCAATATTCTATTTGAGTAAATTTTTCTAACAAGACGGTTAACCTCCTGTCTGCTGCCGTTACCATATGACAAATGGAACCACCGTGAGGTTTAGTACGGTGTTATTAAGTTAGCACACGAGACATTAATCGAGTTGTAATGACGTGCGATTATATTTTTTAATTGTCTTAGCCACTTAATATAGCGAGCGACTGCGCAAGATAGCGACTAACGAATGAGAAATAGAGAGTTAACCTAAGGCGAGAGAAAGAGAAGGAGATCTTTCACAGGCTTTCGTTGTCATTGTTCTTTGAAGTTATTTTTTGGTCACATGGCCTGAGTGATCGCCTTAAAATACCCTTACTCAATTGGTTTTTGTATTAAAAAAAAACTGATTTTAGTTTTCCTTTATAATATATATATTAGGATTACTCTCATTTCGACACCTATGACGATGTCTGTGTACGCTTTAGAATGGAACCTCTGTTTATACGGCGCAAAAAAAGCGATTTACTGTTACTCCATATGTTATGGAATAACCTTATAGACTGTTCGAAATTATTAGAATCTATATATCTAAGCGTACCGGACTACAGAACCCGTCACACTGCCTTGTTTCACGTCCCCCAAGTAACTACAAATTATGCCCAGAACAATATTTTAAAACGTATAACATACTTATATAATACCGAGTACGCAGGTACTGACATTTTTGCGACGTCTAAGCAACGCTTTTTACACGAAATCTCTATACTTAAAACACACGAAAATAAAATTGTATAACATAAACACGAAAACACTCTATCACCTACACCCTCACTCACCTACACTTAACACACACACACACACACACACACACCTCTTAAATAATATTATTTTTAACGTATATAATAATATAAGCATAAAATAACAAATGTATACCTATTAAAGTTTTGTAACTATTATTCTTAATCCTAAATTGGCATATTTGTAAAATTATTTGTAAGTCTATTGTAATGGTATATAAAGCTGTTGGATTATTAGTAAATAAATAGATAAAAATAAATATATATTTCCAATATTCATTTTGTTAATAGTAAAAACCAGCCTAGCAAAACTCTCTAAGAAAAAAGCGATTCACTCGATGGTATGAAACGTGCAGTCATTGATAGATTGACAGATGACGGCTATAATCTTGTAAAAAAAGGAGATAGCTGAAATCCACTACGTTCTGAGCAAGTGTTCGCTTTCAAACTTAACCGGATTATACTTCGTCGCCAATCGCCATACTGTAATTACTACTATTTCAAACTTATGTCAAATAAATGCACTTATGTCAAAAGGCCGCCTCTTATTACGTAGTATTTACATACTCTTTGGTAAAAACTGACGTTTTCAATAATATGCCTGACATATTTTTTCGACGAAAAGTAGTTTCACTTAACCCGTTTCTATTGTTTAAATAAATATATTCTTAATCCTAATTGCCAGTTCACAGTAGATAGTTAAGTTAGAGTAAAATTTAAAAAAAATGCGAAATAAAACCAAATTATAAAGCGGGTTTCTCTACGGCTGACGACTGATTGGTTTTAATATAAGGTTAGTATTATGTTTAAGTAAATATTGCAAATACATTATGAAGAACAAAATTGATTGTGAATTCCTTTAGATCGAAGTATTTTTATGAGTATTTAGTTGTTAATAAAAATTGTCTTAAGTACAGTTACAATTTTATATTGCTTTTAAATTTAGTTGAAAGATCATATACTTTGTTAAAGAGAAATAAACATTGGTATATTTTAATATTTTAGTCAAGTATTTAGTTTTAATTCAAACTAAAATCTTACTAATTGTTTAAACAGGGTCCTATTTAGGTGAAGTACTAAATTTTATTGTATTAAATTATTTAATATTTACAGCTTTATTCACGTTTTATCGGTGTCCGTACCGACTAGTAATTGGTAAGAGGTTGAGATGAGAGATGTTATCGCGAACCCTGCACACTCACCCTGATGAAGGACCTCCGAATGGTCAGAAAATAGTCTGTACGGACACCGACTAAACCTGAGTAAAGCTTTAATAATGACTCACGAAAGTTTTAATAATTCATTGTAATAAGCGTTATGTTCGGAGTTATTCGCCTTTGAAACGAAGTATTAAATATAACTACGAAAATGATGATAGTATGTCAAAAAAATGTTCCCCAGTGTATTCCAGCCCTACAAATTATTTACGAGAGCAGACTCATGATAATATACTTTGACAGTGAGACAATAATAAAAAGATATATTACACATTAACTATCTACTTGAAACAGCCCCTAGCTATTACATAGTTTATTCAGCATGTTTATTACAGGCACAGACTAGTAAAAAAATAAGGACTCCGTGTCACCTTACATAACAGTGTAGCACCAAAACAATCCAATTAACGTGTAAATACATAGCCCCAGGCACACTACAGGCCGATAGGCGCCATTATGAGAATTGTCATCGTCTGTGACAGATGAGTTTCAATAAAATATTTTAAAAATATATAGTATTTGTGGCCATATATGATTATTTAAGGAAGAAAAAAATGTGTAACTAGTATCCCCCGTAACCGCACACACACACGCTTCACTTGCTAATATCACGGCGCGGAGTCCTTCTTTTTTACTCGTCCGTGATTACAGGTAAGTTAACGACACATTCACAGTTCTCTGGTATGCAATTTTGCTATTTTTTATGAAGAACTAGGAAAAGCGCGTTGAAAAATCGTGAGACAATACACAAATCATACACGAATCAAAGTCGTCTCAACCGTTGTCAATCGTCGTCTTAAAAAAATACGTAATGGATTAGTTAAATGAAACAATTCTTAATAATAGCAGAAAAATAATAATAAAATGATAATAATAATTCCTATTTGCAGCATTGTAAATGTAGTCATGCCAGTGTATAACTCGTGGCAAACACGAAACGAATCCAAAATGGCCACCAATAGTGTTTCGCTCTCACTCGCACATGCTATATCATCTATTTGCCATCCCTGTTTTGCCGCCATTTTCAATATTGGCTCGAGTTGTGTGGGTATAATTTCGGCCTTACATAATTTGCCTGTAACTCTTAATTTACACTAACGTCATACGTAAATAAATGTGTGGTTAATGTTTTTACGGCAGTAAACTTTAGATAATTTATGCGTCTAGAAAGAGCGTCTTGTTGGCAACACACGATAATGGGCCGGGCTTATTACGCTCTGCACTTTGTTTTAGTGTACTTGCGTTGCTGAAAATAGAGGGTAACTGTTCGCCGCTATTTTTCGACGTGTTCACATCTGTCACAGTCTAAACGTATGAATTATCTAAGCAGTAAGCGAATACTGATAAAACGTTCTCAGGTGAATAACTCCGTAGCTCGGTAGTAATGTTTGATTCACAATAATTCTCAAAGATTAGATCTAGCAGCTAAATAGTATATTTTGTATGTGTTTTAAGGTGTTTTAATAAACATATTGAAAGATATTTTGTTTTATTTGTGTTTTTTATAAAAAATCTTGTTACAGTCGGCAAAACAAATTAATGTTATACTTTCGTTATAATATCTAGCCAGCTTATAACCTATTTATAGGTCTACTAATTATTTATAAGTAGACTTACTTAAGAGCGAAAATTTATTGAAGTAGGCGTTACTTTGTGGAAATCCATAATTATTCAAATGTTTTGAGTTTTCTGACTCTGGCACGAGACTCATGTCAGAGTTTGGCGAGTCAACATCTGATGCCTCGTGTAGTGGCGAAACACGTATCGAATTGTTTAAAGACAAATATTGGCGGAATTATCACTAAAGAAAACTCAATACTTTTAGATACTTAAGAGCGTTAATGCCTTGTGAAATCGCACCTGGGCCACAAGATTTTCGCAAAATAAGTAAAAAAAATCTAGAAATATTATTTAACAACTCACTGTAGTTATTATAACATCACTAGCTGACCCAGCACACGTTGTATTGCCGATATTAAAATCGTGATACAAAACAAAACTGTTGATCGTAGATGGGTGAAAATTTGAAGTTGTATGTATTTTTTAATGCTCATAATCAAATTAATTTAAAAAAAATGTCAAAAAATTAAAAAAAAAAATTGGCGAGGACCACCCTTAACATTTAGGGGGATGAAAAATAGATGTTGATTCTCAGACCTACCTAATATGCACTCAAAATTTCATGAGAATCTGTCTAGCCGTTTCGAAGGAGTTTAACTGCAAACACCGCGACATGAGTATTTTATATATTAGATATTCAAATTCAAATATTTTTATTCAAAATGGGATATAAAATCACTAATTGAAAGTCAAAAACTACCACTCATTCCAAAAGTTGCCTCAGACCTGAGAAGAGCGGGCGCAACAAACTCAGCGGGCTTCTTTTTTATATAATAAATAGCTGACCCGACAGACGTGGTTCTGTAGATAATAAAAAAAAAAAAATACTATTTTATAGGAATTTCCCAATAATATTTCAATACATCATGTTTTATTTCGTAAATAATGCTCCCTGTTGTTATAATGAAATTGTTTCACAGTGAAACTGTCAAACATACAAAACAAATATTGAAAATAAAAATCTCTCAAGTTGGACTAAACTGCACTCCATGAAGTAATCCCCATTTAAAATTCGTTCATTAGTGTAGGAGTCCATCGCGGACAAACAACGTGACACGTAATTTATATATATTAACGATATGGTTACAGTGTAAAATCGTACAATAAAATTTATTATTTAATAGCCTGTGGGTGGTCGCTCAATTCTCAATCAGTAATCAGGTATCATTAAGAAAGTCATTTATGTTATATGTTACCTTTACCACACAAACGTTTTTAACAATTCTTTTGAATTTCGTAATACATTTGTTTTGAACATTATCTGGGATCTTGTAAAAGCATATACAACGCCCCACAAATGACTTAGTCGAGTAATAGGCATTATAAGTTTGTTCCTGGTGATAACATTATGGTTATGACAGTTTCTAGCAAATTCACTTATGTGCCTAATGCCTATGAACATACATAACATTATCAAGAATATATTGAGAGGCAACAGTCGATATGTTTATTTCTTTAAATGTTTCTTTAGGACCTAGGTTATAAACAGCGCGGATAGCCCTCTTCTACAGCACCAATATGGAATTGCCAGCATAGTCCCATAGCAATATAGCTACAATAGGACATAATACTATGAAAATAACTAAAGTAAACTAGTCGCGCCGTATCTACGTCGGTTAATTTTCTAATCTTTTTAACCGCGTATGCTGCAGAACTAAGTCAATTAGCCAATCCTTCAATATTGGGGTCCCATTGTTCAAATTAAATGATTTTGTTTCAATCAAAGAAGTTTATGTCTGTCTAAATGTGGTGTTAGCGTCGAAAAATGAACAAAAGATCGATCGAAGATTTGTTCGTAGCTATGCAATGACGATATCTACACGCGTCTCGCGCTAAACCTGTCTGTGTGAATCACCGCTATATTTAAGGGAAGGTATTCATATATTATATAAAAAAAGCTGTGCGATGTGCAATGCGACATACCATCGAATATAGTCCGCGTCTGGCGTATGAAATCCG
Organism: Leptidea sinapis; assembly: GCF_905404315.1. Classification (NCBI taxonomy): domain Eukaryota; kingdom Metazoa; phylum Arthropoda; class Insecta; order Lepidoptera; family Pieridae; genus Leptidea; species Leptidea sinapis. The sequence continues at coordinate 5,278,224 of NC_066311.1, read as the reverse complement.
AAAACTCCGTGTTCGATTCGAGAACACTCCTGTAACTGCCACAGCTGTTTACGGCATACTTGGCATCGATATATCGAGCGACGATCAGTTCTGTGGTCACTGGTTGTAAGAGAGGCCCAAACTACAAAACTCATTAAGGCGAGACTTCACTATAATCAACCACCTGCAACTATATAAGGTGCGAATTCGACCTCAAATGGAGTACCTACTATTATCATATCTGGGCGGGCGCTCCCCAGTACCAGCTTCGTTCATTTGACCGCACACAACGAGGCTCGAATCATTGACGACCAAGTCATCTCCGATCGGCTTGATCCTTTGGCGTTGCGTATAGATGTGGGTTCTCTCTGCATCTTCTACCGTATTTATCACGGGGATTGCTCAGAAGAGCCGCTCGGGTTGATACCAGCGGCCGAATTCCACCACCGGATATAACGTAAAAATGCAAAATACGACCCGCATTACGTTGACGTCTGGCATTCCACAACCGCGCATTTTGCAAGAGATTTGTTGCCTCGCACAGCCACTTAGTGGAATTAATTACCGGCTGCTGATTTTCCGAACCGATACGACTAAGGGAACAACGAATTGAATTATACATATTTGAGTGCTGTATGTTTGTTCCAAAAAATTTTAGCAAATTCAGTAAACATGAAAACACTTCTCTTTTCCCATCCAGGGACCCCACCAAACTACAAGTACCTTGCTGTAGAACTACATTATTTCAGAGAAACTGTTTTGATATGTGCATAAAAATCTATAATCACATCCCAAAGATAATAAGAGAGGTATTGTCAAATAGGAATTTCCCATCTAAATTGAAAATATACCTTGTTAAATACTGCTTATATTCATTAGACGAATATTTTCAATTAAAAACTTGAAATTATTGTTTTTAATAATTTATTATTAATAAATAATACTGCTAGTAATCTTTTGTTAAATTAATGTTATTGTAATTAATGATTTCGAAATGTATTTTGTAAAATTTGCACGTCATAAATGTGGCAAACATGTACTTTATAATATTTATTTATGTAACACCAATCTAACATAATCTAACGTGGTCCATACAGAGAATAGACGGAAAGAATGAATCCAGAAAGAATCAAAAATGGCAAAAATTTAAACAACAGCTCTTTCAAATAATATAACGATGGATTTTGCAAAGTGCTTGTAAGATATATCAGTAAAAAATAAATGTACATGTTTATGCAAATAAAAAATTTGACCTTTGACCTTTAAGAAAAGAGCATTTAATTAAAGGCCAATAACGCATCTCTTGACGACTATTGTTGCGGTATGGGCGGTTTCCTCACCTCTCTCCATCCCGTGAGCCTCTTGCCCGTTGCCCCCTCTTATTTAAAAAAAAATGTTTTTTGTTTTGATTTTTTCAGTTCTTCCAGCTAATACATAAATGCAAAAAGCTTCATTGTTCTCAAATGTCCGCGACAGAGCGTATGAATTTCTAACTAATTTACATACCTTTGTGAATTTTATTTGCAAATAATTATAATATAATAATTAATACAAAGGCTGTGTTTTAATGTGAATGCAATGATTGTTGAAACGCAATAAATTATGATTCTACATTATCAACCTCAAAAGGATTTTATTATACAGAAATTATTCATTTACAGATGCCATATTAATTATTCGTTTTAACATAAATCATTTAAGTATACTATACTTTGTATAGTCATTGTTTATACGTCTAGATAGACTATAACAGCTGTGAAAACTTTAGAACTATCCTCTATTTTGGGCAATTCACGCCCACTAATACAAAGTGTCATACAAATCGCGAGTGTAATCTACGGCTTGTCACGCATACCTACTAAACTATTTTTGTTATGACCATAAGGGACGAGACGACTACTAATATTCCTGGCCTGTTTTTTTCGTTTGTCTAACAGCAAGAGACTAGATCTAGACGTATATATTATCTAAGCGTATTCATATGGTAAAATAAAGATGAATTTTCGTTGTATATGCATGAGCGTGCGTGCTTTGAGCTATCGACCGCTATATGGTGAAATTTGTAGTTTTTATTTGTAAATTATAAAAATTTCACAGTTGATAACCTGCTCAACCCCTAAATTTCCATTTAAGATATTGACTTAAGATGTCGCTCTTTCAAATCTAAACAATTTGTTATTCTTTAACTTTATAAGCCTCACTTCTGGGATTAAATTTGAAAACAAAATTTATGAACGATGCGGGACTCGAACCCGCGACCTATCGCGTTCCGTGTGAGTGCTAATCCATCTGAGCCACCGTTTGAGTAAGAAATTGTTGAGATATGAAAGAGCAACATCTCAAGTCAATTTCCTATGCCAATATCCAAATATTAAGGTTGAGCAGGTTTTCAACTGTAAAATAGATCCTGTAGATCATGGGTTCTCAACGTGGGCGATAACGCCCTCTTGTGGGCGTTTGAGACTTTCGGAAGGGCTATAATATAATACTTTATACTGTAATTATAATATCTCACGTTTAAATATAATCGTAGCAATAGCTGTTTTAAATTCGCGACAGATGGTAAGTAAAATTAAGATGGGGGGGCTCTAGAAAAAAACATATTCTCAAAGTGGGCGGTGAGCAAAATAAGGTTGAGAAACTATGCTGTAGATGAAGCCACAACCTGAGGGTAATTAAAATTTGTTATTTTTGACATAATAGTGCTTTCGTGTCTATAGCGAATTATATTCCCTTACCAAAGGTATAAATATTATTCCAAATTATTATCCAATATGGAGCTAGCACTACATAAGAAATTAATATCTTAGATTATTTACACGTCTAGATAGACTTTTTTTATGATAATAAGGGACGAGATGAGCAGGACGTTCAGCTGATGGTTATTGATAGCGGCACTACAATTGCGCTCGTCATCTTGAGACATAAGATGTTAAGCCTCATTTGCCCAGTAATTTCACTAGCTACGGCGCCCTTCAGACCGAAACACACTATATATATATATACACTATATAATAATACTTACACATTACTGCTTCACGGCAGAAATAGGCGACGTTGTGGTACCCATAATCTAGCCGGCTTCCTGTGCAAAGGAGCCTCCTTGGTTAACAGCATCAAACTGGTAGACTATCGCCGTTCCCAATATACTATCTACAGATAGACATAAATTATTACCTTCTACTGTCAATAATCTGAAGCTGTCCCAATATACCCGATAAGTCATTCTTATCGCCTTAATATTGGAACGCGTGAATTGCAAATTCCATACACACGTCTATCGCTGGTAAGCTATACGTCCTCCCATTGACAGACAGCGAGTCAACGATAGTTACGATTTTTATCTCGAGTAGGCCACAACCGGAGATAGACTGAATATTGGGAACGGCCGTAAGATAGCTGTGAAGAGGTTGAAAAAAAATGAGTTTAGAGTTAACCTCTATTTTGAGCATTTCACGCACACCAACACAAAGTGTCATACAAATCGCGTGTGTAAGACGTAGCTTGTCACGCACACTAAAGTAATAAACCTGGACTGTCTTTATCGGTTGTCTAACAGCAAAGTACTACTACAATAAATGTTCTAAGAATAAGATTAGTCACATTCGGATTTTTTTTTCACATTCTCAAATTACTATAAATTTAATAATCCTGCTTCGGTGTCATTACACACGAGTGCTGACCCGACAAACATGGATATCATCCCCACCATCTGGATGTGTGGCGGTCCTCCACAGTGCGGTTTTCAAGGAGCTTTCTTCCACGTACTACAAAGCTGTGGAATGAGCTTCCTTGTGCGGTGTTTCCGGGACGATACAACATGGGTACCTTCAAAAAATGCGCGTACACCTTCCTTAAAGGCCGGCAACGCTTCCTGATTCCTCTGGTGTTGCAAGAGAAGGTGGGCGGCGGTGATCACTTAACACCAGGTGACCCGTACGCTCGTTTGTCCTCCTATTCCATAAAAATAGTAAAACATTGTTTTTCCATATAAATTAGTATCAATCCCACGACTATTCATTGTATACAATGTAATGAAATGTCATTGACTGAATTATTTAAATTCATATTACTATGTAAATTTATTCAAACAAAATACCCAAATTCTGCATGCCCAATTATTATTTCAATTTGATTAATTATTTTATATTTAAAACAGTAGTATTAATATTAATTTAATTACAATATTTTCCTTTATAAATTAACTAGCTTTTAATCTCGACTTCGTTCGCGTGCAATAGTTACCATGGGCTACGGACTAGTAAAAAAATAAGGACTCCATGTCACCTTACATAACAGTGTAACACCAAAAAAAGCCGATTAACGTGTAAATACATAGCCCCACGCACACACACTACTACAGGCCGATAAGCGGCCATTATTGAGAATTGTCATCGCTGTGACAGATTACTTTGCGTCTCAATAAAATATTTTCTAAATGCCGTCGTGCGTTATGAAAAAGTGTAAAAACGATACTATATAAGTATTTGTGGCCATATATGATTATTTAAGGGAGAAAAAATTGTGTAACTGGTATCCCCCGTAACCGCACACACACTCGCTAATATCACGGCGCGGAGTCCTTCTTTTTTTACTCGTCCGTGTCATAGGCAGCATTTTTCATTCTTTAATATACTTACTTTGAAAATAATACACAACCAACTGTTGTAGTTAATACATTTTTATAAGCTACCAACTATAGAACTTCCATCCTCTTTTTTCATACAGGTCTAAATTTTAAAAACGCTAGAACAAAAAATTATTTATTTCTTACGAAGTGCCTAAATACAAATTTTCCCTATGTAAAACTTTTATTCGCGATAAAAGGTAGCCCTCTCCCAAGCTTTTGTCATTCTCTCAAAATCGGTTCAGTGAAAGTGTAACAAACAAACTTATATTCACATTTATGATATTAGTAGGGATGTTTAAATAAGTTGAATTATTATAATTTTTTGCCCGTTTGTCTATTATAAACATAGGCCGCATCCAACTGCCTTCATAAGTTTTTTTTTATTCATATTAATAATATGTACCTACCTACTATGTTTTAAAAAAGCAAAATTGCAAAAGCAGATATAGCCACCATGTAAATAGAACAAAAATGTTTATATTTTTATTTAAAAAGTACATTTATATTGACATAGATATTGAACGATGGTATTGTCCGACTCGCACTTGACCTTTTTTTTTACTATTTCCCGTTTTTAATTTACTATTTATTTATTTTAGACAACAATAGGTCCATATATAAATGTTAGTGAAAAAGTTTTAACCTATGTTAGGAAATACAATAATAAATTACATATATGTTAGTAACAAACTTATTCTATATTCGTTGATATAATTATTAATAAACTTACAAACTAAAGCAGACATCCAGTGCGCTTTGAATGCGCTGTCCTGTCTGTCGGCTATCACCTTCAAAAGATCTTTCTAGATGACTAGTCAATCCTACCGTGTGTGTAGGTACTTTAAGCGGCTTACCCTCCGAAAAGAAGATAAAACTACAGATGAAACATACAAGACCATAGCCAGTCCAGTTTTCTGTTAGTTACACTGTTATAGTTGAATCTGGTGGTAAGCTAGTTTGACCGCGCGTTAGTCATTCGCCGTTGAAATATTCGTTTTTATAACACGTGAAATTGCATGTAATAAATAAATAGGAAGGTTCAAGGTACTCGTATCGTGACTGTTGCGTGCAACGGTTGTGTTATGCAGGCCGTCCGCGTCGCGATAACCGGATTTCACTTGTGCGAAATATTTTTAGGCGAAACGTATTTTGGAGTTCTGATATAGATACGACTTATCACGGTGAGTTGCAATTATGATTTTTAGTCTATTTTTTTTATGGAATAGGAGGACAAACGAGCGTACGGGGCCTGGTGTAAAGTGATCACCGCCGCCCACAATCTCTTGCAACACCAGAGGAATCACAGGAGCGTTGCCGGCCTTTAAGGAAGGAGTATTTGCTTTTTTTGAGTCTATTTTTCCTTACTTGTCTTAATTTGTAAACAAATATGGCGTATTAAAGGAATAAAAGGCATTTATATTGTCAAAATTGATTCCTTTAGATTTCTTTTTGATGTCATTTCTAATATACTATAAATGGCGCTCTGAGAGAGAAGAAGAGGCGCAAAAAACTCCCCCAGCATTCTTTTTTTGCGCTCTCTTTAATAAAAATATACAATATTGTACTGTCATTGCCATTGCTATAAAATAATCATAATCTAGTCCCAGGCTGTCCGATCCCCGATTAGATATTCAGCTGTGGAGTAATAGGATTTACGACAGAGCCATTTTTTATTAAAACATTTAGATTTATTTATAGATAATGCCTGAACAGTGGCCGGGACTTTATTATAGAATTGTATACATTTACCCTTAAAGCTATTATGTATCTTATGATCGTACAGAGAACAAACTCGTATGCATATATTATAGTTATACATTTTTATTTTTAGTCGTATAACTGTTCAGTTAGTCTCGTATTTTAATCTAGTTTTTATCTACCCAAACTTACTCATTTTAACTGTGTTATATTGTATTCTAAGCAGGATGACTTAAAAATTTTAACTTACGGCCGATTACAACTTCTGATGTAAAATTAGAGAATTTTACATTATTTAAACAGATTTATAATCATCCGTTGATCGATGCTGATCTATAATCTACTAGCTGACCCAGCTAACATTGTATTGCCATATAAATTAATATTTTTTTTTAATAAAAATCAATTTGTGGTATGAAAAATAGATGTTGGCCGATTCTCAGACCTACTGACTATACATATAAAATTTCCTAAAAATCGGTTGCATGAGAATTTTTCAAATTAGTTAGGTATATCGATACGTCAATTTTAAATAATTTCCAAATCCATAAAGTAGAGGAAACGCTTGCCTATCTGTCGTATTCATACACATACCAAGCTAAAAATACGAAATCCCATAAATGGATTATGACTAAAACTAACCTCACAAATTAATTTTCTATGTCAATAGAATAGAATAAATCTGTAAATTGTTTATTATTTCATTTTGTCATAATACATTATGTGAGAAAAAAGTCCAGAAGGTGGACCGACGATCTGGTCAAGATCGCCGGAATAGGTTGGATGAGGGCATCGCAGTTCAGCAGCATCTTTGGGAGAAGCCTTTGTCCAGTGACGTCTTACGGCTCAAATGATGATATTATGTGATAAATATTTGATTTAAGAATCAATGACATACATTTTTCTTAATACTAGCTTTTACCTGACAGAAGATCATTAAAATCTATCTATGTATATATATAAAATTGAATTGCTGTTCGTTAGTCTCGCTAAAACTCGAGAACGGCTGGTCCGATAACCGCTAATTTTGGTCTAAAATTAATTGTGGAAGTTCAGAGAAGGTTTAAAAGGTGAATAAATTTGAAAATGCTCGGAATGAAAAAAAAAAACAATTATTTTGATTTTCCTTTGGTGTCGCATGGGGACACAATGTGTAATTAATCGAAAAATTTAATTCATACTGATCATTTTCATTTGTTTTATTAATAAAAGTATTCCTTTTGTTTGTTTTCAGTTTATTTTATACAACAGTTTAGGTCTTTTATTTATCCATTCAGGCAGTACGAAGTCTGCCGGGTCAGCTAGTATAAAATAAAAATGTCATGAGTGTTTACAAGCTTCATTATCATTATAGATTCAATTTAGTTTTTAAAAATAAAACTGCTTTATTAAAATGTGATTTTGATGAAAAAAAAATAATAACCGACCTAAGTAAGTTACTACTTATCTACATACGTACCCCAAAATATTAATTTAACATTCCTACCTAATCACAGTATTGTAAACATAAGAAATTTATTGAAAACAATAGTTATTACTAACTGTGAACATTTGATGACATTAAAATTCGTAATTACGAAATTTTCATATTGCCTATTTTATGTCGGACGTTCGAATAAATATTTATTGGAACGAAGTCAGACCGTCATAGGCCAATTTTTTGTTGTTTTTTGATAAAAAGTGTCACATTATAGCCATTTCTGTACCCCAGCATCGTTGTGATTTGAAAGTCGATAAAACAAAAAAGCGCGACAGAAAATAGGGACAGACACATAAATTCATACGATTTAACGTGGTTGAAAATGAGATAGGAAGCATAATACGTGTTTTATATGTGTTTTGGTACCAGGCGATCATAGTTGAAGAGAATATTGTCGAAAGTATGACACGACTACACCTTAATATATTCTGACGTCATGTGCATGATGTATTAGGTACTACATAGACACCAGGAGAACATAAATATGGTAGCGGTTATAGTAATGTCTTTCATAGCGGTTGAAATCATGTGTCATTCTAGCAACATGTACCAGGGCTTCATATGCAGTTTACAGGTTCATGCACGATGCAGGTTTCATTTCTGAGATGTGTACTTTTGTACGCATGCAATTTTTTATTGTTAAAAACCCTGTCTGAGAATTCTAAAGTCTATGATTTTACTTTGTACTGTTTGGGTTTTTACTGTATATTAATACTACCTGTTTTATTTACTCGTGTAGTAATACAGTCACCGTGACGTTTTATTAATTAGGGGAAAAAGTTTATTAGCATTGTATATGTTAACTCGACAAGACAATTTTTAAAAGTACCTACCAACATGTTATGTGCTATTTTGATGAATGACTTTTAGACATATTGTAGTAGTAGTGGTAGTGACATGATCCCCTTACAAGAAATCTTGCGACATCTGTGAATAAAAAACGGGACAAGTAATTTGGTAGTCCCACGGACTAGTAAAAAATAAGGACTCCGTGTTACATTACATAACAGTGTAGCACCAAAACAAGCCGATTAACGTGTAAATATGTAGCCCCACGCATCCACTTACACTAATACAGGCCGATAGGCGGCCATTATGAGAATTGTCATCGTCTGTGACAGATCAGTTTGCGTCTCAATAAAATATTTTAAAAATGCCGTCGTGCGTTGTGAAAAAGTGTAAAAACGATATTATATAAGTATTTGTGGTCATATATGATTATTTAAGGGAGAAAAAAAATGTGTAACTAGTATCCCCCGTAACCGCACACACACTAGCATCACGGCGCGGAGTCCATCTTTTTTTACTCGTCCGTGAGTTTTGTTTTTTTTATTGTACACCGTGCCGTGATATTGTATTTTATTCTTTTTATTACATGCTTTATTTTAGCTTCACCTGTATGTCTATTTGTATATAACCGACTCATTTGGGCGCGATTTTGACCTACATTAAACGGATAGATTTCGTTCAAACTTCCTAGATTTATCGAGGACTGATGACAATACATTAATTTAATAAAATTATTCCATTTTCCCAAGATTTTTGTTAATTTATATTTTCTATTCTAGCGTCTATAAGGCAGTAAATTTCAAGCATTATCTTTAACCAATAATTTATCTAATATTAGGAAATTTCGAATACCAAAGAGAATTTTTAATTCAACTATGCAAATTAAGTGCAAGTTAAAAAAAAATTCTTTAATAAGCATATTGTTTTAGTTTTTTTTAACTACTATTTATGAAGGTATTTAGTATTTATTTAGTAGTAAGTTCTTAAATATTCCTAGACTAGATGTTGATGTATGTAGGCTGAACGTACGTCGGTTGGGGCCTGGTTTAAAAAAAAAGTTTGTAAAAACAGGGCATTTATATGGATTGTATAGAATCGGAGATTAGTTCCTTCAATATTATAAATATTAGCACAGCTTATGCTCATTAGTAAAAATTATAATGTTTGTAAAACAACAACATTAAAATTAAACGTTACACACTTTGCATACAAAAAGAAGTATTGTACCTATTGTTAAAATATTTACAACTTACGTACGCCTCTCTAGAGTACTTAAAATTGGAAATTCCGCTTGAATCAATAATGTGCGTGTCTTGTGTCTACACTCGACACTAATTTCAACGGTAACCAATCGGCATTTTTTTTTGTGATTTTTACGTGTGAGAGTGATTTCTCAATGTCTGGTGAATGAAGCGGTTATCTCGTGCATGGTTTTCTTCCAGACCCACTTCCAGACTTCACGTCGTTAATTCCGACCTATTAACGATTCCCGCCACGATACGCAATTAACTGTAATTTTTAAGTCCGACTATGTCTTAAATTTGAATCCTACTAATATTATAAATGTGAAAGTTTGTATGTCTGGATGTATGTTTGAACTTCTTTAACGCAAAATCTACTGAATAGATTTTGATGAAACTTTACAATAATATAGCTTACACACCAGAATAACAAATAGGCTATAATTATAAAACTATAGTGTGAATTATACAAAATATAAAAGAAGTGTGATTGTTACTAATGAATACAACTAGCGCCATCTCTTATCATCTAGCAAGCACAAGATCAATACAATTTATATGGCAAAACAACGTTTGCCGGGTCAGCTAGTTTGGAATAAACTTTTTATATACCACAACACTTCATAAATGTGCCAGTTACATTCTCAAATGATTAAAACCTTTTGGTACTATATTTTCTAAAGGGACGGAAAAAAAACCACCCGTTTTTTGCAAATGAGTTTATAAATCTTAGATAATTTATACACCTGGATAGAGCCTCTTGCTGTTATCCAACACATGAAATCGGGCCAGATTTACTGCAATTTAGTGTGCATGACAGCTTCGTCTTACACTAGCGACTTGTTAGTCACTTTATATAAGACTAGCTTACCCGGCAAACGTTGTTTTGCCATATAAAGTATAATTCACGCGATAGTTTTATAAGTAATAAAATATTGCCTATATTATAGCCGGTACATCATTTTGTTCTATTGTCAATAGTTTTTGCAGCGCACGCAAAAATAGGTTTTCGATTTTACACCTTGTGTTACAAAATAGCAATTTTATTACGGATCCCTAATTTTGAACAAAAAAAAGCATATATACATAGCCTATAGCCTTCCTCGATAAATGGACTACCCAACACTGAAAGAATCATTCAAATCGGACCAGTAGTACCAGAGATTAGCGCGTTCAAACAAACAAACAAACACTGCAGCTTTATAATATTAGTATAGATTATAAAACTTAGATAATTTATACGTCTGGATAGAGCCTCTTGCTGTTATCCAACACATGAAATTGGACCAAATTTACTGCAATTTAGTGTGCATGACAGCTTCGTCTTACACTAGCGACTTGTTAGTCACTTTATATAAGATAAAGGTTAATAGTTCGCCGCAATTATTTTCAACGTGTTTACAGCTGTTACAGTCTATCTAGATGTACTAATTAACTAAGATATTAATAACAATTATAAATGTACAGCCACCAAAGTATGTATTAAAGGTATGGATATACATACTTTTATTGACACATTCAATAAGTTCGCTGTGTCATAAAAATAAATTATGTAACGAGCATTTTATTTTAGATATTTTAAAAATAAACTTAACTAACAAGTCTTATTCATATTTACAGAATTATCAAAATGGCGTCAGTGAGAAGATCTATTTGGATTGGAATAAAATGTGCTGAATTAACAAGAGCTAAAAAGGTATCATTGTGAGATTTTATTTTCTCTTTGAAGCGAAATCTCCCTACATTATACAGTTACAGGTTACATTGCAATTACCTTCTATATTTTATGGTTAAAGGGACTGAACTAAACCGTCTGCTAGGTATGTAACACTCACTCGATTATAATCAGCTGAAGTAGACTACTACCCGGTTACATTATCTCTGCCCCCTGGGTCTGACATCGATGACGTCACATCGTCGCTTTGTTTGTACAAAAAAACATCACTAGTTGTTATATTATTATTAACTAACAAAAGTCAAAACGTAACAATGAAAACTTCAAAAGAAATAGCAGTGATAGCACGAAAATATCACATGTAGGTACCTAAACGTAATGAAACTGCAAACCGTACTGACGCAACAGGACGAGCGCGAGGGGTTGAAAGGAGAACGACCGACTAATTATGTAAACCTTAGCAGTAGCGACAGGAGTAGCAGTGCGGCAGCAACAACTTCGCAATCGATCGCACGTCTATTGCTCGCCTGTCGTAGAATGCATTTTTCCCATAGGTATTAGCGCCACTCGCGATAGGACAGCAATAAATGAAAACAAAATAATTAGTTGGAACTATACTTTTTAACTCAATAACTTTCAGCCTAGCGAAACTCTCTAAGAAAAAAGCAATTGTATGAAACATGCAGTCATTGATAGATTGACAGATGACGGCTTTTATATTGTAATAAAAGGAGATAGCCGAAATCTACTACGTGTTAAGCAATTGTTCGCTTTCAAACATAGCCGGATTATATCCCCGCCATATTATTGTAATTACTATTTCAAACATATCTCAAATCACTGCACGTTTCACTAAACTAAATTAGGCAGTTCCGCCTCTTATTACGTAGTACTTACATCCTCTTTTAATAACTTTTTGGTACGTTCCTTGAGCATGATTCTTGTCTGTGGTTGAATATGACAGCAATGATCGCAAGCCTGTCGCGAGCACAGAGGATGTAAATAGTACGTAAAAAGAAGCCTACGTAAAATTTTTAAATTTAGTTTATTAGTGATATACACTGTATATTATCACTAATGATAAGCTTAGTATACTAATTTTATTTTTAAAATAAATAAACTTAGTAAATCCCTTGAAGACGGTGAAAAAATATTGCTGTTGATTTATTGATGTCTTATCACTATGTACAGATTCCATCAAATCAAATCAATATCACTTTATTCATGTAGGTCACGGAAATGACACGTCTTATGTCAAAAAAAAATATTTTTGAATTTACCGCTACTTCGTAAAGGGTTGAGCTATTGAGAAGAAGTAGCAAGAAACTCATTGCTACTCTTTTATATCAAGATTCACATTTCCATCGATTCACAAATATTTTAATTACAATATATTATGTAAAATGATGCAACGAACATATTCAAACGTCAAATAGGCAATGCCTTACACGAGTAAGTCAAAAAAGTAAATGCAAATTAATACATAAGTTATTGAGACTAAAAATAAAGGTATTCAGTGAGCATTTTATAAGTGACTAGCTGACCCGGCAAACGTTGTTTTGCCATATAAAGTATAATTCACGCGATAATTTTATAAGTAATAAAATATTGCCTATATTATAGCCTGTACATCATTTTGTTCTATTGTCAATAGTTTTTGCAGCGCACGCAATAATAGGTTTTCGATTTTACACCTTGTGTTACAAAATAGCAATTTTATTACGGATCCCTAATTAAAAAAAAAAAAAACATAGCCTATAGCCTTCCTCGATAAATGGACTACCCAACACTGAAAGAATCATTCAAATCAGACCAGTAGTACCAGAGATTAGCGCGTTCAAACAAACAAACAAACAAACACTGCAGCTTTATATATTGGTATAGATTATAAAAAAAAATATGTACATATAAATGTCTTTTATGGCTGTCAATACGGTGCGGATTTCAACGGAATTTCTTCCACGTACAACCAAACTATGGAATGAGTTTCCTTAGCCGTGTTTCCAGGACGATACGACATGGTTTCCTTTAAGCTTAAGGCGCTATGGTCCTAAAAAGTTTTTGAAAATCTACTTAAAATACTTCTACAAATACTACGGTTCCAATTTTTGACATGTTTATCTTCATTTCTTTATCTAAATTATTGCAGTTTCGAAGACACGATTACGAAAAATAATCTCGATAGATTTATTTTTTGAAAAATAGGCTTTTTTATATGAATTGTTTTATATTAATTTTTTTCGTAATAAACTAAACGTGACGCCTTGGTTGCATGCTCGCTGATGCCAACACTCAGCAGTACGCCCGTGACCCCTGTCAAGGACGAGTGGGAGGCTCCATTGCACAGGATGCCGGCTAGATTATGGGTACCACAACGGCGCCTTTTTCTTTCGTGAAGCAGAAATTTGTAAGCAATTATTGTGTTTCAGTCTGAAGGGCGCCGTACCTAGTGGAATTACTGTGCTGAAATGGCTACTACCAGGCGACCAGTGGGAGGCTCCTTTGCACAGGATGCCAGGTTGATTATGGTACCCATATGGTCAACGGCGCCTATTTCTGCCGTGAAGCATTACGTAATCATCTTTTGTCTCATGGTGATGAGCACAATGGTGGTGCCTTTAGAGTTTTGGATTTCAAGAACCCTAAGCAGCTCTGCATTGTAATGGGCAGGCCGTATTTTTCATAAAAATCATAATTTGCAGTTAAGCGTATTTATTTCAAGCAATAATTTTAGACCACAATCTTACCAGAACAAGCGCGAGCGTGCTTACAATTACTAACTATTACCTACTTAATTTACAAATACTAGCGTAAAGACAAACAGAGTGTGCGAGAGACATGACCATCTCTAAAGGTCTGAAACACATAACCGCGTTGCGGCGCCACTGCCGATTATGTCACCGTTATGACGTCATACTTGTTGACAATGATTCAGTTTGTTTCTATCACTCGGAAACAACACGCTTACCACCTCATTAAAGGGATGTATCCAGTATCTTCTAGTAAGCAGGGTCACTAACCACTGGACGAAATAGGTCGTCGTATTTAAGTAGGTATAGTTTGATACGTACCGTAGAGGGGATAACATTGACTAAATCGAAATTCAAAATGAAAAACCAATATGGTAAAACATCTTTTAGTCACTTTTGTGACCATTTGTCAATGAGTGCGTTAGCTAGTATTAATATTCAAAACACCGAGGTCACAGTAACAATAAATTCGCTTTACTTTTATCTAGTTAGTTTAGTTGGACGTTTCTCCGTTAGAGCCGAAACATATAACTGCGTTGCGGCACCGCGCCGCTGAAATCGGCAGTTTGCGTTGCGGCGTCGCGAAAAATAGCGTTTTACTATCGTATGGTAGGGTGTCGTATGGTAGTCGTGATTTTTTATTGTGAATCGATTTGTCTCTGGCATGGATTTGTCGTAAGAAACTTATTGATTATTTGTTATTATTTTTATTAGTTATTAAGAAGACATTACTCTGTTTTAAATATACGACACAGAAGATACTGGATACATCCCTTTAATGAGGTGGTAAGCGTGTTGTTTCCGAGTGATAGAAACAAACTGAATCATTGTCAACAAGTATGACGTCATAACGGTGACATAATCGGCAGTGGCGCCGCAACGCGGTTATGTGTTTCAGACCTTGGAGATGGTCATGTCTCTCGCACACTCTGTTTGTCTTTACGATAGTATTTGTAAATTAAGTAGGTAATAGTTAGTAATTGTAAGCACGCTCGCGCTTGTTCTGGTAAGATTGTGGTCTAAAATTATCGCTTGAAATAAATACGCTTAACTGTAAATTATGATTTTTATGAAAAATACGGCCTGCCCATTACAATGCAGAGCTGCTTAGGGTTCTTGAAATCCAAAACTCTAAAGGCACCACCATTGTGCTCATCACCATGAGACAAAAGATGATTACGTAATGCTTCACGGCAGAAATAGGCGCCGTTGACCATATGGGTACCATAATCAACCTGGCATCCTGTGCAAAGGAGCCTCCCACTGGTCGCCTGGTAGTATCCATTTCAGCACAGTAATTCCACTAGGTACGGCGCCCTTCAGACTGAAACACAATAATTGCTTACAAATTTCTGCTTCACGACAGAAAAAGGCGCCGTTGTGGTACCCATAATCTAGCCGGCATCCTGTGCAATGGAGCCTCCCACTCGTCCTTGACAGGGGTCACGGGCGTACTGCTGAGTGTTGGCATCAGCGAGCATGCAACCAAGGCGTCACGTTTAGTTTATTACGAAAAAAATTAATATAAAATAATTCACAAAGCGAATTGACAAAACCCACGAGGAATATTTATAAATACTAATAAACTATCGAATAAAATAAGTTTTGCGTTTATAGCCATCATAGTTTTATGATAATATTAAACAATTCATAGAAAAAAGCCTATTTTTCAAAAAATAAATCTATCGAGATTATTTTTCGTAATCGTGTCTTCGAAACTGCAATAATTTAGATAAAGAAATGAAGATAAACATGTCAAAAATTGGAACCGTAGTATTTGTAGAAGTATTTTAAGTAGATTTTCAAAAACTTTTTAGGACCATAGCGCCTTAAGCTTAAAGGAAACCATGTCGTATCGTCCTGGAAACACGGCTAAGGAAACTCATTCCATAGTTTGGTTGTACGTGGAAGAAATTCCGTTGAAATCCGCACCGTGTTGACAGCCATAAAAGACATTTATATATACATATATTTTTTTATAATCACTTATAAATGGCGGCTTTTCCGAGCATTTAATTCCCGCAAGATAGTATTAACGTCGAACCATTTTAACATATCGGACTCTATGTACAATATCGAGAAATTATAAATGATATTAAAACATTTGATTGCAACAGATTTGCGTAGGTGCCAGGATTGGGGCCCGCGGGGAAGGAGTGGTTTGTGATTGGCTGATCGCAATTCCGGGGCAATCGAAATGTCGAATGCACAAGCGGGCAGCGAGTGGGCAAGCGGGAGTGTGGTTATGACTCTAGGTCGGACTCTATGTCAACTTAAAACGCGCGAATTTTCAAAATAGTCCTAGAAACATTTTTGGTGTGGTTTTTGGTGACGTGAGAGTGAGACGTGATGCCCTAAGGACGGATTTTTTTTGTGCTTCTTCTATTGCCCCCTCAGACGTGATGCCCTAGGCAATTTGCTTAATTTGATTAAGGGTTAATACGTCACTGTCTAGACGTAATATAATAATGACGCTCTTTTAAACAGTAGATCTAGAATTCTAGAGGTCCCGGGTTCGAATCCCGGTAGGTGCAAACATTTATATGATGAATATGGATGTTTGTTTCCGAGTCGTGGATATTTATAAGTTTAAGTAATTTTATTGTATCATATATATCGTTGTCTTGTACCCACTGTTTTTTTTTATGGAATAGGAGGACAAACGAGTGTACGGGTCACCTGGTGTTAAGTGATCACCCACACTCTCTTGCAACACCAGAGGAATCACAAGAGCGTTGCCGGCCTTTAAGGAAGGTGTACGCGCTTTTCTTGAAGGTACCCATGTCGTATCGTCCCGGAAACACCGCACAAGGAAGCTCATTCCACAGCTTCGTACTACGAGGAAGAAAGCTCCTTGAAAACCGCACTGTGGAGGACCGCCACACATCCAGATGGTGGGGATGATATCGTAACTTGTGGCGTGTCGTGCGAAGGTGAAATTGAATGAAGGCCACTATAGGTATTACAGGCTATGCCTAGTTTGGGGCAAGATAATTTGTTTAAAAGAGCGTCAATATTATATTACGTCTAGACAGTGACGTATTAACCCTTAATGAAATTAAGCAAATTGCCTAGGGCGTCACGTCTGAGGGGGCAATAGAAGAAGCACAATAAAAATCCGTCCTTAGGGCATCACGTCTCACTCTCACGTCACCAAAAACCACACCAAAAATGTTTCTAGGACTATTTTGAAAATTCGCGCGTTTTAAGTTGACATAGAGTCCGACCTAGAGTCATAACCACACTCCCGCTTGCCCACTCGCTGCCCGCTTGTGCATTCGACATTTCGATTGCCCCGGAATTGCGATCAGCCAATCACAAACCACTCCTTCCCCGCGGGCCCCAATCCTGGCGCCTCCGCAAATCTGTTGCAATCAAATGTTTTAATATCATTTATAATTTCTCGATATTGTACATAGAGTCCGATATGTTAAAAACGTTCGACGTTAATACTATCTTGCGGGAATTAAATGCTCGGAAAAGACGCAAGGCGCATTTCAATAAATAAATAAATTATGCTTTGGTTTTTATTGATGTCACACCTACTCCACTTCTAAAGTACGTTACATCTCATTATCTTATTTAACAAAAAACTAATGTTTTAGAGTTTAGACGGTAATGATAGAACGATTCTAGTTGACATACGGATAGCTTATATAGGATAGCCCACAGGCATGGATTGCTTAAGGTATCAAGTAGTCTTAATCCGACATTGCGTCTAGAGTCTAGACAATCAATTCAATATCTTTGTCGCTCAAGTAGGTACCTACCTTTTTTTAGGTTGCTTTATTATAACCTATGATTCATATCATGTTTAAAATGTTAAAAATAACAAAACACAATATGTTGATTAACTAGTTCGGCAATAAAAATCAAGCACCTAAATGAGTCATAACTCATAACAAATGTTTATTTTTATTTATTATTAAAAATACACTAAGCAGTTGCGTGAAAACCATGCAGTTACGTGTGGGCAATTGACAATTGAAATATTCGTCATAAGTTAGTAATGAGGCGGTAAAATATATCCCTTGTACATTAGTAAATAATAGGTAAGTATATAAAAATAACTTAAAAGGTATTATCAAAATTAACGTACCTAGGGAGTATTTTATTCAAATATTATATTTTATAACTTATTGCCGTTCCATGAATAATAATCGTCAATGGACTATCTCTAGAAAATAAGAAGGTACTATCCCTATATATATATATATATATCCCTATATATATATAGGGATAGTACCTTCGTATATATATCCCTAGTTAAGTTACCTTCTAGGTATTTTAGAATAATTATTGAATTTATTTCAACAGAAAAATAGTGCTGTATATCAGATGTTTGCTAGGGTTATCACGAATCATCTCGTGCGTAGGGCCGACGACTTCCAGCCTCCCGAACAAGCCGGATTCCGAAAAGGCTTTAGCACCATAGACCACATACCCACGCCGCGGCAGGTCATACAGATGACGGAGGAGTATAACCAACCACTATGCTTGGGGTTCGTGGACTATGAGAAGGTCTTTGATTCGATCGAGACATGGGCGGTGCTTCAGTCTTCCCAGCGGTACCACATTGATTATCGTTACATCGAAGCGTTGAAGTGTTTTTGCATGTGATTCCACTAGGTCATTACGTAATCAGACAAGACAAGGGATTCGATTGATAGATAATATCGTAATAATGGCTGATAGGAACCTTACATTGCTGACGATGTAAGTCTTAAGCCATAGTCTCGATACCCTCAATACAGCTTCCCAAGGGGGTAGGTCTCCTAATCAGAAATAAGGAGATCCGTAGGAGAACCAAAGTCACTGACATAGCCCGGACGATTGCGAAACTGTTGCAATAAAGTCCTCAAAACTCAACACCACGTACTGTAAGACGCATTGTAGGTAATAAAGTCCTCAAATACTGAATACCATATACTGGAAGAAAGAAAGAAAAAGAAGAAAGAAAAAAGTTTATTTGTGACGATATAAGTACAATAAAACATAAAACAAAATTGAGGAATATTATTTTCTATACGAAACGGTCCCAAACTCAGCATATTTGCTAGTTTGAAAACCAGCGCTGGTCTTAGTGTGTTGAAGACGCAATCTTGGTACGCCCCCCACTAGATGGACTGCGAGACTGCGAGAGCGCGGCAGATAGTGGCAGTTCTAAATATTCTCCTATAAGCGTACGAAGAACTTTCACAATTCATTTCACCTTTACCACAGTGACTGGAAAATATAAATATTTTGTTTACAGAACTCAATTCCCTTGGTGTCATGTTTGTCGACGGACCTTCATAGTCGCAGTGTTTACACAAAATCAATTACAAAGGAAATCCATCACATCAGTAACACCGATAAGGAATTAGATTCTGGCAAGTAAGTACAAAAAATTATGATGTTCTAATCAATACAAAATCACTACAATACAAACATTTTAAATGTTGCATCTCGATACATTCTTGATTATCTTATGTATGTTAATAGATACATTAACGAATTTGCTAGAAACTGATATTCATAATGTTATGGTCCGGTATACACCAAAGCGGAGAGGAGAGGACACGAGAGGAAATACGCCGGAAAGCTGTCACGTTTTTTCCTCGAAAGCGGAGAGATGATGTGAGCTGTGCTTACGTACGCATCTCCGCTCCGCCGCGCTGCTTGATCGCTCGATGCGGCACAACATTCTATAGACAAATGAGCCTCGCCTCTCCTCTCCACTTGATCCATTTCCACCGAAGCTAAGCGGAAAGGAGATGTGAAAATAACAAAACTGATTGGTTATCAAAATACATCTCCTCTCCTTTCCGCTTTGGTGGATACCTGGCCTAACACTAGGAAGAAACTACGTCTAAGATCGTTTATACGTCTAGATAGACTGTGACAGCTGTGAAAACGTCAAGGTTGATAGTTAACTTCTATTTTGTGCAATGCACGCAAACGTTGGTGTGACGAAGAAGAACGAACGAGCAAAGTGACATACAAATTACGCAGTAGTAAGCTAAAAACATATTCAGTTCTAATCAAACTTAAATCTTATTATTTTTCTTTCTATATTCAAGTTTTACAATGATATGGCTTACTTTTACCAAGTTTTACTTACCTTTGTTGCGATTAACTTTTATCTTTAACATCTATGTTCTCAGTGAGACGTGCCAAGGGAACAATTTTAAATATTTTAGTTATAATTTGAATATGTATTGAAGCTTTGGTTTCTGTTTTTGTCTCCAATAAAGTAAATAAATAAATACAGAACAAACCAGATGAAGTGTTAAATCACATAATATTTTCTCTGCAGAGCATTATTTCCCTATTATGGCCCTACTCTTTGTCACTCCTTTTCAACAAGTCTTTACATGACGGGGTATTTCCTGAATTGTGGAAAAAAGCTAAGATCGTTCCAGTGTACAAAAAAGGATTGTGTGGTTTTGTGAAACCACGGTAAAAGTGAAACTTTTTTTCACATTATAGACATTTAACTAAAAATTAAACAAGGATCCCATCTGGGCCCTTTTCTCTTCTCGGTGTTTATAAATGACATTACCTTTTCTATACATCACTGTAAACACTCACTTTTTGCCGATGACTAAAAAATATTCAAAACTGTTGGGTCAAATAGTGATGTGGAGCTCATCCAAGCTGATCTTGATGCAATAAATATGTGGTGTAAATCAAATGGTATGGTTATTAACACAAAGAAATCTTATCACATCAAGTACACAAAGAAAAATGTACTATTTCCATCATCGTATAAATTTACAGTCCGATAAGTTACAAGAATATCCACGAAATCCGATTACTAACATGCTTGTTGAACCAATATCATTATCAAGGATTTGTTGTGAGTACAATCGATTTTCCGCGTCCATAAAAGATTTTGATATTTTTCATGAACCAGTGACAAGTCTGAAAAACCGCACATTTCTGTTCGTAAATAATTGATATTCATACAAGCAATTTCTTCTTTTTATTATATCTATTATTTTTAATAATTTGCTTCAAATCCTTGTTAAATTGGTAGATCGAACTTTATTTTGTATTTAAATTAATGTCTTTCAATAAGAGTATGCACCAGTAACTGGCATTCATACCAGATAATGTCCCTTTAAGACCATAATTATTTTAATGTTTTGTATGTAATGCTGTTGGTGTGTCAGTTAATAAATAAAATGTCCAAAATAACTCCCTGCACGTGTCTCACCTTCACCTATTAGGTTAATCCTAACTAAGTGGTTGTCAAACCAACATGTTAAATCTTGAATAATTAATAAACTTAGCTTAATCCGTCTTTTAGGTGCCTTCATTAAAATAATATTAATTAGATGGCAATATATCAGGATTATTCATCTTTTCCGCAAAAGGTATGTTTTATTTAATATTTTTCCTGTTAGTTAAAAGCACCACCTTTAATATTCATCCTGTCATATACCTATTATACTTACTTACACCCGACTTCACAAAAAGACATTTAAATTGGATTAAACAGCCGTTTATTAATTTTTTAGAGTTGATTACATTGAGACCATTGATTAGGTGCTTTAACCGATTGATTAACTTAAACGAAGTAGCACACGTAGGTTCACCATAGTTTTGCTCCATGACGCTGTAAGTTGTGTGACATGTCTGTTTCAAAATAAAAATGCAAGACGCTTTGAATTATATTTTTGAAGAAGACGATGTATTAGATGATTTTAGTGTTCGATTCCGTTTTTCTTTCATTTTCACTTACCAAAAAAAAGGCAATGACAAAATTATCATGCAATGGCTCTTTACATGTTTTTTTTGCAACAATAACATCGTCAACTAAATTGATTGAAGGAAAGTTGCCAAATTAAAAAGCCGTTCACGCTATGGATGTATAACTTTGACGAAACGAGCATTAGGTACATTTTGCAGCATTATTATGTTACCCTTCCATTTTTATGTGTCATTTGGTTTTTTAACTGAATATAGTTTAATCTTTACACAGTAATGTTACACCATTCGGTGATTTGTAACTTATTTATTCAAAAACGCTGGGTTAGTAAACCGTCGGATAAAAATACATGATGAACACGAAAAAAACGTGGTTTGTTTAAGCAACTGTTGAGCTGTAAACAGATCGGTTACGTAATCAACGATTACATTGTAGTTGATGAACCCGAGTCTTAATCGTCTAATAATAGAATGTATAAACGAACTGTTATTATGTTGCAGCACCTGAAGTAATTAACATCAATTAAATATAAATGTCTAATAACTAACCTTTAATGTAATACTTTGTAGTATTACAGATCGCAGAAAAAGAAGAATAGAATATAGAATGAAATTTCAATGAATGAGAGTCTTGACTGCTCAAATTTATATTAATTGAAAGTTCTATCAAATAATTGAATTATAAGAACCAGAGAGTACTTTGACTTATTTAGTTTTATTATTTTAGAGAGTACTAACATAGAGAGCTTGTACTAGGTTAGTTGCGAGTACAACCAGCCAGGGAAGCAAGTGAAGATGGTAAAAAATTAAGGACTGCATTATTTGCTTAATCCTATGCGAGACATGTGTAGGATTGAGAACTTTTATCTGGAAGATGTAGAGTATGTCTGATTACAGGGAAGATAAATAAAGAATACAGATCAATAAAAATAGTATTTTTTTTTTCAAATGAAAATATTTTTTTCAAAATAGGATGTGACATTACTTATTGAAAGTCTAAAACTACCACATATTTCAAAAATAATGCCTCAGACCTGAGAAGAACGGGCGCAACAAACTCAGCGGGCTTTTTTTTTTTAACAAAAAATATGTTTAGCCTGAGGGCGGTTGCTCCATTCGCTAATTGTTGTTTAAGAAAGTTATTTATGTTATAGTAACCTTTACCACCCAAATGTTTTTCAACAATTCTTTTTCAACAATTTGTTTTCAATATTTTCTAGGATCTTGTTGTAAAAGCATATGCATCGCCCCACAAAAGACTTACTAACGACTTAGCCAAGTAGTAGGTAAAGCTTAGGTCAGTTCCTGGTGCTAACATTATGGTGACATGACAGTTTCTAGCTTATGTGCCGATGTACATACATTACATTATCAAGAATATATTGAGAAGCAACAGTCAAGATGTTAATTTCTTTAAATTTTGCTCTCAATGATTCTTCAGGACCTAGGTTATAAATAGCGCGAATAGCACAAATATTGTATTAATATCGGCAGCGTTGCTTCATGCCAATATACCATAGGACATACTATGGAAATAACTGAAGTAAACTAGTCACGCCGTATCTATGTAAGTTAATTGTCTAATCTTTATAACCGCGTATGCTGCAGACCTAAGTCTGTTCGTCAATCCTTCAATTTTTTTTTTATAGTTGCTTCTCTTGTAACATTACTATATTATGACGAAACTGATTGTGGTTGCTTAGAGCCCGAGTGTTATGGGTTAAAAAGGTCAGCTTAGTAAAAAGAGTATAAATTGTTTACATTTAATAATTTTTTATCAAAGATGCTTGTATTTTTATTAAAGACCAACCTACTGGCAACCCAAGCGCTGACAGCTATTTCGGTCAACGGTGATCCGTTGGCTAGGCTGATGCCTAGCTATCCAACGAAAAATATTTTGTAATGTTATCATAGTATTGTAAATGTAGTTATAAGATTTGTTTTGTTTGATTAAATAAATAGAGGACCAGCGTACGGGTTACCTTTTGGGAAGTGATCACCGCCGTCCAAACTCTTCTGCAGCACCAGAGGAATCACAGGAGTGTTGTATGCCATTTACGTAGGTGTAAGCGCCTTTCTTGAGATCATATCGGAAATGTATAACTTACTATGTTCTTTTATTTTTTAACGTCTTGTCATCACTTTTAAAGATAAGTGATGCCAAGAAACCAAAGGGTGGGCCTCATACTTGTTTGTCATACAATGTAAAATAGTCTGTTTGTCAGTTTGAAACTGTTAATTTTCAGATTGGATAAGTTGATAAACAGACCGACGTGTATAATACTGAATTGGCTCCTCGCCTCAAGAAAAGCAGTGATGAAGTACGCGGACCTATACCTGGCGGAGGGATTTGACGTGATAACTGTGAACTGTAGACCTTGGCAACTCGTTTGGCCGAAAAGAGGGGCCCAGGTACGTCTTGTCACGGAAGATTCACGAACATTCCAGAAAAAGCTATTATCTACGAGAATACGATAAAAGCGACTTTATGTCGAAATGTTAAATTTGGTATTCTCCTAATACAAATTCATGGTTCGGTTCCGATTGAAATGAAGTTACGTTCCGATTTAGGGAAATCGTATGATGCGTATTCTCGTAACAAGATCGAACGTCAATTGTTGGGAGATGCGTATTGCAAAATTTTGACGTTTGGTTGAGTGGTTGATAGGCTAAGTTCATATGAACGCGTGGAGCCGCGCGGAACTTTCGACCGCGCGGTACAAGATTGAAGTAAAAAGCTATCTATCTAGTCTACATTGCCGCGCGATACTGCGCGCCGCGCTTCGACCCGCGCGCTAGTTCTTGAACCGCGGATACCGTACATATGCCGTCATATGAATGCTCCTACCGCGCGACGACGCGCGGTCATATGAACTTAGCCCAAAACATCATATGATAGAGCATAGATATCTCTTATATAGTATTAGAAAAACAAAAAAACCTTTTCTTTATAGTTATAAAAGATTACGAATCTAGAGTCAAATGTGGAAAGGATCGGAACTTAACGTGAATGATTTTGAAATAACGAGAACAGCAACGCTAGGCGATCCAGGCTAAAATAGGGCTAAAAATATATCTACTCCCTTACCTACCAGTTACATACAAATGTTTCGAATAAGTTAAGCTTAAATGAGAAGAGGCAAGCACTACTTGCCACTCTTTTAAATCAACACTGTGCAAAATGCAGTAACAAAAATACTTGAACGTTTCGACTCACATTAGCAAGCAGTATCAATGCGACTTAGGGAAATCAAGCATTGAGTATAATTCCACCATAAGGCCGGTAGAGCATCACTTGATATCCATAGGCAGTTTTTCACATTCTATCAGGTAAACAATAGGCCCGTTTTCCCCCCTCTTATATAAATTTTACATAAACCGCATAAAACTATTATTAATTCATCAGGTTATAGGTATGGATCTGCTGAAGGTGATGGCATCCAGTGACGTAACATACGTGGTCCATGGATTCTCTGTTGGAGGTTATGTGTGGTCTGAGGCGATGGTACAGGCTATGAAGGATTCACAAAGGTAAATATTGAATTTAACTTTCAGGTGAGTAAACTATCACCTGATTAATGATAATGAACACAAAGAAAAAAGGCGTTAATGAAATAAAAGGAACCACTGTGAACCACTGTCATCCGTGCCCACCCCAGAATGGTCTTATGCATTTCCCAGGACGTCTGAGGACTGTCTCAAAATAATGGGCTCTTCACATTTCATATAATAATTCATGTGCCTCATTTTGGAGATATCTACCCTACTCGCAATCACACCAAGGATGCTGTTGGTGCGGTTATTTTCCTTATAATTGCATGGAAACCGTCAATACGCGTTTCCGCGAACATACCGGAAGCACTGCAGTATTTCGAAAAACCCAACAGCATCCTCAGCTAGTTGTCATACTGAACTCGTAAGGCGTTGACTGCCCTTTGAGTACAGCTAAACCACAAGCAGCACGAGTAAAAGTACTGTAAAAATACCCTAAACAAAGTTATCTTTACATCTTTTGTATATCGTGCGAACCTACGGGCCAACATATTCCCTCAGACAGCCAATGCCCTACGCTACCTCACAATATCAAGGTCATCTCAAAGGCACTCCTCCACCCAGTGACCGAAGTAGTTGAACTTATTGTTTCTCTTCAGGGGTACACCGTAAAGTTTCAGGTAAAAGCTATCGACTTTATGTTCACGCGTCTGGAATACAAAAACTCAGTTTTCGTCGTGTTATACCTGAGTCCATGGGCCGCAGCGTACTCCTCAGACTCTACGAGCAGTTTCCTGTTTGCGAAACCAGAAGACCCTAACAGCATCATGTCGTCCGCGTAACTAATATTGTTGACCATGTCTCCAGCAATTGACATATAGAAGATGGGTTGAAGAGCCGAGGAGACGTTAACCGATCGTCTCACCTCAACCTGCACTCGTCAGAAAATATGTCAGCCCATTTTACCACATTTAATTGGTTTTTGTACCAATAATCAAGGACGTTTCTATGCGTAATTTATGCTATAGCTGTTTTAAGAA
This sequence comes from Leptidea sinapis, assembly GCF_905404315.1. NCBI lineage: Eukaryota > Metazoa > Arthropoda > Insecta > Lepidoptera > Pieridae > Leptidea > Leptidea sinapis. The sequence continues at coordinate 5,251,755 of NC_066311.1, read as the reverse complement.
ATCAAAGAGTTATCTAATAATTAATAAAAAGAAATCTACAAACTTATTCTTACCTCCTAATATGATGCGATCTCGACATTAACTCACAGGTGTATCAAAAGGTCATGCCATACATTGAACAACAACAACATACGCTTCGCTTAGGGAGGAGTGTAGCGGCCACAAATGGCTAAAGAGTAATAATAATAAATAACTAAGTATTTATTTACTCCTCACAAAGCACGACGAGGAATAAATGACGAAGAATAACACGCTGAAAAAACTCAACAGCAGTCTCAACTCGTTTCATTCAAAAAGTAACCTATAAGTTCATTGCTAATTTGCAGCGGAAGTAGTTGTGGCTGTGGTTGCAGTACCTGGACGAATACTGGACATGTAGTTAATTCTAGTGCTACATCACCCATGTAGGTACCCTTATTTTATACCCCTTTAAATTGGGTTGATTTCGTGTCACTGTAAAAGCCACATAATTTTATACGGTTGAAGAGCCTGGCCCCTGGTGTACCTAGTGCATTTCGCCATTGTATCTCTGATGACTAACAATATAATATTGTTACAGGTACCAACCGGTGCTGGACAGAGTTAAGGCTCAAGTCTGGGACTCCCCCGCAGACATAACAGAAGTCCCCGTTGGCATACCCTGGGCTATGTTCCCGAATAACAGGCCTGCGCAACTTGCCACGAGAGCTTTTATCAAGTGAGTTTTGAGTTTCTAAACTTCAAAAGATGAAGGTGGTTCTATCAAACAAAGAATAAAGGGGCCATATCGTTGTCCAAAATTCGACGATTGTGCAGTTGCATACCTAGTGGCAGCTAATCATAGTTCCGAGGTTTTGTCTTATGTTATATTGTCTTATAGTTCATAAATATTAATCAAGTTATAATTAAACAAAGAGCCTTTGTTAGTGTAACCCTTTCAGCATTATAAATGTTCATTTATCATCATCATCAATTCAGCCGGAATACGTTCACTGCTGGACAAAGGCCTCCCCCAAAGATCTCCATGACGATCGGTTTCTCGCTGCCTTCATCCAACAAATTCCGGCAATCTTGACCATATCATACTTCTTGTGGGGGCTCCAACACTACCTCTTCCGGTATGTCGTCGCCATTCGAAGACTCTTCTGCATCAATAGCCATCTGTCCACCTGTAGCCAGCTGTGTGCTATGTCAGTGACATTGATTCTCCTACGGATCTCATTTCTGATTCGATCTCGCAGGGAAACTCTGAGCATAACCTTCTCCATACCTTACCTACTTAGAATGAACTCTCTATGTTCTACGCAGTATCAGCTCTGGTATCATGAACTGATTAGACATGCCAAATAGAATATCCAAGAGAAACAAGACTTTCAGAACTGTTACAAAATCTGCACCTGACTAATATCTGTATTTAAACATTAAAATTTGTTCAGTCCAACTTATTATTGAGTTATTCTTCATACGGTCTATCTAATCAGGCTCGCACTATAAATTCGAGTATAATATTTTTCCCGCGCTTTGCAATGGAGACAAAGCCGCGATTTTTGTTTCATCATAATGACGTAGGTGTAGACATTTCAAAAATGAATCATTAGATTTACGTACGGACGTGTTTGCGAAGTTTATAACCTTGTTCAGCGTTAACGCTAGTAAAATATTCATGTTATATTCATTGACAGATTGTATTTGAAGGCGTTCTACAATATAGCGACCGTGCACTATGAGAGGGCTTGCAACTTGTTCTATCGGACGCCGTGCACCGCTCCAGGGCTATTCCTCCTCTCCAGCAAAGACCCAGTGGGGAAAGAAGAACGGATTCGGAGAGCCTGTGATATTTGGATTAGTATGGGGATTAAGGTGACTCAAATGATAAATTCAAATGCTTTTTTTTTATCATGCAGCGACATAATCAAACAATAAACTAAAATAAGCTAGTAAATAGTTTGATAAAATATTTTATATTCGAAAAAAGGTTCTACAATCGCTTATTCAGTCAGAATTTAACACTCATTCGAATGGATGTTTTGCCCTGTACTTTCCCCGAGGCGTAAAAAGAATAGGGGGGTCCCAGGCCCATGGGTGTCGTAAGAGGCGACTAAGGGCGTTTTAGAAGTGGGAGAGTGACGCTGCCGTCTTATGACGTCAGCACAATCGGGCCACACTCGCACAAAATACCGGCGTGAAGTAGTGGCCTAGTGCCGCTATGTTTCGCATAGGTAAGTGTCTTGTATCGAGTCCTCTCTTGAGAAGGTCGCGGAATGAAGCTTGCCAGAAGACTCAAGTTTGTACTAAAAAAACCCCATTTGTCGTAGCATCGCTCACGACACGTTAAGTTAGGATATCATCCCCACTATCTGGATGTTCGTCGGTCCTCCACAGTGCGGTTTTCAAGGAGCTTTCTTCCACGTTCTACAAAGCTGTGGAATGAACTTCCTTGTGCGGTGTTTCCGTGACGATACGACATGGGTACCTACAAAAAAAGCGCGTACACCTTCCTTAAAGGCCGGCAACGGTCCTGTGATTCCTCAGGTGTTGCAAGGGAATGTAAGCGGCGGCGATCACTTAACACCAGGTGACCCGTACGATCGTTTGTCCTCCTTTTCCATAAAAAAATGGATGTCGAAGTGATTTTGTGAAACTTAACAGAATTAACTTAAGATTTATAACATTTTAAATGACAAATTAAAAACAACCGCAAAGTTACAACTTCAAATTTTATTCGTCCTTAATTATAATAGAGTACATGGATTTTTTTTAAATTTCAGTGCACGCTTCAGTGCTGGCCCGACTCACCCCACGTGTTACACTATTTGAAGCATCAAGACGAGTATGTCGCGCTAGTTCGTAAGCACTTGCATGACAATGTAAAAGAACCCAAACAGCTAAGCTGATCTTTTACTTTTCTGCCGTAGGTATTTGACTCTTAGACCAGTGCTGAAGCCTTTGAAAATTTTACAAAGTGAAAAAGTAGTATGAAACTTATTGGAAAAGGAAGAGAATATAACATAAATATAAACTTACTTAAATAAACAAATAAAATTTAATGAACGATGCGGGACTCGAACCCACGACCTCCGGCGTTCCGTGCCGGTGCTCTAACCACCTGAGCTTACCGTTAGAGTGACGTATCGTTATAAAATCTTGTATGCTTTGTTCAACTCTCAGTTACTTACTTACTTAAATGAACTTGTAAACTTGTTATGTTCATTTTTCGGTTTATATAAATCGGTCTAATATAACTAGGTATTTTAGTTGCTAGCTTTTTCGAGCACTATATAATTTATGATTTCTGTTAATGTGGAACTCTAAGTCTATTTGTTTTCATGTATTTATTGTCATATTTGTTTAAGACTGTATGTTTCCCAAATAGAAGAAAAAAAATATGGATTAAATTTAATCTTATCTATTTATAAATGTAAAAAGGATAATGATTCAGTGTTTTATTATCCTATTTTTTCATTTTTATTTGTTAATTCTTTTCCAATGGGTTTCACCCTACTATTAATTTTTTTGGTTTCAAAAATTATTATCGAAATTACAAACCCTTCCAGTATCTAGGCCCTAGGGTATATTTTAGAGATAGGTGAGAGAATTTCAAATAGAGAAAATGAAATTATGGCCGCTTTATCAAACGGTCTTGACCTATGGTTGTAGTTTATCATACATATAAGTAGGTAGATATAGTTATATATGGACTTGGTGTTGATGAATTAATTATTATTAAGAAAGAGTAGGCTGTCTATAAAGCTCGTTTATGTACTATACTATTAGCAACTATATTTAATTAATATGACAAAAATGTGATCTTGGTTTTATGAATAATTAAATATTTACATTTTAATTTGTTTTTCAATTTCATATAACTTATTTCTACGGCTGATTCCCCAAGTAATGTCATCTATAGACGATGAAGTTAATAAAGGTGTTATTCAAAATTTTATTCTTTTTAATTCTCTCTTAAGCCAAAGGCTGTTGCCGCTAAGTTAAATATCTGACATGATACATCGTATCTATTATAAGCCTTGGTATGTTTTTTCAAACCTCCAGTCGTGGCCCCTTATCCCAGATCACATGAAAATAACAAATTGATCAAAATACTACTTTTATACTGATGTCACTAATGAAAGGTTTGGTTTCGACGTGCGTGGTTAAAGTTATCAAAGTGGTTTGTTAATTTAGAGAAAATTGAAGACAATAAATAGCGTATGAAGCGTTACAGATGCAAGGGGCTGTGTCAGAACCGGGCAAAGATGACCTTTTTTATGAAAAACTATGAGAAATAATCCCCCGTAGTCATCGGCTCGTGAGTGACTGCTACCGCCCATTCTATCTTGAAAATAACCGGAATCGTTGAAAGTCGTAGGCATGAAACAGGACAGCGTTGCCGGCCTTTAAGGATTGTCTTATAAAGGTTGTCTTATCAACCCTGAAACAATCAAGGTGAGCTACCTTGTTCTAGGAGCTATCTTCTACAGTTAGGTTGTACGTGGCAGAGAGATCCTTAAATGCTTTGTGGGGGAACATCAGGATCGTGCGGATAGAGCCAAGCTTTGGTGCTCGTGATTCGATTCTGAAATTCGGCGGCAAGAATTTAAATTTCTTTTGGGAGGCAAGCGAAATTGTATGCAGGTATGTATTTATATAATTATTTCCAAAAATTAGTAGTAGGTAACTAGTTGAAAAAAAATCTAAAATAGAAATAGAAAACATAGCCACACATTCAAAATTTCTCAAAGATAACCTCAACACGTTCACAATAAGTCCGCACACATTGTAACAGTTTACAGTGACGCAGGTCAAAGACCAATAAACTTTATTCAATTAGGCTCAAACTAAGCGCTATTAAATCGTCACTATTTTTTTTTAAATTACTGAATTTACCATAAGTTCGGATAAAGTTGAGATCGTGAGAAGAACATACAAGAAACTCAACGGCCAGTCTTTTCAATCAAAAGAGTATTTAACAATGGCTGTAATATACATTACAAATTTATTTGTAAGGTGCTGCATCCAATCCAAAAGGCAATAAAGAATAAACTGTATTAATATAAATTATCGTATATAGGATGCATCAACCTTTAGATCATTTAAATAAATATATAAAATATATTTAAATAAATCACGAATTCATTTCTAATGCGCATAAAAATTATTTTCTTATTATCTCTCTTAGAAATATTACTCTTAATATCACCGATATTTGAAAATATAATAAATGAAAAGATTTATAAAATTAACAATATATTTTAATCCAACACATTTTTTAATTATTTACATTACATCATCATTAAAATTCTTCTTCTTATTTCTTTTGCCACTTTTATTTTTGTTAATTTTCTGTTTTGGCAACTTTATACGCTCTCGTGCCGCCATTTTGAGCCGCATGGCGTGCTTACTCTTCTTCTTTTCTAGCTTAACATTTTGTCTATGGACGTCCGCTTGCGTTTTCAGTTTGTGACTATTTCTCATTTTATGTTGCGTTCCGACCTTTGCTGTGAGTCCTGTGTATTGATCGACTTCATCCACTTTTGGTTTCTTCACAAATTTCCCAACTTCATAATTATTAGTTTTAGCGTTGTTTTTCTTCTCGAATCTTCCCTTTTTGAGGTAACTCTCATCCGGCACGAAAGGCCATTTCCGCTTTCGATTCTTATTTCTCTTGTTTTCCTCTGCGTTGTCATTGTTCTGTTGTGTCAACGGATTTTTCGCTATTGATTTCTCTAATCTCTTCTTCCTAGCGTTGAGTGCTGCTCTGTCTTCTATCGAAAATGACACGATCGGTCTCTAAAATAAAATAAACAGTATTATAACGATCAATCAGTCTTTTCTTTTTTAATACCAATATTTTGCAGAATTAATCCGTAAAAACAACATATTAATTACAGGCCAGGGAAACTAGCTTTGATACAGATTTGATCGAGGTCGTAATACAATACCCTTCGTCTTAGATAGTTTTCTGATGCGTAATGAATCGCACATTGTTACTGTTGTGAGCAAAATAAATTAGGTGGGCCGTTTTGTGAATCAATTTATTAACATAAAAAAAATACTTAATGTTTTAATACCAGTTTGTATAACATTTTATTAACTACAAATTTATCGTTTGTTAGTATCCTGAACGGCGCTATATTGTAACACACAAATTACATTTTCTCAAAAAAAAAATTTAAACGTGTGGCACTGAAAGATACCTAAAATTGTGTGACGCTTTGTCATTGTGTCCATATAAATTTACATGAATGAATAATTTAAAAAGGAGATACACAGTCCGATACTACTGGAAAACATAATATTATGTGCTTATACCGCGGCCACAACTCTCTTGTAACACCAGAAGAATGGCAAGAACGTTGCCGAACAAAAGTGTCAAATAAACGTCCATATGAAATCCAAAACCGTTAACACATTGGTAAGTGGCGGGCGAGAATCGAACCAGTAGGACTCAACGGTTCTAGGTATTGCGCCACCGTATTTTCATGTATTTGTGGTATGCAGCCCGCGGCGCTAAACTGACGCTAAAGACTCCATTTTGTGTATGTAAAAACGTCTAGATTGAAGGGGCAAGTGAGCCCTTGGGTGCACTGTGCGTCATGGCTCGACATGGTATTGTTTGAAGATATTTTGATACTTCATCGATGCGCAGGGCGCTAAACATCGCGAGACCAAAGTTCAATAGGCAAGGGTTAGTATGGTATGGTATAAGGGCTCCTGTTTCCGTAATTAGACCACTAGCATGGGTCCATTTTGCGTGCAGTAATGGCCAGTTACTCCAACCAGCCCAGCTCCTTCCAGAAGTTCAGAACATTCCTGGGGTGTTTTTGCCCGTTGGTTGGCCACCCCCGCACATTCCAGGATTACGTGAGCGACCGTTTCGTCTTCGGCCAGACAGCCTCTGCACTTAGGACTGTCCGTCGCCGACGCCGATTGAGAAGAGGTGTTTGTTTAGTGATGTGAGACCTGTTAGGGTGCCCACCATTATACGGATGTCATGTCTGTTGAGGCTGATAAGTCTACGTGTCAGTTTGGGCGATAGTGCCGGTGTCTACAGCTTGAGACATTCACCCATCGGGTGTTATGTAAGTCGTTGATGAGAGAGCGTATCCATGAGCGCATTTGGCTGAAGGGCAGTGGCAGTAGTGGCAGTCACTAGATTTGCCTTGCAAGCTCATCCGCTGCATCATTTCCCAACGAACCGCTATGTCCCTTGATCCATTGCAGAGTTACCCGGTTATAAGAGGCAACCTGTTCAAGGGTTTGGTGACACTCGTGTATTAGTGCTGAGTTGTAGGTACCTTCAGCGCTGTTAGTACCGCCATGCTGTCAGAATAGGCGAGGGTCACTTACGTTGTTCTTATCAAAGATTTCCGGGTTGTTGTTCAGTTTCCTCAAACAGGCGAGCGCGTCTTCGTGTCGCGTGAACATCACGAATCCGTACCCCTTAGACCTGGGAACGTCCAAATTCAAATATATTTATTCAAAATAGTATATAATATCACTTATTGAAAGTCAAAAACTACCACCCATTCCAAATACTATGCCTCAGACTTGAGAAGAATGGGCGCAACAAACTCACCGGGCTTCTTTTTTTTATAAAAAAAATATGGTTAGAATGTCGTACAATAAAAAATATTATTTGATAGCCTCGGGGCGGTCGCTCCATTCCCAATCTGTGGTATCATTACGAAAGTCATGGATATAACTGAATTCGCTAGAAACCATCATAACCATAATGTTAACACCAAGAACAGACATAAACTTATAATACCTACTACTTGGCTAAAAAGATCCCAGAAAAGGTATTACGAAATTCAAAAGAATTGTTACAAAACGTTTATGTGGTAAAGGTTACTATAACATAAATGACTTTCTTAATGCCACAAATTGAGAATGGAACCACCTCAGGCTATTAAATAATAATTGAGCGAAGCGATGCAGAGCGGAGCTCCCACCGGGTGACTCCAATTGATTTCTGCAATTCGATTTGATTCAATTATTATAATTAAAAACAAATATGATTTACAAGTTATTCTAAATTAGCACGCGCTATTTATATTTATTAAAAAAAAAAAGAAATTCTCGTGTTGACCAAATAAGGCGCTAAATTCAGCATGTTTAAATATGGCGCCAAATTCTAAACGATTATTTCTACTGTTTTTGTTTGGATTAATTTTGTTTTGTTTTTGTACACAGACTTAGTTTACCTCGCTTCGCTCAAATAAACGCCGCAGCGAAGCGGTACGACGAGCGACTGCGGCATCCTAGTTTTTATTGTACGATTTTGCTCGCTGAGTTTGTTGCAGCCGTTCTTCTCAGTTCAGAGGCATACTTTTTCGAATGGATGGTATAACTATTTGAATGTGAAATATATACGCACGGATGTTTTCCATCGCGGGAGATGGGTGCTCGCAAGTCCCGCATGACTCGTGCCTCAGTGATGACGCAGCGCGAGCCCGCACCTCGCACGCACACGCGTCGCAGCGCCGCATCATCGTAGTTGTGCGGCAAGTTGGACACCACGAGCCGGTACCGCGACACGAACCTACGACAAACCACAACAAAGATCATTAACGGCCATTCCCAATATTCAGTCTATCTCCGGTAATGGCCTACTAGAAAGAAAAAATCCTAACTATCGTTGACTTTTCTGTCCCAATATACGTATCGACGGTAACCCATCGTAAACGCTGTCTGTCAATGGGACGACGTATAGCTTACCAGCGATAGAAGTTTGTATGGAAATTGCAACAGTGAACTGGCGATACGTATGACTTATCGTGTATATTGGGACAGCTTCAGATTATTGACAGCTAATTACTGACAGTAGAAGGTAGATATTTAACTCTATCTGTAGATAGTACATATATTGGAAGCGGAATTTCTCCTTGAACTGAACAAAACAAACATTGACGCGCCGTGTCCCCTCCTACACTGGAGTCAGTGCTCGCTCCAGGAAGGGGGAACAAGTCTGAAATGGTCTGACAACAACCAAACAGGTTTGTTTTTCGTCTAGTCCAGACTCCAGACAATACCTTTCTCGTCAAGAGTTCACACAGTACTGACTCTGGATTCTGACTGGTTCGTCCGCTCCTGTCTAGCTGCAGTGTCGGAGCGCCGAGTCTGGACTGGTCTGGTGTGAGGAGGTATAGGCAAAGGTATGGTGAGGTAAACAATCGCTTACCAGAATCAAGGAGTGCAATAAAAAAAAAGTTTGATGATTTTAATTCGAACATAATACAGGGTGGACCAAAAGTCCGTTAACAGTTGAATCGGTTGCCGCGTCTAGCAGCGGCGGCGGGGGGTGGAGGGGTTACGCATTGCAAGACCGGCCAATGGGAATTTAGCTCAACAAAAGTTTTGCAATTATTACAAGATACGACACAAAAATCAAGCTACATCAGACGGGAAGACGGGTTCAACAATGGATTTACCTCGATCTGGCCGATCGAAAACGTAGAGCGAGTAAAATCGTCTGTTCGTGACCTACCTGGACTTTCAACTCGAAAGCGGTCTGCTGTCCTTAACGTGCCAAGAACATCATTAAACCGCATTCTCAAGAAAGATTTAAGTCTACATCCCTATAAAATCCAAATGGTGAAGGAATTAAGGCCTCAGGACCATGCCACTAGGTTGGAGTTTGCGAACGAAATGGTAGAGCGATTCACCAGTTTTACAAACATTTTTTTCTCAGACGAGGCACACTTTCACCTGAATGGGCATGTTAATAGACAAAATTATCGTTATTGGAGTGACACTTATCCGAAATTTAAGCATCACAAACCCCTGCATTCACCCAAAGTCACAGTATGGGCTGCTTTATCAGCAAGAGGCATTATTGGTCCATACTTTTTTGAAGACTCAAGAGAACGTGCGGTATATCACCATGTTACAAAACTTTTTCGCTCCCGCACTGCAGGATTTTGTTGGTTTTAATCAACGCTCATGGTTTCAGCAAGATGGAGCCACTTGTCACACACGTAATGACTCGTTAAGGGCAGTTCGAGACATTTTTGGCCCAAAAGTGATATCGAAAAGAGGGGAATTTGACTGGCCGCCTCGTAGCCCGGATCTATCACCAATGGATTTTTTTTCCTTGGGGATATCTTAAGGCTAAAGTTTACGACACCAACCCAGTAACTCTTGACGAATTAAAGGATCGTATTTGCACTGAAATCCAAAACGTCTCAACAGAAACATGTAAAGCTGTTATCGAAAATTTCCGCTCTAGATTGCAGCAATGCCAGAATAATGAAGGATTGCATATGGATGATGTGATTTTTAAGAAAGAAATTCCCATTTTGTTTAGTATCGAAAACAATAAACAATTTTGATCTACTGTAATTAGTTTTTTTTAATCATCATTCCAATTATAAACGGACTTTTGGTCCAACCTGTATATTTGAAATTATTGGGGGCCAATACGAGAAAACCAGGAACAGAAATCAGTTAAGCTAGTATAACACGTTACCTGTTTAGATTCTTCAACATCTGCGTCTTGCTACGCTCCAGTGCGAGCCGCTTGCTCATGTCGGAGGCGGACACGCCCACCGCGGCTTGAGTCCCCGCCACTATCACTGACAAATAAGAGAATTGGAACTTAGACCTACGAAATACCTTAGACGCTATATTCACTGACAAGACACCAGAGTAACAGACATACACTATCTAAAAGACTAGCAATGCTCCTATGACTCTTCCAGTTTAATAGGCGGAGGTGGTCTGTACATTTGTTAGCCTTCCAATCTTTATATATATAATTCTTCTGTACGTGTGTTGACAGTGAACTCCTCCTAAACGGCAGGACCGATTTCAATGACATTTTCTGTGTATGTTCAAGTGGTTTCAAGGATGGTTTAGATTCACAATTGAACTACCTCCTAAATGGCTGGACCGATTTTGATGATTTTTTAGAGTGTTCCAGTGAACTTGAGATTGGTTTAGATTCTCAATGCATTAAAATTCTCCTACGTATGTTAGTGATCTCCTCCTAACGTCTGGACTGATTTTTCAAATTTAACACGTGTGTACAGGACGTCTGTCGGGTCCACTAGTACTCAAATCAAAAATTAACAACATTTTAACCAAACGTAATGAGTAGGTACGCCTCTACTCGTAACGCCTCTCAAATGTATCCACGATATCGCCACAAAAGTCAACGATATCGCTGTGAAAACGTAACAACTACCAACAAAAGACTTAATTACTCGGCTTAGCCAGATAGCAGTTAATGATATGGTACTGTTTTCACAATTTCTATTAAATTGGGCCCTTTTTATGTCTAACGTTGGCCAGTTTTTCCAAAGAGCTCCTTCCAGAAGTTCAGAACATTCATGGGATATTAGCAGACTTCTCTGACCGACCTCGTGGAGGATTTTTGCGTGTTAGTTTCACCGTTTCATCATCGACTTATCATCTGTAAACTTAATAGGCTTGTGAATAGGACCTTGTTTAGTGGTTTGTGAGGTGTCGTGTCAAGGTGTCCACCATGATACACATATTGTGTCTGTTTAAGTTGATGATTCGACAGGTTAGTTGAGTGATAGTACAGGTATCACTTTTTTCGACAACCTATAGCTTGTGGGTTTTGCCCAATAGTAGGCATAATAAGATTATCCTTTGTAATGAAGTTATGGATCTTACAGATTTTGGAAAGTTCATTAATGTGTTCTGTACCTACATACATTACACTATTTAGAATCATTTGTGGTGAGTATTGCATGATATGTAGGATTATATGGATGTATTAGGATTATTTTATTGTTGTTTGCTGAGTTCTCGTAACAGGTTTCATCATGTTCGCTTAAATGTCACTGCTTGTGGCGGCGACATGGGACGGGTCGTCCCCTTCCCTAAAATATGGTTGAGGGAGGCGCTGCTTGTGGTGGCGGGATGATCCTGTTGCCGGGGACTCGGTTTCAGATTCTTTAAAGTTATTGTGTATATATATATGTATGTATATTATTTATTTATAATCGCTTATAAAATGCTCACAGAATACCTTTATTGATTTATGGTGCATGTGGATGATGCAGCTACTGTACTCAATAACATTTGTATTAATTTACATTTTTTTTTTGACTTACTCGTGTAAGACATTGACGAGTTTCTTGCTACTTCTTCTCATTAGCTCAACCCTTTACGAAGTAGCGGTAGATTCAATAAGAAAAATATTTTTTTTTTGACATTCATAAGTGTCATTTTCGTGACCTACTTGAATAAACTGATTTTGATTTGATTTGATTTGATTAAAAGGCATAAAAGGCATTTATTTTCACAAAATTGATCCCTTTAGAAGATTACCTTTTTGATGTCATTTCTAATATACTAGATACTACTACCGCCTCGGAAACAAATAATGGCGCTCTGAGAGAGAAGGAGCGGCACAAGAAACTCTCATAGCATTCTTTTTTTGCGCTCTTTTCAATAAAAATATACAACACTGTTCAGTCATATCTATCGCTGTAAAATAATCATAATTTAGTCCCAGGCTGTCCGATCACTTAGATATTCAGCTGTGGAGTAATAGGATTTACGACAGAGCCATATTTTTTATAAAATATTTAAATTTATTTATAGATAATGCCTGAGCAGTGGCTGGGACTTTATTATTAAAGTGTATACATTTACCCTTAAAGCTATTATGTATCTTATCTTATAATAATACCAACCTCCTTCCTTAACGAGGTACAAATTCCGATTATCCTTTGGCTGTTTTTTGCTGCCCTTAACAACATTCTCTCTCTTGAGCGCCGGTTTCACCACCAGCACTTGACCTTCCAAACGGAGCTGTTCCGGTGGTAGCGACAAGAATCTGTCCGTATCGTCTTTATTCTGGAAATATAAATCGTTTTCTAATCAGAAATTATATCTTTAAATCAATGTGTTCGATTCCTTCGCAGGAATCTTTCAAAAATCATCTAAGTATAACATAAATGATTCCTTAATGATACCACTGATTGGAAATTGAGCCCGGCTATTTAATAATAAATTTTATTGCATTGGAACGATGTTTTTATATAAAAAAATGAAAGCCCGCTGAGTTTGTTTCGCCCGTTCTCTGAGGCATACTTTTTGGCATGTGTGGTAGTTTTTGACTTTCAATAAGTGATCTTATCCTATCCTATTTTGATTAAAAATATTTGAATTTGAACATATTATGCAGTTTAAGTTTTCATTAAAATCAGGCGCGAGACTCTTTCGAGTACCTATTTTCCATTATTCTTTATAGTTACAGATTTGTTCGTCCACGCCTATTTGATACTGAGTTTAGATGTCCCGACCTCTACTCGACGAAAGGAATATTCCTAGCAAATTGCGAGTCTCTACGCCGTATGGTTCTTAGCTGAAGCTAGCTTACTAGTAGCTGTAGGTAGTTTTTATAAATACTTTGTTGAAATACAAAATGAGTAGACTATATATTGTGTTTCACATACCACAAACTTAACAAAAGCCGATCCCTTCGAGTGTTCAGTCATCTTATCAACACACACAAGCGCGTATTTCACGGGACCAGTTTGTTCCGCGAAGGTCCGGAGCTGGTCGTCATCCACGCTGAAGGGCACATTCGTCATAAACACCGTACAACCATCTTCAGCGTCGTTCAGTTTAATACTGCGAATTTTAAAACTTTGTGTGAGATAAATATAGTTGCAACCTTGTTCATAACCTGTTACTCCAGCTAATAATCTATGAGTAACGGCACATAGAATAGGTCGGAAATAGAGCGCCACGTACCAAGTATTTGAATAAAAACCTAAAAAATATTTATTTTTATAGTTTTTCAGTAAACTATTTTGATTTATGAACTCAATTTAATTTTTTTACACAATTATTTTAAAAACATAATTCCCGCGCGTCACCATTTGCCGATCAGTAACAGGACATATAACCCGCCGTTTGATTGTAAACATCAACAGCGTGAGCAACTCATTCCATTCAACTTTGTATCGACACAAAATCGAATACATACTCTTAATACCAAAAAACTCAAAATAATTTAATATACCACTAAGCCAGCCATCCTGGTATATGTTTTGGGATGCGAGATGGAAAGTTTTGTTTAAATTTTGCCAGTAAGTTTGACATAAAAGTAATTATCTAAAATAAGAAAAAAATATTAAAGTTGGCATCAACTAACCGTTGCCTATCAGTCTGTGTACTAGTAACACTTTTGTCATCATCTTCCACTTCATTATCACTGCCTTCTTCTTCATCTTCATCATCACTTTCATCTTCTTCACTGGGTTCATCATCAGAGCTCTTTTCTTCATTCTCATCCGAGGCTTCATCACTGCATTCTGATTCACCTGTCAATCACCCACATATTTTATATCAGAGAGCTGAATGTTTATATAACTATGTGTATTCTAACTAGCAACCAGGTCTTCTGATGGTAAGTGATCCCCTTCAAGTATGCTTGCATATCAGATGAATAACTGAAGTGTTACAGGTCCCTTAGAAAAAGCATATTGCATAGTAATATATATTGGACTACCATACTATTACCAGTTGGACAGGATGCCGGCTAGATTATGTGTACCACAACTGTGCCTATTTCTGCCATGAAACAGTAATGTGTAAGCATTACTGTGTTTCAGTCTGAAGAGTGCCATTGCTAGTGAAATAACTGGGCAAATGAGACTTAAGATCTTATGTCTCAAGGTGATGAGCGCAATTGTAGTGCCACTCAGAGTTTTTGGGTTTTTCATGAAACCTGAGTGGCACTGCATTTGAATGGGCAGAGCATATAAATTACCGTCAGCTGAACATCCTGTTAGTCTATCCCTTATTCTCATAATAAAAAAAGAGGAATCACTAGAGTATTTGCAAAAAGAACTAACAACAAAGTCAAAGTAACATAGTAAGAAAGATCTGCAATCACATGGTACATATAATGAATTTCATATAATATATACTACTAACTTTTAACTTCATCCTTAACTTCTTCGGTGGATATATTAATTGGTGTTTTGTCATCATCTTCACTGTCAGAGTCCTCTTTTTTGACTTTCTCCTCCATTTCCATTTGACTGTTAACAACATGTTGCATGTACTTGTCTTTTGGAACTGCCCAATCAACAGATATTGGCCTACCTGAAATTAAAGATTAAAATAGTCATTATATATATAGGTATAAAACTCTATTCTTTATCTATTATTTTAAGTTCATAGAGATGTGATGTCTGTAACAACTGCATGGTATATAGCCAATACTACAGTAAGATTTTTAGACACATAACCCATGTAAATAGGTTACTCTCTCAGCGGATGGCCCTCACAAAGATGAGGATGAAATACAAAGAATAGAAAAAAAAGCTTACTTAATGTTCAAATGTCCAAGGCTTAAACATACAGGCATACAGCTTCTCTGCCCTCATGGGGAAGGGAAATGTTGAGTGCTCATTGATGTCAAGCAGAATGTTTTTATTTATTGTATTTTTGACTAGAGAGTGGCTCTCTGCATTGAAAAATGCTTTTACCAGCTAGTTATAGAAGACATGCATGTTTTTGGATTTTTACTGTTTTAAGCTTAAACAGGGCTTGAGACTGGGATTCAAGCCTTGTCAACTGCAAATACCTATTCTTAGTACATTAGAAATAATATTGTGTACTTGTATTAAAAAATTATTACTTACCCAAAAATGGCTTCATATTAGTGTTTAAAAGGGCTTTCTTAGCCATTGGTACATTTTTAAAATGTACAAATGCACATCCAATCAGTTTTCCATCAGGCTTCTTCAGCACTTTAACCTCTTGCACAATGCCATAGGGATCAAAATGCTCTTTCAATGACTCTTCAGTGGCCTTAAATGATATATTTCGCACAATTAATCTTGCATTACGATTAATTCTAACTTTATTTTTATCCTCCTTTTTATTAGTATCCTTGTTATCTTCATCTGTAAAGAAATTGACTTAAAATACTTCATAATGAGAGCTAAATGTGTCCATTCTACTCACAACTGAGATTTCTCTCTTGAACCAGTGTTAGAGCCTGACTTGAGTGATTCTTCTACAGAATTACTTGTCATTACTGTGATTTTTTTTTATGGCTATAAACACATTGAACTTTGTAAACCTTAATTACCTTTTTTTTCAGATTTATCCTCATTCGAAGAAATACTGATGTTTCTTTGTTTTTGACCAATGTTATTGCTGTTGGCAACATACTTATCTTTTGCTACTGCCCATGCTACATAAATAGGTCTTCCTGAAAGACAATTCACTTATGTTAGTGATGAACTGAATCTGACTAAACTAAAGTCATATAAAAAATAATATGTTTTTACAAATTTATAGGATATCACATTCTTACTGTTGTTAAGATATGTGTTATATTTATCTTTTGATAGATATCTTTAAAAACAGAATCAGTGATTATGTTTATAATACTGAGTTGTGAGTTTTAAAAGGAAAGAGCCCCATGTGCTAGAAAAATTTAATTTTTCACCAGTCTCATATATTAATGTTGAAGTAATGAAGGCTGAGTACATCCATCTTACATGGGAATTGTACAGCTGACACAATATCATAAGAAATAATTTAATCCCCTGTTATATAAAGACCTTCTCATAAAACACAAACCACTCTCAGACAGAATCATAGAAATATATTCTGATTAAATCATAGACAAGTACTATCTAAAATGAGCTAAATAAGTCAATTTTATTTTAATTGAATGAGCATTTTGTTAGTAATATTGTGATAATGTCATACATGTGTCAAACTTACCTAAAAAAGGTTTTTTATTAGTAGCAGCTATAGCTTTATTTGCTACTGGGACATGAGTGAAATGCACAAAACCACATCCTACTAGCCTTCCATCGGGTTTTTTTAATAATTTCACTTCTTCAACATCACCATACTGTGAAAAATGCTCTCTCAGAGAATCTTCTGTTGCTTTGAAAGATATGTTTCGGACAATAAGACGAGCATTACGATTAACGCCTTCCTTGAACTTAGAGTTTGTTACAGTATTTTCACTTTCATGCATTTTTCTTTATTTATTTAATATTTTATTACACGTGAACTTGCAAGAGGTTAAATTGAAAAACTTGTTATGCCGGGCACATTGCCTACTCTTTTCTCAAATATATTGAGGTAAATGTATACTTTGGGAAATTTCTATAATAATTTAATTTAAATAACTGTTCCTTTTTGAAAAGGAATAGAAACGTACAATAAAATTAATTTTATTATTATATTTATTTATTTACTCAAGAGTCAAAAGAAAAGGTTCAAAGTCAACTGCCAACTGCCAAGTGTGAACTGTGAAGTGACACTGACATATACATTATGCACAGAAAGTCAGAAAACATATAAGTTACGCGCTCTCTGATTGTTGAAACTTGAAAATCACCCATTTACCGCGCGAAACATATCAGTAATGTCCTTTATGTTGTATGTTTATGTTAATGTGATAATACTATAATATCATTGAGAAATGTACGTATTTTTTGGTTAGCGTTAGACGTTGATCTCACTATTGGAAAGACTTTTATAATTAATATTTCATTTACTATTCATACAATTTGAAGTCTCTAT